>NW_025953795.1:0-600000 GCF_022578515.1 Annulohypoxylon truncatum | reverse complement strand
ATAATTTTCCATAAGGGGTAAGTATCGAGCCATGGTTAGCGTTTGATTGGGTGAGCTCTCTGGAGCCGACTCGCAATTGCAGGGGTGTACCCTGGTGACAGGTAAAATGATCTAATAACCCTCGACTTGGCGTGTACATCCAACATTTTGAAAGGACATCTTCTTTCGTAGTTTTATTCAACAATCTTTCTACCCTTCGGATATACCACAGTTACTTCAATTGACACTGCGCCTACTTCCAATATAGAGAGAAACAAGGGGTATAGTAGGCCGCCTGGGTTGCGTAATATCGCGTCACATTTAAACTATGGGGATAAAGGAAGTCCAAGTAATAACTTCTGTCAACCCGTTAAATTATTGTATTTTTCTGTGAGTCCCCTTTACAGAATCATCAAACAATATTCATGTAAACCCTTTCGGGCCATCGGCCTAAGATGTCAAGTTAAAATTGCGGGGTTTCCGATTCCATATTTGCGGCTCACCGGCTCAGTCCCGTGTTTCCCTAGGCAGATAGGGAAGTTGGTACCCGGGGAATAGTTCTTCGGCAGGGTACGAGGCCTTATAGATGGATAGCCCTGGAGGTATATCATCTTGTTTTATGTACCTCCATAGTAGTACAAATCGGTGACTATTATTGCCCGCTTAAGAAGCAATATTTCGCAGCGCTTTCCTCATGTAAACAAACTCCTGCACACAACACTGCCTTCACAGGCAGAGAGGCACGTGGTCCATATCATTATCGCCATCCTTGTCGAAGATCTTACCAGAGAATTGGATTTAAGGTTGCATCACATTATACCCAACTTGTATTGACAGAAGCTGGGGACAGCTGGAGCATCCGCTCGACGATCCAAATTAAAACATCCATACATGTGGGGCGCCATAATGAACCCGTACTTGACTTCTCGAACAACGACGCTCTTGTTTATCTAAAGAAGCAGAGCAATGTGAACCATCATCATTCCATTCTCAAGCCATTTTGGCGTCGTCACTCGTTTTTACATCACTGACCGGGCCTGTTGCCCATAATGGCCAAAGATTCGGGGACGATGTCCCTGGTCGAGCGCTATCGTCCTTCGTTATTCGTCTTAGCTTCGCAAGTGGCGGCCGCCACCCTGAATGCCGCCGCGAAGTACGCCGAGACTAGACTCGAGCAAGTCCATCCTTTCCAGGTCCTCCATGTCCGGATGTTGATCACCGCCCTCGGATGTACCTGGTATCTCTGGCACATCGGCGGATCTAAGAAGTCCGACCTTCTGTTCGGAACGCCCGACGTCCGAGGTCTCATTCTGCTGCGAGCTCTTGGTGGTACTTGTGGTGCTTCAGGATTCTTCTGTACGTCCTTTATCACATCTAGCGCGTCGAGCATAGGTACTTGGCGGGGTTACTTGTCGTACTGACTAACGATACGTATTAGTTTCTATGAAATATTTGAACCTCAGTGAAGCAACAGCTTTGAATTTCCTTGGTCCTCTAGGGTCGTTGATCCTAACACGATATCTGTCATTCGCTACTGTCCAATGGACTGACTGCCTCGGCGCCGTCGGCGCGCTCGGAGGAGTTGTACTCATATCCCAGCCTGAAGAGATATTCGGCACCATCCAAGCTACCCAGCGCGATGTCTCAGCAGATGCGACTGCCAACATGAAGGGCTTGGCTTTTGCCGTGCTTGGCCTCTGTGGAGGTGTAGTAAGTGACGATGAAGACCTAGCATTTTCAGGAAGAGCAAAGCTGACACCGCCTTAGATTACCCTCACGTCGATCCGTTGCATTGGAAAGAGAGCTCATCCGCTGACTAGTGTTAACGTATTCGCATGGAGCCTGGCAACTGTGAGTTGGATTGGTCTTATGATAGTTCCAGGAATTACATGGCCGAAGAATCCGCTCACATGGCTTTGTCTTATATATATTGGCACCTGTGGTCTCGCGATGGTGAGTAAACTCCCCATTTCTCACTCCCCGAAAGGGTTCTAACATTAAATTTAGGAGTTTACCCTCACGGTTGGAATATCGAGTGACTCATCTTCAGCTGCTACACTCATGATTTACTCCCAAATAGTCTGGGCTCTAATACTGGACCGCATCTTATTCCAATCCACAATCAATTTCTGGGAGATTTTAGGCGCCATAATTGTTATCGGCAGCTTAACCCTTGTTACCCTAACCGGGAACGGCCAGAAACCGGAGAAGGTTGAATACAAAGACATAAGGTGTGAAGACGAAGAAGCAGGCAGATTGAGTGTGGATGAACCCCCAGTCGAACAGACCAATGCCAATCCATAGAGGTTTCAACACGTTTCTTTAACCTCGGTAACTAACCCTGAGGATACATATCGAACATGATATTTCGAATGGATCGAATGGCTAGGGTATAGGTTGGAGAGGATTCTTGTATATTCACTCTTTACGAGTCACTCATTGAAGATTTTCTTGGGTAATGCATATAAGCATAGATGAATAATTACCAATTCCAGCTGTCGTGTGCAAAAATAGGGGGGCGATTACGGTGGCTTAGTCAGGAGACAGTTTATCTCCGACAAACTCCGGTCAACTAGGGAGGGAATAGGGGCTATAACCAGAATACTCCATAAGTCATTAGATTACATGCCTTTTACTGGAGAATCTGAAGACGGTTCCAAGTTGTCATAAGTACAATTTGACGAGCAGAGGAGCTCTCAGCACAGCTGAATCCCATCATTCGCTTTATCTCCACAAAACTTTGAAATCTTTTTACCATTTCGGGATATGACTGTCCATTCATTGTTGAAGCGACGATGTGACTTGGTCATCAGAGGTAGATAAATCGCCTTCCTCGAATCTGCCACGCTTCACTTTGTCGATCTAACGTTTGAACTGCTCTTTTATCTCCTTTTGCCCAACACTGCCGTCTATCTACTCCAGCTTGTCATAGTAGTAGGTAATATTAAGAGGAGCGCAAGTCCTACATACGGGGCCTCTATCATTACATCCTTTGGTCAGCTACGATGTTTTCAACAAGGATTAGCTATGTATTATACCATAATTATCTCTGAAATGAGGTCCGTGAGGTAAGTTGATATAACAAGCCTATGCGACAATAGTTCTATCTGAGCAAAACTATTGACAATCAGCGATATAATTCTTTTATATATATATATATATATATAGGTATACAGGTATACAGGTATATATAGATGTGAAGGATGTTAATCTCTAGGATTTTTTAACACGTGTTACCTCGTTTTACATTTTAATGCCATGGGTAGTGTAGGTAGCAGAATAGCACGGGTCCAGAAACTGTAAGTGAACCCAGTCAATTGGGAGAAGACGTGACTCGGAGGACCGGCCTTGGGAAACGTGTCTTATTTATCCACACGAAAGGTACTATGTAATAAGTTCTCTATATCTCTTTCGATATCGAATGAATGTTAAACTAGGTACCTAGGTTATATGCTATCCCCCTTTTCTGAGATCAACACTGAGAAGTGTGTTCTTATGAGTTACCCCGGACAAGAACTTTACTTCTGTTCCAAGTTGACGTTGTTGCAGATGTCACCAAACACTTCCAAGGCATGACCAAGATAGTCCTGGACCGTCTTCACACGAACTGTCATATCTTGACCGAGTGGCAGAAGCCGTTCAGCTTCGCGGCCTTTGCCAACACCTTCACCAACGATAACCTCATACAGTGCCTTCATAGCCTTATCCTTATCACCATTTGGTTTCAACTTGCCACTGGACAGGATATCAATCATCTGCTCTGCCACTGACCCCTTGTAAGCGTCCGGCATAGGATTCTTGCCAACGATAGTGACATCGGAGAATCTTGTATTGAAGGTCCCAAGTGTGACCGTCAGAGTACGAATGCCGAACGGGGCAACTTCTTTGGCAAGAACCTTGGACATTCCTAAACAGCGGTTATGAGTATCGTGATACACAGCATGTAAAAAGCCCCTTAAGAATACATACCATCGAGGGCAGCCTTGGCTCCGGCATAACCACCCATGCTGTCTCTTCCCTCCAGGCCGGCACCACTGCTTATGTTTACGATGACACCGTATTTTCGTTCTCGCATATGAGGTATTACGGCACGGATAAGCCTAAGAGGTCCGAAGTACAGAGTATCCATCTGTGCTCGCACTTCCTCTTCGGAAAGAGTTTCCACTGGCCCATAAATGGAGTATCCGGCGTTGTTCACCAGGACATCGATGTGATCTGACGCTTCAAGAGACTCGCTAATATATGAAATATCAGTAATTACAGTTTTTAAGGACCTCAAAAAAATCTCATGGGGCCTTCTATGAGAAAAGGGGACTGTTTACATAAGCTTGCCGCTATTCTGATCATCCACGTCGAGCTTAAGCCATTTGCTACCGTTTCCGTGGGCATTGACCTCAGTTACAAAATCCGGATTGCGGGAAAGGTTGCGGGAGGTTGCTATCAGCTTATGGCCATTAGCTAGGACGAGACGAGCCAGAGATTCGCCAAAGCCTGAGGAGGCGCCGGTGATGAAAAAGGTGAGAGGACGGTTGGGTTTGGTGAAGGTAGTCATTGTGGATATATATATATATATCTTAGTATCTGTAGCTGTTTTAGTGTTCTGTCTCAATGATCAATGTTTGAGGCAAATTTGAGAGAATTATTCTTGGAAATAGGACATTAGTTATATACACAGGCATATTGGTGAACTTCAGAGGAAGTATATCATGTTGCGTTGGTTACAACGACTAGTCGCTTCAAATCACGGCGTCTTAACTCCAGCCTCGCGCCTTCGACGGAGGTTCTTTCGGTGCTACTGTAGTTCGCGGCATCCGACCGTACAATACAAACACGCTGGACTTAAAATTTAAGTCCGAATTCAAGGGTGGCCATGCAGGTGAAAAGTGATAGGCTTCCTTGTGTTGGTAGTTTGAGCAATAAGAGGAACCGTCTTATTCTCCTCGCCTTACATATGTGATATAGTTATAAGACTATAAAAATTAAGTATTCAACATAGGTGGTTACTATATACCCTGGTCAGTTCTAGGTTCCCTGTGTATGGGAATAGTAGACATCAGAGTTTGGAATCAATCATACTTCTGCGAGAACAACAGCCTCCTTGGGATATGCATGTTTATTTATTCTTAGCACTAACAAGCTGTCTTACACTCTGCATTGTGAGAATAAAAGAAATGTTAGAAACAATTGGATTAGCTGGAATCTAAGGGGTTTGCAAGGTCTGAATAAAAAGGTCAAACCTTTTCTATGAGCTTACTTCTTGAGAGCATTGTAACCTCCTCGATGATAAGGGTATCAATCTCTTGACAAGCACCAGTTGATTTAGTAGGAATGTTTCTACCTAGGCACCTGAAACTATGTATCCTTAATCATGAAGCTACCCCGCCTGTTGTCAAGCTTGAGACGACTTGATCATACTGACCAACTGGCGGATAATGAGATCGTCAATACCATCAGATTATATTGTGATTATGAAGACATATGGTGCTATTATTGAACTTGTGAAGGTGGGGAGCGTGATTTTCTATTTATCTTCTCACAAAGTGAGGTTCATGCTTAAGGTGAATGTTAGAATTGAAAAGGAGAAATAACGTCCGGACGGCGGACGAGATATTCGCACATACACCATCAAAGGATAGGCTATCTACGTAGTCCGCCGCTGACAGCTGTGTAGATAAGATTGTCGGTCGTCGAGCTTCTTGACAGCTGCAGCGGAATTATCGGAGGGTGGCCCACTTTTAGGTATCGGTCCGCCACATTTTATGGCAGGCGCGGAGGCGTTATCGTTAAGTGTGAATGACGCGCGGGAGCTTCTATCAATTTTTTAGGAGCATCACATCGCATATGTCATACTTATCCCGTACATCTTCCGTCTATCTGATGAGGCCGTCAACAGTTCTAGCCATGCACAGGCGAGTCAATGCTTAAAGTCATAATGCCGACCATATTACATACTAACAGTCATGTAGTAGACTGACCCATATTGTCTAATTCCCCATTATGCGGTCGCAATTGACCCGCCATGTCTTGCGACGCCTTCTAGCGAGCGACGCACACATTCCCCTCACTTGCCTCCATCCCACCTTCGTCCTGTCTCGGTCCCGCCCGACCTTCCGCGTATATCCAGTAGGATCGAGGGTGGCAAGGACTGTCCAGAAAAGAACATTCATCAAGGAATTCTTTGCCCAAAAGAGCCCAAGGGCATTGAAGCAACTAGAGACCGAGCCGGGATATGCGATCCTACTCAGATTCCATGCTTCCGAAAATATTGGTACCCAAAATAGTAGACGACCTCCTGCTCCCGATGAGCTCGTTCAAGCATGGCGGGAATTCTTTGCGTACAAGACCAAGCACGGCCGAGCAGTAAACTCCACACAGGCATTGTCTGCTCATCGGGTGCTGCTACATCTCTCTACTTCTCCAGCTAACCCTCGGGGTGCGCATCTATCTGAGGATGACCTCCGAACTGCTAGGGAGTGTATGTTGAAGCCTCCAAGAGACTATTTCTTGCATCACGTCGATTTTTCAAGGGAAATATACAATGAGTTAAAAAGACGAGGCGTACTTCAATCAAGTGATTTCAATGCATTATTAACCGCCTTGTCGCAGTATGGCAAGGCTCTTGAAGCTAGGGATCGAGTTCTGAAGTACTATCAAACCACGCAGGACAAGGAACCTTTCGACACTCGGTTTAGACAATTTATGCCGGTTATTCGAGGACTTGCTAAAGAAGACCGCGAAACAGAGTTCTTGGCCCTTATTTCAAAGGCAAGGGAGGCTGGTGTCGAATATGATCCAACGCTTCATGGCATCATGACCACCTATTTTGCGAAGAAAAATGATATTAGGCAAGCAAAACTCTGGTTCAACAATCAAATCAAAAGAGACCTCCCTCCAGAGCCTACAACGTATTATGAGATTCTCCAATTTTCACTTCGCAATGGCCAGGAGAAATGGGCTATGGAAATCTATCAAAATCTCATTTCTAAGTTGGAATCTGGTGAATGGCAAAACAGCAAACCTAGTTGGGATGCCTCTTTCCAGTGGGCAGTTTTGTTACTTGGAAAGGGAATGGATCATATCGAGCATATGATTAAAGTCGCATACGAGCACAACCAGGATAATCCTAACTCTCAACCCAATATAGAAACGATGAATAGTCTTATCAAGATCGCCACTGACAAGAACGATCCGTATATGGCCGAACGGTTCATCGCATTATCGAAGAAACTTGGGTTCGAACCAAATTATAAAACCTATATGCTCCAGTTGGAATACCGGATCCGTGCGAATGACCTTGACGGCGCATTCGTCGCTTATCAAGCCCTCGAGGACCTAGATGTGACGATGGAAGATCAAGAACTTGCAACCTTGAACTCTCTGATTCGCGCATTGTGTGCCGCACCAAATCCGGTCTATGAACGGGTTCTCGATGTCACCAGCTACCTTGAACAACGGCTCGTGACGTTAGAACCGGAAACCGTCATGTCTATATGCATGGCTTTTCTTAAAAATGACGAGACCTATGAAGTTATCGACACGCTATCACTCCACACCGCCTACTATAGTGTCGTCGAGCGCGCGATGGTCCAAGATGCCTTCGTCAAGTATTGCTTGGATAAAAATAATAGCACGGCTCGAGTCTGGGACGCATACTCTTTGTTACGCCAGTTTTTCCCCGAGACGCCACTTGAATCTAGGGTGAAGATCATGGATGCTCTTTTCGATAGACGTCGTGCAGATATGGCAGCACATACGTTCGGGCATATGCGCGCAATCGGAAACCCGCGCCTCCGACCTACTCTAGAGACTTATGTCCGCTTCTTCGAAGGCATCGGCAAGTGTCCTGATGAGGATAGTATGAGAACGGTCCATAATATGCTGAAGATGGACACGACGATCCAACCCAACACGCTCCTATTTAACGCGTTGATGATCGCACATGTAGCATGTGAATTACCGTATCGGTCTCTTGATATTTGGAAGGAGATCACCGCGTCACCTGAAGGCCCGTCGTATGCCTCACTCGAAATTGTTCTTAGGGCTTACGAAATTACCCCTGACGGCGATGCACTTGCGGATGAGCTCTGGGAGAAAATGAAGAGGATGGAAATTGATATACCTAAGCACGTCTACTTTGCATACGTGGTGACGATGGCGGCGCATGGTCACTTTACACAGGCGAAGACGTTGTTGGAGGATATGGAAAATGCGGTTGGACAACCTCCACACCCCTTCGAGTAAGTATTCCAAGTAAATTGGCAGAGTATATATGACTAACATCCGCCTAGCCTCGGTCATTTCTACAATGCACTGCCTTCACGAGAGTTGAAAGAAGAGTTCGACACGTGGGTAAACGAAGAATACCCAAAAGCATGGAGGGCACTGAGAGCAAAGTACAGCAAAACATCAGGCAAGGATGGTCAACCGGGATACAAGGTTCGCCGGCCCTGGAAGGCATGATTTGATGATGTGAATGAATTTATCTTTGTACAACACTATTCATACATCTAAATACTTCTTGCCGGTCTCTCTGTATATAGGTGGTATGAAGAAGGCACCAAGCCGTTGTACAACGGATCACTCTGTGGCTCATCTGTAATCCCGCTTACTGGCGGCGTTCTGCTCGTAGAACTTGTACGTTTCTCGGACTAGAAGCTCGGGATGTTTGTGTACACTAGGATGGAGACCTAGACCGACGGCGCGCCGGATAGCCTTGGCTAGTTTCCTCTGGTTCGGCGGCCGAAGCCCCGTCTCGATCGATTTCTTTATCCTGCCGTGGGGTGTCATGAATTCCGAGATGACGGAGAAGTTCTGTTCGAGGACGTCTGTTAGTAACCAGTCCAACCAACCAACCGACCACTCCAACCCCGGTAGAAGAAGAAGAAGTCAGGTACTTACGCGGTACATGTCGAGGGGGCTCAGGCCGAGCATGTCAACGAGGTCCTTCTTGCGCGACTGGTTGCGGCGCCACTTGCCCATCTCGACGGGGCTGATGTCGTGCGGGGCGTAGACGTCGCCGGCCTTCCAGCGGCGCGTCATCTGGCGCGCGTACTCGTCGTTCTGGTTCCGCTGCTTGATCTCCTCGTCGATGGTGCGCGCCCGCTGCCGCGTGCCCCGCAGGTTGTCGTAGATGTCCTCGTATATGCCCGCGGCGACCTGCGTCGCGCTCGTGCTCCCGGAGCCGGGCGGTGATGGCTTGGGCGGGGTGTAGGGGCTGGGGCTGCTGTTGTCGCCGTTGTCGCTGCTGCTGTTGTCGATGTCGAGGAGTTGGGAGGTCGCTGTTGGTGCCCCGGGGTTGGGGCGCACTGGAGGGTGTTAGGTGGATGGCGCTTGTGGTTGAGAAGGGTAGGATGGATGGTTGTTGGACTTACGGGATTGGGTCGGGGCGGTTGTTGATATGCTAGCGATTCGTTGCGGTCTGAAGAAAGTAGAGGGTTGTCGAAGGGCGGCTAGTATGGGTATTCTGGGAGGCATCTTGGGCGATTGGTATATTTTTCGTCCTATGCTGGTGATTTCAATCGCACTCTTCTATATCAATGTTGAAGGTGGAATTTGGTGCTACGAATTGGCGCTACAAATTTGGACGGGGAAATGATTTTTCCAGTGTAAGCTCCCGCTGTGGATCCACTCACCCCGCAGGGTTGCATGTGGCTGCAAGGGTTAAGCTCTTATCGGATCTTTAAAGTGGACCAAATGAAGTCGAGATTTCGATAAGAAAAATAAAATGTTCCTGTCAGCCTCAATCTTTAGCACTTCTCTTTGCAACAACCACAGATTGACCGACGATTAGACATCATGGTCCGACAACTCAAGCATCACGAGCAGCGCTTGCTCCGCAAGACAGACTTCATCACATGGAAGCAAGATAACAACCACAGAGATGTTCGTAACATCATACCCTTCTTTTCATCACGGTTCCTGCTAACCCTTCATGCGCTCGTGACAGGCGGCTGTTATACGGCGGTACATGATTCAAAAACCGGAAGATTATCACAGGTACAACAGAATTTGCGGTGTACGTACTCACAACAATTGATCAGTGTTTGGGGTTAACGAGAACTAACTTTGTACACAGTCCCTGCGCCAACTAGCACATCGCCTCAGCTTGCTTTCCCCCGAAAGCCCCACGAGACGGAAACATGAGGAGTTACTTCTTAACAAGCTCTACGATATGGGCATACTGTCGTCAGCCTCAAAACTCTCCAATGTTGAGAACAATGTTACAGTATCTGCAATGGCGCGGAGGAGGCTGCCAGTCGTCATGACCCGACTACGAATGGCCGAGACGGTTCAGGCTGCTACAAAGCTCATCGAACAGGGACATGTTAGAGTGGGTGTCGAGACTATCACAGACCCTGCATTTTTCGTCACGAGAAACTTGGAAGACTTTGTGACCTGGGCCGTCGGCAGCAAGATCAAGAGGAATATCATGAAGTACCGTGACAAGTTGGATGATTTCGAGCTGCTGTGATTGAGTACGAGGGATGGCAGTTATTTCACTCAGGTACATTATGAGGATCAAATGCATCGGGTTCGGTTCATAGCATGGCGTTCAAGGTCGTAGTGAAAATACACTACGCAATCATTTGCTTGGGTTAGCTAACCGGCAATGGTATGTCTTCAATGTTTTTTATGGCACAATTGTTACAAATAGTGATACGTACCTACCATATAAGAACGTGCCCAGTCTGATTACAAGTAGACAGGCTGATTACCTAAGTGCCCAAGTATATAAGACAAAGCATGAAGCAGCACTAGGTACCTACCTACATAGGTAGAACCCAGATATGAATATCATGTTCTGCCATTGACGCCTACACTTTGGATGTATCATGTACATAGGAGGTATCCATGAGGCACATCAATATATGTAGGTAGATATTAAACGTATGAGTCATTTGCGCGAAGAAACGATGCACTGGCCCGAAAATGCCACTCACGAGATCGGTCCGGCAGAATTCACGACACCGCCCTAAGGAAAAAAGGTATAAATACCCAAGGTCGACGGCCGATTTCGTTTTGTTCTTTTCTCTTTTCTCCTCATACCCCCCAGGCAATTTTGGATAGAGATACCCCGCCACAGTACCAGCACATGGGATACGGGTTAAAATGTGCTGCTCAATTTTTTGGTCTGTTTGCTATCTAATGCAATTTTTGGGAACCATTTCACCCACTGGGTGATTCCTTTCACTTTTCATTGGGTTCTCAGCCTAGCGCTGCGACCTGAGGAAGGGTGTGGCTAAATCAAAACCCTTTTTTGGCAAGGGACTCGATGGCGGCCGTAAGAAGCGTGTTGAGGAGTATCTATCGACAGTCCGTATGTGTATTTAATATGGATATGACTATAGTATAAATAATATATCGTAATGACGACTGTGTTGGAAGACAAGAGCTGTTGCAGACACAGGGCAAACATCAGGTACACGCTAGCATCTAGACCGCAGGAAGTAGGTGGATAATATCCATGAGGAAAGTGCTACTCATACAGTAGAAGGTATCCGATCTTTCAAGTTTATCAAAGTTACCTGACATGGAATGAGACGTCCTTGCGCCTCTCGAAGCAACAACAGCACGTTGCGCTCTTCCTTCATTTTTATGCTCACGGTATTCTAATTCATAATTGAATTAATTTAATTTTCGTAGCAGCCACACTTCTTAAGCCCGCCACTCAACGTCCAGACTGTTAGAGAGAATGAGCCAAACTCGTAAGTTTCATCGTAGCTTCCGTGTCGCATTCGGATTTCCCATGAGCTCGAGAATACTACCTTCTGACAAGGTAACATGTTACACATACCGAGGCTAATTAATTATTATAGAAAAGGAAAATGAATATGGGAGCGATGAGGGTAGTGCTCCTAAGCGACCGCGCCTGAATGACAGCTCAGACGACGAATACGATGGGCTCGACGACGCTCAAATCCTGGACGCTTTCTCACATTATTCAGATATTCTAGACGAAAACCTACCATCGCAAGGACAAGGAGAAGAAGAAGAAGAAAGCGATGATGATATCATCAATGTATACTGCTCAGGGAAAGTCGTACATATCCCGAACAATCCTAACAACGCAAATAGTGCCGACGATCCTATTTCGAATCCGGTACTGCAACGGGAGGATAACGAATCGCAACCAGAAACACTAGCAACTGAACCCCCACTGTGTCCCGAGCAAGCTGAACTAGTCAGGTTGATAATTGAAGGACGTAACGTCTTCTATACGGGCTCCGCGGGGTGTGGAAAGTCAACTGTCTTGAAGGCGTTCACTTCTCGTCTACGAGCTTTGGGCAAAACCGTAGATATCATTGCGCCAACAGGACGAGCGGCCTTGGAAGTTGGCGGTTCCACAACCTGGACGTACGCTGGATGGATACCGGCGTCGCAGAAGAAACCACTCGAGGAGCTCAAGCAGGAAACTCGCTATAACAAGCAACTTCGCAGACGCCTCAAGCATACAGATGTTCTCGTTATCGATGAAGTTAGCATGGTTGAAAACTTCCACTTCGAGCGGCTAAGCGAGGTCATGAAAGCGGTTCGCGATGCGGAAAAGCCCTTTGGAGGAGTTCAGCTAATTGTCACCGGAGATTTCCACCAGCTCCCGCCCGTAAAACCTTTCGAGTATTGTTTGAATTGCGGGAACGAGCTGACTAAGGATACTGCGAAGGATATGTACACATGCAGGAAACATGGTTCATTCTACGACGAGGACAAGTGGGCGTTCCAGAGCAAGGCTTGGAAGGACTGTAACTTCGTTTACTTCTCGCTGAAGACAATCCACCGACAAAGAACCGACAAGAAGTTTATAGACATCTTGCAGACGGTCCGACTAGGAAATAACCTAACAGAAAACCAAATACAACTACTCAAGGACCATCATTGCACCACAGAAGGTGCCACCAGGCTCTACGCGACCAGAGAGGAAGTACGTAAAATCAACCAGCGCGAATTTGACCGCCTTGATGCAGAATCATACACCTACAAATGTCGGGATGTCTTTGAGTGGAACGAAGCAAAACACCCACATCTCAAATATAAAGGAGAACGCTCGGAAGATGGTTGTCTTCCCGCACTTGACGAGCATCGGTTTGAACGCTATTTAGAGCTGAAGCTTGGCGCACTAGTCGTCCTACTCGTGAACCTAGACTTGAAGCACAAGCTCTGCAACGGCAGCCAGGGCATCGTCTGCGGATATGAGCCCTTCGATATGGCGAAGATTCCGAGAGCTAGGTATAAAAAGAAGGACGAAGATTCGTCAAATGCCATATATGGAGAGCACGCCTACATGAAGGAAACTCAAATTCGAAAATTCATCGATGGGGCTGACAAGAAAGTCTGGCCGATCGTTAAGTTCCACAATGGCGAGACTAGAACTATCTACGCGGAATGCTGGATTCATTGCCTTGGAAACGAGGAACCGTATAGCATCCTTAGCCGTACCCAGATCCCGTTAGCTCCTGCGTGGGCGATGAGTATACACAAAAGCCAATCACTGACACTTGATCGTGTCATAGTCGACTTATCGAGAGCTTGGGAAGAGGGCCAGGTCTATGTCGCCTTGTCGAGAGCGACGAGCTTAGAAGGCCTGAAAATTGAAGGAGATCCGAAAGGCTTGGCACGTGGCAAGGGTGGGAATTCCGAGGTGCGAAAGTTCTATAGGGAACATTTTGGGATGTGAAACTACCAGGTCTTTCTGAGTTCAAAAAGCTTAGGTGCTGATATTAGGACCTTAAGAACAATGCGATGCCTACATGGATAGGTCGACAGCTCATTTCATTCAAGCTTCCCCGTGCAATAAAGAGTACAAATAAATGATCTCTCATGTTCATTCCTATACATCATACTATTCCTCCTTTTCATCTAAGAGGCACAGTTGCGAAATTATCAATGTTCAAGTGTTCATGAAGCTCCTGAATTACATGTTCAGGGGTAAATCTGATTAGTCAGCAAGAAAAAAGATTGTCCGGATTTTCGAGATTACGCATCTATATATATAGAGTGGATATGTATAGACATGCTATCTCGATCCCTAATACACATGAGTAAGTATTCATATATAGCTTATTGGCATTCAGTCGCAGAAACCGAATTAAGAGCGACCTGATAGATTCCTTGTAGTCACGGAGAAACTACATGCCTAGAACTTCATGAGGATACCACATATCCTTATCAGATTTGGAATTCCCACCCTAGCACGCGACTGGATGGTTACATCTGAGTATGGATTAAGGCGAGCATTTATCCGGGGAAATAGAACCTCATATTACTAGATTGAGATGGCAAACCACACATGATTACATAAGCGCCCCTTTTCACTGCCAATCCCACTCGTTCAAGGCCTGAGCATGACCTTATGTAGAAATAACAGTTAATTCGCTAGGTTTTGACACAGAAGCAACTTATTGTTGCCTGATTATCGATCAAAAGTCTCAACATCCCATTTTCTTCGCCTGAGATTACCACATCCCAAAGGCTTATTTACATGTAATTGTCTGCTTGAGCATCAATCGTCATCGTTACTGTTGAAATATCTCCCACCGCCTTCCTAGAAATTAACAATCCAGTAGGACTATTTGGTGAGATAGAATGAGGATTGATTTGAAATGTATTGTCGCACTCGGGGGTTCTCGAGCTTCAATTCCCCACGATTTCTTACGGCGTACAAAAGCCGATTCAAACTAGCGGCAATACTCGTTGTTCGTCATAACCTTGAGGATAACCCGAAAAAACGCTTGCCCATGCCTAAATAAAGAAAACATGTGGCATGAACCATTCGCGGTTCATCGTTCCCCACGGTAGACAAGGGCCAGGGGGTGATCTCGGCTATATTCGCCATATTAACCGCCGATCGTCTATACGACGACGCCATCGACAGCACGGCATCGAATATGCAAGACGGAATGGAAAAGGAAAGCCTGAGGATCACGGTGGGAGTACACGTTCGCCCGGCTATGTGCTGCACGAATTTTCCTGCGGACTGGTTTAAATAGAGGACGGGTCTGCCGCATGGGAGCGAAGCTTAGGGAAACCTTTTCCGCTTGTTGTGCTACGACATATCGAAACGCTTGTCGGCTTCGTCTCTCAGGATGCAGATAACCATGCACTCGGCCGCCGCGGCGGCGCTGCTGGCGGCAGGCGCTCAAGCATTACTGCGCTTCTCGTGCTCGCAGCTCGTCGTCGAGCGCCTGGACCCGCTCGTCAACCCGGGCGTCGTCGGTTCGCCGCACGTCCACCAGATCATCGGCGGTAACGCTTTCAACAGTTCGATGGACTACCCGCGGATGGACATTCCCGGCGAGGCTACTTGCACCACGTGCACGTTTGCCGAGGACACGTCGAACTACTGGACCGCCGTGCTGTACTTCCGCGCCAGGAACGGCACCTACAAGCGCGTCCAGCAGATGGCCAACTCGGGCTTCGAGGGCGCTAAGGGCGGTATGACGGTTTACTACACGCCTAGCTACAATAACGCCAAGGTTACTGCTTTTAAACCTGTACGTTGCCCCTTCATAGATATTACCTACACAGGTAGGTACACGGAAGTAAACTTGAAAGTTTCTGACAACGATGCTCAGGGCTTCCGTATGATCGTCGGAAACCCGAACTACCGAACCGAGGCGGAGGCCAAGAAGTACCGCCAACTCACCTACACCTGCCTGGAGACCATCCTGACCCGATCCGGAGAGACCATGGACATGCCGAAGAAACCGTGCAAGATGGGAATCATGGCTAACATTCGTTTCCCCACGTAAGTACTTCCTTTTCTAGAATAACCCCCCTCTACCCACTTTCCCCAAGAAAGGGAAGGGAGATGAGCCGAAACCTCTACAAACACGCGACGACACGCTAACACCCCCGCAAGCTGCTGGGACGGCAAGAACCTCGACAGCGCGGACCACTCGAGCCACGTGGCGTACCCGGCGAGCGGGACGTTCGAGAGCGGGGGCGCGTGCCCGTCGACGCACCCGGTCAAGATCCCGCAGCTCTTCTACGAGGTGATCTGGGACACGCGGCCGTTCAACGACCCGAACGACTGGCCGGCCGACGGCAGCCAGCCCTTCGTCTGGTCCTACGGCGACCCCACCGGCTACGGCAACCACGGCGACTACATGTTCGGCTGGAAGGGCGACGCCCTCCAGAAGGCCATGGACCAGAACTGCAATATCGGATGCCCCGCCCTGCAGACGCAGTCGATTGCCCAGGCGAACCAGTGCAGCAAGCAGGTTACTGTTAATGAGGATATTGATGGCTGTGAGTGATCTCTCTCTGTTTCCTTTCCCTATTTCCCTGATCGTTTTTATTGCCCTCTTTCTCTTGTCTGTCTGTGTGTGTATGTATGCACGTAGTTTTTGGAGAACCGTTTCTAATGGCTATATCACAGGGCTCACGGAACTCCCTGGCGGAATGCCTGTCACTGGTGCTGGCGGAAAAGTTCTATATTAAGCACATATTTAGTTAGATCAGGGTGTATATGAAGAGTGAATTAATAAAGACCATAATGAATCACGCAGAATGCAACGCTTAGACCTGAGGTTTGTGGTGTTAGGAAGGTGTCCAGTCCGCCTGCTAAAATACAGGACCCTCCCCTCACAAACCCCTATTAAAATGTTATCGCTACCCATAAGATGTGCTCAAGTTTCTACTCCAACCAAAGCAATCAATTCCAGTGCCAATTCGCTGCAATATTACGTATCCTAAGAGATCTCATTTTTGAAGAAATGGGAAGAATCGCTTTCGAGGTCCGAGTTTGGGGCTGGTACATGGATAACACTCGCGGTGTGGGTCTCTTTCCGGACGTTGAAAGGAAGAAGCCTCTCGGATAGAGACAGGGAGCCAAGGGACTGGAGGCTATGCATTAGCTGGGATATCACAAAACAAGTGAGCCATAGGCTTACAGCTGTAGTCGTCGCTCATCTTCATCAAGAGAATGTCCCATTTCCAAGAGGCAATCGCATCAGATTCACAGAGATCGCCCTCCCCGGTAACGGTGCAATCGTGCATAATCATGGCATCCCACGAATGCCTAGGGGTAAATGCTTCAGGGCCCTTGAAAATCTGGATCTTGTCCGCGCGAGTCGAAAGAGTGCCCCAGGACACACCATAGCGAGTCGCGGCAAAACTGGAGAGGACAATCTTGACATCAACTATGAGAATGTTAGTCGAGGAGGGTGATAAATCGAAACGAATGATTACCCTTGACGTGATGCTTCTTCAATGCTTGAGGATAGACAAGATCTTGGGATATTGGGAGGCCATTGGCTTTCCCACCACATCTTGATACGATCATCTTGCACAAATTGTCGTTTTCTGACGTCCATTGTATTTTCTAGAGATGGTTACAAACTAGCTGTTTGGGTGGGAGTTGATATACGTACGCTGTCACGCATAATGTCCTCGCCTGGTTTCAAAAAGGCCTGTATGCAAGTTGAGTCAGCTCATCCGATCATCGCAGGACAGGATTCAGTAGCATACAATCCTGGCGAGGTGGCAAGTCCCCATGTACTTTGTTATGTCGATGAAGTCGGCGGAGGTGCCATAGAGGAGGTTGCTGTCTCTGAGACCAAAAGGATCTCCTGCCCAGTATTGTGGATACCGCCTCAACTTATTCCTCATCTTGAGGAGTATCCGACCTTCGCGGCCAACGTGTTTGTGTCCGAATGGGGTTGGGCGTTTGGGGGTTCTTTCCTCTCCAGAATCGGAGGATATGCTCGATATTGATGCTGGAGCCATGATCATATGTATGGGAACTGATGCGTATATATCTATTAATGGAATGGGTGCTTGATGTACAATTAAACACTGCCGCGAGCTTCGGGTCGGCAGTGGCACGTCATGAGAACGCGGTTCTTGGGATGAGAATTGGAAAATGACGCTGTTGCAAAAGTTGGGTTCAGATATTCAAATAATGCGCCAGGCTCTGAGTGATATAGCTAGGTACCTAGGCACATATTCAGTTTCGAAGAAGGCGTAACACAGCACGAAGTTGGGTCGTGAATTCCCAGGAACAAGGTGCTATAGCTCGTAACAAGGTAGGCAGGTGCAATGATTAACATTCCACTTTTTCTAAAATGCATTAGAACATGGAGGAAAGTCAATACGAAGCTAGGTAGCTTTAGTAACCAACTATAAGTTTAGTTTAGGTATTTCTAAGTTTTGACATACAATATAAAATGGTTAATGTGATAGAGAAACTTTTGTAGAAACTTACCTAGGTAACTATGAAGTGGCAAGTGTAACTCAACTAGCAAAGGAGGTTCTACTGGACCACTCTTGATCTTGGTGATATTGTGAGCACAGGTATAGATTGCTTTATCTTAATTTCTTATAATTTTCATACCGTTAAGTAAGGGTTTAGGAAGGAAGGCAATTAGGTATTTGTCTATCCACCAAGCGTCTAATTAGTAAAAATATGCTACGGCTTGACCTATATTTCTAGAAAAACTTACATAATCTGGCACAGACACTGAAGAAACCGTATTTACGAATTGTCCTGCCTTGGCTGCCTTGTATCTTGACCCAAGTTGAATGCTACTATGCCAGGTTTTCAAGGGAACAAATTGGAAATATATACCGACCTTAAGCTTGGAATTATCCCTTTCGTCGGCATAAGACTATTAGTCTCAATAAAACCGCTAACTGTACATCAGCGATAGCGCAAGCTTTCTAAGCCTGTAAGTGTTGGTGCTCTTACAGTGATCTTCAGAGGCGTCGAAGTTGGAAGCTTTTGTGGGTGCTAGTGGAGTTTAAGGGTTCCTAGAAATACAGTTACCTACCTAGTAATTGTGTAGTCTTATGCCAGTTAATGGATTATGCCGAGAGCCTTCTTGGTCTATAAATCCTAACCCTATCCCTAGCCTCTAAAGGTTACTTGATTATCAATAGAAGCTAGTTGTTAGCATTGGAGAACTCAAATTGGTATGTGCTTGGGTGATGCGAGGGTTGAGTAGTAGCTCCAGGTAGTTCTAGTGGCCGTGGTAGTTATAGATGTGCTGGTTACACATGGGATTTCTTGCGGCGGCTAGCTGTAGCGGTGTATAGCGTACATAAGAAACAATAAATAGAGCTGCTAGCCGAATAGTGTGATAACAAGCGAAGCTGAGGCCGAACAAGCGAGACGACAAGGATTAATTGCCCATGGCTTACGCAGTATGCGCAACAACAGGGGTTAAAGGAGAACATGTAGCGAGACATCATACCGAACCCATTTAGAACATAAAAACGTGATGCCAAGAAGGAATAAAAAGGTTACACCCGAGAAGATTATTTACATACGTCGTTTTACCTAATTTCCATATGTGTTTTGTATGGACCCTATTACACCCGTTGTGATGGACACGGGCCACGATCGTGGTTCCATGGTGGTTTGTTAAAATCCGGATCCAATGTCCGAAATTTTGACGATTAGCGTGCGACAATTCCCTTAACTTTGCCGACACTAAACACGATTCCGAAATCTATAAATTGAATCATAGTTAAATACCTAGTTTCTGATATTGGATATGCAAGTTCAACAGAATAGGATGTACTACGTAGGCCATGGCTATGTACCTTTAAACGCAATCCCGTCTCTAGATCCCGCCTGTGTAAGGTTGTATGTACCGTCGCAGCAGGCGCGATGGTCCCGAGATCCACCTGCACGTTAAATAAACCTCAGCCGCTAAGGCTGCTAGGGCATCGTCACGGAGTACGTACCCCATACATATGTACTTTCCCACTACAACAATCTTTTGTCATATTGAATCTTGTTCATCGTTCTGAGTCGTGCATGACCAAGGACAATACAACCTCGGTGTCCAGGTAGCAATATGGAGTTGAAGCGAAAAGATACCCCGACGCATCCGCACAACGTTTCTTTTCACGTCAGAAAAGGATAAAGCCTCGGCTCCTGAGCAACCCTTGTTCGGTTTTTGTTGCGTTCTCCGCAGAACCCTCAGTTGCATCCCCATCATGATTTGCGGGGATTGCAACCCCGAATGAGATTCCATGGCTCACTCATTCGTCACAGCCACTTGACTTGATACCCTGCGTCGGTAGGTAGGTAACTGGCCCAGAGCCAATGAGAGAGTCCTCATAGCGAAGGGGGTTCTCAACATTGGCCTGCTACCAAGCTGTCTGCTTGGGCATGGATGTGATAGGAAACACGGCAAGTCCACGCCGCATCCGAGCTGCTGAGACGGGCTCCGCACTGTGACGTTGGGAGCAGCTCGCCTCTATTCACCCTTTTCAGTGGGCATTCTCCATCGTCTTTCAATTTGTCATCCACTATCACAGAGCAAATTAATACCACAAACACCTAGGAAGTTTGCAGGCAAATAAAGACTGCGACGACATCGATTCCTATCTTTGTCTTGCCTGAGGTCCTGTCCGGTATTAAGAGGCTTGAGAGACTCATCATCGTTTCAAGGTCCGATTCACGCCCTCGCCACCGCCAATCCTACCTGTCTCCATCATGACAATTGAATCAAGATGGTCGTCTCCAATGCTCAACTGCTCTTTGCAGAAATGGGTGTTCGGGTCTTCATTCGGTCCTCTCCTAGACACTCCTCAATTCATCGACGCTGATCGCCCGGAGACTCACTTTCTCACACAAACCGATTATCGCCTGTGGGCGAAACGACTGGCCCTGGGACTGACGCGAGCAGGCCTCAAACCAGGTGATCGCGTTCTCCTCTTCTCCGGTAACTCAATTTTCACACCGGTAGTATTCATGGGCATCCTTATGGCCGGAGGCGTTTTCACTGGCGCCAATCCAAGCTTTGTCGCGCGCGAACTTGCTTATCAGGTAAAAGATAGTGGCGCCTCATTTTTAATAGCTGGCGACGCTAGCATGGAGATCGCGGTAGAAGCTGCAGCTCAAGTAGGTCTGCCGAGGAGTCGGATATATAGCTTTGATGCGACGGCGCTCGACCCGGAACCAGGCAAGGCACGGCTTGGAACACAACACTGGACAGTTCTCCTTGCTGCCTCGGAAGAAGCGGCCAAGTTCGACTGGGTTGAGCCTATTGATGCGAATAAGCAAATCTGCGCCCTCAACTACAGCTCGGGAACGACGGGCGTGCCGAAAGGTGTCGAGATCTCGCATTATGCCTATGTGGCGAACGGGCTCGGTGCGAGCTTTATGGAACGTTTAGACTCCCAGTTTGCGGAAAAGAAGAAGCGAGCCAGGCGACTAGGCTTTTTACCGATGTACCATGCGTACGGTCAGACGTTCTTCATCTCCAACTACCCGAGGGAGGGCATCCCAGTTTACATCATGTCCTCGTTCAATTTCGAAAAGATGTTGCAGCACATCGAGAAATTCCGCATCGACATTCTCGTCGCCGTGCCCCCCATCTTAGTCGCGCTGGCTAAGAGCCCTCTTAGCCGTAAGTATGACCTCAGTAGCGTCGAGATTATTGGTAGCGGTGCCGCACCACTTGGAACCGAGGTTAGCGAAGAAGTTGCCAAGCTGTGGCCACCAGGTGCTATAAAGCTGCGTCAGGGATGGGGCATGACGGAGTTGACGTGCGGCTGCACATATTTCCACCCCGACGAGACGAATAAAACAGCAGCAGTTGGTGAACTGTTACCGAACTTCAAAGCGCGGATCATGAAGATCGATGGTTCAGGAGAGATCACTAAAGCGAATGAAGCGGGTGAGGTATGGATACACGGGCCAACCCTGCTAAAAGGCTACTGGAACAAGCCTCAGGCCACCGCTGATACTCTTCATATCGACGCAGATGGTACTCGTTGGCTAAAGACCGGAGACATTGGCTACTTTGAGAAATATGAGCCAGGCGGGCTTTTGCACATCGTGGACCGCATCAAGGAACTCATCAAGGTGAAAGGCAACCAAGTAGCTCCGGCCGAGCTAGAAGACGTGCTTCTGGACAATAAGGGCGTCGATGACGTAGCCGTGGTGGGTGTCACGATTAACGGCGAAGAAGCCCCGCGCGCGTACGTCGTTGCAAATCCCAACGTCAAGCAGACGGAACAGGATATTGCTAAGTGGATGGAGTCGAGGGTTACCAAGTACAAGTGGCTCCGTGGTGGCGTCAAATTCGTCGACGCTATTCCTAAGAATCCGGTAAGTGTAACGACACCGACAAAATCAGACTGGCGAGAGTTGACTAACGATTTACCCTTTAGTCCGGTAAGATTTTGCGTAAGATACTTAGAGATCAGGCCGCCAAAGAAGTTGGTGATAGAAAACCGAGTTCGGCGAAGTTGGCCTAGAGCAGAAATGATAGAATAGGGTCTTGGAGAAGCTGGGCTCTAACTATTTCCCCATCAGCATGGCGCGAGCGGTGGACGATATATCGCGATCTCGCTTTTATGGTACATAAGGGTTCCTTGATATTAGCGTTGTCTAATACCGTTCAATTGATGAGTATTTAAATTAGCCAGGTAGGCTTGGGCGTTGAAAGCTCCCAGGAAACAGCGCGCCGAGTCTCCAATGTTTCGAATTCATTCCTGTATATTCCATGGATTGGTACAGGGGACTTCCGAATGCTGCGCTCTGTAATACGAGATTGTCCCCGCGCTGTACTACAAAATTAAGTGAGATGTACGACAGCAGCATAACCTTAGATAAGACTGTTGAGGTCCTCGAAACTTGGGAACTTACACGCTTTTAATGGGTCTTTCGCACGAAGCCTCCCTTCATTAGGATGTTCGTCATAGGCCCCGCTGGTTGCCACGATATACGTCGGTAAGCTTACTTGTGCATTTTCTTATCGATGATACGTTAATCCCTTTTAACTAATTTATTACATGCTGAAGGGGTCCGTTTTGGGTGGAAGGATATATTACCTTTACACCATCGGGTATAACGCCTGTCTATCAACCAAGCCCTCATCATCGAACCAAACCCGGAGCGCCTGGCCAATGCAATTCCCAGTATTCACCATCCCGCCTATCTAGTAATACAAATGCACCCCACATTCCTCTAGTAAGTAATCGTCACCGTCTTATTGCAATACCTCTCCTCCCTCCGCAGGACCAAATTCCTCGCGACCCACTTCCCCGCGTCCTCGCGCGAGATCGTGTACCCTATGGCTTTCGACTCGACCCCCTTCACCGGATCCTCGATCCCGACCCGGACCTCCCTGTCCGTCTCGCCGTCCGTCAGCAGGCTCGCGCGCACGACGATGAAGTCCTCGCCGCTGGCCGCGAGCGCGTCCTCCATCGCCCGCTTGTCCGCGTGCGGCACCTTCAGCACGACGCCGTAGAAGGGGACGACGGGCAGCGGCGTGTCGCGCCCGAAGCGCGACATGCCCGTCGTGCTGCACGCGATTACGTGCGGGCGCCCCGTTACCCCCTCCTTTCGCAGGCGGGAGAGCGCGGAGAGAAGCACGGACATGCCCTTCTCGCATACGTGCGGGTCGTCCAACGTCATCTTGGACAGCACGAAGGCGCCGCCGATCGTGGACACAACCACGTCTACGAGCGCGGTCTCCGACGCCTTCAGACACCGTGACACGGCTGCGATGTCGTGCGCGTTGCCCTGCACGACGACTAGGTTGGGCGTATTGTCGAGGTCGAAGTGCGCGCCCAGCTTGGCCGGGTTCCGGCACAGCGCGATGCACTGGTGGCCTGCGGCGAGGCAGGTCTTCAGGGTCGCTAGACCCACGCCGGTGCTTGCGCCGAGGAATGCGATTTTCTTTTGCGTCATGGCTTCGGTGGATTGGTCTATTTTCTTTTGAGGCGAGAAGAGGAATTTGAGATCTAGATGGTGAGAATGTGATGTTTTGCTTGATAGATAGCTATATTGTGTCGTAGCCTCTATAAGAGGAAGGTTGAATGCATCTTATACATCTGTACTTCTCGGTTGGTGACTATTTCCAATTGTCATAATCCATCATAATGGATGAGTCTGAGGCGTCGCTACGTTATCGCTAGGGTGTCGCTTTATTCGCGGCAGCTAGCGGCGAGTTTTCGCTCTTTTCTCGCTGCAGGTGCGGCTGACTCGGGGGCGCAATTCCCCCGGTCTGGTTTGGCTAAGGGCCGGGAATTAGCCTTCACTTGGTGTACTATGCGAGATGAGGACGACTATCCATCATTACTAATCAAAATTGGCTTAGCTAAGACTGCAACCTCAACCTGCCCGCAACTACTGTAGTGCATAGTATGCATCTTCGTAAACTGTTTAGCCTTTTATGTCGATGCTGATGTCTTAATTATATTTATATCGATCGATAATTCAAGCTCTCTCACCTGATATCAAGAACATGGTTGTTTTGATCATGAGCATTTTGACTACCTATCACGTGATCACCCTCGACGTCAACATCGTCCAGACGCGATAACCTTCCAAACAAGCTGGGAATTCCAAATATCAATTGTTCATAGTTAAAGTCACTGGAGTGCGAAGCCTCTGCAGAATTGACCGGATGTTATAAATAGGAGGTGACATAATATTGACAACTGCCTCGGCATTTGAAGGGAAATATTAGCTGCTCCGTCGAGAGTTGGTAATAAATAAGGAGGTACATATATTTGTATGGAGATCTGCGTGCGAAGAAGGCATTGTTGACGTGCACTAGAGATAAAAGCACAAAAAAAAAAAAAAAACAACGGACTCAGATGTGTGTGACGGAACATGAAAAGTGCACGAGAAAAAAATACAAAAAAGCTCAGCGGAATACGGAAGCTGTGGTCCTCGAATCACCGAAGTCCGCCATACTTCCCCAGCATCGGCCCGATGTGGAGTATTTACCGCCTACGAAAAACCCATCATAGTATATAGAGGCAAGGTTTTTACTGACCTACACTTCCAACCGTTGCGCCACGGGGCCCATCGTTCACGCAACTATCGGAAGGCACTTGTGGCCGATGACTGACATGGGAATTATTCTATTACTTAACCCTTGGTTGGGACAGTGTGTGGTGAGTCATAGATCCTGGGGAGCACGTTGCTACGATCAACCTCAGGCACGACTGTCCTTACGTAGTCTTATGATCGATCTCCCTACCTTGAAGCAAATCATCACCCCAACATGTGCAATAAATTCTACTCACCTTATGACTCCATTCCTAATTCAGCAAAGCCTTGACCAGACTCCCGAACCTAGTTCTGTTGCCATTCGACGTCACGGCGACGTACATCGCTAATCCTCTCCTCAGGCTCCGTTATTTACTCTACCCTTAAGGAGCCCAATGCGTACTCCGTACTTGCTATCCTACGACAGCACCTATGCGATAACTTAGAGCCGGTCGGCGAGATCCAACTGCGAGTCCATGCTGATTTATTGTTGACAATGAGTATGGCTGAGTCTGTCTCGCAAGTATCTCTGTCGACGCCCGCATCTACACAATCTGATCAGATGATACGCATGCTCCATCTGCGAGACCAAGAAATTTGGCATTGACTGATTCCTCATCGGCAAAAACTCCTCGACGTCCCATGCTGGTATCTTTACAAGCGACACCTTGAGCCTAAAGTCCCGCGTCTAGCGACACGAATACGTTCGCATAGCGATCGTAATGAGTTCTTCCGGCCCTTTCCTCTCGGCCTCCTGAGACCCGAACACCAAGCACATACCATCAACTACCTTGAATCACGGGGTTTCGACGGCTCAGCCAGCCTCTAAGGAATCTCCCTCTCACTCGGCCCTGTCCCTTACCAGCTTACATACGTACTCACGCCTTTCGCATGGTACAAGTATACCCGCGTCACAAATGCCAAGACCGTCAATAGGCCGTACTTGCCAGATACAATAGTAATGAACTCAACTGATCTTAATTGCAAGAGTAGGGGTTGGGGTTTTCTGAGTACCTGCTGAGTGATTTTCGCCTGGATGATCTTCGAATATTATATATTACACAGCTCCAACCCAATTGATCATGATTTTACTCCCGGTCCCGACCCAAATAGCCCAAATCGCTTGGCAGCATTTGGCCGCGTCGCATCTACGACACCTCAGCCATCAATTTCGCACACGATGTCTCCCATAATTGCGAGGCGCCCGCTCGCACTCCGGAAACAAGGATTCTTTCATGAATACTACTAGGGTAAGGACTACAACAAATGCGACTGGGTAGGCAACTATGGGATGCCGTTTCGGAGACCGAATGAAGACTTGATAGTCCCGTGCATTAGAAAGGCGACATTGCTGCCCGGTCCGGGATCATGGACTGGTTTATCCAGTACTATGACATCGGCAACAGCGAGAAAATCGTATGGGTGGATTTGAATTGGCGGGACTTTACCTAGCAGTTTGAGGGATGAGAATTCACTCATGTCCTGTTTCTCTCAAGCCTCTGTGATTGGCCATTCCACCCACGTTTTGAAGAGCATTCATGTTTGAGTTGAGGGAAAGGTATCACTGATGCGGAAGAGTGCCCCGGGTTGCCACCGGTCAAGTTTCGCTTGTTTTTCGTCGTACGAAATTAAGTGCGGTGGAATCGGGGCGTAATTCCCCCGCCCCCTTTATGCCACCACCCGGGCGCTAGCCCCTATTCGGCATATTCTTGCTTACGGCCCCACTATCAGGCACTTGGATTCGCGATGTCGACTGCATATTCACACCAAATCAATTCACTTGTAACACCAGGGAGATCCCCATCTAACCCTATAAGAAGCCGTCCCGCCCGCTTCCAGCATATAATGTCACAGGTTCCGGCCGCGGCTATCTCGGCCACGACTCCGGACGCTTCGAGAAGGGTGGGGCCAAGTGTACCTGACTCGGCTCCGCCCGCCGAGAAACCCGCGAGCGCCGGGACATCACACGGAGGGACAGCATCTTTACCGTCAAGAGACGTAAAACTACGTAGCTGTATTACGTGCCGTGCGCGCAAAGTCCGATGCGACAAATCATCGCCATGTTCGAACTGTCGCCGCGGAAATATCCCCTGCGTCTTCCCGAGCCTAGACAAGCCACCGCGATGGGCTCGCAGGCTTGAGCGCGTCGCCAACAGTGCTAAGGCGGCGCAGGAAAGTGATCCTAGCGTGAATCAGGTTATGGAAAGGTTACGAAGTCTCGAGAGCCTCGTCAAGGAGCTGAGTGGGCAGTTGGAACAGGCGCATGCGAGTGCCCGCGGCTCACCGTCGGCTAACTCTCCCAAGGATTCGGGTCATGACCGAGATACTAAACATCATGTTGAAGCTTCGGCGCCAGTCACGAGTATGTCGAATGTACAATCGTCGTTCGGGCGATTAGTTCTTGGAGATGCTGGCCAAAGCCGCTATGTGAGCAGCGGCTTCTGGTCGCGCGTCAACGACGAGGTGAGGCGAGCCATATCACGTGCTTGTATTTAGCTAATCTTTTCAGCTCCATGGTCTGAAGATGGATACCGAAGGCCTGGCTGGCGGAGACTACAATAGCTCTGGAGATGAGGACTCTCCCGGAAAGACTCCCTCGACGCAAGAGTTAGACCGAACACCTTCAGAACGCCATGCCTTTCTCTTCCGGAACAGCCTTGGCTCCCCGTCACCAGATCTTCGCGAATTCCATCCCTTACCTTCACAGATACCCTTCCTCCTTAATGTCTTCTCTGAAAACATTAACATCATGGCGCGCATCGTTCACATTCCTACTGTTCATAGGATAGTACGGGATGCGGATGGCGACTTATCCACCCTAACGCCGGCCAACGAGGCTTTACTGTTTGCGATCTACTATGCATCCATAACTTCTATGGAAGAAGAGGATGTGGGTTGCCCCTTACCTCGGAGTTTATAGCGAATGCTTATGTATCTCATCTGTTGCTTAGGTCATAACCAACTTCGGCTCTACTAAATCCGAACTCAATCTTAAGTATCGTCTCGCCCTAGAATATGCATTATCAAAGGCAGATTTTCTTAATGTTCCCGACATAATCCTTTTACAAGCATTCGCCATATTTCTATTCCTGCTTCGTCGCCATGATAGTCCGCGGTTCGTATGGATGATGACGGGGCTTGCCATCAGAATGGGACAGGCCCTTGGTTTACAACGTGATGGTAGCCGCTTCGCTAACCTTACGCCGTATGAAGTCGAAATGCGACGGAGAGTGTGGTGGGCGTTGTGTGCTATGGATGTGAGGGCCTCCGAAGACCAGGGCATGGATCTTACTATCACTCAGGGCAGTTTCGACACACGAATCCCCCTGAATATTAACGATTCCGATATCGACACCGCGACAAAGGAAACGCCCAAGGAGCGCGAAGGACTAACTGATATGACATTTTCCATCATATTCACAGGACAGACTAGCGTAACTCAGAAGCTCATGGCCCTAAGCCTCAAAGATGGAACGTCACGCGTAGACGAGCAGACCCGGCTCATAAACGAATTCTACGAGCAGCTAGAGCGGACGTACCTCCGATACTCCCACGAGGCCGGCAACATCGGCTACTGGGTCACGGTCACGATAACCCGGCTCCTCGTCGCCAAGATGAGCCTCATCATCTACTTCCCCATCCTCTTCTGCCCACACGAGCACGCCTCCGACAGCGAGGCCCTGCGCGCCAAACTCTTCGTCGCGGCCGTCGAAGTCGCCGAGTTCAACCACGCGCTGAATGCGGAGCCGGCCTGCCGCAACTGGCGCTGGCTCTTCCAGACGTACACGCACTGGTACGCCATCGTGTACATGCTGATCGAGGCGGCCCGCCGCCCTTGGAGCCCCGCCGTCGAGCGCGCCTGGGTCGCCCTGCACAGTCGCTGGCTTATTCCCGCCCAGCAGCAGCAGCATCACCACCACCACGCCGACACCGTCGCCGCCGCCGCCACCGACAACCCCAGCATGCGCTTCTGGGTCCCGCTGCGCAAGCTCACGGCCAAGGTGCGCCGGCACCGCGACGCCGAGATCGAGAGGTTGAGGAAGGACCTGCGAGCTGCGAGGGCCTTGGAGACGCAGGATAGCCAGGCTCAGCAGCCTACTAGCCCGGGGCCGTTCCCGGGCCCGGATAGCGCGGAGAACTTCCGCGAACGGTGGAGGAGGCTTGTGGGGTTGGAAGAGAGGGCGGGTAATGAAGGGGGAGGTGGGCTGTCGAGCTTTGCCCGGATGGCGGATACTACCACGCCGAGCTTCGGCTCTGTCTCGCAGTATAGTTCGGGTATGTCGGCATCACAACAGGATTTCGGATCGTCGTACCTCCAATCCAGCTTTCCGCAAGGCGGCAGAGTCGCGGTGTCGAATTTCCGGGGGAATAGTCCGGGTTTGGACCCGGGTGTGACGACGAATATTTCTAATCAAATGGAGGCAGGGTCGCATCAGGCCGGCTCGTCGTACAGCCCCTTCGCTTCAGGCCCCACGGAATTGGGTCCGGGTTTCGGGGCCTGGTTGTGGGCCGACGCCGACCCGTCGGTCGACGTATTCGCGAATATCGACGTGGAAGCGACGGACTTCAACATGGAACTCGATGGTGAGATCGACTGGAATGATTGGGTCGAATCGGCTAAAGGTTTGGAGTTGTCCGGTGAGCAGCCACCGGGTGGTGGTGGGTGGATGTGATTTATGGTATTTTCCGTCTTACGCGGGTTACAGTTTAAGGCTCCCCTTTTCTGGTTAACGATTCTGCATTATGGAATCAGGTAGATAGGTACCTATTTTGTCCAACCACAAATTTCCTGGTAATTATCTTGACTGTCAAATACGATTTGAGCAGCATTCTAACAAAGATCAATTAATTAATAATACTTAGATTGTCGTTTTACCCAGGTTCTTAAATGGAAAAGTTATTTTAACCCCTATTTTTCATTTGCGAGCTAAGCTGTTTCAAGTATGATGCATCCCATTCATCCCAAATGTTACACCGAAATCACTCCTACGAAGCTCAAGGATCTTCCTAATCTACCCCAGCCCACCTGCATCCAACTACATGAGTTGCTATTTGGTAATGACCTGCCCATTTTCTCAATAACCAAACTGTTTGTTGTCTAAGCCCACGCGTCTCCCCGGGAGTTGCCCTTTTGTCGGTCGTATAGTTCGATATCGTTCGTCATCATTTTTGTCAGGTTTAGTTCAGACTCTGAAGCCGGGCGTGCCTGGTGCTGTTGTTGTATAGTGGTAGTGAGCCAGATGTTTGGGGGACGGCCTACCACTACACCTGCTTTGGCTTGTTGGATGCTGTTGTCCGGTAGCCCTTTTTTGCTGCTACTTCGAATCCAATACTTTTGATTGCCCGAAGACGAGGACACGCTGTTTTGGGAACCTCGTGTTGCCCAGGATTGGAACCGCGTGACAGTCATCTGAACCAGCGGCCGCAAGCTTGGGAGGCACGCACAGATTATAGCGACGTAGAGCTCCATACCACCCCAGATGACGAGAGTTGTTAAGTCACGGGTTCGGTTATTCGAAAAAATAAACTTGTGAAGGGCTACGATGCGCAAAACACTAGTAACTATGACTCTTTTTTGTACGCGGAACATGTTAGCACGATACTAAAATACACTGGTGATGTGTGGGGGATCCTTACATTAAACCGAGGGAAAACATAGCAATAGTAGTCATCTTCTTAGCAAGTGAGAATTGCAGTTGGAAGATCCAGCGTGCGGGAAGCAGAATGAGGAAAACGTCCAGCGCTGTTGCAACAATGCCTCCGGCAAGGAACATAGCCCACTGATCTATACAGGAGCCATCATGTAAACCATCCCATCCTTTCCAGAAGTAGGCCACGGGAGTACATTGGAAAATTATACAAAACATCCAAGCGGTGGTGACAGCCGCGTTGAGTATGAGCGTTAGGATAATGAGCTGTCGCGCGCCAGATACGCGAAAGATACGTAATAGAAAAAGAATGAGGGACACCCGAACAAAAAATCGGGATACAGAGTAGCATAACAATGCTGTGTACAAAAGCTACAAAGAAAATGATTAGTGGCAAGGTTATTGTGTATTTTTGGGGATAGCTGGGGGGGTATACAATGAGGATGGATTGTAGATTTTGCTGTGGTACCGCCCAAATATCAAGACCAACCCCAAGCCTGTCATCTTAGGGTGAATTAGACACCATTTCAATGGATAGGACGAAGTCAACATACAAGCTCCGCAAACAGAAGTGAATCCAATGGCAACAAGCAGTGATAGAAGAGTGAAGTAGTCGTCCCACCAAAGCGGGTTGCGTTTGGCCAATCGAGCAAGAAAGCGTAACGCGACAAAAACGGAGGCTAAAGCGACGAAGGTATAGATAACTTCAAGGTACGTTCGGTCATGGTAAGATGAGATACCGCATAACGAATTTGTTAAATTCTGGGTTTTGAGTGCGTCAGGCAAGGTACATGACTGGGCGATACACTCGGCTGCAGCCTTCTGTAGGGGTTGACTGGCACAAGCACATGCTGGATCCGAAATGGTGCAGTTAGACTGGCTAACGACTGCTTCCAGAAAGCAATTGAGCTGTAAATGCAGAATGTTAGCATACCCATTTAGGAAGAACAACTTTACTTGCGGGAAGGACTAACGCCGCAGTGAGGGAAAGTCTTGAGCACGGCTTCAAGATCAGTGGATGGAGGAGTCGACATTGTCGGCGATGAAGATTCAGAGACTCAATATTAGATTACAAGAACTTCATGCTAATAATATGGAGGGGGTCCAGATCGAAGAGGGATAGATGCTACGATATTTTATCATGCTCTTATAACAAGGCATTCCTATCAATAGTAGTGAAAGCGGCGATAGGCGTCTGTGCAACTGAGTAAATGCGTATCTAGATCCTAGCCAGAGGAAGTTGGATACTCTCCTTTTTAACCCATGTAAACCTCATCCTTTTTGCCGTGGCGCATCACACAATAGGTACCTATCAAACTCAATCTGACCCTCAACTCCACCAACTGTGAATGCACACATGAAGCAAATACTTCGCCGCTATCGCGCATTGAAGGTGGCCTGATACTTTGACTTGGATGGGTGCATCCGTCTCTCGGAATCTACAGCTTTGTGTTAATGATTCCTTATTACACCATCAGGGTGCATAGATGTTGTTGGTGAAAACTCAATATGAACGTGTGTTATATTGGCTCTCCTGCCTATCTAGGTAGGTATTTATGTACCTACTAGACTCACCTCGAAGATATTACAATTGTAGGACTATACTATGCGCCCTGCCAGAAGGTGGGATGGACATCCGACAAAGCTAGGTACCTTGATCAATCGTAATGCAGTCCTAACAGGGGGTATCTCTAGCTTTTCATACACTGTGTTCCACAATCACAAGAGCAGCACTAACTAAGTCTTGCTATGCTCCTGAAGCCAAAATGCTACGGTTGGCGGAGGAGCGAAATGCGGTTATAACACCTACTAGGTACATCAAGTAATAAAGCAGTCCTACAGTTTTTACGTGCCAAAGTGTTTAACTCCCCTATTACTACACACTCCCTGTCTAGATAGGAAGGTGTTAAACTCTAACGTTGAAGCCTAACCTACTTAGGTATCGCCCGTTACCGATGGCCTGGGATGTGCGACACCGCAGCGTTGTGGGGAATTTCTCCAGCGCTTCCCGCCGTTTTAAATTTAACAGGTACGATCCTCGGGCCGCCCCCCTCAGCCGATGGCCCTGAACATTGCCGCACGCAGACAATAAGGGAGCATTCCGCATCCTTCCAATATTTCTTCATGTACGAACTCTATTTCAACCAACCGTATCTATAAGTTGGGGTCCAGTCACATCCATCACGTCGCCGATTCAGTATTATCTATTAACTCATTGGTCACATTAGACTGCAGTTGTCTTAGTTGAAAGGTACTCACTTGAAACAAATCGATGCTTAGTGGAGGTAGTTCGAGCCTCAATTATTGAAACTTGCAAGAGAAAAAAACCAACTAGATACTAACCTAGATAGGTACCTACTAACTAACTAAGGTACCTAAAAATTGCACCCAGGCAGTCAATACCTAGTAGAGCCTCTAGAAAATCGAGCTGGGCCAAGTGTCCAGAGTAGATCAGTCTGAGCCAGAATGTTATAGCCTTTTGATAACATTTTCGATGTAAGTTGTGGATTAAGACGGAGACATATGTTTCGAAGACTAGCTACCAAAGAATAGTATTAGAGATATTCTAATATCATTATACGAAAGAACGGGCGACCAGCTATATTTCCCAATACGAAGTCCTTAAGCTGGGTTTGTAGGAATTCCCCCCTCTAGCTGATGGTCTGATTCCAGCTGCTTGTTCATATCATGATGCTTGACAAATAAGGATAAAACGAGTGAGAAAGCAGCCAGGGCTAACAGGAGGTATAAAACGCCGTGGAAAGCTTCGACAAAGGCGTTCAGGAAAGCCGTCTTCTGAGGCCCGTTAGACATGGCGTTCAATTGACCTGAAAACGCTGACGCGTTGCGTGCAGTAGCAAGGGCAACTTCGTGTGAGAATCCGGCTCGCTCCAGGGCACGTAGTAATACATTGTCGAAGACTGTCCCACCGACAGCTACGCCGAGACAAATTCCGAATTGACGTACAAATACGTACATAGAGACGGCATAGGCCACATCGCGTGCAGGTGCTATGGCCTGTATGGCTATGTTGGGTGACAACAAGGTAAATCCATGTCCGAGTGAAATGGTTAAAATCAAGAATAAATGCGCGACAAGGCTGCGGTACTGGTTCATCAGGAGCAGGACACCGTTAGACACGATGAGACAGGCGAACCCGAGCCATATCGACCAGAGAAAAGAGCCAAAGCGCGCCATTAGTCGACCCGAAATTATACTTATCGGCACGATGAGCGCCGTTGTCGCCATAATGTAAACACCGGTCAGTGTGGTGCTCAAGCCCTTAACGGAGATCAGGTAGAAGGGGAGGTAGTAGAGGTGCGAGTAGAGCGTAAACCCGGCAAAGAGTCCCAGTAGAAAGACTAGGCAGGCTGATATATTTCCCCATACTGATAAATGGATAAATGGCTTGGCCGGAATATAGCACTCATATACGACTGAGCAAACTGTGGTAATCCCACCGAGAAGAATAGGTAGCCACGTCTGATATGAGCTCCATTCGTACTGAACGCCGCCCCAAGTCAGACCAATTAAAATGCTCGAAGTGCCAGCGATGAAGAGAATGCTTCCAATCCAGTCCACGCGAGATAAAGCAGTGAGGAAAGTCGGTTGGTTCTGCAGCTTCAGATCTCGGAAGGCAAATGGCAACACCAGGAGACCGAGGAAGCAAAATGGAAAGTTGATGTAGAAAATCCACTGCCACTGAGCATGTTCAGCGACAAGGCCCCCTGTGATAGGTCCGACGATGGTGCCGAGAGCCCAGCCTGATAGAATAAAAGATATGTACTTGGGTCGCTGGCGAAGGGGGATAATATCGGAAACAACGATGTACGATAGCGTGTAAATGCCACCTCCACCTATGCCTTGAATAGTACGCCCACACAATAGCTCGGTAAAGTTGGTTGCAAGGCACGATATGATTGTCCCGACAGTGAACATAATGAGAGAAAAGAGCAATACCGCCCGTCGACCGAAAAGGTCTGATACAGCTCCGAGGAACGGTACGAAGACGGCGTTGGCCAGGAGATACGAGCTACCCGTCCAGAATGTTTCGATGGTGGTACCATTCAAGTCTTTTGCAAGTGTCTAGCTTGCATATTAGTCCAAATACGTATCTAACACGAGAGTAAAAGGGACGTACTGGCAATACAGGGGGGAGGACTGTGGCATCTAGGGAAAGAATGACATTAAGAGCAGTCATTGTCCCGAGGATCAGAAGCTCCCGCTTCCCAGCTTTGAAATCGACATCATTTTCGGAAGAATTGACGGGTATTGACTCAATTGGATCCATGGTCTGAGTCTTCTCAGCTCCGTCTCCAGATGATGGAGCGTTACCAGAATCATTGGCCATAGTGCTTTATCTTCTGTTTGCTTCAGTCTAGTATACAATGCAGTATTCGAAAAAAAAAAAAGAATAATTGAGTGAGCTTTGCTATATACGATTGTGAGCATCTATGTGATGATAACTGTGAATTGTCGCTAATTATAAACCCATAGCAAACGTGGTCTGGCATATGTTGTACCAACACAAATAATTGAGCCAATTGCCTGGTCCTATCAATTGCAGAATATGAGCTCCCAAGAAGTACCTGACCTAGGTATTTCCATATGCGCGTACCAACACACATAAAGTCGCAGGTCAATGTTACTCTAATATATCACGGGTGCGGTTACATTAAGCTCCTTCGGTTGGCCCCCAACTTAATAACAGCTCACGTCCCGCTTCCGAATGTCTTTTATGACGGCCTCCCTGGCTTTATTTACTCCCTATCTCAATTTCTGCAACTCTTATACCACAACTCCTCATGCGCACAGAAAACTCGACACTCTCTAAATAACACGTATTTTGCCGTAATACGTGTTGTACTTTTACTTCTATCAACATCTAGGCAAGCTCACATGGAGCCAATTCCGGGACCGCCAGGCTGGCCGCTCATAGGCAACCTACTAGACATTGAGCTCGAAAACACCCCACAGAGCTTCACCGTCCTTGCTAAGGAATGGGGCCAAATCTACAAACTCTACCTCGGTGGTACTGTAAGAATCTTCATTAACTCCCATGAGCTCGTTGACGATGTGTGCTCTCGCAAGGAGTTCGGAAAACACATCATGGGTTCGATAGCAGCACTATCAAAAGTGCTTCCCGACGGGCTCTTTACGGTCGATACGGCTCAAGAAACCTGGGGACAGGGCCGGAGGATACTGAACCCAGCTTTTACACCATCGTCCATTAAGAATATGTTTGATGAGATGCTCGACATCACGTCACAGCTAGCGTTGAAGTGGGCACGACACGGTCCAGAGTGTCCGATCGACGTTTCAGATGACTTTACACGTCTAACACTGGACACCATCGCTCTGACTGCTATGGACACACGGTTCAACTCGTTCTACCACGATGATTTACACCCATTTGTGCAACATTTCGGTGGTATATTTGCCGAGATACAGCGCCGGTCTAATCGGCCAGCATGGTACACCTGGATGCAATGGAAGGCCAACCGCCAATTCGACGAGAACAGCGATTTTATCCGCAATTTCTGTGCAGATATACTTACTCGCCGTCGCCGCCTCGAGAGCAACGAATCTATTGACAGGAAGGATGTCTTCACCGCCATGCTACATCGTCGCGACCCTGTCACTGGCAAGCAACTTGAGGACTCAGTTATCATTGATAATATGATTACATTTTTGTTCGCCGGGCACGACACGACGGCAGGACTGCTTTCGTTTCTCGTATATCATCTAATCAAAAACCCCGATGCATACGCCAAGGTACAAGAAGAAATTGACCGTGTCCTTAAAGGCGGCGTCATGACAATCGATCACCTCAACGCACTACCGTATATCAAGGCTTGTCTACTCGAGGCTTTGCGGCTTGAACCACCAGCGCAAGTCTTTACTGTAACTCCTCTAATTAACGATGCCGCACCTGTAATCATCGGGAAACGATACGCAGTATATCGCGGCCAGACAATTGTGATCTTCATCCCCGCGCTCCATCGAGACCCAGCTGTCTTTGGTGACGACGCTGACAAATTCCGGCCAGAGAGGATGTCTGAAGAGAACTTTAAGAAGCTCCCCAAGCATGCCTTTAAGCCTTTTGGAAATAGTCCGCGGAGTTGTATCGGAAGCGATTTTGCCATGCAAGAAGCCATGGTAGCTGCTGCTGTCCTGTTTCAGAAGTTCGATTTCTCATTGGTAGATCCTAACTACGAGTTACAATACCAGCCGAGGTTGCAACGAAGGGCGTTGAACTTCTTCATCAAGGCTCGATTGCGGCCTGGTGTCAAAGTCTTGTCTTTGCACCGAGACTTCTTCGTCCCAGCAAGTAAGGGAGCAGAGAGTGAGTGAAGCGACAAATGAATCTATTCCTTGGAAGGATACTTTTTCATTATTGCTTTATGAAACTAACATCACGCTCTTTTCCAATGTATCTTCTTAGTATTTGCGTATCGGGGAGCTTGATATCTATGAAGAGGAAGCAAGACAGAAAGAGACGAAACATGGACTTATTACAACCATTGGTATATCAAGATCCGGTGTTGAATTTTAATTATCTCTGTATCTACCTAAGTACCTAGATATCGACGTATCCTTTAAACTGACACAAGATTACAACTTCACAAAAATTAGTATTGATTAGTGAAACAGGAGCATCAAACCTGTAGTAGTTAAGTTCTAGGGCATTGTACGGTAGTTTTCGGGGCGGTAGGAATGGAGCGAAGTACAAATTGGCAAATAATACTCGAATTATGTGCAACCTCGTAGGAGACAAGTTCTTTTTCCGAGCAGAAGTTTTGTTCGGAAGGAAATTTCTAGTACCTAGGGAGGTACGTACCTCCACTTCAACCTGCGGTCGCCTTAACAAGGGAACTTTTATAGAGGGTGGCTCTGTCGGGCAACCAAACCAAAAAGGTGCATACCTATGTAGCTGCAAATTAGCCACTGGCAACGTTGGCGGTTCCCTGCATATGTTACCACTATCTATCTACATTACACGGTCCTAGCCGGGACGGTTACATGCATAGGTATCGATGATACTATAATAGCAACAAGATTATGCAACGCGATATGTATTGTGACTCGCTGCACTGCTCACTACACAGTACAGTGCACAGGAGGTGCGTACTATATTCTGATATTATATGTATGTTGGCTTACTTCACAGACACGTCTGGACCGTCTGTGCCGTATTGTGACGTCGATATAGTAAGTGTGAGCTCACTGTAGAGCGGTCAGGGTGAGTCCAACGGACAGAGAGTCCCCCGTTAGGTGACGATCTTGTGGCATACTTACAGGAGCTGGTGTAGTTGAACAGTGAACGAGCAAATTATCTCTCGCTTAACGATGAACGAATGTAGTGCTGCAACTCCCAGTATAGCTAAGGCATCTTTTGATGAAAGGGGTAAACAACCCCGCTGCAATCAGGTGGCGGGTTAAAGATGCGACTGTGATGATATGGTCGCGATGTTAGAAATTTCTTACTTAGTGGTGATTTCAAAATGTGATTACAGCCAACAGGAATCGACAGTGATGGGGAAGTTTGGCACAAGTTGAGTAGTGTCCTTTCGGCTCGCTGAGAAAACGGGGGTTGTCAGTCTCGCTCTTCTTACGATTTGAAGAAGAATCCTAAGTTAGTCCGTAACCGCCGGAAGTACGGATGAGCCTCGTATACACGGGAGATGCTACACGAAAATAAGTAATAGGCCTCATATAACGTCCTATCACACTATATCTTACCTACTTAACTACAAACCTTGGCACCATATACCAAGGTATACGGACCCCTTAGCTTCCATTATCAGTTGTGCTCCAACTTTCTCCCTTGCTATCAAAACTTCCTACTTACATATTTGATCTAGTCTTTTCTATCATGGCTGAATTCGCTGCTCTCAAAAAGGACATCTACGGGTGTGGCCCGATGCTTCCGAACCTTTCAATAATGGAGAACGGATCCATGACAAGCTTATCGACAACCAATGCCAACTCAAGTTCCGACGACAGCCTCAACGGCTCAGTCCCTATAGCTATCTGTGGGCTGGCTACACGCCTTCCCGGTGGCATCAGCTCGACTGAGCAGCTCTGGGAATTTCTGGTTAACAAGTCTGATGCATGTGACCGCATTCCAGCGCAGCGGTATAGCACCCATGGACCTCAGGGGAATACATCTCCATCGGCCACTACCGGAAAGGATGCTTCTTCGGACAGACCTCACTGGAAAACTCACGGGTATATGTTGAACCACGTCGACCTTGCTGCCTTTGACGCTGCTCGTTTCTCTATGACGCGTACCGAATTAGATATCGTGGATCCCCAGCAACGTCTTCTCCTAGAACTTGCCTGGTAGGTCAATCCATTTACATCTTAACCATGGTATTGCTAATTTATCTTTTAACTCAAGGGAGTGTTTTGAAAATGCTGGCGAGACTCACTGGCGTGGTAAGGACGTGGGTGTATATGTCGGCTCCTTTGGTGAAGATTGGAACGATCTCCAATACCACGATCGGCAGGACCTCCATCTTTATAAACTTTCTGGAGTGGCCGATTTGGTGCTTGCTAATAGGATTTCTTATGAGAATAACTTGAAAGGACCAAGGTAAGAACCTAACCTTTTGGCTTAGCAGTTGAAGTTCCGCTGACGAGGTTGAAGCATGGTTGTGAGAACCGGGTGTTCTGCCTCGTTGTACAGCCTCCACCTAGCTTGTCAGGCTCTTCAAGCGGGTCACATACCGAGTGCTCTTGTGGGAGGGGTCAATATAATCATGAATCCTGCTAGTAAGATAGAACACCGATACTCGATAGGCTTAAAATCATTACTGACTGCGCCTATGAATAAGAGGTTGAAACTATGGTTAATCTTGGCGTCCTAAGCAAGGATGCTTCGTCACGATCCTTTGATGCTAATGCCAATGGCTATGCGCGTGGAGAAGCTGCTAATATGATCTTAGTAAAGAGGCTTGATGATGCCCTTCGTGACGGGAACCCGATTCGCGCTGTTATCCGCGCCACTGCTAGTAATTGCGACGGGAAGACTCCAGGCTTAAGCAAGCCTAATAGCGAGGCCCATGAGAAACTGATTCGGGCTTCATACAGCGCTGCTGGTCTCGAAGATGAAATCGGCAAAACGGCATTTTTCGAGTGCCATGCCACAGGCACCTCAAGTGGTGACCCAGAGGAAGCCGGAGCAGTGGCAAACATTTTCGGTGACAAGGGTGGCGTGTATATTGGATCTGTCAAGGCAGGTTTTCCGCTCCATCTTAATAGGCAGCACGCCGACTAACTTTTTTTAAGCCAAATCTGGGCCATTCGGAAGGGGCATCAGGGCTTACTTCACTTCTTAAATGCGTCTTGGCACTAGAACATAAAACGATCCCCCCGAACATCAAGTTCCATCAGCCAAACCCTAATAGTAATGACTCAACGAGCTTCCAGATTTCAATAGGATATTGACGTGTATATAGTCCCATTTGAGCAAGGTGGCCTCCGCGTTCCGACAGAACCCTCCCCTTGGCCACAAGACCGCTATGAGCGAGTCAGCATTAATTCGTTTGGGGTCGGCGGTGCCAACGCTCACGTTATCCTAGATTCGGCCGCATCTTTCGGAATCCAGACAAATACCAGCTCAATTCCAGCAGGAAGTCGTCTAATAGTATTTACTGCCAATGACTCCAAGTCAGCCCACCGTGGGGCGCAAGAATGCCGTCATTTTATGACTAACCATCCCGAGCAACTTGATGATGCTGCCTATACGCTTGGGTTACGCCGCGAACACCTCTCTCACCGATGTTTTGCTGTTTCTAATGAGGCAAATCTTAAAGATCTCGCCTTCTCGGCTCCGGTAAAGGTTCCTGCAGCCGTCCCGAATGTGATATTCGTCTTCACGGGCCAAGGAGCCCAGTGGCCGACTATGGGTTCGATGCTATTATCAGAGCATCCCACAGCCATTAACGACATTCAGATCATGCAGAATGCCCTATCAACACTCTCTCAAGATCTTGCTCCAAGCTGGACTCTCTTAGGTAGGTATATGCTCAGCACATACATCTTATTCAAGTAGCTAATTAACGTGTGCAGAGGAGCTTGCGCGGTCTATGGACACAAGCCAGGTATACAAGGCGGAGTTCTCTCAGCCTCTCACTACTGCGGTCCAGATTTTGGTAGTGAATCTTCTCCGGAACTGGGGGGTTATGCCCGCTGCTGTCATCGGGCACTCGAGTGGAGAGATCGCTGCGGCGTACGCCAGTGGTGCGCTGACCATGGAAGAAGCTATCATCTGCGCATATCTCCGAGGGAGGGCTACAAAGCAGTCGGCACCAACAGCAGGCGCCATGGCGGCTATTGGTCTCGGCCCGGTTGATATCATGCCGTACCTGGTTGACGACGTTGTAATTGCTTGTGAGAACAGCCCTTCTAATACGACCTTGTCAGGGGACAAAAAGAAAATCGAGGGAGTTATCCAGGCTATCAAAGATGATTATCCCGACATATTTGCTAGGCGGCTGCAAGTTGACATGGCATATCATTCTCGTAATATGACCTAATCTAACCGCCTTTTTATGCCTGTTAACTTTATATTGCAGATTACATGAAGCAAATAGGCCAAGAATATGAGCTTCAACTCGCGCCCCGGTTGTCCGGCTACGCTGCCTCGATTCCATTCTTCTCAACCGTGACCGGTGAGATGCTTCGTCCGGGTGAAGCACTCGACGCTGCATATTGGCGCTCTAATCTTGAGTCGCCTGTTTTATTTAACACGGGCATAGAGAATGTCCTCAAATTTCAAGGCCTGGACAGCGTCCTAATTGAGGTTGGGTCACATTCTGCTCTTTCAGGACCGATACGGCAGATCCTAGGCCACTTGAAGGCTCAACAAGCTTCGTACATACCCACATTGATACGCCATGAGGACGACAATAAGTCGTTACTTAGCACAGCAGGCCAACTATTTTGCAAGGGATTAACAATTCGATTTGCTTCTATCAATCCCTCCGGTAACGTTCTTACCAACCTGCCTAGTTATCCATGGAATCATGATACGAAATACTGGTACGAAACTCGTGTCTCACGGGATTATCGAAAGCGTGCCTTCCCACATCATCCCATTCTCGGTAGTCGTGTTGTTGAAGCAAGCCAAGTAGAGCCTACCTGGCGGAATTTGCTACGACTTGAGAACATCCCTTGGTGCCACGACCATAAGCTTGGGGGCGACATAGTTTTTCCCGCTACGGGATACCTGGCTATGGCGGGTGAGGCCATGAGGCAGCTCTCTGGGGCTCAAGACATCGCATTACGCCAGATTACGATTGCTTCAGCATTGATCTTGAACTCGGAAACAACAGAGATCGTCCTCTCTATGCGTCCTTATAGGCTAACGAACACTTTAGACTCTCGATGGCATGAGTTTACCATATCTTCTTATAATGAGATGTCGGATTCATGGATCAAACACTGTTTCGGTCTCGTGAGGGCAGGTAACGGTCAACCTCCGGAACAGAACAAGCACATCGCTCATCTCTCAAGGAAACTCGACGCAGCGCATTGGTATCAAACGGTGCGTGGTATCGGTTATAACTATGGCCCACAGTTCCAAGGACTAGATAAAATTTCTACGCATCTCATGCACGACATTGCTGTCGCAGACCTACGGCCCGAAGTGGCCTCCGAACTAGAAATAGAGGCTGGGACTGGCTATTATATCCATCCCACTACTTCGGATGCTTGCTTGCAACTCTTGTCGACCGCTTCGGTTCGTGGACAAGGCCGCTTGTTCTATCGAAAGGTTGTGCCGACCTATATCGGCGAGGCCTACTTCACAAATCCCCATGGCACCATTACGGTTAAAGCCGCAGCCGAAACCATGCCTAATGGGGTCATAATAGGAAATACTATTGGCATAGATAATACTAAGGCCGTGGTAATAGAGATGAAGGATGTTAGGATGACACCCATTGATGACGGCGAGGTCCCAGACAAGGATCCACATGCTGGAGGCCGGTTACACTGGAAGCCTGACATTGATTTTCAGGACGCTTGTCAACTAGTCCACTGCCAGAAAAAGGTTAGGGAATTATATTACAGGCTGCAGAGGCTTGTACTCCTTTGCTGCGTCGCCGCGCGGGACGACCTTGATGGCCTCGAAGCCCCAAGTAACCACCCACACCTAGTCAAGTTCCAGAAATGGATCTGCGAACAAGTCGAACAAGCTGAAATGTACGGATATCCTCTCCTCAACAAAGCTGAAGTACGTGAACTACTTCAACTCTCTCCCGATGAGCGGTCTAGCCGTATTCTTCACTACCTCCAACTCGTCGTCGACACCGAATATGCAACAATCGGCAATCTTGTCTACCGTCTGTACAAGGCTCTCGCAGGGATATTCCGCGGCGATATAGATGCCCTAGAGACTCTTCGTAAGGACAATGCACTAGCCAAGATCTACAGCCTCGGTAACCAGTGGGATTACGCGCCTTGGCTCCGTCTCCTAAGCCACCGCACGCCGCATCTTCGCATTCTAGAAGTCGGCGCTGGCACAGGTGCCACTACCGATCTGATCCTTCGCACACTTGACACCTTCTATTCTTACGTATACACCGATATCTCAGCCGGTTTCCTTCCTGCTGCAAAGGAGCGCTTCAGCCATTCCAACCCATGCATGAGCTTTCAAACGCTTGACATCTCTTCGGACCCCCTGGAACAAGGTTTCAAACCCGGCTCATTCGACCTCATTATCGCAGCCAATGCTCTCCACGCAACGCCAAATCTCAGAGAAACCTTATCTAATGTCCGGAAGCTTTTGCGCCCTGACGGAAAACTCCTCCTGCAGGAAATGTATATGACGGTCAAGTGGCTTAACTTTCTTATGGGTGTTCTGCCTGGTTGGTGGTTAGGCGAAAAGGATGGAAGAAGTCAGGAGCCCTACGTGTCGCCCCAGCGGTGGGCTAAGGAGCTTCTAGCGGCTGGCTTTTCTTCTCCGGAGGCGTCGGTCTTAGATGATGAGCTACCATTCCATGCCAACGTGACCATCATAGCCTCTCCTAATATTTCATGGAAGCCCGAGCGCATTGTCTATCTCCTATCGAGGCAACCGGACGGCGAAGTTGCCAGGAGAGTTTTGACTTCATTGGAAAAGTTAGGGCTCAAGGTCAAGAACATTGGGCTATCGGAGAAACCACAGGGCGCCATTATCTCTATTCTAGACCTGGAAGGCAAGGCATTTCTACAAGAAATCTCGCCTGATGAGTATGTCCAACTCAGGGACTTCCTATCCAATCTATCTGCAGCAGGAATGCTGTGGTTAACGAGGCCGAGCCAAATGTACTGTTCGGATCCACAATACGCTAGCATTCTCGGACTGTTGCGTGTTGTGCGCAACGAGCTGGGTGTCCCGCTATGTTCACTCGAGCTAGACGACACAGAGTCTCCAAAAGCATGGCAGGTTGTTTTCAATGTCTATCAGAAGATGCTTCGGATGCGTGCCATGGAGCTGGACGAACTTACTGACCCAGACTACGAGTTTGCTTACTCTGATGGCACTGTCTATCTCCCGCGCTTCCATTGGATGTCCGTGACTGAAGAGTTAGCTTCCCGGCAAAGAGAGCAGCTCACGTTCAAGCGTCTAGAGATCGGGAAGAGAGGTTCGCTAAAGTCATTGCAGTGGATTGAGAGACCGCTCCTAGGTGATCTAACGGGAGAAGAGTTGTTCATTGACGTTCGAGCTGTAGGCGTCAACTTCAAGGTAAGTAACTACTGCTGGTTCCCAATGCTTCCCACATGAGCCTCGAGATATGAAGCTGAAGTATTCGGCTCACTTGTCAATGGCTATCTTCATATTCTATTTATATGTTAGTATCGACGTTAATATATGATTATAGGATACATTGATTGCCATGGGAATCTTCAGCGGACCCACCGAAGCAGGAGACGGATTCGGCGTTGAATGCTCAGGGGTGGTTCGCGCCGTGGGCCCAGAAGTCACGGATTTCTCACCCGGGGATCGAGTTATGGCCGTTACGTGCGATGCGTATACCACAACGCTAAGGACGGTAGCGTCTTGTTGCGCAAAAATGACGGATGATCTCAGCTTTGAGGAAGCTGCAGGGATGCCATGTGTCTACCCAACTGTCATTCACGGACTCATCAACTTGGCAAGGTTGGAGAAAGGACAGACCATTTTAATCCACTCAGCATGCGGCGGTATTGGGCTGGCAGCCATATACGTTTGCCAGATGATTGGTGTCGACAAAATCTACGCTACCGTAGGAAGTGATGAGAAGGTCCAATATTTGATTGACACCTTCAAGCTTCCAAGGTCACACATTTTCTCCTCGCGGGATGACAGGTTCTTCCAATCTATTATGAACGAGACAAACAACCGTGGGGTGAACGTCGTCTTGAATTCCCTGTCTGGGGAGCTGCTGCATGCCTCGGTAAGTTATCAACGCGAACCTCTTTAAGCATCTACCCAAATATATTTTCATCGCCTAACTAAAACACTCATAGTGGAGATGCGTTGCTGAGTTTGGCAGTATGGTAGAGATCGGGAAACGAGACATTCTCGGTCAGGGACGACTTGAAATGGAACCCTTCGAGGGTAACCGCGCTTTCTTCGGTATTGAAATGGAACCTATTATCAAGAAGCAACCACATCGCATACGAAAACTCTTTGAACAGTTCATGGAGTATTATCGTACTGGAACCCTTAAGCCTATACGGCCGATCCAGATGTTCAGTCACGCTGACATCCAATCCGCCATCCGAACTATGCAGAAAGGACAGCACATAGGCAAACTCGTCATCCGCATCCCAGAAAATGTCGCTGATATTGCGGCAAACCCTGCGCGTACATATTTCTCCTTTCGCGCCGATGTGTCCTACCTACTTGTCGGTGGCTTCGGCGGTCTCGGCCGCTCTATCGCTATGTGGATGGTTGAACATGGAGCTAAACATCTCACTTTTCTTTCAAGGGGTGCTGGCAAAAAACCACACGAGGTAGCTTTGGTTCGAGCATTAGAAGATGCCCAATGTTCTGTCAGTGTCATTGCGGGCAGTGTTACCAATTTCAAAGATGTTGTTCGCGCCGTCAGCCAATCCCATGCTCCCATTGCCGGAGTGATCCAGCTGTCTATGGTACTACGGGATCATTTATTTACGGACATGCCCTTCGAAGACTGGGATGCCGTAACTAGGCCTAAGATTCAGGGTACCTGGAACTTGCATGAAGCACTACTAGGGCAACCTCTAGACTTTTTCGTCATGTTCAGTTCCTTCACAGGTCTCATCGGACAGCGTGGACAATCAAATTATGCAGCAGCAGGCACATTTCTCGACGCTTTTGTACAGTTTCGCCACGGCTTGGGTTTGCCGGCATCCGTACTTGATGTTGGTGCCGTTGCCGACGTAGGCTTTGTAGCCGAGCGGCCGGATCTGATCCAATTCTTTACGACGACATCGCACCATTTCCTACGAGAACAAGATGTGCTAGATTCGCTTGAATTAGCCATTCATAAGTCAGCACCGAAACCACACAAGCTTGACAAGTCCTTCGTATCGGATAGCCAAATCACACTGGCTATCAGAACGACAATCCCATTATCGTCCCCACACAACCGAAATGTGTGGAAACGTGATATTCGCCTAGGCCTGTACCATAATCGTGACGCCGCTGCTGCGGGAGTGAGCCAAGACGGCCGTGCAGTCGGAGGGGCTATCAATGACGAAGATACAATAATACGAGAACTATTAGCCTCGGTCGAGAGTAACCCAGAAATTCTGCAGCAGGACAGTTTTATCGAACGCCTTGCGCGTAGCGTTGGAATAGCCTTCTTTGCTTCGATGATGAAGCCGATCGAAGAGCTCGATGTCACAGCATCGCTTGCGACTTTAGGTATTGACTCGCTCGTGTCTATTGAGGTACGCAACTGGTTACGTCTCCGCTTCACTGTTGAGATTTCTGTGTTGGAGATTATGCGTAGCGATAGTATATTGGGGTTAGCAAAATTGGCAGCGAGGAAGTGGACAGCGATATTAGCTACAAAATAGTAGGTTTCCCCTACGGTACAGGAGGAAGATAGCCTCCTCTACTTTGCGAGTTGTGTTAAAAACTCAATGACATACTAAGTATAAGTAGGTGGCTTACTTACGGTTAGGTAAATGTAGACCGTGTTCATATCATAACTCTAGATTCCTCGCAATAGCATATGAACTGTTGCCTACCTATCTTACAGTGAATTTCCACACTTTTTCTCGTAGATAGGCCATGTCTCAAATTTGTTGCCTAAGGAAAACATCAGAAGCGCGACGAAGACGAGTTTCTTGGTTAAATTGACAGTTATCCGTAGAGGGAAATCAGAAGGTAGGATACGCCTAAGCATACCTAGGCCATAACCGATTGTTACACACGCATTAGTGACCACGGAATCTCAATTCTCAATAGTAAGAGATATTCATATCTAAGATGAGCAGTTTTCTGTCATATTAACCCTATCGGCAGACAATGGTTAATCCAGGAGACGCATACTGTACACTTAGACTACCCCAGCCAGCTACTTTTCTCCCGTAGGGCTTGTTATATCTATATTCTCTACCTAAAAAGACGCCTAAACTAAGTGAATAATGATCTATTAGTTGACCCTTATAAATAAACAACTTCTGGTTCAAGAGATAGTTTGATGACGAAAATGTATAATCTAGGCAACGGTAAATTTATTAAGGTATAGTGGTCAGGGCTTCAAAATGGACAGGAAGGCATGAGGAAAAGAGCAAGGTAGAGGATGATCGTGTGGTAGCTATCTAAGAGTTCATTCTAGCTTTCTAGTAAGAAATACACCTAGATAGTTGTACAGTCGCCTTTGTTCTTGCAGTATAAGTTCACTGGTATAAACCACTTGTTCCTACAACGCGGTATAATATAATATTTTGTATATTGTCGTCGTAAGATCCAGCCTATTTTGATTGTGGTACCTAAATTGGCAGAGTCACTAGTAGGTAGGTAGGTAGGTACGTATCTAGCTGCAAGGAGATCTCATAGGAAACTGAGAGAAACCAGTCGGAGAAGGCAAGTGCTTCCCTACGTGGATATTGTCAAATTCCCACGCGCCCAAGCGGTGGTTGTTTCACAGTGTCAAGCGGATCGAGCTAGCCCTCGATCTCCACACTATAGATAGATTCAAGCTCAATATCGAATTCGAGGAGCTTAGGTATATTAATAACTGCCTCGCCTTGATCAGGATACACCTTGCCATCCCTAAATCATATATTTACCAAGGAGTTGGAAATCCCAAACTCTCATCCAGCTTCCCAACTTACCAACTCCCACATCAGAGTCCTCACAGCTACGTACCTTCTTCCACAAACTGGGCACATAGCATTTAACTGCGCTTACAACCACTCTTACTCCGCCAACGACCACTGGGCAACCCATCACTTATCCTTCTACCTTCTTTTTCATCAACAACTTCTACATTGCCGATCTCCACTACCACACCACGACAATAACAAAAACAACGATTTGGCGGCTTCATAGCACTATTCTCGTCAAATAGTTCATCTCTGGTAAGATTTTCATGGATTATGTCACCGCCCAATCTTTTTTCTAACATCCACGAAGTCACGGCTCCTTCAAGGACATCCTCTACCGCCACAATGGCCTCGCCTGACAGCAGTTCTCGCGCTGAACTCCCTCAGCAGCAGTGGTACGATATCAAACTTATGGAAATTCTTCCTCGATGCGGTTTCATCTTCGTCGATGATCATGAGATTCTTGATTCGCGAAGCGATGCAATCCTGAAGTGGGCAATTGAGACTCAAGTTCCCAGCTTCGGACAGCACGAAGTCGAGGAACTCCTGGCAGATGTGATGATAGATGTCAACGCAGTCGCCGACTACTATGCCAAATCTTCCTGCATGTACGTCGACCTCGACGGTGAGATCCGTGTCAAGCCAGTTCAGGCTATCTTTGAAGCTGCGCGAAAGGAACACAAATGGAGCAATTACGTGCCCAGAAATACGTTTGTCGATTTTTTCCAGAAGCTCTTCCGTGCCAGATCAATCTACAATATGCTCATGAGCATGAAACGAACGCCCGAAGCAGCCAAGGGTGAACAGAGCAAACTCGCCCTATCCATCGACGAATGGAACAGCACAAGTCCCACCGAGTACGCCGATGCGTACTTTGCTCAGATGCCTCCGCACAAGCTCCATCGCCTTTTCGAAATATTACTTGGACGAGATTCTGCGGATTTAGGACTAGGTGATGCATCAGTCATCGACTCAGACAATGATATGGAGGATGGAAGCTACGAGGCTAAGGATAAGAAGGGGAAGGGGGTCTATAAGGAACCGGCGGAGGATGAGGAGGACTTAGGAGACCCTAATGCGCCTTGGATCCCCTGGACTCCAAGCTCATGGAAATCTGTCGGCGATTCCTCTGGCGATTCTTCTCCTACTGACGAGGATGCCCCTTGGGTGCACCATTATGTCCAAGGCTCTCAGGAGGAACATGACATGGAAGACGCATTAGGTGCTACCAATGGCTTCCTTAGTTTCTGCATCCATCAAAATCGCCGACTCCTGCGATACTAGAGTCATGGATGAATTGGAGGAGGTTATTAGAAGTGGGGTGTGCTGAATAAGGAATGCTAAGTAAGCCGCGTTGCACGGGACACGCCGCTATGTGCATGTTTGGGACCAATCAAATCACGATCGCAGGTTCCCTAGATCAAAGATTGCATCTACCCATAGCTCAGCTCTTCATAGGCCATTCTTACCCGACCGATCAGCTCGGTCAACCCCGCACTTGCCGATGCAAACAATCCGTCATTAATTGACACGCACCTGCTGAAGACCTACATCATATGACTTTTTAATAATCGCCGAGTAGTTGCCACACCCGTAGAAAAACGTAAGTTAACCTCACGTTCCGCGCCGTGCTTTCCCCAGACCACGTTACCAGTAACACCATTGTACGACGGCGGATCAAGCGAACGATTACAAGATTCAAGGGTGGATCGCAAGGAGATGCCAAGTACGGTAAGATAACTTTAAACCAACTACAAACGGGAGAACTAGCAAAGTCAATTGCCTCACTCGTGATTTGCTTATCTAACGTTGTCCAACATTATCTAACAAAGAAACCTGCCTTGAACCGACTTTAACCTCCGATCTCGTTGAACCGACCGTACCATCATCTTGACGTGGGAATGTTTATTTATCCTGAACTGATCCCATCATGAGTTGGACCTGACTTTGCTTATGTAGACCAAGACATAAGGTTATCAATTGAAGATTCACCTGATTATTCCCACACGATAACAACAATTCATCGTCTTGTACAACACGAACCTTGACCTTAACAAATATCTAAAAATAAAACAACAAAGCAGAAGGATGCTCCAAGCCATCTCCTCAAAACACGACGCCCACCATGAGCGTCGGCGTAAGAACTCCTTAGCAAGCCTCACGTCCTCGCTACGGGACAACAAAAAGCACCTCCTCCTCGCGGCCTCCGGATCCGTCGCCACCATCAAGCTACCCCTGATCATCGAAGCTCTAGCCGAACGACATTCGCAAAGAAACAGCAGCCAAGAGCTCAGCATCCGCGTCCTCCTGACCCCCTCAGCAACCCGTTTCCTCGCCGGCCAATCCCGGGAGCAACCCCCCGTATCCTCGCTACTCTCGATGCCATGCGTGGACGGTGTCTACGTAGACGCTGACGAGTGGCGCGAGCCGTGGAAGCGGGGCGACGCGATCCTGCACATCGAGCTGCGGCGCTGTGAGCCCACCCCCTATTTTTCCCCAATTCCCCGCATTTCCCCAACTCTACTACCCCTATTCTTACCCCCACCTTTTCCCCCTAAACCTCCTATCTACATTCGGTCTTCGCAAGCCCTCATAACTAACTGACAAAAAACAAGGGGCCGACCTCCTCGTCATCGCGCCCCTGAGCGCAAACACCATGGCCAAGATCGTAGGCGGCTTCGCCGACGGCATCCTAACCAGCGTCGTGCGGGCCTGGGACGCGTGGGGCGAGCTCGACAGCGACCTGGCCGCGGCCGACGGCTCACAAGCCCTCGCGAACGGGGCAAGTGGGGAAAGGAAGCAGAAGAAGCATATCATCGTAGCACCGTAAGTAGTCGAAACCCTTTCTTTTCCGTCCCTGTATACCCTCCTTTTTTTCTGCCCCTTTTCAAGACATTCCGGGAGGGTATTTGGTTAGATGCTAGCAGTTACTAACTCTCCCCTGCTACAGAGCCATGAACACGGCGATGTGGCGACACCCCGTCACCGCCAAGTCGCTGCGCGTGTTGGAGGAGGAATGGGGCGTGAACCGGCACGGCAGCAGCAAGAAAGTCGCGCGGCCCGCGACCGCCGACGACGAGGGGCCGGTCCCCGAGCCCGGGAAGGGCGAAGATGAGGGGGGCTGGTTCGAGGTCCTGAAGCCGCAGAGCAAGACCCTTGCTTGCGGCGACGTGGGCGACGGCGCTATGATGGAGTGGAAGGAGATCGTGGCTGTTATTGAGGAGAGGTTAGGTCTGGGAAACTGACTGGCTGATCGGGTGGTTGTATAGTTGATGGCTGGTAGCTAATGGGCACCTAATTCAAGGGGGCGTAAGGAGCGGCGTTATGGGTGAACCGAGAAAAATAAAGCAAGGGTCGAGGGAGGTATCAAGGTGCTTTGCCATGACAGTGCTGCAGAATGGCCTCGCTAATTGGGAACGACTACTACTTCAAAAAGAGCAGGATTATAATTGTGAGAACCAGTGGATCACAGGAAAACCAAGGTGGCGGATATAGCAATAGCAAGTCACGATCATGTAATCAAAGCCAATTTAGTATGTTGCAATATCTGCAACTTATGCAATTGTTGTACAGCAACGGTATCGAAGTCGTGCCCTGTAGAGAAGCAACTATTGTACATATTCCACAACGAGGTGTCATTGAAGATCCCCCGAAGACCATCCTCTGGAGAGGAAGCGGAAATGCAAACATCCATTCGTAAACGCCTCTTTCATGATCCTTTTGTCCGAAAAAGAAAAAGAAAAAAACAAGAAAATGCAAAATATCACTTGAGAGCCTATAGGTCGTAGACCATGCTTCTCCAAGGAACGGGGATACATTAGGTGAAGTAAGGGGAAGAAAACAAGCGTAATCAAATAACATGAAGGTAGAGAAGCCCTTTCATGACCCATCCCGGATCCGCCGTCGCAATGCAAATGCCATTCCCCTTCATGCCTCCCGTTGCTGACTCGTGGGATAAAACTCCGTGGGATGATGATTGTTGTACAGGTGTAAAGAGAAAAAGATGATCTTAGTTCACAGATCTAGGATAATACGTTCCTCGCGTCGATTACTTCAGGTCGTTAGGGTCATGTCGGAAGGTACATTTATCGCCCTTCGCACATTGGCCCTTGGCCCAGAAGGTGCAGGGCTTGGTGCCGATTAGAGAGCGGTTGATCCCCTTATGATCTTTCGTGGTTCCTCCACGGTGGAACTCCTTACGGTTGCCACGCTCAGTGTCGTCACGTCGGCTCTCAGTCTGCGTAGTCTGCTGCTGAGAATACTGTGACTGGCCACCATACGACTGGGCATTGTATCCATAGCTGCCAAATGCTTGGCTGGCTTGCCCCTGAGACTGGGGCTGGCTCTGGGGCCAACCTTGGAAGTAGGCATTGGCTGTGGGCTGTGCCTGATTGACAGTCGCATTGTTAGACGGTTGCAACATAGCCAGAATGTCTTGAATGCTAGGGGTGGCAGTAGGTACAGCTGCGGGCGTAGGGGTAGGGGCTGGTGCCGGAGCGGGTGTCGTTGGAGCCGGAATAGGAGTCCCTACAGGTACTCCGAATGCAGCCAACATGTTGCGCACGGCAACAGTCTCCGGGTTCGGTGCCGGCTCCGCAGCGCTTTGGGCTGGTTGAGTAACGGGCTGCGTATAGGGCTGGACCACATGTTGAGCAATGGGCTGCGTAGCAGCTTGATTGGCCTGAAGAGCTTGTATCTGTTGTAGGATTGTAGCGTACTCTTGCGGGAGTTGTGGCTGGTGTTGCTGCAATTGCTGCTGTGGATATTGAGCCACTGAATTATACTGTGTTTGCGGCTGTGGCTGCGATTGTGCCGGCTGAAGGGCACTAGACATCAGCAAGCGATTGTAACCGTCCCACCACTCCGTGACACGGTCAGGATCCGAATGAAGGTGCTCGGGAGGTTGAGTAGCCGGGTACGGCTTACCCTTGAACTTCGCAAACACGTCTTCGAGGGCATCTGCGTCACGTTGAACCTTGGGATCCGCGTAATCGTGGCGACGTTGTGTTTTAGGATGTGCAGGGTCATACGGATCTGGATCAACGTAGTTTTTGACCTTCTCAGACTGTAACAACGACAAAACTACCTCCGCATTTTCCTTTTCGCTGCGTGGACGCGCCATTTTTACGATTGTGTTGTCGAACAAATCCGGTGCCGTGATGGGCGTAGCACGCAGTCGACGGACTGCTCGGTCAAGTGCGAGATGGGGACCAAATTTAATTTGGTCAGAAGTACGTTGATGTATCTCGATGCGTCGGGGAGTTGTGGCAGGTAATGTTTCGAGCCATTTAGCAGGAGTTGATGGCACAGCAACAATCTTTGGTTGACTAGCAACCTCGACGAACTTGCCGCTTGGTGATCGGGGAGTATCCGGGATTTCCGACACACTAGTGTAGATGGCCATCAATTCGCGGCTTTCATACTCCTCCATAATCTTCTTCTGCTCAGACTTAACCGGGCGCTTTCCACCACGCGTCACGAAATTCTTTTCCTGCTTATCTGCGGGGATTCCTCTCTCTCCCAGATCGAGTGCAACTACGGTAGGCTTAGACCAAGGTCGTAAAGAAACCTCCCGATTCTCCTCAAGATCGTCATCGCGATCTTGAATATCCTGATCCTGGAGCTGTTGCTTGAACATCCGACCTTCAGAGCGATTATCTCGCGCATCCCGGAGCATATTAAGATCCCGGCCTTTATCTTCGGAAGTATCGTGTTCCAAAATTCGGATGTCAGTGAGCTCATCATCCGGCTTCCACGAAACGCGAAGATGTCGTCGCGATTCCTTGCGTAGCCTGCGAGCAGTCTCTTCTGGGGTCTCGGGTGGTCTTTCAGGTTCGTCGCGTGGCTTAGGCACCTCCTTTGGCTTCGAAATCTCGGCCAGGATATTTCCAATAGTAGACGAACTGCTCGATGATTGAGGCGCTGGCTTTTTTGGCTGTACCTTGGGAAGAACTCGAGATCGACCAGGAAGCATCGATCCGCTAGGTCTGGAGCGAGCTTGCGTAGTCGCTACCGACGATGTCTGAGAACTGATAGGAGTCGCAGTGGATGTGGCTTTAATGGTCGACGGAGCGCCTGTCTCACTCTCCACTGCCGTCTTTTTAGGAGCACGGGTGTCTACATCCGCATCACCGGGTCTCTTAGAAGAAGCCTGAGAAGGCGTCGCCTTGGCCGTAATTTTCCTAGCCGACCCGAGGCCCGAATAATCCGTTGGGCGCATCTTCTTGACCCCGGTAGCTACCTGTTTCAGCTGAGACTGAGCCTTTGATGGCGATGCCTTAGATATTGATGGACTGTCTCTGCTGCTTGTCGTAGGTATTTTCTTGGGGACGGTAGAGGTAGACTTCTTGACATCGTCGGCTTTCTTGGAATCCTCGACAGCTTCTTGAGCATTAAAGACCGAGCGTTTTTCAGCGTTCTCGATGATCAGACTAATGTAACCAGCAGCTTCATCGTCGAGATTGCCCTTAACCTTCTGCTGAGTTCGACCCATCTTAACCTTTTCTAATAAGTCTGTGTCTACCGTGGCAAACAAAGATAGAAGCTTCAGGATGGCCTTTGGGTACGGGCCGTTGTAGTCGCCAGCTGAAAAGCGAGTAAACAAGACGGAATGCATACCAGCGACGAGCTTCTTGTGTGTGCCGAGCTGTGTAATAAGAAATTTATCGCCAAACTTGAGGGCAGCCTCAATAGCAGCACGGATTTCAAGATGCTTCGTTTCTAAAGCAGCTCGCTTGTCTTTACCATCTAGCTCCTTCCCTTCCTTCAGAAGCTTGATCTTGGTCCGGACGCCCGTAACATAGTCGCCAAACTTGTCAATGCTGTTCCTGAGCTCATCAGGTGAAAGTTCAGAATGCTTAGGGTCGTGCCAAAGGATCTTAATGATATCATATTCTACAGCCTTGAGAGGATCTTCGGGGCGCGGCTTCGACATAATCTATTTGTGCAATGCGTTAGTATTGTTTGGGCACCCTCGTTAAATCAATTGCACAAAAAAAAAAAAAAAAGCAGCGGCCGCGCAACGTTATTGAGAATAGAACGAGGCGGGGGAAGTAGATCAGTGGTATATGGCGACATTTCACCCTCGAAGGGAACCCAGGGGGTGTTGTGATTGAATGATTAGCAAGAAAAGAACATACCTCGCGTGCTTGAATATCCTTAGGATCATCTTGATCATCATTGCCCGTATCCGGGTGTTCTGTTTTTTTAATTGAATCCATTGGAGCTGTTTTCCGTTTTGCGGGTGCCTTGACTTTGCCGCGGAGAACGGGTTTTGAACCTGTACAATCAGTTTAGCATTGTAATAAAAAAAGTCCTAGTGGAAAGAGGGTGGAGTGGCTGCAGATGATGGCAATGGATGAGGGAAAGAATTTCCTATTTACCTTCGTTGTCGGCTACAAGAACAGGTTCGTTGTACAACTCTTGGATTCGGTTCTCGATAGTACTTCTTTCGTTCGCAGATAGCGATTTAGACTGAAGTTTAGAATTCAAGTCTTGGAGGTCTTTCTGAATTTCGCACGGAAGCCGTACGTTGCGTTGAGGTAGCAAGCGTGAGGTACGCGTATCGTGTTTTGCAGCATAAGATTTAGCTGGTTCGGTGCAGACAGTACGGAATTTGCCAGCTTTCGTCTTGGGCGGATTTTTTACCATAAGGTACGGAAAACCCTCCGGAATCTCCCAATGCTCGTCCTCTTCTACTTTTAGTTCCTCGTCAGGTACCCCGTGAGGTGCCTGATGCCCCACAATTTCGGTTGCCTGTGAACTTTGACCAGCTGGAGGGGTAGGCGCCGACACGACACCCCGCACCTGCTGATAACTCTGCGGCTGCACCGGTCTTTGAGTATCAACAAAATTCTGAGCTGCCGCCACCGCAATAGGTTGTAACTGTATTCCTGCTCCATTCGTAGGTTGCCGGCCTTGGTAATGGAGCATGGGCTGCGCGGGTTGGGCAGTGAAGTGACCTTGTCTGTTCTGGGGATCAACACCTTCAGCACCAAAGAATGCCCTCGTATACGGGATCTGATGCTGCGGGTGCTGCGGGTGCTGCGGCTGCTGTTGCGGCTGCTGTTGCTGTTGCTGTTGCTGTTGAGTCTGCTGAGGTTGTAGTTGATGGGGCTGCTGAGGCTGCTGCAGATGTTGTTGCGGGTGTTGTTGCGGGTGCTGTTGTGGGTGTTGCTGTTGGTACATCAATTGCGGACTATGGTGGCCATAGCCTATTGTTCTTTGATTGAATTGAGGGGGTAGTTGCTGAACTGGTTGGGCTTGCCATTGTTGAGCATCGAATGTATTCGGCGTGTGGCTATGGCTCTGACTGGCCTGCTCGGTGGCATATTGAGGGAGCTGGTTTTGAAGAGGTGTCTCATATCCGGCGTGGTTGTTGAAAGCTCCCCCATACTGCTGCAAGTCATGTCCACCATGACCGTGGAGGCCGCTTCCGTTAGGGTCATTGTTGAACTGATGGGTATTAGAGTAGTAGGATGTCTGCTCTGGCATGTTTCCTCCAGCAAATGCGCCACTTCCGAACTGGCCTCCCGATTGTAGAGAGGGATACCCGGGAAAAGAGGCTCCATTGGAGTATTGGCCGAGGTCTGGTTGGCCATACTGGTGGCCAGGGTATTGTTGATAACCACTGAAGTTATTCAAATGATCCTCGTCCTGAGGGACCGGCATTCCACCAATGCCATTTGGATAGGAATGGCCTTGCCAGCCATTACTACCTTGAGCCATGACAGAATGTCTTTAGGGGTATCACGTGATGGTGTTTGGGGACTAGCACGTGATGAGAAAGAGAGGAATGCACGTGATGGATAAGGTCACGTGTGTGATTAAGAAAGGTGTCCACGTGATTGAGAGGGAAATGTTATGTATGTGGGAGAGTAAACACGTGATTCAGTCGCACTAATTTTTAAGGACAAAGGTCAGCGTCAGCATCAGCAAATCAAGCTAAACCCTAATGAGGGAGGGGGTATTTTTATTAATTTGGCCTGACTTATTCACAAGAAAAAAAACTTGGTGTTATTGAACTCACCAATATCAAGTGACGGTTAATACCTCGGCAGAGTTACGACATTACAAGCAATGCCATACATTAAGTGACGGGTCCCTTACAGAATATGGGCAAAAACCGTGGGGTGGTGGTATCGATTTCGAGACCAGTCTTCAATACAAGGAGAAAAGGATCTGGTGGCGTATGTCTAGTAAAATTAACGAATGAAGGGGCGTGTCATTAGACTGATCCTGTTAAAAAGCGGCTGGGGCTTGCAGGTTGCGTTTATGCCGGAATAGGTATAGGTAGACCGCAGATCTAAAGCCACCTGCAGATAGAGAAATCAGTTTTGGCTTCAAGGACAAAATAAAGAATAGATATGGCACGTGTAAGGAGCAGCTGAGCTGTGTGGAAAACATCCGGACGGCTAAGGCACTCCAGAGACAAGGTTATTTTGCAGAGTGATGGTGATAGAGGTGTTTCCGAGGCTTATAGTCGTCGACTACCGGGAGAGTAATATCGTCATAACCATCGGATGGACTTTGGACTTTGGCGTCTGGACTAGATGTTGGCCTGCAGACTTGGAACTTCCGAGCAGCCATTATTGAAGGGTTTGTCTTCGACATTATTTCTCTATGATGAAATATAGCCATTGCATGGCCTGGCTTGCCAACAGATCTAAGAGGACCGTTAAGACTTGTGGTTATAAGTCGGAACTGCATAGGGTGTGATCATGTTGCTCGATGTCTAGGAACTAGAGTCGATTCGATGATAATTCGCTGTAGTTGGTTTCGCTAATTGTCTCTTGTCCAAACCTTTGGTAGACGTGCTGGAATAAGGCAGTCTTCACTCCCCGGGAACGCCCAAGAACTCTTGGCTGTGAATAATCGATAGACCATTAAATTGACTGATGAAGAGCCCAACAGCAATTAAAACCACTATGGTTCGAATTGTTGCCAGGCTTTCATATTCAAAGTTAGAGTATTTTAGAAAGATTAAATCTCTCTTGCTCTTTAAGCCTCTTTCACTCTCCGTCCCAATGCAAGGGAATTTAGGAGTTACTTGTTAGATGTTGACTGGTCACTAGAACGTTCATTGTTCAAGTTGCACCCTTGAATGCTCAGCTGTAATCCATAGGTGAGGGTACGGCCACTGTCATCTTATCCTGCTGTTGGCTGCCAACCCAATTGTCCCATGCCGAAATGCAAATACACAGCTGCAAGAATCGGAATTCGGGGGTGGGTGGAGAAAATCCACAACAGAGTGATCAACCAGGGCGCACACACGCATATACACGACACATGCTCTTAAAAATTGTGCAGGTAATTGTGTTGGAGAAGGCTTTGCAAAAAGGACAAAGGAAAGAGGAAGAAAAAAAAAATTTAAAAAAAAAGGGGGAGGAGGTTGATGTTATTTTCATACCCTTTATAGCTTTAATTATCTCCAAACCCAACAATCGCTACCATCTGCTGCTGGCCCCGCTGATTTTGACGCGCCTGCTTCTTGCTTCTGTCTCTTCTTATGAAGAAAACAGTTGCTCGTCATGCTCCCATCATTGAGAGATATAATTTACGACATGGAATCTCCCTGAGGAATTTAGACGGGAGGAAAGAAAGAAGTCTATCTCAAGAATTATGAATGAGTGAGTGGATTTGTATAGAGCCTGGAAAGTAGAGCAAGAGTTGGCTGATTGATTGTTTAGTTTGACAGATCGAGGAATGAAGCGAGCGCGAGCGACCGGTACAAGTTTCTGAATGTAGAATAGAACAACCCGACCATGAAAGAGTCTTTCTATGGGATTATTTACTAAGAATTAGAAGGGCCAACTAATTTAGATGGGATCAAGTCTTCGATGATGTGCAACAGAGACAGAATGCGGTTGATGTTTGATGATGGAAGAGTCAGTAATTGGGGAGGAAGAGGGACGTGTAGAAGTACGGGGAAGGATAAAGAGGAAAGTTTGGCGTCGCAAGCTTTTTGGGGAGAGGCGAGTCAGAACTTAGAAGGGAAAGGACATGGAAAAACTGCCTACAGCCCAAAGTGGAGCTAAAAGAGATACCTTCCTGGTTCCGTGGCTGGGAACTACTAGGTAGGTACTAATGCAAGGTAGCGCCGGTATGTCGGCTTCCTTGTTTCACTGCAAGCTGTTCCTATGCAGTTAAAGCTCATTATCAGCTAATCGAACTATTGGATGTGACAGTCAGATGAAACAGGATAGCACCTACTAGTAAGCCACAGTTATCATTGATTATCCCGTAGTTGTTTCTGCCTCTGTTGCGCCCCTTGCCCAAGTGTCCCGAGGTCATATATCCTATATCATTCATACTTTCAAGAGTTGTATTTCTTGAGAAGTGATCCTTTTATGTAGATTCTGAGGTGTGCCGACATAGATACTATGTGCGGATACGTAGTAATGCATGAAACAGGAGTATATTGATTAAAAGAGTTGTTGCTTTTATAGTGAGTTGCGAAACGTTCAATCAGAATTAATGATTTTATTAGAAATGGTCAAGGCGTCAGCCAAAGAAGGTGCCAAGACTAAGCTGTATGTAAGTTACCACCTGAGATTGCTGGGATGTGCAGGATGTGCTGCTTACAACCTTGAAGTATACCTAGGTACATATACACACGTGCAAGGCTACGTAAATTCACCTATGTACATAGCAAGTACCTGCGTACCTACCTACATCATTTTGCTAGTCGTGTCATTTGCCAAAGTTGTAAGTTGATAGCTACATAAAAGTCCAATAGCTTGTTGTTTATATGAATGCTCAAGATATCGACTCCTCCGCATATAATAATATCGACAGTCCAGATAGGATAGGATAGCGATTGATGAATGACAAGCTGGTGACCCATTCGCTCTATGATACCGCCGCAAATTCGACATTCGACAATTCCTCCGCCACTTGCCTAGGCACATATATGTATGACTTCGACGACAATATTACGTTCACCAAGACGGCGCAAACGCAGACTGTGTTAGCTCGGGGAAGAGATAGCTGTGAATAAGATCATCCGCACAATTTGAAAGCACCGACCTCATGGCTGGGGTTAAAGGAAATTCGCTGCGCGATCGCCAAATCGGTTCGACTTCCTCTTCAGTTCTCCGAGCTTTGTTCGGCTAACTTACGGTAGCATCTCTCAAGAAAATACTCAACTTGAACGAGGTCCTCGACCAGAAGGATGAGGAAGAATCTCACGCCAACGGGCTGGCTCCGGCCGGTCCTATATTAACTGCCAATGGGGAGCCCATATGGAAAGTCCTCGTATTTGACGATCTCGGCCGCGACGTAATCAGCAGTGTCATGAGAGTAAATGACTTGCGATCCATGGGCGTCACTATGCATATGTACGAACGCTTACCCCGGCCTCTTCGTTAGACATCACCGGTCATTTGCTAATTTGCGATGCTTACTTCAGGCATCTTGCCGCATCCCGGCATCCTATTCCAGATGTTCCCGCCATCTATCTCGTCGAGCCGAATGCAAAGAATTTAGAAGGCATAACGAATGACCTACAAAAAGGCTTATATTCTCCCGCCTATATAAATTTCCTCTCCTCAATACCACGTCCCCTTCTCGAAGAATTCGCGTCGCAAACCGCTGCGGCCGGTACCGCGGAACACATAGCTCAGCTATTCGATCAGTACCTCAATTTCATAGTCGCCGAACCAGATCTCTTTAGCTTAGGAATGCAAAAGGAGCATACGTATTGGGCTTTGAATAGCGCAAAGACCAAGGACGAAGAATTAGATCACGTTGTTGACCGGATAGTTAGTGGCCTGTTCAGTGTTGCCGTGACCATGGGTATGATAATTCCAGTCTTTCGTGGTGAGACACTAGATTAATTATTTATTCTAGGCGTTATCCCTATTATACGATGTCCTAAGGGCGCCGCCGCCGAAATGATTGCTGGCAAGCTTGATCGAAAGCTCCGTGATCACATCCTCAACTCCAAAGATAACCTTTTCAGTAATACCCGCCCTTCCTCATCTACGAGCACACCCGCCTCGCGCCCAGTCCTCGTCATCTTAGACCGAAATGTCGACCTAAACCCTATGCTATCGCATTCTTGGACTTACCAGTCTCTTGTACACGATGTTCTTAATATGAAGCTCAACAGAATCACTATCGAGACACCTGTGGATGAGGAAAATCCTGCAAAGGGGGTCACGAAGAAGGCTTATGACCTAACTTCCACGGATTTCTTCTGGGAGAAGAATTCCGGCGTTCCCTTCCCCCAAGTTGCGGAAGACATCGATGCTGAGTTGATGCGCTATAAGGAGGACGCCCAAGAAATTACCAAGAAAACGGGGGCGTCGTCGTTAGAGGACCTACAGAACGACACAAGCGCCAGCGCGCAGCATCTCAAAGCCGCCATAACGTTGCTGCCAGAACTGAGGGAACGAAAAGCCGTGCTCGATATGCACATGAATATCCTTGCCTCGGTGTTGAAGGGCATAAAAGACCGCCAATTAGACAACTATTTCCAAATGGAGGAAGACGTTATGAAGCAGACGAAAGCTCAGATTCTCGAAGTCATCAAAGACGAGGCTAAGGGTAAGGACCCGCTGGATAAGCTTCGATTGTTCATAATCTGGTTCTTGAGTACGGAGCAAGAAGTTAGTCGCGCGGATTGGACTCAGTTTGAGGAAGCGCTCACAGCGGCGCAAGTGGACACTACCTGTCTTGCGTATATTCGACAGTAAGTAACATCCACGTGTTTACTTCTCCGCCTCAATCGCATGTGCTAACACCTACCCGCAGAGTCCGCGCCACCACAAAAATGACCCAGCTAACCACGATCGGGCCCTCGCAACCCAACGCCTCGCAGTCCGGCGGCACCACCGACATATTCGGCCGCTTCTCCTCGCTCTCGAGCCGGCTCACGGACCGGCTCAAGGAGACGGGCGTCGGCGTGCCCACGAACCTCGCCTCCAACTTCGACAACCTCATCGGCGGCATCAAGAACTTCCTCCCCGCCAACCGCGACTTCACCATCACCAAGATCGTCGAGTCCATCATGGACCCCCAGGCCGCGTCCACGTCCGCCATCGCCAAGACGGAGAATTACCTCTACTTCGACCCCCGCAGCGCCAACGCGCGCGGCAGCATGCCGCCTCCCAGCGCGATACGCGGCGCTGGTGGCGCCGGAACGCCCGGCGGCTTGCCGGCTGGGCCTGGTGGGGCCCAGGGCCCAGGGACGGGAGCTAGTTTCGGCCAGAGAAGGCAGGGGTTCACCGAGGCCGTCGTGTTTACCGTCGGCGGAGGTAGCATGGACGAGTACGGCAACTTGCAGGAGTGGGTCCAGCGCACGTGCGAGGCGGGCGGTCGCGCGAAGAAGAGGGTCGTGTACGGAAGTACGGAGCTGCTAAACGCGCGCGAGTTTATCAAGGAGGAGTTGGAGAGGTTGGGGAAGGAGGTGCCTTGATAGGTGACTTGCGATTGCAGTCGTGGGGTAGGGGTGGGATGGGGAGAAAGGGGGTGATGGATAAGAATACTAGTATTCTAGAAATTTCAGAGAGGACGTATGAAGTTCAAAAGAAATGGGAAACCCCCCCTATGAGCCGGGGGTATCAGACCTTGACTACCTACCTACGGAGCATTAAGTCTTATCAGGATTGGATGTATGAAAGTAAAGTTTCGTAATGAATTATGTGAGTCTGATGTGTGGTCTCCGTATCTACCCAAGCTTTTAATGAACCTAGATCGACGGAAGTGAATATGGAGGCTAGTAAATTCGGATTACCGACCTCGTTTCGTGTAGCAAGTCTAAGTGACCACTATAGAACGGAAATGTTTACGAAATAAGATCATCAGAAATCGCTGGTGACTATCAATGGCAAGTTGCTAGCTCCATATGTCAACAACAATCATAAAATCGGCAAATCACATTTCATAAGAGAATACACGTACAATTGTACATAAACTCGGAAGAAAATGCGAGATCTAGTATATGTACGAATGCGTCTCAATTCAGGCAGCAATCCCATAGCCATAACTCCGCTACGCCAAGCAATGCTACTGTTTAAGCTCCTGATACAATGTCCCATCAGCACTCACTTCATACATGTAGGCAACCTTTTATCCACACAAGCCGCACGATTTCCTCTCTTATCCCAAGCCAGCGGACCACTTATCCATCAAGGACACTATGTTCATAGCTAGCAAAGGAGAGATATGTAGGAAAATTCTCGCGTAAGAACATCATCACCGGCCCCAAACATCCCCGAGAGCTTTTGCAAACCTTTCGTTTCACAAAGGCGTGTAGAAAAGAGTTTCGAATTCGTGATCCAACATCAACGTCTCATTATACATTCGTCTTCGGTCTCCGATATACATTTCCACTCCTTTCATCGTATAACACAATCGCCCTATCGACCTATACAACGATGCCCTGCCTGTCGTTTCACCTCCGAGTCTCCGTACGTCGTAAACTCGCTAAATGGGGTATAATTGGGGGTGGGGACTCGTCAAACGTGAAGAAATGAAGAGAATAGGTGTGGAAGAGAAGAACTGGATCAAGTCGAACTGGTAGGACGGCAAACTTGGACACAGTCATAAGCGCCTTTGCAATATCGGAAATAAACGTTCGGGGCGGCCTATCATACGCCCAACCCCATTGGCTGGAAAATGATCCATGCCATCGATAATCCGTATAACGGACTCACCCATAGCAAGAGCTGAGTATATGGCAACTAGCCAGAGCGATGTGAGTTTGACGGGCAGACCAATATAATGTTCGTACAGGAAGTCTTCAACAACCGAGAGGAAATGAGTACTCGAAAGAACATAACGCCAATCTCCCAGCATATAGAGATCACTCAGGTACTACTCAAAAAGGATATCGGCGTAGAAGATCCTTCTGAGTTCTCCTCTGCTGTCGTATAAGCCACAATAGCGGAAGACTGCCATTTGGAAAATACTCTCCATAAGACATTGGTAGTTCTCTGAATGCCGGGCAAGAGAATAGGAAGAATGATTGTATTGCATGTGTTTGGGTTAGAATTTCTCTAGACGCCCCTGAACATGCGGACGATGAGGAACCAGAGTACGCCAATAAACTTGAAGGCACTCAGTCCTGCAACGCTCCATAGAATGATAGTCATGTATAGAGTAGATCGTTCGTCCTGACTGTCCTCCTGTTGTTGAGGATCGAGCTTCTCGAGGCCGGCCGTACTAAGAACCAAGGCGACGAGGCCGAAATTCGTAATCATCCAGATGATGACTACCAAAGAGCGAATCCAACGATAATAATCCATCTGAGCTTCCGCCTTCTGCGCTTCCGTCGGTGGCTTTTTAACGACTACTTCCTTCGTGCGAAGTAAATCCTTCTCTTTTTCGTACCGGGCGTCAAGGTCACCCTCATCGGGCAATACGGTCTCGCCCTTGCCGTCCTTGGTATCAACCGTAGGTAGCTCTTCAGCCTTATCATCACCCTTCGTGCCCCATGATATGTCGTGTGTGTTGCAGAACGCGTACACGTTAAGGACGTTGACGTAAGTGGGCGTGAGAAGTAGGTACTGTATGAATGAAGTAACCATGTGCCACGGGTCGAACATCAAAAGCGATGCGATGAGCCAAAGACCCCAGGTTGACAGCATAGAAATGATGAGTGAGTAGAAGATCTTATTCTTGAATATGTCGCTGATGTTAAAGCCTTTGGCCACTTGAGCCTCGACAGCGATAACGGTGATATACACAGCAGCGAATGTCAGATATCTGTAAATGTGGTTAGTATTTTGCCGAGGAAAATTAAAGGGCGAGGGGATTAAACCTACATCATTATCACACACCAGAAAATTACCATAGCGGTGTATAGCTTGCCAGAACCTGCCGGACGATTGCCCATTGACAGAACGAAGCAAGCCATCAAGGATATACCATAGAACCATTCAAACACTACCCCGAGAATCTCACCCACTGTACCCAATAAATTGTCGTCTCCGAGACTTGTCGTCAATATTTTGAAGACCAGGAAAAAGTTGCCAATAGCAAACCAGGCGAAGATCATATTGAAGGTCTGGAAGCCAAATTCTAGGAAGAACATCAACTTGCGAAGGATAGAATGATCCGAACGGAAGAACTGGTAAAAGTGCGCAATGGCGTAGATGGCAGCAAAGAACGAGCCATTAAGCCAACGACGACGCTGTAAGATGAGTTCGGTCACAGAATCGGGCACATCAGTTTCTCCTGTTGCCGATTTGACATACTGCAAGATCCAGTGACAGTTACGCTTGGTAACAAGTTCGAAGCAGAGGATACGATCTTCGGCCAGGTACATATTAGCCGTGAATACACCGGCACCAGCACCATGTAGCGTTTCACCCTTGAAGTATTTCTCAAGGGGACCCAAGCCGTTCTTGTCATTCTGCAGAGCAACATATCGATACGCCGAGAAGGCGCCGGGCAAGACGGAAATGAAGCCGAACGCAGATTCTAGAGGCTTGTCAAGAATATTACTCATTTTATACTCGAAGTTTTGAGTCGCGACTAGAGGATTGATCAACTCCTTGCCGTTTTTTCCTAACATGGCCTTGATCTCGCCACAGGCGCCAGCGCACATTGGCTCGAGGTCGAATGCTTTCCATAGATGATAGATAGAATGATCACCTGGTTGAGTACCGGCATCGATAAGTACGCAGATATTCGGGTCAAGGACACGGCCAAACGCCGAGAAAAACCATCGATGGGAGTTGATCTTCTTTTGGTTCTTTTCTTTCAGGCAGAATAGCATCTGCACAGGTTGCTTCTTGTGAATGATCTCAACCACGTCGTTCTTGATTTGCAGGCCCACTTGCGTCGTGTATTCGTAGATATGTGCGGTAACATTTTTGCCGTTGACTTGTTGCTTGGCAATACCCTCTTGGTAAACACCCATACAGGAAAGAAGTGCTCTTGTTCGCGGGTTGATTTTGGCACGTCCGTCACTAACTACGCACACGACGATTTTCTTCCAGGCATCCGGACCCCATGTCTTGCTTTGTGTTCGGCTACACATGTATTCAATGTTCTTCAACACACCAATCATGGTTCGCGCAAAGAGGATATCATCCTCATTGTACATGGTGATGACAATGAATAATTCAGTGTGTCGTGGTTTACTAAAAAGCTTTTGGCGCAGAGTAAAGTTTTCGTTGTAAAAGTCATTGGGGTCGCAAGTGGCAGCAGAATATCGCATATGAGTAAATTCGTCGCGTTCACCGTGAGGGAGAAGGTTCAACAGCGTTGGAGGTACTGGACAATCGAGAACCAAGTTTCCTCGGTATAGGAGCACCTTCTTCATCGTCATTGCTCTTTTGAGCCCCCCACCTCCTTGGGGCTGACGGTTTGGGTCATCGACGTATGGTTCTGGCGGCTGAGCGTGCGCGTGGGGGTCGTTTGGAGTAAGCATTGGCTGCTGATCATTATAGTCGTAACCATTGTGATCAGAAAATGGTGTCGAAGTAGGGTGCGGTGGCTCATAAGGTTGATTGAAATAAGCATCATGATGTTGTTGGGGGTCAACTGAGTATTCGGAAGGATAACCACCCTGACCGTGGCCATAGGGGCTTTGCGACAAGTTGTCTATAGAGTGCGCAGCATTCAGCGGAAGAATATCGCTTGGAGTGTATCTTCCTGGGCCAGCAGGTACGTCGAAATTGGAGGCAGATGCTGGGTGGTGACCGTAGGGGACATCATCGAGTTGGTATCCATGTTGAAGGGGATGGCCTGGCGAGGGCGTTCGACCTATCCTGTGGTTGTCCATAGTAGGATCGTAATAGTCATCTAAAAAGAGAGGAGTTAGAAAAGTCGCAATATAGTATGATTTAAGTATATATCAAATAGCGATGGCAGGTCTTCAAGCGATGTAGGTGCCGCCTGCGCCACGAAGCGTGCGTCGTCTTTGACTAGCAAGACAAGGCAGTAAGGGTGTCTGTTCTAACGAACACACAATAAGGTATTGTTGATGTTCAAGTGAATGTATGGGGAAGCGTGGCGATGACTGTGGCTACTCAAAGACCATGACGAAGCGGAAAGGCAGTGAAGGAGAGGCGAAAGGAAGGGGAGCTCCCACAGAATGATAATGGGGACACCCAGGTAGATGTTCAAGGATCATGTCATGATACATACCTCCACCTCCTAGGCGATTATAAGACATGGTTTATGGATTATGCCCACGCGGAGGGTGGGCGCTTCAAGCGGGCAAGCTGTTTGAGGAGTCGGTAGAAGTGAACGAAGCTTGGCTTTTGCGCAATCGCGATCGCAACGAGATTCCCAGCGCAGTGATTGGAATGCAGACAGGTGTAATAGATCTGTGGAATGAGGACAGATAGAAGGCTGGTTCACTAAAGATTCAACTCCCGAAACCACAGATCCTGGATTGGGCTTATCGGGTGAAAAGCACCTGTTGTGGTGATATGCCTTCGGGCTAATCTCCTGGACAACGAATGGGGGAGGTGGTCCAGTAAGATGTCGCGAATTTAGCTGAAGAAATGCATGCAGAAGATGGAGACACAAAATGGTGTTTGAGAAATCTCCTTGGAGGCTAGACCGAAAAGAAAGGGGGTTGAGAATTCTGGATTCTAGGGCGTCGATGCGAATAGACGGAAAAGAAGAATGATTGTGATCTAGGACCTTGACGAAGAGTGTCAAGTTTCACTAAGAAGATTGAACGAAAAAAAAAAATCAAGGGACTGAAGTGACTAGGTAGGTAGTGAAGAATATTTGCGACGGCTGGGGCTATCAACTAATTGTCAAGGACGGAAGTTACTCAAGGGCAGGTGATATGCTGTTTCAGGTCAACAAAGCGGGCGCAGCAACCAAATTAAAGGCCACTAACGGCACCTTGCGCCTGTACAGTAGTACAAGGGTACGAAATGAGCAAGGGTGTCAAACGAACGCTAACCGGTTTGATTCTCCACCCCTGGTAACCACAGCACCCTGAGCAGTCTCTGACGTCTCCCCCACCTGTAATAAGGTCTCCAGTGACGTCGCCTGCTTAAATCGTCAAAATAAGAATTGATTAAGTAATTAAGTAATTAAACTATTAGCAAGGTTCTCCATTCAAGACGGACATCTTCAACTTTCTCTTTACATACAGTGCGTGCATCAAATGCACATTCAAAGAAAATCTACATCATATACTATAACTAAAAGTTGCGGTCGCAGTCGCAGTCGCAAGAACACGCAAGGCGATGTGCGTAACAAGAAAGCCAAGCACAAGGTTCTCCAGAATCAATCTGCTCAACCAAAAATAGAAGCCCGATCAAACCCGAGTTCACCTAAGAAAGCTTTGTCGCCACATTTCTCAGCCACAGCCAAGCTGACGATAATGATGACGACAGAGTAGGCCTCTTTTTCTCGAGGGTTGGCTGGATAGGTAGTTATAAATGTCGAGTACATTGTATGCTAATAGGCCAGGCAGCAGAATAACCGTAAGTAGGCAATGGACGCGAACTCCCGAGGTTGGATCGTTCTTATTGAGAACTTGGAACCCTTGCAAGTGTCATGTCTCAGCCACCAGTAGTTGCTATTCAGCTACTCGAATCATGGCTGAAGACATCGACACCACGCCCCCGGTCTCTACATAGTAGGTATTTAGATCGAGAGAAACTGCTCTAGCCGGCGCTATGCACACGCCACTATAATATATACATATTTTGGTATATAAGCATGTGCGTAGTAGTGCATTGCAAGCGGGTACCTGAACAGCCTCTGTGGTCAAAAAACATATGCCAACTGTTCTGAGCGGGCTGTTTGGATAATCATCAAGCCAATCAGAAACCAGCACCGTTAGGTAGCGCTCTAACAATATGCATGCCATCTCGCGCCTTAAGATGTCCTTGGTTGGTTATGTCATACGTCTTTCGCGACTGCTACCTCACACTTTGGATATCGGCAACCATCTAATCCAATGCTATTTTACCAATATCGGACATGAACATCTGCTTCTCAAGAAAGGTTCGAGAGCCTGAGCTTTGTTGCTTTCAAGCAAATCAAAATTTGCTCTCTGTTTATCTACCTACCTGAATATGTATCTTCGAGTATTTTGAAGCGATTCGGGCAGGCCCAAATGCATCAGCATTCATTGTATATACCTAATACCGCAGAAGACCGTTGTTCTCCGACAGATCCAACAAGTTAACATTGCGGTTATCAGGTCTTAAAAAAGTGATTGCGGCACGGAAGCGCAAAACACGCCGATTGGATGAAGAGTGAGACCCTCATAAGCAGCGATGTCACGTCATGTGACAGGAAGATCAGCCTTCCTCGCGCTTAGGGGTTTTGAGGATTGCTTTTATGTCTTTTCCCATATACCAAGCATACCTACGTGCCTACTAATCACGATCCCAAACTCGCGACGATGACTAAAAAGGTATGGACCGCATAGTCTTTAGATTGCGGCAGCTGCCTTCTCATATTGATAAGTTGGCCACTGTTATGCTTTTAAGCAAGGCTCTAGGGATCAAGGCTTCGGCAATTTGGATTTTTTCTCTAGCCTCCTCTGTTGATCCATGGCTACAGCATAAAGTGGCCACTTTGATGTTCGATGGTGATAGTGGAATACAGCAAGTTCTCGAAGGAAGGCGACCGGGAGTCACGAAACAGGGTGATGAATGGGTTATTGAGGCCGATAACCTGGGTGATAATTGGATATTGGATTCGCACTTTCGAGGATTGACTGCTTTATATGATCCGCCATCACATGCGGCTGAGTAGGTGTCCTTCAGTACAAACCTTCGGATATCAACTAACAGTTAAAAGCTGCATTGCAATATCAGGGCTTGCGAGTCATCCATTTGGGTCGTGGCAGCCGAAGGGGCAGTCTAAATCCTTTATGTGGATTCGTGATGCATTACCTAAGTCATTACCGAACGTTCGGCCTATACTTTACGGCTACGATTCAACCCTTGTGAAAAGCCATTCATTTCAGTCAACATTTGATCTTGCGTTGGCATTGATTAATCAACTTAAGGCTAATGGCTGGGTGTCGCCAACCTGCAAGCCTCTCGCTTTTCTTGCACACAGTCTCGGGGGGATTATTTTAAAACAAGCGCTCGTCTCACTCGCGGGTATGAATGAGCGTGACAGTCCCATACTTCGTGTTATGAAAGGAGCGGTATTTTTCGGTGTGCCTAATCTGGGCATGGAGCAGTCACATCTCGAGGCTGTTGTCGTGGGCCAAGCCAATACAGAACTCATTCAAACCCTCTCGCCCAAGTCCCCATATCTCTTTCAACTCGACAAACAGTTCACTGGAATCTCAGAGATCCAAAATTGTCTGCTTTATTGGTGTTATGAAACGACAAAATCGTCGACTGTCACTGTATGGAAACGATCCCATCACGTTTTCTAACCATTATGATTATTAACTATCTACAGTTAGATTCAGATGGAAAATGGTCGAGAATGGGTCCTGAAGAGATCCTAGTCACCCCGGAATCCGCAACTCGTGGATTATACGGAGATCCTACGAAGCAGGACTCGATATTCCCAATCGACAAAGATCATTCAAGCATAGTGAAATTTTCAGAGAACGATCCGAACTACTCTGTAGTTGTGCGGCAGCTAAACCAAGTACTGTTTTCAAGAGATTCGACTAGGGGAAGAGAAGAATTAGAACCAGCCAACCTAGCAATCAATATAACCCAGAGGCCCCTGGATCCCGCGGCAGTTGCACAAGGAACCTCAAGTAAGGATGGTAAGCGGAAATATCTCCCATCTTTTGAGTAATCGACTTATTTGAGACTAGACATTTTGATGTCACTTCATGACCCCGAGGTAGACCGCCGACTGCTAGAAATTGAAGACAAGTTTCAAGACACGTTGAACTGGGTTTACGACTTGCCAGAGCCAGGTTTCAACAGGTGGCTCCAAAATTATACCGGTCTTTTTTGGATTAGAGGAATACCTGGCTCTGGTAAGTCAACTTTAATGAAATTTATTTTTCAAGACCAGCGTACCTCAGACCTGCTCTCCGACTGGACAGGAGAGAAATCTTATATACGGGCAGCATTCTTTTTTCATCATCGTGGTACTTTGCTCCAGAAGTCTTTTGAAGGCCTGCTTAGAAGCATTATATCACAGATTATCTTGCAGAAGCCCGCTCTTTGCAGGTTCATCCATGACAAAAAGGACCTTTCTTCGGGACATTGGACTTTGAAGATGCTTCAAAAAAGCTTCAACGACATCTTAAGACAAGAAGAAGTACCATTTCACCTATGCTTGTTTTTTGATGCACTGGATGAGTATGACGGGCCATTGGAGTTTTTATGTCGGTTTCTCAAGGATTTAGGTGCTATCACCCCGACACCAAACAGACAAATCAAAGTGTGTTTCTCTAGCCGCCCTTGGGACATTTTTTTGAGTACTTTTCGGGGCTGCGCAGGCTTCAATATCCATGACTTTACTCAAGACGACATTACGAATTATTGTTTGGGCTCGATCAAAGCGGAGAACCTTTCATCGGTCGCGCTCGAGAGCTTCATCCCAGATATCGTAACACGGTCAAAGGGCGTTTTCTTGTGGGTGAAGCTCTTCATCAACGAACTTGCCCAAACTAACGGGGCCATCACAAACGATATTGAGATGAAGAGTTTGTTAGAGTCTTATCCTACAGAACTTGACTCGTTCTACACCGAAGTCATTCAACGAATCCCACGTGCATATAGGCGGATGACTTATACGATGCTTGAGACTACAGTTCGATGCATGGATAAGTTGACGCCCTTGCGCCTTTTAGGCATCATTGACTGCTCAGGTTGTAAAACCTACTCAGACGCCTTGGAGATGCTCTGGAAACCATATAAACTCAAAAAGGAGTACCTTACGGCTCTCATACAACGTAATTCAAAGAAGTACTGTGGTGGATTAATCGAAGTCTACGATGACGGTTTCGGTCCCTACATCCAAGTTCTCCATCAAACCGTCGAGGACTTCGTGAAAGATCCTAAATTTAAGCAAATCGTCTTACAAGAGCAATCTAGGATTACGGTAGAGAATGGATACACATTTTGCGCCAAATATTCTATGTTAAGAGCTACTGTGGATGACTTCGACGACGGACGCCGTCAAAGACTAGACCCGCACGATTATGCATATCTCTCTGAACGGACTACGGGCCACAGCCTTAAAGCATTTGTCGACAGCATACCGCGTGAGAAAATTAATCTCGTAACTCGATCTCCTGAAAAAGACACTCCTCTTGCCCTTGCTGCAAACTTTGACTGTCGTCTTCATATTATTGACTTACTTTCCGATTCGCCTACCCTCTTGCAAGAATCCAGAGAGCCACTGTTGAGCTATTGCCTTCCAATAAGTATGTTTTTGAGTCGTAAAGAATCTCCCTCTACGGTCAAGCTTCTTCTAGAAAGAGGATTCACTCCTGATAAGGACCCAGAAGCCTTTGACAAGCTGATCTGGCGTCTAGCACACGGTGCTTCGCCAAATTATTACACAGATTTGGTTGAAATCCTACTTAAATATGGCCAAAGCCCGGACATGAAATTCCATGATGACTCAGGGTTGGAGCCCGCGGCCCTACATTTCAGCCGACTTCCGCCAATGGCAATCAAGGTACTTCTCGACAATGGTGCTACAGTGAACATTTTGGATATTAGGGGAAGAACGCCGTTAGACTGCCTGTGCGAAGAAGCATATGACGACGGTGATTTGAAGTTTGGTATGCCAGTACCGGAGGCGTACGAGACAGCGTGCCTACTCGTGTCTCGTGGCGGGATTGTAACAAAGGGGGCCCTTAAATATTCGAAATGGCTTTTGCGCAAGATCGAGGATGCGGGCTTACCTACCGAGGACTTGAAAGATTGCTTGTCCCGACCGGGAAAAGGGCCAAAGCTTCCGCTCAAATCTAAATTCAAGAAGATGGGATTCTATATCTCCAAAGCCATGACATCAAGCAATGATTAGGTAGGAAAAAAGGAATGAGTAATGAGAAGATGAAGGTAGATTGCCTAGGGATTGCCACATAGCAGATTGTTTCTCTGGTGGTTGACAGATGGTGTTGTTTCATAGCGTTTGGGCTCAGGGGTGACGGCAGCGGTGGCGTAAAGGTGTTAGGATCTTTCCAATTTGGATGTCTTCATATCAACGTTAGGTCACTAAGTACTTTCAACTAGTTCAACAATGATCCTATTGTAGCATCTTAAGATATTCATGATACTTTTTCCTGACTTGGCAGCAGCTTCATGTTAATATGGCATTGGAGGCATTACGACAACATGTTTAGCACCATCGCTCACCCTATAACACATCTTCCTAAACCTTATGGTGTAGTAAATATTTCACTTCTTTCTTATTATCACTTAAAACTTAAATCCTTTATTTGAGGTCATGCTAAGTCCAGTTGCGCATGAATTTCCTTTCATCGAGCCACTCATTCTTGTGGTCATGACTTGAAAAGAAAGATATCTAGGTACTTTGGTTAACAATCTCATTGTAGCATGAAAGGGGTGAATGATTTATATGCATTCTTCTTGAATGTCCGAATTGTTCCGTAACCTCAGATATATTCATGAACAGTGTGTACTTTTGCCATGGAACATAGGTAAATATCACTAAGCATTTGCCGATATTGAATTTGGTCGCTACAAGCCCACACATCATAAAGACACCAGTTCTGAATAATCTCATCATACACAAGCATCCATCCAACCACTTATTTTCCAAAACAAAAACACCTTGCCACCCAAGATGGCGAACGTTCATAAGGAAAAAAAGTGTGCCGCGTGCCGCGAGTCCATTCCCAAAAACCGCCCGTCCACTCTATGTCCTTCTTGCTTGGCCAAGAAAAACAAGGCGACGAACCGCAAGGCGGAGGAAATAGTCAAATTGGCAGAAGGGTTGGCCAAGGTTAAATTGACTATCTTTTAAAGCCCCCCACCCCCTTACCCTATATCCATACCTAACAAGTAGGCAGATTTCTGGCTCCCCAGGAGTATCTACCTAGGTAGTTGACCTGTTTTCTCATGTATTCATAAGAATTCGCATTGCACATATGTTGTTTTACTAAGTGAGAATACGTCCTAATTGACATGTTGATGAAATAAACCGGTCGGCTATTGCTGAAGATTAGAGACGAGATCTGTTGGTGCAGCAGTTTGAGATAGCAGACCACATGTGAGTGCTCGAAATTTACCCATAATTATACGTCTGAGACTTTTCGACTCATAGGCCTAGGCACCTAATCCAGCAAAGACATCACATCGCACTTCTCTTACTAACCGTCCCGTTAGGTACTAGCAATGGGCCTGCACCAGCTTTCAACCGTTTAGGTAGTTGATTGACATTAAGTATTATATCATTCGCAGTTACAGCTCTTGAATCCGACTACGATCCGTGTCCCTATCTTGCGCGCATATGTTTCTAATCTCAAAGCCCAAGTCAATATCGTTGATCTCGTAATATCTCTTCAGCGTCCGTAGAGCTTTTTGACACTCCCTTGCCGTGCGCTTCTTGCCGCTTAGCTTCTGTGTAGTGCCTGCCCCGTGGATCCGGACCCCATCGCCATCGACATAAGTCAACGCCACCTGATCACTGTCTCCATTCTTGAAAACCGCCGGCCGTATGACGTACTCTAACGACCTCCCCGAAAGCCCCAAGAGCTTCACGTCGTCCGATTGTCGGATAGGTACGTTTTGCACATGGTATAAACAGTCTCCAGTCTCTTCGTCGCACGATTTCGTCTCGGCGAGCTCTAACCAATGGAACGAATCTGAGTCTGACTGGCAATGCGAGGTGTTGCCATTACTATCTGCCGGTATCCACCTGTGGATGTCATGTTAGAGTTTGAGGCGCGGACTTAGGTTCGTATCCATAGGAGAAACATACCATCCGAAACTAAAGTAACCCTTGTCGGTCATATAGCTGAAGGAGTCGGTTGCCCGCTTCGTATCGCTGGCCGGCGAGGATACATCTTCGCTGGGAAGGGTGAAGACGAAAGTGCCGTGGAAGATCACCGGGTAGGTAGACGTCGCTGCCCAGACCGCACCGACAAAAGTGAATAGAGCAAACAGTAACATTTGATATTCCATCGCTTTTTACCCCTCTGAGGGGAAGAGAAGGGAAATATCGTAGATGCTTAGTCGCCGGACTAAGAGCCTCTAATTAGTAGGACGACTGTGCGCATCCAACAAGCGCTGTCGATCCACATCGGCGTAGGGCCAAGGAGGCACGGATACTCCACTACCAAATCGACCAAGGAAATCCTGGCGATTTTTCCAGGTATCTCCTCTTGAATGGTATGGTCCGATTTTCAAAGTACTAGAACTTCGACTATTTAGACTTTAAGCTGTGGCGTAGGCGGCGGGCATCGAGTTCTCGGCATGTATGGTTCTCTAGGGTACGCATCCTCTGTATCAGCTTCCAGGAATAACCGGCAGTCGGCAGTCGCATTCAAGGGTCAATGTGATATTGCCATCCCATTGAGTGTGTAACGGGTTCTATTGATGCCCCTGATCTCGTTTTGAACGCTTTCGGCCATGCATTCGCATTCAATATAAGGGTTGGCAGCCGCGTAATCAATCGTGCTATGACATGTAAACCCACCCTATTAGAGTTGTAATAAGACACTGCAGATAATTACTGAAGAACATTCTCGGTAACCGTATATAATAACCATAAGACATTTATGTCACAGCACGTCCGATTCGCAAGGATGGTAGACGTTAGTCAACTCATACCTACCTAGGTAGGTAGTTTGGAATCTACTTGAGTAGATGTGGTGTTGTAGCGATTGCCGTCTTAAGAACCTATCGTTAGGGGTTAGGTCCTATGGAGTAAGCCATGCCAGTGTAGAATTAATTGCCCCTGGTTCACATGCTAGTGTAGAGCAGCGTAGATGGTAGGAATATGAGACAGCAATATTCTTGGCAATGTCGCAGTAGCAATGCTCAAGTCGAGAATGTGGCTGTACAAGCTGAAAAGGGCACACTGACTGTGTCTGCTAAATTAATAAGCCATGGTGTCCTTGACTTCAGCTCATAGTCATCAAGATACCTTCTTTCGGCTTCACCCCGATCCACTGGACCTAAATGTATGTTCCCGGAGTCCATGACTAGGTAGGTGCAGACACGACCACTTTCACAAGGCGAGTGGCTAAATCGACTTTCACAGGGTCTTCTATATCACGTCGCTCACCTTAATGTATGTCACGTGCGTCGCATCACACGCGTTTATGTCTGTGTCAACGTAGCTTCGTAGAAACACCGATAGCGCGCGCTGCGGTGTGGAACAAGCGTTCCGACCAAGAACCGTTGACGGGGTGTTCAGTTTAGACTTGAACTGCGGCTTTTCTCTCTTGATGCATTTGAAGTTAGCAGGTAAGTCCGTTGATCGCGTACGTGATTGTATCTCTTACGAACGCAGCACAGTCTCTAGTGTGGCATCGCGCGTAGATAGGGAGACGGTAACCCGGTTCTCGTCGGCTTGCTTTGAATCCACGGACTTTTTTGTGGGCGTAGTCTTGGCTTCAGCAGTCATGCTTGCGGCTGCGTACAGAACCGGCTTCTGGGGAAGGCCGGCGGACAAATATTAAAACTAGAACTCGAAGCGTCGATATATGAAAACCCCGTTGAAGACATACAAGGCTAGAATACATTCACATCTTAGATTGCAACCGATTCTCCTGTTCCAAGCGCCTATGATATGCCCTTCCATAGGAATCAAAATCCTATCCACAACCTGCTTCAGCAAACCCTCCCGTATCCGCTGCAGTAAGTCATGCGACGATGCAGCCAGTGCAGATTGTACATTACAAACCCCCGTTCCCCTGTCGCCATCCGGCCCATTGCTGTGGCCCGCATATGCCTGGACCGCCATCGCCATACACCGCGGAGCCGGGTACAAGATCGATGTCCGCCGCAACCTCACCTAAGTGGTAGGACACCACATCAATATCGACAGTCTCACCAGGCACAGCTCCCTATCTACGGGGACCCGTGGCATCGGCGATGAGGGGCTTCGCATGCGGACTGATGAGAAGGAGGACCGTGTACACTGCGAGCAAGGCGGGCCCGAATGTACTGAGGAAGGACGTTATTGGTAGACCCACTACCGAAGGGTCTGCGTAGGTAAGTACCTAACTAAGGGAAAAGGTTGGTAGGCACTTAGGGAGGTACGCCCTTAATGTAAAGAGGTATTTTGGCTCAAGACATGAGAGACACCGTATCAAAAGTAAGATATAAATAGCTAGATATATTTTTAAAGATGTACAAAAAAGAATGTAATGTTCATTCATAGCGATCGTGAGAAATAAATCTAGTCATTACAAGTCATAACACATCACATCTCATACTTTTCATACCTCACCCCCTTTTTCGTAAAACTCATCATCATACACATCACCACCACCACCACCACCACCACCACCACCATCCTCATCACCCCCGACTAAACAAAATCGGCACATCCATACTCCCATGATCCCTCCCCGGCTGCAGCGCCCCGCTCACAACCGGAGGAGTATGGACACTCCTGCCAAAAAGACCCTCGCGAAACCTCGCGCCGCTAAGGAAGCTTCCAGAGCCGAAGCTCTCCTTCCGCGAACCGGCGCCGGAGCTCTTCTTACTGTAGTAACTACTCGCGCCGCTCGAGAACTGGCTGCCCAGACGACTGAGCACGAGCTCCTTAGCCCTCTTTAGGGCGCTAGTCTGCATCTCGGTATCTTGAGCGACCAGCCTTTGAGCTTCTTCCGCCTCGATGTCGCGCTGCACGGCCGTGATCTCGGAGCAGAGCTCCGCGGTCGGGTCGTAGACGGTGGGTGAAAGGAGGATGGGCATGCTAGGCGCGGTGTTGAGGATGGGGGCTGAGATGTCCATGGTAGGAGTCGTGGTGGTGGGGGTGCTGGGGCGGAAGTATTCGTCGACGACGGAGTCCGACTCGTCGATGGGCGAGTTGGTGAGCTCGGGCTCCGAACCCGGGTTGGAGAGTTGCGAGACTTCGCCGAAGAGCCGCCGCGACGAGGTGGAGCACACGCTGTTCACCTCGCCGAATAATCGCGGGCGAGAGGACTGAGACGAGACGGATAACCGTGGAGGCTCCTGGGGCCGAGTGAACGATTCGACGGAGGGCCGGTAGCTATGATTACGAGGATGGATTTCCAGCTGCTCCTCCGGATGTTCCTTGGTCTTCGGATGCCGGCGGCGGTGACGGCGATGCTCATAGCTGGGCTGGTCTATAGAATCATCGGAAAGTTGCCGACGATGATGCCGCTCACGATGTTCCTGCTCATCGTCTGTATGATCATGTTTAGGCTTCTTTCTGCGGCGCCTCTTCGTGACGCGACGCTTCTTAAGCTTGTTCGGAAACGAGATACTAGCTTGTCGGGCAGCCTCCAGATCCGAAGGCAGGTCAAGAAGATCTTCTTCCTGGTTTAGTGGTTCATCTTCCTCGTGTTCCTCGTGTTCCTCGCGTTCGCCTCCGTTTAGGTCGAGATCCAGAAGCTCCTGAGATACCGCGGAAACAGCAGGCGAGTCCTCTGACAACTCGTCATCTACGTCCTCGGAATGAATACTTGCGACTTCCTCAGAAATAGTTGCCATTGAATGCCTAGTCCAACGGCCGCTACGAGAAGTATTGTCCATTAAAGGTGCTAATGCATCGTCCCAGCTACCATCATTGATTAAAACGGTATTTTCGAAGTCGAACTCACGGACGCTATGTTGATGCGTCGCGACTAAGGAAGCTACTTGTGGCGAGTTCATTGTGGAGTTCCGGATTGCCATGTAACGCAATTTTCGGAAGACGATGGGCTTCCTCAGAGGCGGTGGTGGTAAGGGTGACATGGGCGAGGTGACTTCATGGAACAGCTTTTGCGAACTCCGAGGCGGCGCAAACAATGGGTCGGCCGCCAATGACAGTGGGCATGGTCCCCTTTGGCCCAGCCAAGTAAATGTTAACTTCTCTAGGCTGTTTGAAAAATCCCGGATATAGTCGTCGATCATCTTTAAATGATCAAGCCCAGGCGAAGGACCGTAGAAATCCCACGACTCAGCGGTAATATATAGCTTTCGGATTTGTCTCCACCGTCGAGCTGCTGATGGTAGACAACCAAAGCCTATGACATGTCGCAAATAAATGAAGGCAGATGGGTGGACCGATGATAACGAAAGCTTTGTAAGCTTCCTCATCGGTGCCCTCTCCAGTGAGATCCGCAGGCTGATAAGTGCGTAGTCGACAATATCCCTTCGATATCTCTCCCTTGGGTCTTGGCCTGGTGTTTTTATAGTAAGGTGCCTCATATTTGGCAGGTACTTCATAGCATTGATGAAGGACGGCACATTAGATGCGGCGTGGAACAATGGCGGGTATTGTTCCGTGAGGATCTCACCGAGCGCCGAATTGGCGAATTTGGGCCTCTCTAGAACTGATGCCATTGAAGTGTGAGGCTTGTAAAGGAAGCTAATTTCACGCCCACTTTCGGGGTGAATCAGCGGGGGTAAGAAGGTTGCATCGGAATGTGGAAAATAAAAGGTGAGATGTTCTATATGCTGCCCTACTCTCGACAACGCCTCAATCCTACTCTGCCGAGTGAAAGTTTGCGCCGTGAAAGTCAGGTGGGTTCGTAAGAAAAGCCGTTTAGTAACGAGGTTGCAACATGCCGAAGATGCGAGGCGGATATTGCAGATGTCTTGGTTTGATAGTAATTCGAAGAGCCTCTCGCGGATCTGCTCTTTCTGCCACAGGCAATAGAATGCTTGCGGTCCTGTTGCCATAGCTCTCGCATGTCGCTAGGGCAAATCTTGTCGAGATTGTGGTGTTTGTTTGAGAGAAGTCCAAATGGTGGACTGCCTATGGTCACGAAGGCGATGTGGACAGTTAAACTGGCGTCAACAAAGTCTGGTCAAGGTTAGGGATATCTCTGTATATCTTCGATAACTGTGGGATAAATATTGATAAGGTTGGAATAACTAGTTGATAATAGAGCCGCGCTGCAGGTACAAGACGCTAAAGTGAGGTTATTCGCAGTTCATGCGATACCGTTAATCTGCAGTCTTGCTTGCAGTAGTAACAACAATATGATTCAGTCAGAAACAAGACGATCAATGAAACAATGACATCTGGTTTTGAGGAAAGAAAACCCGTTCGCATGTCAGCCGGGTCCGCGAAGGCCGGAGACACATGTTATACCTGCTGGGCGCCCTCTCCCCGGCTCTATACAGACATCGAGACCCGCCTCCCACGTTCTACAGTATAGTCCCCTCCCATGTCTCCCGTGTCTACCAGATCTTTGCTCGACATCAGAATATTCTGACAGATCGAGAATGGTTGGTAGGTGAGTCATTGTCACGATTTTAGTGCGTCCGCTCATCTGCAAGTCGGGCAAGTCGCCATGCAAGCGAGAAGCGCAGGAAAGTCGAAGGAAAGACCAAATAGCAGACGCGACAGTTAAAATAGACCGCGATGCGAGCGATGAGTGGCCGATTTCAGAGGGACCTGCATGGTGTTCGATGCAAGACTACTGCAACTGTCTCACCGTCCCGCTCCTATCAGCCAGTGAGGGAAGTTGAAACATTGTGGGGGAGCAAAGAAAGGCAAAGAGAGGGAGGAGAAAAGCGCCGTGCGACAGGGGGTAAAGGAAGGAAACGGACGACAGGTGGGGCGCGAGGGGGCGCAAAAAGCCTCTACGAGGCTTGGCATTTTGTGGCAGCCAATGAGGCTTGCAGCCGATTAAATTCAGTGGCTGGTGACTCTTGTGTCTATCGCGCTTGAACTTCCACAAGCTGCACGAGCTGTTGCTGCAGGCGCGAATTTAACACGAAATAGAAGCGAAGCTTCCTCGTCCATATGTACTCAGTGTTCTCCCATTCATATAAAGCACATAGGCGCCCCAGACAGGAAGCCATCTCCATTTGCGGAGAGACGCGAGCAACGAGGAGCAATGACTTTTCGATCTTCATGGAGACGATGGGCATATCATCCAGTCAACTTTCAAAATTTATATTATACTTTCGATCCCTATAAAACCTAGTGATATCGGTTAGGTATGGCTGGAATGATATTATACTACTGCACAAAAGCGACTTAAGACGCGGTCTTAATGCGACGGGTGGAGGGCGGATGATCAGAAGCACAAAGTTCGCGTCAACAGATACCCCAACCCAGGACCGGCACCCACCCACCAAGATCCTGGTATGATCGCGTTGAACGTCTTGTCCCGGTCGATCTGTTTCGAAACATTTTGATCGGGACTTGAGTCCAGGTAGGCTAGAATGACGGAAATCCCGGCCGCCCCCGACCTATCCTCTTTGATCCAGAAACATCTATGTGATGCAGGAGGCCGTTAGACCTCTTCCGACGAATCACTATCGCCATAAATGTCGCCACTTTCGATATCTGTTCATGGAGTCCATTGAATCGTTATAGAATATCCATAGAACAGATGAAACCAGACTGGCTTTCGACTTTAGTGGCTATTTGGTGTCACAGCCTCAGTCACAAACTCTCGGCACAGCGCTATCGCACAAGGGGTAGATAGGTATACTAAGTAACTAGTACGTAAATCGGCAAATATAGATGAAGCATCCTTATCCGAACTGCGAGATATTGAGGTAGGAGATGCAGGGTCATCTAACCTAGTTCATAGTTGATTGGCGTTTGTCTCCCTTGCTCGGGGCTCTTCACATTCTCATAGCCGTCTTGTGTGGCAACTAATATACACGAAGGTCTAGTTCATCGCATACACCTTCAACGCCGGTAAACTTGGCTAGATCCTCGTGGCTGAATGCCTGAATATGTAGGCTGGTAATGTTGCAAAGAGCAATGCTAAATCTTGGCATCGGCTGTGGCGCCCAGCATTGGAACTTCGGATTGGATCGTTCTCTTAGAGGGTTGTGGGAAATGCCTGTCAGTCCTTATTATATCGTCCTTTGCGAAGTCGCTCAAAAACCACAGCTCAGACACATGAATGGTACTTAATGAAGTGATCCGATTTATGAATACTGTTTTTGACATCCCATTAACCCATGATCTCATTTCTCTTTGGGAGGGCAGCCTTGAACGATAGTTTGCTATCCGTCCAAACACTACGAGGTGATCGGTATTTCCATCCTCTAGGCTATGATGCGACGGCATCGGATGATCTTATCTCAGTTGTCTGGTTGGGAATATCGAAGTGTAGACTCTAGCTGAGTAGGTCCTTTCTCCTCTAAAGCACGCCATACTAATTAGCATATCGCTTCTTAATCATAAAGTGATTATCGACGGTTCTGCTCAACTACCCCTTATTTCTCTGGGAACAATCTCTTGTAAACACAGGGTGTACTACTAACAGAAATTGCGAAAGGCATAGTCGTAGCCATAACATCATATTGCGTAGCTATAGGTGTTAGACATTGGCTTGTTGATGAAACTTTAGGCTTGTGAAAAGAGCTGGTCGGGGACTTTCTATGGCTCTTGGTCGCCAACAGAGAGCGCGAGGCGATAGCTAGCTCCTTAAGTCTTGTTGCCACATTTCGTAGGAACCTAATAAAATGTCGATGTCCCTCTATGTCATACTCGCCTGTCTCGTGCTCTGCGTAAGCTGCCACGGTCAGCTTGATGCCGCCTCTCGAAAGGGACAGCATCCATGGATTTCTTCTGGGGCTCCAATGCTCGTATGGATATTTGTCGTCGACCACCGGTCTGTTTTCATTCCCGAAGGGAAGCTTGTAGCTATTGTCGTAGGTATGTACCTAGATATAATGAAGACGATGATGATTCAAAATCAAGCAGAAGTGGATCTACTCTACGGATGTCGAATTAAGGAAAGCTGGACGCGAACCCACATATCGATATATCTATTCTCAACATCTTAGAGCAAGACGATGAGGTTGTTTTATATCGGACGTCTGCCGAGCGAGTTAGCGTGATATAGGGCATGGTCTGATAAGGGAGCGAAAGGTTGTGAAGGGAAGAAATTTTTGGTTTATGTTGTTGAAACCATTTTCTCTTTTCGAACAGATGAAAAACAGACGAAGGTTTCTGTGCCTTCATTAGGACGATGATATTATTTAGAGGAGTGTTTGTTGTCTAAGCGATAGTGTTTGTCTGGTGAGGGCCACCAATTCCTTATCGTTGGCTTATCAATTTATCATCACTTCCCTTGGAGTGACTTCGTTAGATTTCAACTCTCAATATAACAGTCAGAACCCGGCTCATTGCTCAAAGTTGAGGCTCTAATACCAAGGCAAGATGCGCAAGCTACTTACAAGTTGCTTTAGCGAATTATTCATTGAAATATCTTAGTTAGGCCGATAAGTGGGACTGTCCGCGTATACATATCGGATGAAGTCCGGCGCATTGGACGGTCGCACAGCACTTTCGTAGTGCTTCTGAAACGTTGTGAAAGTGGAACTCCGAACCACTAGAATTCAAAATCACTCGCCCACACCATCTCGAATCAGAGATCGACACATGCGATAGCGATAATTCCTTCTGCCCACAAAGAATATGCATTTACATACATAAGCGCATCCTACGAGAATAGAACATGATATCAGCGGTCAAGTGCAGATTATCACCTAGGTACGACTCCGTACTAGACGGAAAACATGCTGACCATGTTCACCATTCTCGCAACGCTGCATCGTTGAAGAAACATCAAAAAGACAAGACTCCACGGTCTGCGGGAGATGAAAGGGATATTTGAACTATTTTCTCACTTATCCCCCTTTTCGTTTATTGTACGACAAGGTGAGCCTTGTCAAGAAGCTGTGAGTGCAGCAAGGTCGGACGATATAGTGGGCTCCCAGCTGGCCCTCATTCTATTTCGCTCAAGGGCTGTCAAGGGCTGAAACGCCCGCATAGCCCTGCTGTCTAGCATCCCTACCTAGGTACCTAGGTACCCATGGCATCAACATTTCTTCTTTCCACGCACACCAATCCCACGTCAGCACGAGGCAGTTCGTCACAAGTCGAGCGAGTGATGTGTTGGAAGGAATAGATAGGTCACTGTCCTGACCTAACAAACCTGTATGTGATATCATCACATCTCGAACCTATCACTTTTTCTGCTTCTGCACTATATACCAAGGGCAATCTAAAGTAGATGCCCTTTGCATATTCTTGTTCTTGCATAATATTCGTCTTTCCGAGTCGGCCCCTTTGCGAACTCGGGCATGGTGCGGCTCTGCCAAGAAAAGAGTCAGTACTGTGTATTGAAGAAGCTTCTTAGAAACATGGGCAAGCTACGCGTTCTTAGCGATGTAGCAAGACGCAAAATGTCCTCAGAGAATGCCATTCGGGGAATTCGACCCATGGAAACATATCGAGATCGTTTAAAGCTGTACGAAGTAGCACCCATTGATTTTCTCTGGGATCTATCGATCGACTCTTCGTAACTAGGCCAGCACCTAAGCATTTTACGCCAAGTGTATACCGCTATGATCTCTTAAGGACTTCAAAGCGAAGTAGAGGCGCAGCTCTCCTACACATTCGGAGAATTGAATATCACACTATCACGCCTATGAGAGTTGCCTTCGTATTTCTGCCATGTTTAGAACTCTAGACGACGACTACCTGAATATCCATGTAGCAAGTGCTTTAGCAAGGCATAACGCTCATTCAATGGTGTCTCAATGCAAAAACCCAGTCTAGATCTAGCTGCTTGAAACACCCCTTGCTGATTGGCTCCGGTACAAAATAAATTGAGGGACTATGCAGACCCCAGTCACACTCGATGCACCCTGGGCTAGCTATCCCGGAGCGGCTCGTGTACAACCACTTGCCCTGTCCATCCCGTCCCTCTCCGTTGAGCCATGCTCCCATGCCCATGCCCAATCATGGACAGGGCCGGGATGATCACGGAGGAAGAGGGGTCTGGGTGTCAGCTCTACCTCCATACAAAAGAGCTGAGAGGCCCTGCACTTCTATGATTCTCGATCTTAGCTGATCTTCTTCCATCCCGGCTTCCCGCTGTTGCGGTCGTTTACATTCGTTTCTTCTTCCCGGTTTCCGTTCTTTTCTTGTTTCCCATTCATATGCCTTGCGAGTCTGGAAACTGGTAATATTCTTCTTGAGGGATGGGATTGTTGTAAAATTACACAGCAACCATGGGTCGTAAAAGGTCGGATACGCATACGTCGATGATGGAGTCGTCCAGAAGGCCAAGCATCTGGGCAGGTAGTTTGCGGCGTGATCATATTCGCCTCGGTGATCTACCAGACGAAGAAGGGGCCGAACGGAGTCAGATGTACACCTCGTCAAAGTCAGGACCATCCTCGAGACAAAATTCGTTTGCGTGGCCTTTCCATCGACATACCACCTCGGAAGCTCTTTCAACGACGAGGTCGAGCCACTTCACATTACGGACTTGGCAACCCCGTACTTTCTTTCGTCCTCACGACGACACAGCGAGTATCGATAGGAGTATTGTTCCAGATTATGTTGTCAACTTTATAAGAGGAGAAACGCCCGAGACTTTGGCGATGAAAAAGGAGCGAAAAAAATGGGGTCAGCACGGCGTCGAAGTTACTCCGCATCGAGAAACGTTCGCATCATTTCCTATCGAATATGGTCACCATTATTCGCAAAGCGCAGATGCCACTCGTGATCTAAATACGTTTAGTAGCTGGAGTCGGAAAAGTGGCCTACGGAGACACATAACCGGATGGAGAGGTGGTGTTATATTCAACTGCTTAATATCATTCATAATCCTACTTGCTGGAATCATCTGCTTAATATTGGTCATCGCCGAGGCCAAACTGCTTTCAGGGGAATCGGCTATCTATACGGGCGACTGCACAACGGCCGATCATATTAACTATGGGATCCATATCGTTGTTAGCGTCTGCGGTATCGCCATTCTCTCTGGAGCCAACTATGTCTTCCAGATCCTCTCGAGCCCGACCAGACGAGAGGTAACCGTTGCGCATGAAAATAAGCGTTGGCTTGACGTCGGTATACCATCAATACGCAATTTCAAGCATATCTCGAGTTTTCGAGTAGTAGTTGCTGTGATCGTCTTGCTATCTGCAGTGGCTAGTCAAGTAATGTAGGTGGACTTATTCGAAGCGAATCTACTCATGCTGACGGTATACAGATATAATGCAGTAATTTTCACGACTCGAAATATAGTTAACTACGATGTATTATTCGTAACACAATCGTTTCTCGACCACGCTCCTTTCACCATTGACACTAAGATCAATGAGGGCGATCTCTCAGACCTCGATATAATTAGCCTCCAGGACTCCGCCAGCCAAGCTGGTGAGATGACTAACATTACTTCAACAACTTGCCTGCAACAATTTAGCGGCATTTTCCAACCTTCGTTTAACGCAGTTTTGCTTATCACAGACTCGACTTCTACCGACAATTCTCTCATTTGGACCAGCGAGTCCGGCACTCAACTAACTACTTTCGCTTCAAACAACGACATCACAGCCCCGGACGGCTCAAAAGTTCAATATTGTCTCGCGCGCACAAGTGTGCCGCAGACTTGCAGTGTCAACCTTAACGGCCCCCTCCTGGGCATCGCCGCATTACTTAACCTCGCAACCCTCATTTCGATGGCGGTAATTCTCGCGAGATCCTCTTTCGCACCCCTCGTAACACTGGGCGATGCGATTCGCTCGTTCCTCCGCCATCCGGACCCGACGACAGCAAATGCCGCCTTACTGACTAAAAAGGATGTCCGACAAGGACATTGGGCTTTTAGCGAGGCGCAATATTTCTTCCCGGCTACCCACTACTGGTTCCAGACCCCGTCGCTCCCTCGCTGGGCCTTAACGTTCTTCTCGTGGACCGCTATTGGCGCTCCAACCGCCGTCGCGCTTGGTCTCATGATCAGCGGACACCTCGACGATCCTCTCACCCTCTTCGGCGTCGCGACGTCTCAGTTCAGCTTTTCACTGCCCTCGACCATCAGCACAGCGCAGATGGCGCTCCTCACCGCATTACCACAGCTCCTCCTCTCCGTCCTATACCTAGTGATAAACGCGCACCTAACGACATACTTCCTCTCTTACGAACTCTCCCTCTTCGCGCTCTCCCCGCGCTCCCTACGCGTCTCCTCCCAACCCGCCGGCGAACAGACAACGAGCCTGTTCCTCACGCTCCCGCGCCCCGTCTCCTGGGCCCTCCTCGCCTGGTTCGCAGCGATGGGCTTCTCCCTCAGCCAGGCCGTGTTCCCTGGCACCGTGAAATTCCTCCCTCCATCCTCAACCTCAACCACGCCTTCCGTCCCGCCCCAGCACCCGCCGAACACCGCGGACGTCGTAGCCGTATCCTTCAGCACGCAAGCCCTGCTCTCCCTCCTCGCGCTCCTAACCGCGCTCATCCTCGCCGTGCTAGCCCTAGGCTGCCGCCGCACGCAAGCGGCTTCCCTCGCGTCCGGCGAAGTCACGGGAAACCCGCTGGTCCTGCGCGGCGGCGCCTGCAGCGCAGTTATCAGCGCCAAGTGCCACCATCACGATATCGTGCCCCCGGGTCAACTGGCTCCCGAAGAGACCGCCGCCGCCGTCCCTACCGGCGAGCCCTGGCTGAGATCTATAGCCTGGGGCGTCGTGGAGGAGGGGACCAGCGGTCGGCCTGGACGTTGCGGGTTCTCTGCTGATGGCGTCGGGTGTGTTGATGCGGGGAAAACGTATGTCTGAGCGTGTGTATGGATGGCATGGGTTTGACGGGTTCTGTTTGAGTAACTTGTATTTTTTTTCGGGTTTGGGATTCGGCGATAATTGGATAATACCTATCTACCTACCTACCTAGGTAGTGAGAGAATGGGAGTGGTCGTATTGGTTATATATACCCCCACCGCCTTTCTGCGCGGCGCGTTCTCGACGTTTTTGGATAGGTGTGGTTCTATCTCTCTAGGTTAACAGTTTTGGGTTTGGCTTTTTCGGTTCTGGCTCGGCGCGTTTGTTTACCATTGCTCGGCGTTTCTTCCGCTGTTATATCGCATTATATCATATTATATAACGCCATATATCTTATTTACTGTTGGACAGCGAGTGCGGGTGCGGGTACGGGTGCGAGGACACGATGAAAAAGGTGGGTGGGATGATTTAGTGGACGCGATGGTAGTGAAGGGATCTGAATTGCGAACTACTTCCCTACCTATCTGGTAAAACCGGGATTGATTCTCGCACATATCTAGCGGGAGTAGTAGATAAGTACCTACCTACCTAAGTATGCGTCACGTTGCGGATTTGCGATGAGCCTAAACTACGAGGATCATGAGCGATAGGTATATAGGTATATAAGCCAAAGCTAATGCTGATGTTTTGGCACTGCATATTTACCTCTCCTTTCTGTTCTCCGTCTACTTGTCTGCCTGTCTGTCTGTTTCCTTTGCTCCAACGAAGGGTGGATTTGAGATGTGTAGATAAAGCGCCTATTTTATCCCGTATGGAACGCTAAGAATATATGCTGTATCGTATTGTACATATCAATACAAGGTTACCTCCGCGATAGCCAAGCCCTCGTCATTGCGACTCTGAATTGTTCCTAATCCTCAATAGCTTCTTCGTCAACCACCAGGCTCTGCTGCTGAGGTTCGTTCTTGGCCTCGATCTGGACGTTAGCCCTCGCCTTCTCCTGTGCCTCAACGAAACTTTCCCAGTACTGTGGGTCTTCTTCGCGTAATCTCCTAACGATTTCTTCTCGATTTTTCTGGAAGGCGCGTAGGGGTCCCTCCTCTTGAACGTCTTTCATGACCTTCTCATCCCCGTCCATTAACTCGTTTATGATAGATGATACGATAGTGACGTGGTTAGGATCTTCCCCAATCTCCTCGGAACCTGTCAATAAGTCAAAGTGCTCTTGCTTGATGAGACCCCGGCGGAATCTATGGCCAACACGAAGAGCCAGGCCTTCTTCCTCGACGAGAGCTTTAGAGGTGTGCGAAATGATGGAATTCGACCGGGACGTTGATTGAGGTGAACGAACCTCGGTCTCGAGATCTTCTGTATCTGACATTAGGGCAGCATCTGCTTCGAGCGACGAGACCGAAGTGCTGAGTTCTGGCGCAGTAGCGATCGTGCGATCTGGTATAGCAGCATCTAATGAATCTTGACGTGTTTCTGGAAACTCGTCCTCAAACCGTTTGATGATTCCTTCGATGGTCTGGTCGAGGAAGATAAGGCGATCTGTAGCAAAGTTAACAACCATGAATGTAAAAGAGTTTAGCTGCATGGAACGGCTTACGGTAATTGTGGATATCGTCCCTGGAAGAAGCTTTAGCCATAGCCAAGGCTGGCTGCAGGCGAGCGCGAATCTTCCGTGCGCTAATAAGCAGATATTTGGACGTGTCCTTGACCTTTTCTGGAAGAACTTGGGTTTTGGGTGTTGTGGTTCCAGACTCAAGATCTTTAGTCAAGTCACCAGAATCGTCTCCCCGGTTCTTCAAAACACAAGCCAAAGCTTTCACCACACCCGTACCACCAATGACATAATCCTCATCGGGTGCCGGTTCACTATCATCATCTAATTCCACGAGTGGTGTATCATCTTCGTGACCTACGAGATGTCGAAGGACGTCCGGTAACTTGTCTTTCTGGCCGTCTTCGCTGGTCGAGTCACGGATGTCCGGCACGCCCTGCAGGTTTCTCATGCAGTACACAACGACGCGGTCTGCTAGTGCCTTAACAACTTCGCCGGATTCGGGACTAGGGTTATCGATGTCGATCTTAACCAACACTCTTGACACGCGGGCGGCGGCCAGAAGAGAAGCATATAAAGCACATGCTTCTTCTTGACTCTCCTCAGTCCTCGCATCGGCTAGACCAACAAGGTCCGGATTTTCGAGAAGATTAATATGCGCTAAGTTCTTAACTTCAGGTAATATCTCAGCAAGAGAAATCGCTTGTTCCGAAGACAGCGAAACATCTGCGAGATGTAATCTCCTCAGATTGTTTAATTCAGGTAAGTACCTGTTAAAGCAATGTCAGCATGATTAGCGTAATGGAACCGCAACTAACTCACTTGCGAAGTAATCCGATGGCGCTGGGCTCGGATTCAAAGAGTGCCTGATTATGTGACAAGTCCAAGAACTTGAATTCGGGAAGCTTTACCAACTTCGGGAATAGTTTGCATAAGGAGGCTGGTTTGAGGTTGCAGTTAGCCAAGCTGAGAGCCCATAGCCCCTCTTTCTCGTCAAAAGAAGCAGCGATTTCCGGGAGATGATCCCTGAGATCGTTACCGCCAAGATCCAGTCCTTCACATTTCGCGTTGCGCAGATATCTCGCGATGTGTTGAACACCTTGTGCGTCGAGGTTGTTATTTGCGAGCCCGAGCCTTGATACTCCTGATTTGATCACTCCGTCGACGATAGCACCAAGTTGGTTAGAGGTCAGTCCAGTTGAACTGATGTTGAGAAGTTCTAGCTCAGGGCCAGCGAGGCGTTCCCCAATCGCCTTAGAGAGAAGCAAGGACAGATCGATTGGAGCTAGAGGCTTAGGCTCATTGCCGATATGGAAGTGGTGATTTAGAGCTGTCTTTGGACAGTCGACCGGAGCAGGGAAAGGCAAATGAGAAAGGTCGAGATATTTGATGGAACGACACATATGGATGAACAAGCAAATGTGTTTCCATCCTTCGCTGGTAATTTTGCTGTTGCTCTTCAGGACTAGCCTTTCGACCACGCCACCTTGTTGGATCAAATCGGAAGCCTTGGATATGGATTTTCGTCTTCCGGTATTCGTCGTCTTCCGGGCAGCCAATAATCCGGCGAGAATAACACGGACGCCCTCATCCGTTAATCCGCAATTTTCTAGTATAACTTCCCTAACCGGAACAACCGCGAGGAAATCACCCAATGTAATCAAGTCGGGTGTTGACATGAAATAACCGGCAAGGTCCAACTTTTCCACAACGCCGTTCGCGCACAACTCCGTGGTCTTTGGAAGCTGTAGAGTGATCTTGGTGAGAATATCGGTTTCTCGCAACTGACAACACCGTCGATATATCCTACCAGGGTTCGTCGTGGGTGCCAATTGCGTTTTTGTTGTTGGTGGTCTTACTGATAGGTCCTCTGTTGAGCTGTCGCTGTCGAAGTGAAGTTCCATAGGGATAGCTCCTTTTTCAAGAGCCTCCCTTCGTTTCTGTTCCTTTTTAGCTTTCCGCTCCGCTTCGCTCTTCTTTTTCTTTTCCTTCTTCCGCGTGGTCTCCTTCTCCTTTACTACAGGTTCTTCTTCCGCGGTGCCATTAACCTTCGGATGTCCATTTGTCGCTCCGGTGCCTTCCTTGGTACCCTCTTTCTCCGGCTCTTTGGGCAGGACTTCACCAGTTGCCTTAACTACCCCAGCAGTTTCCTTCTGTTCTTCCAATGCCTTCGGGTTCTTTAATGCTTCACCTTCGCTCTTTTCAGTCACTTTCCGCTTCTGGGCTTTGTCAACAGGCTTTTTATTCGCAGCTTCTTCATCAGCATATTTAGGCATTGGTGCGATCTCGACGTCGACACAGAATGCAACCCGGCGGAGCTTTGCCTGGCTGAGTTCGTTCACTCGACACCTCTCTCGATGTTTGTCAACATTCAGGACCTTCCGTTCCACAAGGCCATGGTTAGTTCTAGAGCCTGGTAGAGCATTCCCATTTGAAGATGATAGGCGGCGAAAGACTCCTAGGAACCCTGGTTGGTTGGTTTTCGGGGGCGCGGGAACGTACGGAGCGTCACCGGTCTGGCGCGACGCATGAGGAAGAACAGCATTTCTGTTCGGCGATATCTTGGGTAATGGGGTCACATCATCGGTATCGGATTGTGACGTCGCGGCCGGAGGGGGCGATTGTGTAGCCGGTGGAGACGCGGTAAATCTGGACGAAATGGTAGAGAACCATGATCCTCTCCTTTGTGGAGGTGAAATATGTTGCGACGGCGAACCCTCGACGGATTGACTCCTTCCCCTACCTGTTCGTTGGGCTAGGGACTTTGTTGGTGCGGGAGAATCTGTGGGAGGATGAGGCGAGCTTGAAGAGGAAGGCGGTGGAGACACCGTTTTGCCATTGCCATTGGCATTACTGGCGGTGGTAGGTTTCAGCGGGCGGTTCGGAGTAGAGTCTTGGGCTTGGTTAGCTGAATTCCAGGCGACACGGTTATTCCAGTTATCTGCGCCCCAAAGAGACGTCCACTGTTAGCCCTCGAGTACTCGTACTTGAGATGAACAATCTGGGCTGGTGACTTGGGAACAGCAAGATAACATGTGAGCTAGTGAAGGATATAGACGTCGGTGCAGATCTTCCGATGGTTAAACATATGGGGTTTTACCTTTTCCATGGGTCATCCAGCTCACATCCATAACCTGCTCCATACTGGATCTCGCTTCTTTGTGCTCTACTTTGCTAGTCGATATCACCACCGACCAGCCTACTTCGAATTTGTTTTTGCAAGATACCGAAAAAACGTATATATATACCCCCTACGACCTACAGCCTTGCTACACACGAACCCGTACGGACGTATCGCAATCCTTCCTGTTTCGCCTTGCGTCGTGTGGCGGCGATGGCGGAGCGGGCTTTGGGGTAAATGCGCTGACGAAGGCGTTGGAATGGCTATTAATAAATCCGGACAATTCGCATTCGTGAGGTTGTAGGATAAAAGAAAAGAAGGGCAATAAAGTGGTGAGTTGGTACCATAAAACAAATACCAAGCACCTGGCTTTGCCTAGCTTCAGTACGTATGTATTCGTTGGTCAAGTAAGGGCTGATTCCCAGCCATTCGCCATCTTGGATGATTGAAGAGATTATGCTGTACTTTCTTTGCTGGATAAGTGCGTGTCCTTGGATCTAGATCTAGAGGATACAACAGGACACAGCAGGACAAGATGTGGTAGAAAGGGCTAAAGCTCGAAAAAGAAGTGTGGGGTCCACGGTTTTTCTTAAAGGAGGTGACCAATTCTGGACGAGGCCCAAGGATGTGAAATGATGCAATATATTTAATCAGGATGCCACCTACTTTTTAGTCTAGCAGGGTGAGGGCGGGAATAGTGGTAGCTGAGGAGCTGACTAAGTGATAGCTTTTCAGCAGACTGGCAGATTGATTCGGTGGCGTCGAATTGAAGAAAGGGGGAAGGAGGATAAAATTTCTAACGGTGAAGGCTCATGTAGATATGTCAGCATCGTTGCAGTAGTACTGGAAGTCGTAACTTTAATGTTGTATCGCAGTTTCGTAGATCCGTATCAAGATTTATTCATCTCTTTTTAGGTTTGCAACTCAATTCCGATATTTGTTTAGTGGGAGCAACTGGAATTGGTTGGAACGTAAGGAGCATCGCGTCACGGTACAGCTAAGTTCGCTAGGCTCGCCTAGCTCGCTAAGTCGCCGAGTTCAGATGGCAAGCGGAAGGTACGGTAATTGGGACATTGAAGAAGTGGGCGGTCAAGCCTATTTCGTTAAGTTCATTCCATGCCCAGGCGAGCACCCGCGCAGCACGATGAACCTTGGAAGCCGTAACGGGGACTTCAGCGATGTTCAGGGGGGTCTTAGGGCACTTTTCAGTGGATTAGCAGCCGCTGTCAGCCTCCTAAGGTTGGAAGCACAGATTGACAGGAGCACAGCCAACGGCGGAAGCATGTACACATGTATCTCCACACAAGTATCACGCGGTAGGTACCCTCATAATTGTACCAACAGTACCCGTCGTACCCCAGGTATGACCGCATACATGCGTTGTTTTCCGTTGCACCGTGCACGATCAGCATGTACCTCCACACCAAACACGCTAAGAAATACTTACATTGGACACTGGAGTACGTCACATGCCTCATTTCAGCTGTAAATGTGTGGAAGTGTAAGTAATGGGAGGGGCATGAGGGGCAAAAGAAGAACACCCAAGAAAATGAGACAATGGCCGAATGCGTTCAATCATCCAATCGCCCAAAAAAATACCAGTCGAACTACTCGATATCATTGGATCATTGGATGATATGGGATGTCATTGAATCAAGCAGATCAAGGTAGCTTCGAAGGGTGGAAGTAGGCCGATGCCACCACAGTACTACCTACCATACACTATAACGAACATACCAGCATGAACCCATCAGCCGACCGGCTTCTGCCGATCCTATCAAAATGTCTTTTCTTTACGCCCTCTTACTGGATACAAGCAGATGCATATGTATTTGAATAAAAGACCGCCATCACTTAGCATTATATCTCTCTCGTCGGCAGAGGTCTCGGAATATATCTCATCGAGTCGCACAATTGCAATCTGGCAAAAGATGAGCCTTTGTAAGATACGCAGATACGGTGGTAGAACTTAGCTAGTCAGATTTAGTGGGCGAATAGGCTATGACTTGGCGATAAAGCCAAGATGACGGCATCTTTATACTCGGGTCTCGTGTGAGGCGACTCGTTCGTTACCGGGCTAGAGAATGAAAAGTCCAAGGGCCAATGCAAGTTTACCCTGCTTCGGAAAGCGTCTTGAGCATCCAGCAACAGATAAGCCAAGCACTAAACTGGGCTGCATTGCGCTAACGGGCCAGCCTCCAAGCCATTGTGAACCCCAAGTGTCAAGTGTGACATAGCTTTCGGTTATTGTAGTCGGGCAGGTCGGGACAGTCTAGACGGTCAAGTCTTTGTTGCTAAGAAGTTTGCTTAAGATATCTAGTATCCGGATATCAGTATACTAGATAATAATATAAGGTATCATTGGCTCTTTGCAAATGTAATCATAACCAAACTTCGTCTAATAAGCAATGGATCAGTTTCGCGCATCGGTACTAGTGGGTAGCAGATGTTACCATCCATGATCCATGAGAATACACTTAGAAACTCCGCAAGTTGCCTGAATGGGAGTCTAGAACCAGCCAACACGTGTCTTCTGCATGAGCTCAGACGTGCAATTATATAACGAAAGCCCTCACTTAAGAACACATATCTGGTAAGGCTGATAACATTACAGAGCTAAACAAAGTCCAGTCGATACATGGATCAATGTATCTTAAAATTTAAGCAGCACATGCACAGTTCATTGCTAGCAAATAACTAAGCGCCAGGCAGATGGAAGTTACGCCCCCGGGAATGCCGATGAGTCGTGTGCCGAGACGAAACTTCCCAAACCAGAGTGTCTGTCCTCCCTCTCCGGCCCCTCTCCGGCGTTTCCGACTACTTCTCCGTGGTTGAACGTAATTGCCGCAGAAATTCAACGTGACCGATTAGAATATCGATTCGACGAGCACGAGCCATATACTTGAACTTGTATAATATTGTAATCGAAGCTTATTCATAACATTCTTCCGTTCACGATACTCAGGACACTGACTTATTCTCATGCATGCGAAGCCCTCCTTTACTCACTAGGTACCTATATAACAGTTAGCTCAGAACATATTGGTAACCTCGTATACCGCATGAGATTTACATGCCTATTTTACATTTCGTTACTTCTTGCTATGACCATTCTGTATCCGAGCAGGGTCTAGGATCATCTCCTCGACTACTCGGCATTATGTACCGGCAATTCACCTTACCTAAATCAAATACTTTTTACGCTAGTCGCTATTGATTGAAATTATAGGGAATAGGCAATTGAAAATACAATCTTTACTATGTACCCTGTCCCATATACGTAGCCATATTACTGTATGGGATATGAATAATATGGAATGTCGTCGAAATAGAGTCATGCCGCAGGCCGTTGACTGGTGTCGATTCGCAATATGTATTTATTAATCTACTATAGCCGCTTGAGAAGTACGGAAGAAGACGGAGAGGAGGGGGAAGGGGGAAAAAGTTGATCTGGCCATCTAAGGAATCGAACCCTAGGACCTAGCGATATTCATAACATTATTCAGTAAAGATACTTGATAATGATGCATATACCGCTAAGCCGAACCAACACGGCCCTAATTCAAAGGATAAGCGCCCGTTTGGTTAATTTCATGATTAATTCAATTCATATTGCCTTCAAAGCATGCTGGTACATTCTAACTGGTTGGATCGATGGCACAGTCGTGGTAAAGCATTGAAGTCTACGCTGTACCTACCAAGGCACACAGTAGTGGTATGACTGAAGCGTGGACCACAATGGATAATTTTAGAAGCTTTTCCATTCTATAATCATTGCTTGTAGAGTTTGTTCAATGTATTCCATCGCCCCTTTAATTATCGCAAACTACAAACCCCTACGTAAATTGTCCGTAGAAAAATATATCTATTTCCTCTTCATGAGCATCATATTCGCCCTTTGTGTATTGAGAGATGAACAGAATGGTCAAAAGAGGTGTATCGAGGTTTACAAAAAGACAATTAAAGGAGTGGTCGCCGATGGGGTTGAACGCTCAACCTTCACATAGATACCTGATGGCGCTTTAGTTGACTAGGTAAGCTACGTGTGCCAAAAAGGCAGCGGCGGACCAGCCATGATGGCTGTACCATACCAGCTTTTGATGTTTCTCATGTTTATTGAATGTCTATAAGCGTAGGTAGGTAGGTAACAGCTTGCCATTATCAACCGGCCAGATTTCGGTAATACGGCGTCTTAGAAGTTCGCACCTTCTCTAGGTATGCTATACGCATGGGGTCTGTTCTGACCAATGACATCTATAGCATGCCATCCTCTAGTAATGTTGGGTGACGACTACAGTACCTGTACATGGACCTCTGCCGCTTCCGTGTAAATCCATAGGTAGTATGGCTTCCAAAGTTTTTTGTAAATTTCACATGAGGTATGTAGACGTACTAATTCATCAACATCAACATCACCTTACACTTGGTAACTATATCCTATATAAACTTGTAGATATAAATGGATGCTAGGTGGTCTCTACAGATGATATTATCTCGAATGCCGAACTTCTTAGACTCGCAAAGGAACAAGGAGGTCGAGGACGAATAGGTACCTGTCTAGATAATACAAACTCTTCTCATAGTCCTTAAACTTGACTTATAATCAAAGATGGTATCTTATGAATGAATCACTCTTCTAAGTCCCTTCGTATCTGGGTACCTATGGCATTAAGGAGTTTACCTCGGCACTGACTATCAACAACCCTCGCCAGATGAAGGAAGTCGCCGACGATACTCAACCTCAAACACCTAAAAGTGCTCAGGCTACAGCAAAGAAAGCTTCCAAGCCCTCAAACTCACCACCTACTCCTCGAGATAAGTATCTACCCATCTACCCAACCCCTTCCTTAACCCAAACCCTTCCTTAACCCAACCTCCTACCTCACTTCCCCGCCTCCACCGGCCCCCTCGCCGTACTAAGATCCATTAACTCCTTCCAAGGCGGATACATCGACTTCCCGTCCTCACCAATATTAACCACCTTCCCGGCATCGACGTACTTCTCCACCCAGCCCAGCGAGACGACGGTATGCACCAGGTTAACGTAGGGCCCCTCGGCGGCCTGCAGCGCCTGGAAGTCCGGGTCCGCGCGCACCTTCTCGAGCTCCGCGAAGTTGCGGAAGTAGAACTCGGCGGTGAGGTCGTGGTCCTGGGGTCGCGGGCGTTGGGGTTAGTTAGTCGGTACGGTGGAGCGATGGAGGACGGGGTGGCGTAGGGTGGGATGGAGGAAAACGGAAGGAAAAGGGGACGTACGTCGACAACCCAGCCACGGTTCCTGGCACGGTTCATCTCGTCCAGAGCGGCGCGGTACGGCGGGGGCGTGAAGACCTGCGGACGTTAAAAGATAACCTGTGAGATACTTAGTTTGCCTCGCCAAAAACTCCCAATGCCCGGATTTCTTACTTGCTGGTATGCCTCGATACCATTCCGGGCATGGATGCTAGCTACTTTGGCATGGTATTCACGGGCGAAGGCTTCGTTGTCCTCGGGCTTGTTCTTCGTGTTTGCGTAGACTTGGAGAGTCATTCGTAGCAAGCGGCCTGGGAAGGCGCTCGCGTTGTCGCCGGCTGTTGACATGATTAAATTACGTTGTATGGCTTGGGTAGCTGATTTAGGGGCGTTCGCTGAGCCAAAATGGTTGGTCCTGCGAAATCGTAGCAGAACCAAGTTCAGACTGCGGCCGTAAATGGTTGACGTTGAGCATAGTTAAAAAGCCACATATTTTATCCTCTATATACGCGATCACTCCTTCGTTCGGATGAACTGAATCACCCTACGGCTTGACTCATTGCACGACTTCCGCGACTATAGGAGACTTTTCTATACATAAATGAAGATATTGGAGATGCTAGGAGCTCAAACAACATGAAGTAGCCAGGACCGTATAAAAGTTAATTCCCATTGCGCCGACGGCTTGTTGTCACACCGTCGGGTCATAGCATCGTCTCCGCTGCAACTCCAGCAGCAACCTGAGCTAGACCAACAAGATCGTATCTAGCGAGTAATAGAGGTTCCATCATTTTATGCGCGAGGGGAGAATTCAAATGTACAACTCGAGGTTGATTAGAACCGTTGACTCTGAATATTCGGAGATAATCGGCGTTAAACAGGGGTCCCAAACGAAGTGAAGTCGTTGGATACGACAAGCCGGAGATATTTGAACTCCTATAAACTCCTATTCTCCGGAGGATATCAGATACACTTGACATGAAGGGGAAAGACTCTAGAAGTAACATGAAAACAGTTAGCCAGTTGATACTGAGCAACATTAAGTGACACTCACATGGTTGACTGAATAAATCAAAGCACGCATATAACGACGGCGGTGCTTAAACTACTATGTAGCCGTAGTACAACAAATACTAGCATCGTTTTTACTTTACTTAGGATTTCTGCCATGGAGCAAATTTGTGCCACCTGAAGTCATTATACCGTTGTAGGAGACTGGAGAAGCATCCAAGCACCAGACCAAGACTAGACAATCATGAGCACATCTCAACATTCGAAACGATGACGGTGCATAAACTTCATTAATTCGTTTAGTGACCTGTCAATGAGCCATCCCTATGAACTCCGATGCCTGAAGACAACCGTAAACGCGGAGCGACCTTTTTTCCCTTCCTAACACCGGCAGCTTATTCCTGCTGGCGCTCAGCAATCTTGGCCTTAACTCTCTCGACCTTCTCTTCCTTCGTAGACTTGGGAGTCCTGTACTTCTTGGACTCCGCCTTCCATTCCTCCTTGGTCTTCTGAGGAGCGTCACTCTCGGCCTTCTTGAAGGGGTCCTCACGGATGGCGGCGTGGGCCTCAGTGTAGAGGTCCTCAAGACCGTCAGCCTCGATGTCGTCGTCGAGGTACTTCTGGAACTGGCTCTTGTATCGCTCCTCATCATCGTCGGCGAGGGTCTCCATGTACTCGGCAACGTGTCCAGCGTAGATGTACTTCTTCAGGGTCTCAGCGTCGAGTTCCTCGCTCTCCATGTCGTAACCGGGGAATCGGTTTTCGGAGTGGGGGACGAGGATACCACCGTCGGAAGCACCCTTCATGACACCGAAGACACGGGCACCAGTGGAGGTTCGGGCAAGACCAACGTCGAGGAAGGCCTTGAAAGGTCGGCGCTCTTCGCCATCCTCCTCAGCAGCCTCGGTCAGGGTGTACTCTCCATCGGGCTCCTCGACGCCAGTGAAGGTCTCGTCCAGACCAAGCTTCTTGAGGACACGGCGGGCAAGAAGCAGACCAGTGGCATAGGCGGCAGCCCAGTTGGTCAGACCATGCTCGATACCGTAGGCCTTGAGCTCGTGGGAGTAGGCGGCGGCGAAGATCTTGTCACCTGCAATCTCGGAGGTGACGATCTGGGTGATGATGTCGCGGTTGGTGAAGCGAACGACCAGGCGGTACTTGGGTGCGTTGTACTTGTTCTTGGCCTGGGTGATCAGACGCTTGCGGGCGTAGTAGTCGGTCTTTCCCTGGCGGCGGCGCTTGTACTTGGTTTGGAAGCGGCTGTGACGCATCATTAATTTGGCTGTCGTCAATACTCTCGATGAATTGAATTACTTACCTGTAGTAGGCGCTGCTCTTGACCGCCTTGTGGAATGGCTATTGAAATCCCATCGAGTCAGCAATTTGCGCTTCAGAAATATTTTCCTCCATTCCGAAGCATCTTGCATTGACTCTTGCGATCGCGATCAAATGTCATATTTGCAATATTTGCCATTTCTAGCATTGCAATGACTTGTATTCATATTAGACTTACCATCTTGACTGATGTTGCTGGTAGGTAAATGCTATCAGCTTGTTGGTCGAAGGTGTCGAAGGTGTTGAAGTTGGTGGTGGGTGACGAGAATGAGAAAAAGTAGCGAATTGAAAAAGTTAGTGGGTTTAATCTTCAATTTTGCGCGTGTGCGCTCGCTTGCCCTGGTTTGGTGGGGTACGAATCAGCAACGCTGCGTTCCAATGCTGGGGTAGGTGACGAGGTGGACCTTTCCTTCGAATTAGCGCACGGGCCACAGATAGTATTCCTCGATGCTTACATAATTAATAAGCCGAGGTACGTCTCGGAATAGTTTTGGAGGAGGTCGGACATATACCGATCTTCCACTTTCAAGAGACTCGATAAAGAAACATCATTGACTCATAAATCTAGATACATGTTGGCACGATCTTGCAATCTTATGTTTGTATAATGTTCAGTTGCATATAAAATCGCATAGGAACCCTAGACGGTACAATGGCTAACCATAAGAAGCCGAAAGTGCTTCTCTTCGATATCGGAGGCGTTTGTGTAAGCTTGTCTCTATTACTCCCCTAGCTCGTTGAGTTACCAATGCGGTCGGCGCTATATGATAAGCTTTAGATTTCCTTGCGGTCGTTCAACTTCCGGATGCTAACTCAGAAAATAGGTCATCTCACCTTTCCAGTCCATATTAGACTATGAACTAAGTCTAGGGATACCACCAGGCTGGATTAACTATTCCATCTCTAGAACAGCACCTAGTGGTTTTTGGCATAGGTTGGAAAGGGGCGAGGTTATCTTGGATGATACGTTCTACGCCGGTTTCGATAAAGACTTACATGATCCCGTACGGTGGGACGCTTTCTACAAGATCCAGCAGTCGAAGAACCCGAGTCTTTCCAAGGAGGTTCCTCCGCTTCCGAATCTAGACGCACATTGGCTCTTCAACGATATGATGACGGCTTCAACCGCTCCAGACCCGTGGATGCATCCGGCACTGAGGAATTTGAAGAATAGCGGGGAGTTCATCCTGGCTGCACTTAGCAATACCATCATCTTCCCTCCAGGTCACGCACTTCATCGGGAGGATTTCTTCGCCGACCCAATCAGGGAACTATTCGATGTTTTCGTGTCATCGGCGCACGTAGGACTACGGAAGCCGGACCCTAAGATATATGAATACGCGCTGAACGAAGTAGACAAGTTTGCCAAGTCTCATGCTGATGAGGCGCGAGGGCGATCGCTGGGTTGGAAAGACGGGGTAAAGCCGGAGGATGTTGTCTTCCTCGATGATATTGGCGAGAACCTGAAAGCTGCCAAGAAGATAGGGTTTCGCACCATCAAAGTGCCATTGGGAAGAGCATTCGAGGCAGTTGACGAACTCGAAGTTATCACCGGACTCAAATTAGCCGGTAACCATCCTAGGATACCTATTAAACCCAAGTTAGGAGGCACGAATGCCAAATTATAGTTACCTACATAGTAGACAATAGGGATAATTATAGGCCAGTTCATTACGTAGAGCGGAGAGCTGGGAGCGGACAATGGGACCAGGTTTATTTTACGTCATGCAAATCTGTTGACGAGTAGATGTGTCGATATTCGGTTGCCCAGGTGGGTAATGAATTTAATGATTATATCCATTCATATGCCGGGGTAGGGAAGCTTGATATATCTTGCCTGATGTCAGGTACCGGTATAATACCCGCGATATGTACCATGGTATGCGATATTCAGTCCCCGGCAAACGCCGTAGTGGGCCCTTATCTCCGGACATCGCCATCAACCCAGGGTTCTTAATTCGATCAATCTCCCCGCTAACTTACCATAGATACCTAGTCTCTGTTACCACATTTTCCACAAATTACTTATAGTAGCAACTGTTAAGACATTGGGTGCCTACAACCGGCTACCGGAAGTAATAAGTCCCTGTCGCCTCGTTGCACAATAGGCCGACGAAACATCTTGGCAATCATTTAGTGATGGAGGCGAAACCCGGCGCGGCGGCCGGATCAACGCCGAATCTATTTCCGGAGCGCAAACCAATGACACCGGCGCAGGTCGCTGCAGGTATCAAAGCAGCACTAACAGTGCAGCGCCGAGCTGTCACATTTGGGAAGAGACCTTTTGCCGCAGTGTTGATAGGACCAGATAACGACGAAGTGCTACTGTCGCATCAGTCAGTCGACCAGGTCAACCACGCAGAGAGTTCCCTTGCAAGGCTCGCGTACAAGCATTACCCGAAGGAATTCTTATGGCAATGTACTCTCTTTAGTACATGGGAACCGTGTGGCATGTGCACTGCCACTATCTATGTGCGTCTGCGGCATTCTCTAAGCAGCTTCTATTTAGGACGATAATAAGGCTGACAGAGTGCATACCCGCAGTGGGCACATATCGGTCGCATTGTTTTCGCAGGTAGCAACGACCAATTGTATGAATTGACCGGTCCAGGTAATAAGGAGAACTTTACCATGAACTGGCACACTAGGGACGTCTTGAAGGGTTGCCCACAGAAGGATATTGAGGTCATTGGGCCATTGGAAGACGAGGGCAAAATCGTTGTCGAAGATAGTGACCGGTATTGGAGTCAGACTAGATAGTTGGTGATTAAACTTATAATGAATGCTTTTATGTAGGCTGGTAGATCTGAGATTGAAGATTTCTACTGTGAGATATATTTAGTTAGAAACGGGTTTCAAGAGATCGCCCATGTGTGCATGACTGCATGTCATCTCAGTTTCGTTTCTGACGGATGTAACTGGGTAGCTGCTGGATCGATGAAACTGGTTTGCTGCGCAGGTACCCGCCTTTTGATCAGGAATACTGTTGGTAAAGATAACAATTTTCCTGATCACTAGAACCACGACCAAGTAATACCGGGCGTACTAAGAACGCCTAGCTGACGCCCAGCTGACGTATATTGGATCAGACGTTTCGGGGGGGTTTTGCAAGGGATTGAATACGCAGCTGTAGCGAGATTTACTGGGAAATTAAAAAATGAATTAGAAAGACAGCGTTTTCAGAGAATTGACTAGTTGCGAAGTTATGGAGATATATCGTGAACAGTGTTATCTAGACTTTGAACCTTACGTAAAGGGCTGACGACAATATGAAGGGAATAATTATCGGACGTAAGTGCGTCGCGTGTCCAATTAATTTCCCCTGAAGAATTTGAACTTTTTTTACTTTTAACGTCGGAAAATAGTAGCGGGTGTAGGTGGGGTCCGACCCGCCGTCTCCCGAAGCGACTCCCGCTTGTTTTAAAATGGGCCAATTAACGTGAAGCAGAGAAAAGAGCCTCGCAGCTGCCTCGTAATGCCCGTGCGCGGCACACCGAGCTTCGACCAATGTACCACTTTTTATCAAATTGATTGTGGGCTTTCTTACTACTATGGTACGTAGTACCCTTGAATTCTGACATCCCCTGTTCAGCTTCCGTCTGGGGGTTATTCTCAAACCTCGAGCTTCTATTGTTCCACATTCAACCGTTTCGTCTCACTGTACCAACTCGGTAATAAGAAGGGACATCTCAATGACAGATAATGATATATCAGTGGGCTACGTAGATAGTCCTGCTAGTGTGGCTCCCCTGATATGAACTCGACACACAATCTGCCTCGCCTAGAATTCCCCGTTTATCTAGCCACTCATTACACAAAGTCGGTGTTCGATATACGTCTGATCTTGCCTAATAAAACTTAGATTTAGGTATACAAAATGCTACTATATGGATTCGTGAATAATAGGGGCAAAGGGGCTTGCCCAAGGCCAAGAATAAGCTTGGATGAGAAGAGGCGGTTTATCTATCATAGCTTCTAGTGTATAAGTCGAAGACTAGTCGCAATTTGTTCTTGAAAGGTAGGCAGTAGCGGGTCTACTAATCGGAGGCATCACGTCATCGGAGTAAACTTTCGAAGAGTAGATTCATGTTGTACTCAGTACGCGAACGTCTGCCAGTTGCCAGTTTGTGACGCGTATCGAATCAGGAAGGGAATAGTTTTGGGGCAGTGCAATTAGAGAAGATATGGGTGTGCGATAACCACCTACCTAGGTATTGACGTCGTTACTTCCTTCACTTTGTAAGTTCAAGGGTCTTAAAGTTCGTCAGAACTGTTCTAACATATCACCTCGCTTTCTTCCATTAACCTTCCACCGCCCTCACCCTCCCACCTTCCTTACCTACGTCCATACTATTAGTCATTCTGGTTCGTCGTACTTTCCACCTATAGTGTGATAGATCACCAAGGTTACGCCTACACACGCCCGTGGCTGCATTTAGGATTCTAGATTATTAAAACTTCTCGACCACTTTTTTTCAGTCACTACCACCATTACTGTCGCTACCACCTACTTCACTCCTTTCGTCGATTGTTTACCCTCTCTTTTTTTTCGCGTCCTTTTCTCCTCGTCACAAATTCATGTGATCATGTTCATTGATACCTCCTCCCCTGCCCTAAGTTAATCTTAATCTTAGATCAAAGGATCGGGTTGACACGGGATGACGCGCCATTGTTCTTCCTATGAATTTCCCCAAGGGCCTCGGCAGCCTCACGCTGCCCCATTGCTGGAGATTCGTGATTCCGGCCTTCATACTTACAGCTTCATTCTATTTCCTCCTTGGAAGCTCCTGGCGGGACCAGCAACCCCAGGTTCCTCACCAAGTTGATCACGATAAAGTCGGTATCGGCAAAGACCATACTACATCACCACCCAGCTATGACGGAAGCAACATCACCGTCAACTTGGTTATCGCCACTCTCTCTAAGGAAGACATATCATGGACGCAAAATATCGAGATACCTAATCTGAAGATAATTCGCTATGTTAGCGACAACTTGAAAGCCGAATTTCATCCGCCGGTACCAAAGAAGGGACGCGAGGCTCTAATATATCACACTTACATGCACGACTTTTATGACGACCTACCGGATATCTCCATCTTCACCCATGCCGACGAAAGCCCGTGGCACGTGGAGGATACATTGAACTCATCCTTAACATTTGCCTTGTCACATCTAGATCTTAACGAGGTCCTAAAACGACAATATTTTAACTTGCGCGTATCATGGGAAAACGCATGCCCCAGCTGGATCAATACCTCCAAGACCGATAACGATTTGTCCAAGCAGGAAGAGCCGTACATGCACGAGGCATTTAGCGAGAATTTCGCCACTAACAATGTCCCTGAAATCCTTGGCGGACCATGCTGTTCCCAGTTCGCAGCGACAAGAGATGCTGTGAGAAGACACCCGAAGTCTCAGTATCAAATCAACATGGATTGGTTGGTACAAACCCATTGGGACGACTATATCTCCGGGAGGGTCTGGGAGCACATGTGGCCCTATCTCTTCATAGGCAAGGCGGTGGATTGTGACGTCGAATGGCAGGCATACTGCAGGATGTACCACGTCTGCTTTGACCCTCAAAGTAGGAGCCGATTGATTAACCTTAAGGATGAGAAGAAGGAGCTAGAGAGGAAGACGGGACTTCTCGAAGGGTTGCTTGACCTGCTAAGGGGATTCGAGGTCAGAAGGCGCCTACGGGAGATTAATGCCATATTGGCGGAGGAACTCGAAAAGGCAGTCGAAAGAGGGAAGGACGAAGCAGAACGCTTGAAACTGCTATCGGATTTTAGTAATTCGTGAGGAAACGCGGCCTTGGACAGGCAAGTTGCCCAGTGTTTGTACACCATATGATACCCTAGTCCTAATACAAAATAGTATTGAGAAGCTTACTCGCTCGTACGATGCGCGACGGCTTACTAGCCAGTCTTACGCTGGGAATTAGGTGCTCGAGCGGCAATTCATGAAGTTATTCGTGAAGTTAAAGACACATCAAGGTAAAATAAGTTATATTCGGCAAGGTTTACAGTTATAGTAGCTGACCACTTTTCTAGGCTGGAAAATGCCTTTGGCTTCCCGTCCCCTGCAGCTAACCGACCGACTTCGGATTGTCATACCATAGGTGCCAATTTGACATCGCCAATTCCACCAACGACTTTAGCGCTCGCGCGGAAACGATGCCTTTAAGGATAACAGGCAGGAGGTTTATTTAAGGTTCGTTTTCCCTGGGCCCAGTTTCGCTATGAAATTTTGGAGAGCGAAGTTATATTGGTAATTACTAATTCGTTATATCGGTTAGTAGATCCCGAGCTTCATCGGTTCAACTGTCCCGAACTGCTTGAAGAATTACGACAGCGCTATGATTTCTGCAATGTTATGGCTCAGCTGAGACCGCCTGGGCTGCTGCCAGCTACGTAATTTTTCACGCTTCGGGTGTACTCTCGGCAATGAACTTAAGCTAGGCCTCAGGAACGCAACCAGGTCTATCCACATTCTGGAAGCTTTGCCTTTAGCTGTTGTTGGCATAGTAAAGTAAGAACTTTACTTGAAAGAGTTATCTCCGTACTTTCAGGCTAGTGTAGCTGGCAATTGATGGGACGGCCGCTAACCCCGCGCTCTTTGGGGTACAGCAACCCGTTAACCCGCTCCATCAAGGGAAGCTAGTAGGGCTAGCAGGGGAGTTTCTCTTCAACCGCAACCAATGGCAGCTAATGACCTTCATCATATTACCCTATTCGCTTAGTGCGCGGAACCCCATGTTTTACTTCATCGAACGCCATTATCGGCTGCTCAACTCCTACCTTTATACGATTCAGACAGCTCATTCGTCTGGAAGGATTGTTCCATGTCAAGGTGTGGTACTCGAGACTGAGGGAGCAAGCTGGTGGGCCAAACATCGGCTCGGCTACCAACATATCAAAGCAAACCCTGCTTGAAGCTGGGCAAGATGGGCAATCCTGTAAGTGACGGTTGATATGCAGCGTCGTATCGAGCCGTACCTCGCTGCAGGTTTATCTTCCCAAGCTGGCTTGTGGCTTCTGGATTGGCGGATTGGTGGTCTTACCTTGGATGTTCTTTGTCGGAGTGTTAAAAATAATAAAATGTTGATCTTCTGCCCAATTTTGTGAAATCTTTAACATCGAAATATTTGACGTCCTGAAACCTCCAAATTACTAGATTTCGCCGAGGATGTCGAACTCACTGAGCGACAAGGCCGACGATGCCAAGAGGCAGATATCAAATGAGGACACGACTATTAGCAAAGAAGAAGTCGTTTCTGCCCATGGCGTCCCCGACATCGCGAATCTGGCACAGGCTAATTTGAGGGGGTTGAGAGCGCCTGAGATCATCGCGAGATTGACACCGGAACAGCGAGTTGAGCTGGAGAATAGGTTGAGGAGAAAGATTGACTGGCGATTGCTTCCAATGATCATTATTATGTGTTAGTAAACCATTGCGTCTTTGTTTGATCATTGGGTTCGCGAACTAATGCAAACTTGCGTCCCAGACATTTTGAACTATATCGATCGGTTAGAGCTGCCTCACGATGACAATCCACTCGAAAATACTATGCTAATAGGTCATAGGAACAATATCGCTGCCGCGAAACTTGCTGGTCTCCCCGAAGACTTGAATTTAGATCCCAACTCAAGCGAATTCCAAGTGCGCATTTCCTAATTCACCCTCAGAGCTAGAAATTCTGACATTGTGACCTAGACCGCTGTGAGCATTCTATTTGTCGGGTAAGATTTGCGCACTGTTGCGGCACAGCAGGGTATGGGCTAACAAACAGAACTGTAGCTATCTTCTCATGCAAATACCATCGAATCTGTTCCTGAACAAGATTGGCAAACCGGCTATCTACCTCCCAGCATGTGTATGTCTTATAAATCATATACGCAACAAGTGATTGCTTAAGCGCCAGTGTACTAACAGGTCATGCCAGATGATGGTATGGGGCGTTATCTCGACGGCTACTGCTTCTGTCAAGAACTTTGGTGGTCTCATTGCCATTCGGTTCTTTCTAGGTTTCGTTGAGGCAGCTTACTTTGTCAGTCCTGTGAAAATATGATTCAGTTCAATTAGAATCTCTTGCTAACTATATTCTAGCCAGGTTGCCTCTATTACCTGAGTTGTTGGTGGTATGTTAAAGTGCCTTCTTTTATGTACACTGTTGCTAACTCCTTCATAGTACGTGATAATAAGTCTAATTCCACAGCTATTCACTCTTGCCATGCAGAAATCTCTCGAGAACACCAAGCGTCATTATAAACTAACACTTCTTAGACACACGCAAGGAACTAGGTCTACGGACGGCAATGCTGTATTCCGGATCGCTGATATCAGGTGCCTTCTCCGGGCTCATCTCCGCAGGAATCACGCAGAATATGAATGGTGCAAGGGGTCTAAGTGCCTGGAAGTGGCTGTTCATCATAGAAGGTGTCATCACCATCGGAGTCTCGTTTTGTGCTTTCTTCGTGGTCCCAAACTTCCCTCGAACGACATCATGGCTGACCGAGGAAGAGAAAGCGCTTGCTATCTGGAGGCTAGAAGAAGATATTGGAGAGGATGATTGGATCGACAGCGAGCACCAGTCTCTGTGGATAGGGGCTAAGCAAGCGTTTGCTGATTTGAAGACATGGGTCTTGGTCCGTAAACAATCCAGCTAAAAGCTATTGAGGGCCAAATATGCTAACTGGTTTGCTACAGCTTCTCCTAGTTTTAGGCATCATCTCAAGCGCCTCCGTCACGAACTTCTTCCCGGCTGTAGTCAAGACCCTGGGCTACAATAATATTGACACGCTACTTCTGACGTGCCCTCCGTACGTATTGACCGTCATCACGACATTCGTAAACGCATGGCATGCGGACCGAACGGGTGAGCGGTATTGGCATATCATGGGATCTCTGGTAGTCGCTATGGCGGCATTCATCCTCGCGGCTGCAACTACGGGTCTAGCTCCTCGATATGTGGCTATGATGCTTATGGTAAATTCCATACCTACTTCATTTTTGTCGGCAAATCTCTGACACAAGGCAGGTTCCTGGAGTGTACAGTGGTTTTGTCGTAGCTCTCGCCTGGATCAGCAACACTCTTCCCCGACCACCGGCTAAACGTGCAGCGGCTCTCGCCTTCATCAACGCGGTATCTAACGCATCGAGTATCTACGCGTCCTACATGTACGAGGACAGCATGGCGCCCCGCTATGTGATTGCCATGTCTGTCAACTGCGGTACCATATTCCTCTCAATGGTGGCGGCTACAATCTTACGCTTCATGCTCGTCCGGCTGAACAAGAAGTTGGATCAGGGCATATACGTTGAAGGTGCTATTAACGCTCTGCCGGGGACTGCTGCTCAGCATGGCTTCAGATTCAAGGTTTGATGCGATGATCGTATGAATGGAAGTGGATGAGAACATAGATATGGCTAGGGGCTTTCGAACCTGTATATTTGTTGAGTGAAAACTTGCATTAAAAAGCAGGAACTGCCAAAGAGGACACTTGCTACTACGTATATATCTAAAGAGAGCAACCACCTCCCTATGCATCTATGCCATGCTTCCTGGTGAAAAGGGGCTAGCAGTGTCCTGATAGAATCAACTGTACTTGCTTCTTTGCTTTTTGTCATGTTTCTTAGAGTGCCAGGCAGGAACGCAGATGAACTTATTGGGCTCTTTCCCATTCGTTCCCGGTCTTTTTTCCGAATTCGAGATCGGAGTCGCGTACTTGCCGTTGTCGCCGTTGTCTTCTTATCCACCACACCCATTTCTTAACGACGAAGCCTTAGCGATATTGCCTTTTTCGGCGTTGTCTTCTTAACGGCGTAGCCCTTTACTTACTGCCGCCGTTTCCTTATTTGCCTCTGTCGTCGTCTTATGAATGTTGTCTTAACAAAGCCATGTTCATAACGACGTTACCTTCTTAACGCCGTTGTCTTTTAGTAGCTGTCGCCGTTATTTTGATCTACTATAATCGCCGTCGTTTTCTCGCTTACTACTACATCTCCAATAACACTATCTCTCTAACATCACTACACCTTGGCATAATGGTTAAAGACATATAACGCCCTTCATCCTCCAAATCAGAGCAAGGCTAGATAATTCAAGTCAACAGTAAATAACACTTCGTCTTCCAGAATTAGCTATACTCGGCAACATTTAGTCGAAAATGGGTTCTCAAATAAAGGTCTTACGGATTAAGTGTGTCGAATGTGCGTAACACGTCGAAACGCAGCAGCTATTAGTATTAATTACTACTTAACGGCATTGACTTCTCATCGTCGCTAGCTAAAGACAAGATTATCATATGCGCCTACCTAGATAATAATAAAGACGATATCGTACCCCAAAGATATACCTCATAGTACCTTCTGTACTTGTCTTATTCGCCGTTGTCGTCATTTTTTCTCTATATTTTGCCCTACTTCCTACCTAGTTAGCTATACTCGCCGAAAATAGACTATACTCGCTGACTATATTCAATTTTACTGATCGTATGCGCCTTCTATGCTCTTATAGATGTACTAAAATATTGCAACTAGGCTATTTCCTATGTATTTCCTGGGTCATCACTCTATCTAAAAATTCCATTCCTTTCTTCATCCAACCTCAATCTTATCCAACTCCAACTTCAAATCTTCACATACATCCATGATCATGGATGAAGATTCACCACCCAAGCGACCGCTCCGGCCGGGCGTTCGTAAGACCAAATATTGGTCGCAGTTGATTAAAGACACCCTCATGGAGACTGAAGTTAGCCATATTATCCATGGTCGTTTAGACCCTCACCAGATTTTCGAAAGTCAGGACGGTAAGTACCTATTTAATCACGCTCGAAATCCTCGAAATCCTCGAATAGAGACAGTCTGCTGACATCCTGACTATAGAGATCAAGGAATTCTATTCCGGCCACGATATTCACCCGTCTCGTATTATTGACAACGAGAACTTTGCCCGCTGGGTAATCGGCGAGGCGCTGGAGGGGTACCAGCCTGACAGTAGTTTTCAGGTAACTGGTAATATTATGCAGGGAAAATCCGTGACTATGAGCAAAGAGTCAATTCTAAAGGAAATCTCGGACGCCATTCAAGCTGATGGCCAGCAGGATATTGATGCCGAGGTACGTGAAATCAGATACTACTTATTTTATTTCTACCTGACTGACTGGCAATTAATTAGGGCTTGAACGGGTTTAAAGAGGCGGACTCTGACATAGTTCAGGATGTGAGTGCCGCAACTGAATCAATTATCGCAGCATCGCCAAACAGCCTCGGGCCGCCTATCGAGCCCTGTGCTTCATATCTTCGAATGGAGAAGTGTGGCACATTTGGTCGTAATAATCTGACAGTATGGAAGTCGCCTTTTTTCCCCCACCTCGACGGTCAAGAAGGCCGAAAGGGTTTTCTCGATAATCAGATTACCGCCATCGTCTGGATCATGGCGAATTTTCTTGGCGAGCTCCCCTGGCTGAAGCCTAAATTTCCCGAGTTTTGGAATAAGGAGACTAGAACGTACGAGTTTCCAGGTGAAACTAAAGAGGCGAGGAAGGACCGAAAGAGATTACACAGACCTCGATACTTTGGTGCGATTCTCGCGGACTCTATGGGTATGGGGAAGACCTTTACAACTATCGCATGCCTAGACATCATGGCAAGCCACCATCTGAACGTCGTGAAGGTCGATGAGCGTAATTTCAAGCACTGCCCTATGCTTGTTCTCGCGCCGAACCTCATCGTTGCTTCGCAATGGGTTGAGGAAATCGAACAAGTGACAAACGTTCGAAGTATAAAGAAGATCATCTTATCTGGAGACGGAGCGAGAGCAACCGAGACACAGCGAAGAACACGTGTTCTTACGGCAAAAGAGTTCAGGGAGTGGCCGCCCGACTTGAACTATGTCTGGGATGAAGATGATCCCGCTGCTTCGAGGGTAATTATCGTGATGTCAATAGACACCTGGGGAAGTCGGACTTGTACGAACCAAGTACTCGATGAGAATGGACAAATAAAGGAAGGAGATTGGCGATCTTCTTTCACCGAATTGGGACGGCGTTTCTCAATCGTCGTTGTTGATGAGGCGTACAAGATCCGACATACAACCACCCGGTGCTGGAAGTCAGTGGCGTTGTTAGAACGCCAATTTACCCTACTGATCACGGCAACGCCGTGCATGAACCTCCTTACAGACCTCTTGGGGCCCGTGAGATTGCTCTGGCCAAAAGCAGAGAAATATCTTCAAGAGAACGCGAGCAGGTGGGACAGGATGGATAAAAGATTTGAAGAACCAGAGGATTTGGAAGCTCTTGACGACATGGAACCTCACGACGATCATCAGCTCATTGCCGGTAGACCAGGTATAATGGCTAAGCTGGTTAACAAGTACAAAGCACAGAATGTCGTCGACATACAGGAGACCCGGATGCATTTGAAGTATTTTGAAAGACTGGCGATCTTGCGAAGAGCACCGAGCTCAAACCTACATTGGGATTGGAAAGGTTCTAAGCTAGTATGCTGTGAGTAACACCTTCAGATGGTCAACTCCCTTGCTTGTAGTACGCCGTTGCTAACCGAATCGTGTAGTGGACGGCTTACTCCCTAATGTCTACAATTTCACCGTCAATATTCAGCTTGATCGTGCTCTAGAAGAAGCTTACCAGGGCGCTCATATCGACTTGCTCATCAATTACATGGGAGTCCTGAAGAAGATTGGGAAACAGCGCGTAAAGTCGCAGAAGAAGAAATCGAAAGAGGTGGATCAAAAGCTTCATTTTATTACCACTCTCTATCATAAGTTTCAGTTGGCGGCTGCTTCTATGGACATCTTTCGACTCGAAAAGCTCTTCTCCCTCAATGGATTTGGTATCAACGCTGAACACGTGCAGTGTATGCGCAATACCAACGTAAACTTCCTTCGTCTGGCACCATTCCTACTAGAGCCCCATGATACAAAGCCTAAAACCGCTCTCGACCATGTTCGGCTAGCGATTAGGAAGTCACCGGTCCTAAGATACATCCTACAGCATGTCAAGGAGTATGTGCTGGACAGGAAACCAGGAGAGACAATCAGAAAGCTTCTGATCATAGAGTCGAGGCCAGTGCTAGCATACTATTACGAACTAGTACTACAGTTCCTCCTGATAAACTGTCGTACCCTCCACGCCGGCTTATCAGGGGAGCGGCGTAGGGAATTAATCGCGAGCTTTAACGACAGCGATGATCATTCGTGTCAAATTTTGATACAAATGTACGCGGTGGGGTTTGCGGGATCAAACCTACACAAGAACTGCGCTCGAGTTTTGGTAGCTACTCAAGCTCACAGCTTCCCTGTCCAAATGCAAGCTGTGCATAGAGTTATCCGGGTATGTTATTCAATTTTCCCTAGATAGATTAACTTACTAACTCAGTATAGGTTGGTCAGACTAAAGATGTCGAAGTTTACCGTTTGAAGGTGAATAACTCTTACCACCAATTTCGGGAGAGTCAACAAGTCGAGAAGATCCTTCCGGAGTTGGGGACCCGAGCGCAAGGGTCCATGGTGGACGTCCTTGTCCAGTTGTTAAATCTATTCCAGTTTGAAATAGATGAGGCGGCGAATTCACCAGAGGCAAAAGAGCTCATGGACACCATGAATTTGCTCGTAAACCAAGGCGAAGTAGTGGGTAACGATGACGGCAATAGCAACCAGCAAGAGGAAGAAGCGGAAGAGGACGGGTGGAGTGAAGAAGACGACGACGACGATGAAGAAGAAGAGCCGCCCGAAAAACGAGTTAGGCGAGAAAACGACCCCCTTTCCGAAACGGGAAAGCACGACGAAGGTTCTCTTGAGCCTGAAGCGGATGAAAGCGACTCACACGACGATGACCTTACCACCCTAAGAAATGAAGGAACGGCGTACTTATTTGGAGGCGATTATGATCAGTTCCTTCGTCTTAAGCCACGTACAGCTTATTACAAAGAGTTCAGGGGCTTCCCTAGTGAGGTGAGAAGCCACTTTTCTCACCAGAAGAACAATCTCCGAAGACTCTTATCCTACAGCAGCCCAGACGGCAGCGCTACTACGCGTGTATGGACGGCCAAAGACCTAAACAAATCCGCCGTCCTCGAAAGGGCGATGGAACTGACGTTACGAGTCCGCCTAGGAGCCAACAACATCGAGATGCTGCCTTCTCCGCAAATCCACTTCACATTCGTCCCCGAACGAAAGCTGCAGATTCTCACGAAGCTTCTAGGACAGGCCAAGTACACAGCGCAGGATATCGATGAGCTCATCCAGAAAAATAAGGAAGCCAGGGCCAGGAAAGGTGATTCTAAGGGCGAGTTACGAGCAATTCACGAGCACATGACGCTGGAGGAGATCGATGAATCTTTCCAAAACGACATTACGAAGGGAGATACGAAGCAGAGCCGAAAACGCAAACGCCAGGAAGCCGAAGAACCCGCAACTGCTGCGAACGACGAGGCTCCTGATGGTGGTCAAGATAATGAAGTGGAAGACGATGGACGCTTTTGGGATGATTCGGATAACGAGGTTTGGAATCCAAATGAGGACGAAGATGAGGAAGAGGACGAAGATGGAGGCATCGAGGGTGATGGTGAGGAGGTACCGGAAGAATAGTTGCGTTAGTGGATATGTGGATCCACTGCTAACTATTTAACGACAGGATCATATTTATGATCCATGGATGCCTATCTAGGTAAATAGCTACGCCAGGTCTGCCATGTTCTTCTCTGCTTCGTCATCGCAGGATGGGATCATATTTAACGGCCGGTCACTTGTTAGCTTTTACTACAATTTAGCCTCAGCTTGAATGGCAAAGATGGAATTGCTTGCTTCCCACCATATATACTTCGTGTTCCATATTGCAAGTTTATGCTACAATTATCCAGGTGCTCAAATAATTAATAGGGGTCATAATCTCAGGGCCACATTGAAGCGCCAAACATGTAGCTCATTTCCAACCACCTTGCTCTGAATACGGCTTCAAGCCGTAGCCCAGGCATGTCCTTTTGAGCTGCTATCGGAGTGATACCCATCAGGCGTCAGAAAAAGCATACAGACGAGTATGGAAGATTCAGCCGCCCGTCCCGAGCAAATGTTCGAGATCTCTTTGGACGATAGACGCATGAAGCTAATATAGCTAAGAGATCTATCTAGCAAACATCTCTCCCTTGCATCGACACATCAGCTGCCAATAGTGATGATATCGATGAGATATAATAAGCAAAGACGAAACAAGACGTAAGTCTAGGGTGTTCATTCCCAATGAGTAGCCGACCAAAATAGGCCGTCGCTTGTTACATCCGTATCTGGCGCCGTTTGCTCTGTGCCACGTCCGGGGATGCATGTATGTCGACCTCGAGCTCTTTTGGTACAGATAGGTGCAAGTATCGGTACACACGAGGATGGACGAGTTGTCTTCTCGCCTATCCGGGTACGAGCATGCAAGGGACGACGTGTTAGTCGGCTATTGCAAGTTTCCAATGCAGCAATGGAGACAGACAACTTCTATCATATATGACGGGAGGCGCCTCATCCTTTCTGTATCGATACATTGGCAAAATAGTAATACCGAGATGAGCCCTAATCCTAGATCTGGGAATTCAGGGCTTCACCTCAGGGCTCCGGATTACCAAAGAAAGAAAACACAGAAACATTAGAGTCTAGGATCTTGACCCGAACGCATGGGACCCTGAGCCGAAGATTACAATGATAGGACGGAGAAGTACTCGTATGTATTTTGTCAGCCTCGCCTATAGTCAACAGGGAAGTTTCTTCGAAAGTACAAGATGAAGATTGTCATTCATTTTCATTCGACGCATGAATCTGAGACAAGATAAAATTGAGACATCCATCACATGGGATCCTGTGCATGCATCTATAAGACATACTTACCTACTTAACTACATATGCACATATAAGACACAAGATTATGTATGTATTTTGCTTATTCCAATAAGTATCCAAGTATATGAATGTACTTACATAAAAGTATATATACGGGCAATCATCACGTGGTGGCTTACAAAGTTCCGCCTCTCGGTAAATGATGAATAATAAATGATAAATGATAGAAATCCCAAGCCACCTCCGTTCGATTTCTTCGACAACTTGGAACACCTTGATATTACCAATTACTAATACTAACTTGAACTCAATTCGTTCGATAATGGGGCCACGAACCAAGTTTGGGAAACTCAAACTCCGAACCACGAGAAAGTAAAAATCGGTAATGACAAGCCCGAACCAGGTTGTTGAACCCTGAAACTTGGTACCTGCCGACTTTCTATGTAGTATGTACGTATGTAAAGGTGGAAGGTGCCCCAAAGCTCCTACTCCATGATAGGCTAATTAGATTCGGTTCTAGGTCGCTAGGGTACCAAAGCTGCGGAGAGCTTGGGGGGTGCGTTGAGGGATTGGGGGGATTGGAGCGCAGCGCGTTCAAGGCGCATTCGAATGACTCGTGTATAACGCTAGACCTCTTTCGGATAGCTATAAGCCAAAGCTACCCTTAAGCTACCCCGCTTTACAGCCTTATTGCAGTACCCACTCTATATGCAACGCCGATCGGCCGTTCTTGGCCGGTCATCCGTCATTCGCGTCGCAAAGCATGGGAACTCCAACTCCTCCAACGAAAACCACCTCCTATCATCACTATCGCTGCTTATCACCAACCTCAACACTTTTCCACCTAGGCACCAGGGCTCTCTATACACGCTACTACCGGGGTGATCGCGAAGATGATACGCGACGTCTTTTGCACTAGCGAAGACCGGTAACCAATTAGTCAGCTTACCAGTAGCCAGCCAGCTCCAGGTCCCCTTCCACCTTACTCGTCTCCTCCACACCTAACCCTGCCCTGCGCCCTACCCCCTGGCCCGCCCTAGATGAGTTCCGCACCGCCCTCGTCGTCGACGATCCCGCAGACGCTCTGGGACCTGCAGGTGCCAGTGCTGGTGACCCATGCCGGGGCGCCCAACACACCGTTCGTCGCCTCGGTGCCGCGCCTGAGCTACCTGGCCCTGCTCCTGCCGCGCCTGACCGCGTACTTCGGCCTGCCGTGCTCCAGCTTCCACCACGAGAACGTGCTGCTGCGCAACCTCGCCGTCGGCCTGCTCGTCGACCTGTACCAGCCGACCCTGCCCTGGCGCCTAACCGTCAGCGACGGCCTGGCCTGGGATATCGGGGACACCTTCCTTAATAGCGCTAAAGAGGCAAGTTCCACTCCCTAACCCCCTTTCCTTGCTATCGAGATCACGTCCGGCCACTAGCAACGCCAGGGAGAGGGCGTGGCTGAATAGGCTAGTATTAACCCTGCGAAATGTGGAAATAGGCCGACTTTGTGCGTAACGGCAATGCGCACCAGATCATGTCACTGTCCAAAGATCATACCACCGCCCTTTGGAACGCGGTTCAAGATAGTAAGGGCGACTTACAACCCTATTTTGCTTTCATGTGTGATATGTTACTTGGGCGACTAACTCTAGAGACTAGACGATTACGCCTCCTTCGCCAAGGTGAACTCCCGACTCCTCAACACCTCGCGCGAGCTAAGGAACGTGCCTATACGGGTGTACATCCCGCAGTCGTCCGACGACCCCGCCGGCGGCGAACAGGCGGGCTCGTTCAAGGTCGTCCAGTCTCTGGTGCAGCCGCGCGTTAGCGAGCGTACGTCGTCTCTTTCTCCTATCCCCCTTCTTCCTCTATCCTTGCCTCTAGAACCCCCTTTTCCCCTAGCGCCAACCTATATCTCCATATCTCCGTGTCCCTGCATCACTCCTTAGTTGAGCAAGCAAACCACTACCTTGCGTTAACGCCGGCGCAGGAACGCCCCAAACCCTCGGCGCCGCCCTGCGAACGCTCCTGCCGCGGCTGTTCCCCAGCAGCCGGGATCCCGTGCTCGCGGACGTGATCCTGCACGGCGCCAGCGTGCCCTTCCGCGCCCCGCTCGAGGACCTCATGCGCGAGGCCGCTTATCCGGACGGTTGGCTGTGCCTGGTCGTGAAGCCTTTAGATGTTTAAACTTACGATTTTCTTTTTTTGTCCTTTTGCCCTTATAAAGAAACGGTAAATGGTTCAGAGGGTTTGTCCGAATAGAGCAGGCGCGATGGATCTGGACGGGTGGGTCGCGACCCGTCTGTCGGCAGTAACTTTGCGGCAGGAAGTAGCGAAGTATAGCATAGGTAGCGTGTCGAATTTATTTTCCGAAGGGGAAAGAGCCCGTAATAGAGTAAAGAGAAGTTTCTCGACGTAAAACTTGTTTTTATGTTCGGGCTTACTACACCTATCCACCGGCGCGGTTACTTGATAGCCTATGGTCTTGGAAATGCATGCGGATAGCGTTCAGTCGAACGACAAACCATCCCATATCCGCGCTGTACGTGCCATTCGCTAAGTTAGCCGGCCGGTCGGGAAGCGACAATTACTACTCCTCTCTCACCGGCACCGGAGACTCACGTGTATGCAGAAAGGTGGAATCCATAAGAGTGCGGATCAATACGCGCACCCTATCCATCCATATCTCACCGGACAGCGAAGGGGGAGGGGGGAATGATAATAATGGGCAAAAATTATCAAGTTTGCTAGGGCAACTTATGTTCGATAGGCTTTGCGTTACTCTACCTACCTATCTAACCTCTCGAGCCGATTGTGCCACCACCCCCTTTTTTTCTACCTAATTAACCCCTGGCTCCCCGTGAATTGGCTGAGCGTTTAGTTAAACCGCTCACGCACGCCTCACCCACCCCCTAATAACGAAAGCTCGATAACACATACATCCATGTCACGAGTATATATGCCTTTAAGTTAGTAGATAGGGAAGTGATAATATAGATATCGGCAGTCGCGTTTCAAATTCAGGCGAGACGGTGGGCGACCCCCACCCCTTTCTTTGCTTCCCTTCCCTTTTCTCGCCTTCTAGAGGCGCTATATTGCACTGGGTTAGGTCGGGCCAGTTGGGTCTGGATGTGCGACGACCTCGGTACCTTAGGTAGGGTACTTATCTTACCCCGTGACACCCGAACGACATCGATTGTACGACGTCCGGCGTATTTTCAGAAGTGCCGTTTTTCCCGCTCCCCCCAACGAGCCTAGACAGTGGAAACGTTGAAGTTGTGAAAGAGGTAAATCAGCACGTTGCGTACCTATATATGTCCAAAACGTATGTATGCCTGAATAGTATCTAGGTACCTAGGCACATATATACGCGCGCACGACGACCATGATAGCCATGCTATGCTATGCTATGCTATATGCCTTAAACCATATATCCCTACCCTTATCTTGATCCTGATCCTTATCCATATCCTCCCGATGCCTTGCTTGCCCATCAATCCGACCAACCCAAGTCCCAAGTCCCAAGCCCCAAAGCCTAGGTAGGTAAGCCACTCGGTCGAAACCCGCTCCCCCCCCCCCCTTTCCGAATAAAAGCCCGAAACCGAAAAGACGAAAAAAAAGTAAAATAAGTTTGGTATCTCCTCCGCTCCCACCAGAAGCAGAACAATGTTCTTCCCACCGCCATGCTCTCGCAGACGCACGCGTATATCATGCAGAACAAGAGGAAGAAAGCGAGACAAAACGATGCAAGCCGCCCAAGATACCGACCGAACAATATGTACATTGGCCCATGCGGCGAATGGATGGGGGAGAGAATGATGGAAGGAGGAAAAAAGGGGCATTTAGATCGTAACAATACATATGCAACCGGTCCAAACGGGATAGACGCATTGAGCACCATTGTCGAAAGGAGTCCACGTCATGACAAATATTCGGTGTCGTTTCCTCATGCCGAACGATAGAAATCACGATTTTCAAGAACACGATAGGGCGAACGTAGTCATCAGGGGATCTTTGGTAGAGCAATGTCGAAGGACGAACCATGAGGAACCGCGAAGATTAGGAGAGAAATAGACGTAAGTATCAAATTTGTAAATAGTAAGTATAATAAGTATATACTCGTCGATGTTGATATATATATATAGTGTGTATGTAGCAGTAGTAGTGGTGGTAGTAGTAGCAGTAATATAAAAGCACAACAAAAGATGCGCGCTCTCGCAAAGGGGGGTATCCTAAGCTGTCGAGTTTCCGTAAAATCTTGTCCACAGAGGATATTCCAATGCTGCCTCGATGAAAAAACGCCGGTAGTGTATGCTCCAGTGGGCTGGCGCCACAAACGATGATAGGGTAGAAAAATAAGAGTATAAAAACACCAACGAGAAATACTTTTGCCGGAAACCAAGCACGTTCGAATGTACCTGTAGTATGCAAACTGGCACCGTAGAACCAAACATTGTCGCGCCGGACAGTCTCCCGAAAACGCCGTTGCTAGGTGCGAAACCTCCAAATACAGATTACCTCCCCCGACCAGACATTGTCACCATGTACATGGCATGAAATGACAGTTTGTCCTCGATACATCTAGTATCGAACATTATAACCGCACCAATCCAAACATGGGGCAGTTGGTCCCACCTCTAAGAGCGGGGGACCAAAAAGCCCCATTAAAACACCACAGCATCGCTCGTCCGTATCGTTTGACGCAGTCGTAGTCGTACAATTTAACAACCCAGAATCTCTCAAGGAATTTGCGGTGGAGGTAGAGGAGGTCGTCCAAGCGCGGATGGCGGAGGGGGGTGAAAGTTGTCACTAATGGGCGGTAACCCAGGCCCACCGCTCGCTATGCTTGAAAAGCTCGAGGTTGTGATGTCGTATTCGTTCGGGATGAACCCAAGATCCTTTGCCAAGCCGATCAAAATGTTCATGTCCGCTCTTAGTGCGCTCGTGGGTGTAGCAATCGTTTGGAAGAAAGAAATCGTTTTAGAAAACAAAGTGTTTAGGGTCTCCGCATCGATGAACCTGCGTAGATACCTATCCTTGAAACACGCTGCAAGAGTTAAGAGATTTCCCCATTGACTGTAAATACGTTAGCTACTGGTCGTCGTTTTCCGTGCGAGTGGATGAATTGCACTTACGCATGAGCAGTTCCGAATACGTTGGTAATGATAATTCGTTGGGTGCTAGGTATCCCATGGAACGCTCGGGTACTCTCGACGAGGGCATTGATTGCCAAGCCGGCATAGTGAAGAATCCTAGCATCCACGTTGCGAGGCATCTCTTCCATCTCGAGCGACGGCTGGGCATCGGGAGAACCTGCTTGGTTGTGATATGGTGGCCACGGTTCTCGTTCGAGGATGGCCCTCAAAAAGGGTCGATAAAGGATAACTTGCGAGCCCCAATATTTGGCACGGAGGCGAGCTCCAAGTATGTCATTGGCCGGAGGGTCTTTGTCATCCCACTGGTAGCTACCGGGCACCCAGCGGTTCCTCGAATTCGCTAGCATCTCCTCAATTCGCTTGACGCCTTCTTCGACGGCTGGGTCGCTCAACGAGATTCCGTTCCTATTCTTGCTTTGCTTCTCCGAGTCGTAGAGAAGGGTATGCACCTGGTTCAGCTGCTTTCGAAGATACAGCTGTGCAATATAACCAGTTACTATGTGCTCTGAGAAGCCCTGATTGACGGCATACTCGGAATTTGGATATGGCATCCTATCTTCATACTGCAAGATACCGGACTGAGGGAGAGGCAGCTCGGCAAGAATATCACTGTGCATCTTGCGTGTTAGTATCTTGTCAGACAAGAATAATCTTAAAGAGAATTACCTTTCCAATTGCAGGCAGGTCCAGAAGGCAAATGCCAGCTGATTATCCCTACGGGACTGTCCAATGCTCCTACCCTGGTCGTGCCACTTCGAAAGGCGATCAAGACTCCTAATTTCGATTAGTTAATGTCAACGCCTATAACTTATTTCCGTCCAGGTTTTCACTTACGGACGGAGTATGACCTGTAAATTCCGGCTTGCAAGAGATATATAAGACCAACTCTCAAGTACACGACCCAGTTGTCCGTAATACAGTCCGGCTAAGATGTGAACGTAGATGTGCTTTAGATTGAAACCGCCCATGTGGCTACCCATGATATCCATTGCAAGGGCGAAGTATTCGAGGCCGGGGATGACGTCCAGATTCCGCTTATGTGAATGAGGGCCCCTTGAGCCTGAAGGATTCCCCTGAAGGGAAGGTCTCCGACTCATGGGGATCCTCTCGCTTTCCTTAGGAGACGGCATGTTAGAGGATTGGGACTGAGAAAACATTCCCGGGGGCGATCCTTGCAAAGGCGAAGCTAAAATGCCGTTGCGAACTGAGGGCGAGTGATGCATTGGTGAGTCTGACTCGTGAACTGCGTCGGGGATCTTGTCTTTATGTAAACAAATCTTGCCCAGGGCAAAAACCATCAGGACGAGGGCGCTGTGAACGCTTCGATAAGGTCGACCAGGCTTTACAAATGTTGTCGAGGGGGTTTGCTCGTCTGCGGCAGGTGATCTCTTCCTCTTTTGTCCCGTTTCAAACGGCATAATCCCACTCGGCTGATTGACGAATCTTGCATTCCCGCCCATTTTGTTGCCTTGGCTTTTCTCAGACTTCGGTAGAGTATCGAGGAATATTTTGACCATGGCCGTAAGCTCCCTCGGAATGATTATAGGGTGCATGTTAAGGATGTTGTCCCTGAAACTCTGCACGTATCTCCAGATCTTCGTCGAGTCCCAATCTGGATTTCCATCAACATTCACAACACCTCCTCTGTACTCGACACCGGGAGGGGGCGTCAAACTGCCCACTTGACCCCAGGCTTCTCCTACGGGGGAGGGCGATGCAACATCCGAACAGTCGTCCAAAACGTCGGTCATGGTATGGTCCGGCGGTGTCTCTTTATCTGAGGCACGAATGTCCTGATCAAATCCCTCGCCTCTCCCAAAAACGCGGATTATACCGCGCTGCTGTTCTTGCCGGATTGGATATTCGTCAGGGTGATAGATCTTCTCTGCTTCCATCAGATGGTGGACCATTCTCTCAATTGATGGCCACTTCAAAAGTAAACCTGCTAATGTCGTGTGGTTCGGAGGCATGGCAGGCCTGCCAGGCGTCACAATCGGACCCGGGTGTTCCTCCATATCGTCGTCGTTCGCTTCTTGTAACGTAGCGTGAGCTTCATCCATAGTCAGACTCGGCTCCACCACAGTGCCCCCCGGAGATGATAACGATTCTTCGCCCTGGGTCTTGCTAGCAGGCGCAGGAGAGCCAGGCGGGAAATCGTCCGGATGCTCCTCTTCTTCAATTGACTCGACCTTCATGTCGGTCCCCGGATTAATCTGCTTGACTTTGGTTTCTAGGTTAAGCATCCGCTGATTCTGATTCATACTAGCCTGTGCTAATCCAGTAAGCTCCGCGTTAATATTTGACAGCTTATGATTCAACTCGTCCCTCATAGTGGAGAGCATCTCCAACAAATCCGCCGTAACTTTATCAGGCCTATATTCATCTTATGGTGAGCACTATGTTCCATATTTTTACTTTAAGCTCCACTTACTGTTTTGCCGGGGGATCTCGATATTTGCAGTCGATGTTTTTCTCCCTGCAATTTTTGCAAGGTTTAGTCTCGTCGCATTTAGCTTTGAGCTGCCTACAACTATCGCAAGCCTTATAACACACTCTAAGTCAGCTAGAACTACAACAGCTCGTTTAGGGAGCACTACCTGAGAGGCGCGCTGGGCTTTCCGCTTGGCACTGGTGGCAATCTCTACGGGATACATGGAGGCCGGAGGGCCGTATACGTGAGGAGCGTCATATGGTGGGTGCTGAGCGACCGGCGTCGGAGGAGGGTGGTAACCCTGGGGTTGCCTATACATGGCCGGCGAATGCGGCATCGATGGCCCGCCGTCGTAACTCATATGTCGTCGCGGATCGTCTTGAGGCGGAGGAGGATTCGGATGTGGAGGACCATGAGGACCGGGCTGAAGACCCTCTGCAACGCCACCGGTCGAGTTTGGTCGGCGCAGCTGGGGAAGGGAGTTCTCTTCGGCAGGATCTCGTTTCACAACCGGCTCTCGAGGGGCATAGGACGGGTAAGGTGGATGCGCTGACGAGGGAGGGAGAGGCGGCTGTCGAAGAGAATCATGCATTGGCGGGTACTGGTCGTGTTCATGATGGCGACGGTCGTCGAGGTGATGGTGAGCCGACGACAAGGGCAGCTCGGGAGGCCGCGAGAATGGAGGCGGATGCTGGGACGGATGTTGGTAGGGCGGCGGCGCAGGATGATGAGGACCTGATGCTGGCGGCAGATGTGCGGCGGTAGGATGAGGCAGTGATACGGCCTGATGCGCTGACCATGACGGACCGGTATGTAGAAGCCGGGGACGTTTATGTTCAGGCGGCCCAGGTTCCATGCTTGGGGTGTTATATGCTTAGAGTCATAGGCGGAAGCAAGCACAGGTCAGGCAAGGCGAAAAAAAAAGAAACAACGGGGAAGGTGGTCATGAGAAAGGCGATCAGGAAGGAGACCAAAATGGCCCCGGAGCAGGATGGAACAACCGGCTCGTCGACCTTGCCAAGACAAGCTCAGACTACACGCTGGTCAGTTAGGGTAGGGTGTGGAGGAAGGGACACTGATGATGTCGCAGCTCTTATTGGTGAAGCTTATGATGACATTGAAGGGTCGGTGTAATTGTCTTGTACTCCGTATATGGTGTAGGGGACAGGCTGCGAGAGCTCGTCAGTTCTCGAACGAGGCGCGTGGAGGCGGTCCCGGGTCCCTGGGTGAAGCTCTGCGGTCCGGAGGAGCCCAAATTCAGAAGATCAGCAGTTGGGCAGAGACGAAGCTACTATGCTACTACTACTTAACGTCTGTTGTAACTGTACAGACGCCGGGCGAGGGGGATCTAGGTATGTATCCAAGGATTTCCCGGGGGGCTAGGTAGTAGGGCGAAAAGAAAAAAAAAAAGAAACGACGTCGTCGAAAGCTTCAGGAGACGGAGGAGGTTTTTGGTGGATGTCAAACAGGGAAAACCGCGAGACCCAGGGTTGAGTAGCAAAGTAACAGAGTGGGTAAAGAGGGTCATCAACGAAAGCTCAGGTTATTTCGGCGTCCCAGAGACGATTTGCCCTGGACGGTTGGAAGCCCTGGAAGCTGGGTGAGGGTACGTACATTTTACCATAGTACAAGAATGTGGGTATCTGTTGTATTTGGTATATTTGGTACCCCTACGGCATGGGTACGTACCGGCGCACTATCGTGGTCGTAGTTTTTCAATCCTTGCTCGTGGTGATGGACACACATATCACCAGGATGGTCGAAGCTAAAGCCTAGTTCCTGTACATAGTAGATGGGAACAAGGGTCTTGGGGTTGGACATGGGGACGGACGAAGAACGAAGCAGGCGATCGATAAAGTACTGGTACGAAATAATTGCACGTCTTGGCGGAGTGGATGGCCGAATATAGTAGACCGCAGCCAGAATGTACAATATGTACAATACATGCCTACATCCCATACAACTGATACGCACACAACGAGTCGTTATGTATATATCTTGTGTATGGATGTATGTATGCATGTATGCGTCCAGCCTGTGGTGTATGGTCTGGTACATAGCAAGCCGTTGGGTATGGTAACGACTTTTGCCCAAGTTGATTGGATGTCGAGATGATGGTATTTCTCCACCATGTTCCTTAGGGCCTAGGACCGAGGATATTATGACATCCATATCCATACATACATATTGTATGTACGCTGCTGGGGAATGACAGCGGACTATTATGTACGTAACGTACGTGAATTGCGCATACCTACCCGAAGTTGGAAGCTATTTAGTCACAAGTCAGTTAGTTTAGTCAGTCTCTTACTAGTAAATGGTAGAGGGCGGTGAAGAAGATTCGAAGAGACCGAAGGAAGAGAGGCAAGAAGCGTCAGAGCGACAGCGAACTTGCGATGACTTCTTTTCGGGGGGAGCCCGCCAAGTACCTAAGCAAATTTCAGTGGAGGGGTTTTCCAAGCAATTTTTTTTTCTTTCCTGAGTCGGCTCTAATTGACGAATGGCGATCGGTTTACAGGCTAGACAAAAGGAGGCCTAGTAATTGTAAGTGTCGTAAAATTCGGGATTTAGCGACTGCTTGATTAGCCACAGTCAAAGCCGGACGAGGGTTTAAGATCCATAGATACAGAATAGGAATAGCATTATTCCCGACTCCAATAACAGCCGCGAGTCAGCTTGGATGGGCTGGATGGGCTGGATGGGCTACCAGTTTGCGGCGTGAGGGAGATCATTGTCGAGGAAGAAGAGAGAAATGATATGCGAAAATGATCGGAAGCAGGACCTGCAAGACCTGCAAGACCTGCAAGAGCAAGACCTGGAGCACGCAGGTGGAAGTCCCGTTGTGTTACAATAAGTGTTACTACAGGTGCTACCTATGGCTACGAGTGTTACTACGAAGGAAGCCGCCATACACTACGTGAGCGCAGGTACCTAGGCAGTAGGTACAGCACGAGATATACTTGCGCGATACATCATTTTGAATTGCGCTTGATACTTAGCTTTATGTTCAACCAAAGTTGCCGAATTATTAAGTTCTGTCTCTCTGCTCCTTCTTGTCTGTAGTGTCCATTCTCTGAGAGAGGTCTGTCTTGCCTTACTTCGTAGCGTGGTCTAGATAAGTTAAGCGCCTGTGGGGCATGCTAAATGGGACCCGACCGACAACGGTCTCCGTCACCTTCGAGAGGTACCCGTCCCTCCAACAATTATTAGTGGAAGCTATACATTCGTCGAGGCGGATGCAGAAAAGAATCAGATACCAAACTTATCTAGGTAGGCCTCTCTGCGTTACACATAATAGTAACACTTTATCAAATAACTGCAGTACGTGCGTGTATGGACTTGTTTGCGTTTATCTACATAGATAACCATTCATTGGATCTCACATTATTGGACGTTAGGCATGCGTTGAACTTGCTCTTAATAGAGATTCTTATATTAAACCGCATGTCTCATATGGACCGTATGGCCCGTATGGGCCATATGCCAGCTACCTAGGTATCTATCTACGATATGAATGGATGTATGTAAGTTTGTACTATTAAAGAACTTTTTATTATAGATATAAAACTAATGCGTGTCTGATAGCTATAGCTTCTAATAGGCTAGTTTGCTTTTCTTCGTCTGATCGGGTCAGTCAGGTGTGCGTTCAACAGGGATATCCTACGCTTCTATTCCTCACCAAAAGTCTAAGCACATCTCAAGTGCTCTCTTGAGGCGGGGCAAACTCCAAATGTTCACCACCTCCATCTGCTCCATCTCCGCCATCCTCTGTTGACAGCGAGGCGGATGGTGTCATGTTTTCTAACTATGACCCTCCTTGGACAAGGAACAGCTAAAAACGAGGCGCGGCGATCCTTGACGGGGAATAATGGCTACAGAGACTCGGGAATGAGCTTATCTTCAGACGGTGGTCTCGCGGCATCGATTCGACCAGAGAGGTTAACGTCGAAAGGGCTAACCTTTTAGTTTCATACGCGACCAGTTTTAACCGGGGCCTTAAACCCTTACTATTTTGAGAATTGCCTACTTTTATAAACTTCCTTACCTTTGACAGCGACCGCATGTCCACATGCGAACAATATTTCTCCGTTCTCGAATCATAGCCAAGGCACCGAGACCCCAAGGTCCAGTCTCGGACATTGCATTGCCCAATGGCCTGGAAAAGCGGCTGATCAGTAGCTGCAAGTACAGACATGCGTATCCTTGGTTTCCTTGGGTCTGGTACATACAGTACCATGCTTGGGATGCGGGTATGCAATGTGTAAGCGGCACGTCTTTGCTCTGGCCTATGGAGACAGTGAGGATGATGGGTACATGTTCTCCTCAACCTTATTCCTTATTCGAGACATCGAGTTGCATCAGTCATTCTCCTGCTTTGCTGTTGGTTGTAAAATGACAGTCACCAAGAAGACCAACGGCACCGGCCGGCAAGGGTTATAACCAGCCACGGAGTCTAAAGGCGGTTCAACGCAATACCTTGATTGGATATCTTGGGACTTCTCGGCACGGGGCGTTTCTTAGTGAGGCGAGGGAGATAGTTAACACGCACAAGATCACGCAAAAACCATTCCCTAAATACATAGACTACTACATGTGGCTACCCGGCGATCTCGGGCTAATGTATGTAGGTGCTGTTAGGGGTAGGTAGTTAACGTCACACGTAGGACTAGGGTGAGGGATAGATATATTCTGCTATTTTAGATACCTATGTAGTCTGTCGAATTGCTGCAATTCTTGACATCATCCTCTTTACTAGGTGGTTTCTGGTTGAAGCCAAGCTTAGTGTCTTGATACCTACCTATCCACCCACCTGATGTATGTGCGTTCACCGCCAAAATTTCAGAATTGGCATCTCGTGGGTCTAACGCAATCGCTTACTCAAGCCTGCGTTAATGCGCTTGTGTAGTAAATTTGCGGTCTACGACACCAACATCGCACATTTTCATTACAATTCCTATAGCAGCGACAACAATTGCCGAATGGGTGAGGAGTAGGTATGAGATCCCTAAATAATTGTGAACTTCCTCGCGCAATGAGGATGGGGGCTTAGTGAGATGATAGGTAGTTAAATTCGGTCATCAAAGCTGAAGCTATTGATAGGAGCGAGTACCCCTCCCACCCCATCCCGCTCTAGCCAATCCCGAGAAGTGACGATTTTAATACTACGCCGCAGTCGTACGCATGGGCATCGCTCGCATACATGAATTCCAGACCCCAACCTAACCCATTTCTAAAAGTCGGGTGAGAAACGGTGTAGCGAGCTAGATGGCTAGATAGTTAGATGGCTGGCTGGCTGACAGGTGGTTAGGAGGAGCTATACACAGATCGCTGTCATGGAGCACGGCCGTCATGCGGGTAGAGCTGATGTGACATGCATGCATCCATGGTCATGCCGTGAGTACACATGTGCTGGAACGGCATTAAAAGAGCCGTATTAGTTGACATGAGCATGGATATAATCATTTCAAGACATGCCCATAGACATATTCGGTTACCTGCCTGGTTGCAGGTAGCAGATGTGCTGTGACGGATATTATATGGTGTCATTGGCGTGCAGTTCGGTTTTGGTTTGATATTGTTATATGTGGCTCTCTTCTTAGTGGTGATCGGGGTTTTAAGGGATTGAGATTAGCAAGGGTGTCAACAACTTTACGCGGCCTTCTCTATCTGGGAATCCCCCATTTCCGTCATCAAAATGTCCTCAGGGTTTTCGGCATGTACATATACATAGCAAAAACATATACATGGTGGTCATCGGTCCGCCGTGCATCAGCGATCTCCATGATTGTCCCGTTCTAGCAAGTCCGCTGAACGATTTGCTCTTAACGCTTTGTGCTACACCGGTTCGTGGTCAGATAATACCATGATACTTAATATTGCGGCATAATATTTCGAATATATGCTGTGGAGCGCAGGGTCTTACTACATGTAAAGGATCTCATATGTCAAGGTATTATGTTAAGCAATTCACCGCATTCAGTTGGTCGGAGTTAAGACGGCTTCTCGCGCCAAGAGGTATGAATTTATATCCTCAAGTTAGAATTGAGAAACAACAAAAGATAAAACATGTGCTTCCATATATTTTAATGTATGTATGTACATAAAGTGTTGATGTTGAGTTTCACAGTTCCAGAGTACCGCATACTGGTAGGTAGTGTTAACTTGAGATGTGACACGTCTATCCGAATCTTGGGCGAACTGGGCGAAACAACCCCAAAAAAGAAAAAGACTTACCGAGCCAAAAGATGCAAATCGGAGGTTTCGGCCCATGGGCCCGCAAAAATGATTTCGATTGGCAATTCTAGTCACCGTCTATTCGTTTATTCCGTACATATTATTTCTTCGGTAGGAGACATGATACATACGTTCATCCATATCAACAACCTGTAACGACTCGCGACTCTGGCTCCATATGTCCTGTGTACCGCAAATTCGTATCTGGCGACGGCACTACGGCATTCCACTAATCGCAAAACTTGTAGATATCAGGTCTTGTTTACGAGATAGAGAGCAAGGCAAGGATATTGCTGTCGTAGTAGTGTTACGAACAAATACCGGCTTTGATAAAGCCGTGTTTGATATTAGGTTGATATTGTTTCTGCCGGATCACTAAACAGTGGCTTAGAGGTTTCCTACTAAATCCTGAATTAGTGACACTTGTTACGTGATATTGCCTGTCGTCAGCCTTGTGTTGCTACAGAGTAAATAATAGTCCCGAGATGTCGGAAACCCATGACCACCAGCATTGCTAGGTAGCCTCGTCCTAACGTTCTAGTTTTATTATTAAGACAAGGTTGCCATGCCATCTTTCGCCTCTTAACCCAAACTCGGCATCTCGATCGAGCAACCTGGTTAGTTGATACTTGGTCTTGGCTGTTTCGAGGCTGGTGTAGTACAATGTACTGTGTTGCGGTGTTCGGGATCATGGCAAAACAAGATATCGAGGACTCTTTAGCGTCGCTATCGGGTGATTTCGAACGCTGGCGAACAACACCTATAAAACGATATATAATAGGCATTGGGCTATTCACATCTCCATATAGGCAAGGAAGATGTCTAGCATATCGATGGTGTATCACGTATCCATACCGTGTTTGTGGGACAGCAGCCGTTATGCCCCGCAATTCACCTATACCCCTGGCCTGTTTTCGTTCGAGATTTATGGACAAATGATGTTCTGAAGTCCATACATAGTATCCCATACTTGCTAGCGATTAGCCGCAAAGCCCATGACCTCTCTGAAGCTGCCGGATTTGGCGACATGCAGAGATTTCAATGTCCCCGCCATTACAGACATGACAGTAGCTCCCGAGCCCTGCCGTGCCGAAACTACATATGTATGGAGCGCCGCAAACCGAGAACCGAGAACGAAGGTATGTATCTAAGTTTTTGTCATGTATTATAGGGGATGTGTATTAATACTTACGGCTACCATATAAGAAGATGTGTTTTGCTAAGTATCTTCTTGTTAACGAATACTACTCTATATATATGAATACAAACAGATAGTTACATACATATCATCATATGTACTATGTACGTAGCTGAAGCTCTTAGTGTGAAGGTCTAGAATGTTTCTGGCTTAGGCGCGGGTATACAAACCAGTGCTAAGCGTGGCAGCGTGGGAACGTTGCGGGCTCAGTCAATTTACTACAAAGCCACGTGCGCCAGTGTCAGGCCACTTCAATAGCTTCCTGTCGTAAGCAATATTTCTCCCGCTTCGGATTTCATGCTTCGAGATTAAAGGGACCATATTGAATTATGGAATAGCTGAACGTCATGAAAGCCTCCGTCGCTACACTAGTTAAATTCTCCTACATAGTACAGAATATAGTCCTTCTCGGTTAAGCACGGTCGAGCCGCACTGACGTATTTGTCCTTGCAGGCGGGTTCATACGGAGTCTTGAGCTGCCTGGTCAGGTCCAAAATATGGAACCCTGTGACACTCTTAAATGCTTAACGCAAATCCTTCTAAATATAATCAACCTTTATCTTCAGTCCTAAGACATGGTAAATGCTCTACTATGCACGAACTTGTTGCTCACGTCAACCGGGCAAGACCGATATCTGCGCGAATTAAGGGTTAAACGAGAGCTACGTCGTTCTGGTTGTTCTCGTTCCCGGATTTAGTCGCCTCCTGGAATATGGAGTTTTGAAAATCTGAAAATCCTTAGGGATGCGATTTCGCTGAGCGGCCTTACGCATTACCCAGTGTGGCAGTGAGTCCGCGGTAAGCGAGCAGGCGGGACATTCGATATTCAGCTCTCCCTTTCCAGTGGTGCCCAATGAGGTTTGCGATTGAATCCCAGAGTCACGGACATGGAGAGATCAAGCTTCCCAGCGGTTTCAAAATTCTAGCTGCGTCGCCGCTTACAACCTGGTTTTGTGGGCGGACTATCTCGACGATCTCGCTTTTATAGTCGCAAAGGAAGAACATAGCCGATTCGCTTCGATCCCTTCGGTGGCTCAGACGTATGGCCACCGGTATGGAGTATTTCAGACGAGACATTGAACCCTTTCGAACGGGCATTGAGAACTAACCTCGCAAATCTTCGGACTTGTTACGACTGCACTGACTATGCTAGTTACCTATTCAGCTAGTATGTGTACCTCGGGTACCTTGGATACCTAGGGAGCTACTAGGTAGCTAGCCAGCTAGGTAACCACGTTGCTACATACCCATCTAGTCCTACCGGATTCCCAATCATTGCGGCTCAAAAGACTACTTCGCAAGACTGGTTTCCTCGTACATATCTCATCCTTGCGAAGCCAATCACTCGTGATGTGCAACCCCGTGGGGTTCTGTGACTATGAGTTAAGTTTACGGGTTCGTACAACCCATTTACGGTGCAATGCATGAAGGTGCATCGGCAGTTCAACGACGCCAATTAGGTAGGTGTATGTAAAGACGAATCCTTCCAATGGAAGACGAATGGAAAAACGAGCCAGGTAGCATAATTGCGAATCTCGCATTCGATCCCGTGAGAGTGCGAAAATATGCAACCCTTTACGGGCAGATATTCGCATAAAGTCAGGTCATTATTATGCAATCTCGCAGGGTCAAATCTCCGTTGAAAGGGGGGTCCCCAATCAAGGAATCTCAACACATGGTAGAGAACCGAAACGACGGCGTCGATACTCTCGAGCTTCACTAGCCTTATTTCGCCCGATCTACCTTAGCTTCACAAAAACATGTGATTCTAGCCGCCTTCTTCAAGCTTCTAGTTGGGATATCTTGGACCTCTTGTGTCAAAATGCACTAGAGCTGTGGGGGGTGACATGATCTGCCCCCACAAGGTGATTGTTGAAGGATGGTAATTAACTAAGTAAAGGAAAAGACTTTCAATATTGGGCATCTATTTGCGCAGCGTAATATCATCTTTCATACGAGCCCAGATATAGCTGTGTTTAGGGTTCAACAAGCAAATTTTTCTTGGTTTGAAGACGTCGTATAGCTTACGGCTATGTTTCTCGGTATTTCGGACGAAAGGAACGACAGGAAGCTGCAAGGCTACTGGTCCATTAACCAGCTACGAGCGTTCAGGACAAGGCTGATATATGGATACATCTTGAATCATTGTGACGTGTGTGTAAATCTACCCTCTAGGAGCGCCCGGAGCCCTTACTATGTAGATAGATAAGGCCCTCATGGGGCAGTTATCGCTATTGTACATGTACACACATCTAACGGAAAGGCTAAACCTACTACGTAGATTCCTCACGACCCTTAGCATGAATCGGGAAAAGATATGCCGATGCTTCAATGTAGCTCGGTGGATCAATATGCCTACGATGTCTTAGATAGTTATTGCGAGGGTGTATATAAGTATTGTACATGCCTCACAGGGACACCCATCACGATGACATCGTTGACCTTAATTTGACCTAGCAGGAACCATACCTGGATGGGATGTAAGCCCGAGACAAAAAGGTCCCTTGAAATGCTTTGATTACCGTACGGCACATGATTTTGTGTCGATCAAGTCTAGACCTCTGGGATCCTTGCTAGAATGTTACGTACTCTCACCTGTCAAAAGATTACCCCATTTTTATATTCGTGTATTATGTGTCAAGGGTTTCTCTCTAGGTACCTACTGTCCAGTATACTACCTATATCAAGGCAGAACAGAGCTAGTGCAAGGCACGTAACTGCAGAAGTCATGTAGTTAAAACAAACTCATTTAACATATCAAGTCTAAAAAACTCACCATTACGAACCGAGTAATTATATACGACGTACATAAGGGCTTCTTTTCCAGTTTGTGATATCTCTATGCCATTGGGCATCAATATTATCAGCTTGGCAAATGATCTGCGACGCTACCGAGGTAGCGGCCCATCGTGGGCTATAATGGCTATAATAGGATCGTTGCGGTTATTAACTGCCAGGGCCCATTTTTAAGAGAGAAAAATCTATCCCCTGCCATCCTCGACCGAAGCAGCCAAGGTACGGCACAGTTCACCTCCATGCTTTGATCACGTGATCGCTGGCGATACCAAGTCAAGAGCTTCACCGTAGTCCATGTGCGTCAAGGATCCCCGCCTTTTTCCTAATCCACCAAGGTGAGAAATCTGTTACCTCAAGGACGGGCTCGTGGCTCCATTGCTGATTGGCTATTTAGCACGGCGAAAAGTCCGCCACTCTTGGTATGTCAAGGGTATGTTTTGTTCGAGCCCCTCCAAGACCAAGACCTTGGGACGACGGCGTAAGGCATCAATGTTGAAACTTCGCGCAACCGATCATGAATCTCCAACGAACTCGCTATCGTCTCAACTATCTGCCGTACTTATCTTGGAACCGGCATGATCTACTAAAGGAAGAAAATTCTTACCACGCTATTAAAATATTTCAAATCTCGAAATCTAGCCCCAACACATCTCCTTTTTTCTACGAAGAGATTGTTATGCAAGGGCGTATACGGATGACAGCAACGGGGCAGATCTTAGAATCGGTACCTAAGCTAACGAAGTGAGAGATAATTTCATGTCCGTCCTGATAGTCGCAAGAGAATTGCCGGCCTTCTACATTAGAGAACGCACTAGAAGGCGCTGTCTCAGACATGCTTCGTACGCATTTCGTCTGCCACGCTGAGATGAGACAATTGGCAAATAAGCCTCTAGTTTAATAACCACGAGGCGCAACCGATATATGCTCAGTCAGCCCAGCCTCGTGCGGATTTCCGACCCTGCCAAGGATCGAGTTCTTCTAGCATGCCCATCATAACCGTTCGTAGTTAACTCGTAACATTTAGTTCGCAACTCCAACGACGTATCCAGAAATGGCATTCTCTTCGTTCCGTTACCCGCGCGTATGTACAAGTCAGGCTTCATCGCTATGACAATTCCCCTGGAAATCCTATTTGATACGGCATTACGTATACTCTCATGGAGCTACGGCTGAGTAGGATCTCACCGGTCGAAAATAATCCAACCTTTTCCTACTAAATAGTCGCATTTTAAGCGATTCGACTTGGTAGCGAAATCTGTCAAAAGTCTTGGCTCTCTAGTTCAACGTTACAGTCCTGCCTACAACGCATTGCAGAGTACCCAGACTTCCAGACTGCCCAGATATGGTCCCTCTAAAACAGTAAACGCGGCTAGCACAAACCAACGTTTCACTCTTGCATTTTAACTTCCGTATCGAGTTATTCTGGCAAAGCAACGCCATGTAAAGTGGCCCATAAACTCGCACTTTCTACAACCTCGAATTATGACATATCATTCCCAATAACCAGGTACTTTTCACCGTGATACCCTCAAACTCCCGTTCGCCCAGCGTCTCGGCCAGTTGATAAGATTACGAATAGTAATTCCATTGCCGTCCATCTTTGCCGGCTGTTGCTATGACCGTCAGCAGCGTAGTGTATGACACTGTATATATGCATCTATCATACGAGAGAAATTGTTACCCGTTTCTTCCCGTATGAGAGACCTTCACCGGACGGCCCATATCGGTTATTAACATTGGGCAAGTAATACTACCTAGGTATGTTATGTGGTAAGGTCATTTATTTCTATTATTCGATGGTACCCAATTCTCCTTCGCGATCTGAACAATCCCATTTTACCCCACGATACGCTCATACGCTCACTCATCTTGTCATCCCAAGTCTTACATTCAAGCTTATCTCACTGATACCTCTTCATCCATGGAAAAATAAGAATGTGACCGACCCCCAACACCTATCATATTGCGAGCTTTTTGCTTACCAAGCTGTGAAATAGGTCAGAACAGGCAAACGCTTACGCCTACCTCGCGCCTGATTGCCTCGATTCGAATATATCACGCTCACACATCTTCCTCATATGGCAACCCGTTGCCTGGCTGGCTGACCTCCCCTTTTCTCCTTTTTTCTCTTCCGCCACCTAAAATCTCGAGTATCTACACCTCTGCGGATGTATCCGCCTCCTGTACGATGTATGAGGTACGCGTGCGCAAGACCCGCGAAAGGGGTCGCGCATTAGGGCTGAGGTCATCCGTGTTCCGATTATGAAACGCCTCCACGATTTGAATCGGCCATCCAATATCGATCTTGCAGATAATTATCACCTTCTCCCTTTCGCGCGGGTGTTGTGCAGTGCCGTACATAACCATTTCGCTAATTTACCTGCCTAGTGGTTTGCGCAAAGAAAATTGCCGCCCTTACATGCCGGCTTCGGATCTGACATACCGGTCCCTTGCTTCTCCGTGTTCTGCTAAGCATCGGCAGCATGGGCGCTGAAAAAAAAAAAAAAAAAGAAATCACAGAATCCTTTCGCGCGTAGCCACCACCATCCATATGTATTTTGCCCTCCCCACGACACCCTTCGGAAGATACGGAACCAGCTCGCTGGGTAGCGGCGCGAGCGCTGATTGCGTCGGTACCAACCGACTTCAGCTAGATTGTCGGTCCCGGATATCTCCTCGGAGATGTTAAGCAACCCGACGCGGTGTTTGCTATGCCAGATTTGGGTTGAAGATAAGTATATATCAGGTTTCACCCTTTACCCAAATCCATATCGTCGGATCCCTTCCCTGGACTTTCTGAAGGAGTAAAATACCCCAATCCCACACGACGCAACAGATTTGAGGCGCTTGTAGGCACATAGCTAGCCCGTAATCAGTAAAGCCGCACCCCCATATTCGTCTACCATGCACGCATGTAGTTAGGTAACCCTCATCCCATCCCTTGCTAGGGTTAGATAGGACGTAAATACGACATGACTAGAAAAGGCAAAATTAAGCTGGTGGGATGCTGAATCGCTGATTAACTAGTATAATGTGATTACATACCTACCTACATACTAGTAATGTGCCGCCAGACTGCAAATAGAGAACGGGGGCCTGCAAGTTACATGATACTTAATAGTCTATTGGATGCCGGCTGCATTTCAGAAGCCTCAAAAAGCACCGCGTTCGTTTTTCCTCGTTTCCTTCAACCTGGTCCTCGGCTCCATCATTGTACATGTCGAGCGCATGCAAAGCCTAGAAGCGAGGGGTCGTGATGGGTCACTCCTGTCCAGGTCGCAGGCTCGCAGGGCCAAAAAGGCGAAGACGAAGAAAACCAAGGGACCTCACATTTTGCGGTGTGTTCTCTCTACCTACACTACCTACCTACACAATCTAAACCTACCAGGTTAACCAAGTTTTCCCACTCCGCTCCTTTCATCATCTGCCATAACTTCGTAATAGGATTATGGCATGGCTTGGGCAGATCTCCCAATCCCAGGTTTTTCTCGAGATTTGAGACCCGCCGAGACGCTTTCGGAGATAATAGGGTGCGTGTGCTTAAGAGGGCAACGGCCACTCCTTGCGCGCAGCCGTTCTTCGTCCGAGCGCCCACCCGACCCGCTTGCATGAGGGAGCCTGGGAGCTTGCTTGCTTGGGGGGGAAAGGGAAAACGCAACTCAAGAGAGATCTGCAAATTGCCTTACAAGCTAATTCGGAGAGCGCGGGTCTTTGAACTCTACAAATATGACCTATCGCTTTTTTTCCTTTTTCGCTCTTCTCTTTTTCCGTGCGCGTCCCTATGCGGGCCACTCACAGTACGAGGACGCACCAATTGTGTTCAGTTGGACCCAACGCATGGCTTTGGACGGGTGAAAGGCGACAGCGAGCGGTATGGCCTACGAACTTTGCATCGTGGCCGCAGGAAGGGTCTCTCTTGCCCGGGTGCCTCTTTTCTTTCCTTGGTTTACGCGAAAGAGAGACAGACGCGAAATACCTATGCAGAATGCAGAATGCAAATGCAAATGCAAGCGCATAGGGCACCGGTAACATGGAAGCGCGTGACTGAAATGACTAAACGAAATAATATGGATGCTATAAGCCCGTCCGGCAGGCAAAAAAAGTTTGCAGAGCAGCTGCAGAGTTTGCTACCATGCGTTACGTACAGAACTGCCGGTAGTCCTGAAATCGTCGATGCAATAGCCTTGCCAATCTCGCGTCAGTTTCGAAAACGGCAATGAAGATCGTCCCAAAGATCTAGCTTTCGGTCGTTGCAGCAACCTACCCCCTGAACCTTTCTTCTTCCAGCGGTACTTTGGGCGGTGGCTTATTAGCTGAATCGTGAATGCATCCTACAATAGTACAATACTGCTAGTAACGCATACTAATCCTTTCGGGATTTGAGATACGCGAAAAGCAGACTCCGCTAGGACGTCGTCGCATTAGCCTCATGTTATCAAAATTATGGAGGCTATCATTATCAGATTCTATTGGCGCCTAAACCTTCCTTCACGGGCGAGGCGATCGAAACTGATCCTATCACATATGCTCTGTTTCAATTCCAGGTTCTGGCTTGTCTGCGCCTCGGGCCGGCGGTTGTAACTCTCCAGGGCTGTTCGCTCAGCTTATTACGCTGTGTTAAGATTACGACTCTGCGACTTTCTTTGCGACCAGCATCAAGCATCAAGCATCAAGCATCAACAAACAAAGCATCCCCAGTTCGTCATCGCCGCCTCGCGAATCCACAAACTTACAGCGGTCATTCCCCTGGCTCCCCGTCCGCTTCCAATTCCACACCCTCGGTAAACACCAGATCGCCCATTTTCCCGAGCGCCTCGCGACCCGCCTCCTCGACCAGGATGCCGAGGGCCAGGAGGGCGGTCTCGTCCATGCTGCGCTCGTCGATGTTTCGGGCGGCAGGCTCGCTTCGAGATCCCTGGGGCGTCGTGGTGGCGAGGGCGGCGTAGAAGTGACTCGCGTAGCTGTGAATCGCCTTGAGCATGTCGCTGTCGGGTAGTACGCCTCTGCCACCATCCTGCAAGGCCTCGTGGGCCTGGTAGATGTCCTTCTCGGCGTAGCGGACGGGCGCGCGGATCCGGCGGAAGAGTACCTCCTCTGGTGCGAGCGTAGAGTCCCGAAAGTGGTCCCGCGGTGTCCGGACGTGGTGAGTTTGTACCTCGGATCCGGACCCATCGTCCAGAGGTAGATTGCTGGTGACCCGTGCTGTTATATTAATCAGCATTTCACCAGGTCATCAACGTGGTCAAATTAGAATAGCGAACCTGCTACAGCATCGTAGACATTGGCATCTCTCTTCCTACGCTTCCGTCTCCCGCCGTCTAGAAGATCTCCCTCCGTCCCGGTCTCGGTAGCTTGATCCGTCTCTTCTGGGGGATACAAGAAGCGTTTTTCTTTTATGCTTTTAGATGTCATGGTTGGGTAGTAGGTAAGTAACTACCTAGATATTTGTGGAATTTGACTATGTTGCTTTGTTTGACGAGGTTGGAATCTTCAGCCTTTAGACAATGCAGTTCCAAACATCGCATTCTCATTAATTTTCATGTTTGGTCTTATTCGAATGCCGACTTCACTGAGATACTGTATTGCTGGTGTTTATGGACTCATGAAAGAAGTCGTGCACCTAGGCGTAGCTATTCCGTTTGGTGGGTTGAAATTGATAAAGGAAGTTGAATGTCTCCAGCTAAATTCAAAAATGCGCCGATATTGAATGAATCTACGAATGTATTTTGTACATCGGGATTTAAGTTTTGGTGGGGTCTCCATAGTACGACGTGCCTGGAGAACTACGTAATACTTCCGTCAAATCTCCCCACCAGATTCCGGACTTGGAACTTGGAACTTGGAACTTGCAACCTGAAGCATTAGAATGCGGCTCTTGAACTCAATACAACGACGCTCTCTCTTTCTTCACATATTATAATATTCTGTTCTCTCATTCCATTTTAACTGAACTTCTATTCGGTGCAGTAGGCCACAAGCGGCCTTTCATCCTGATGAATGAATCAATTGCTGTTTGAGCAGTCCTGTGGCAATCTTGGTCCCAACGTCTTTGCCAGGCTGCAGACTATGAAGCTGTTGAACTCATTCCGGCCTGCGCCTGAATTTCGTTTTAATGGCGGCGAGAAAGGTATTGCTGTGCGAGATGATGATAGAGGCGCCATAGCCCCGGACCCTGCCTCTACTCTATGGGCCCATCAGGCTGGTGTAAATGCTCTGGCCCTCGAGCGCTTCGACGGTAGAATGTAAGCAACTATCATATTAGATATCCATATTGCAGAATATCCCACAGGATATCCTCAACCTTCCACTAGATGCAATGTTGTTCATCTAAACTAACCGCTTCAGCCTCGTATCGGGTGGATTGGATGCCTCAATAAAGTTGTGGGACCTAGAGCAGTGTGGCAATCCATCCAAGGCGCATACCTACACTCCCGACGCCAAAATTCCGCGTTCTGACCAAGCCCACAAGTTTGGAATTACGCACCTTTCCTTCTACCCCTTCGATTCGGCTGCCTTTCTGTCAACATCGTACGATCAGACCTTAAAAGTCTGGTCCACGGAGACAGCTAGCTTGTCAGCCTCATTTAATCTTGGGTACAAGGCCTATACCCACGCGATATCCCCTATCGCCTCGCACTTACTAGTCGCCTGTGGGACGCAACATCCTGCCGTACGCTTAGTGGATCTACGTACTGGCTCTAATGTGCAGTCGCTAGCTGGAAACTCGGGCGCTATACTAGCCACGTCATGGTCTCCGCGACACGAACATGTTCTTGCTACGGGTAGTGTAAACGGGGCTGTCAAGATCTGGGATGTCCGACAGGCCGGTGGGGTTATTGGCATGTTAGATCAAGAAGACAGTCTAGGCTTGTATTATAACGGCCTTCTAGACCCCAGTGGCAAAGTCAGAGTTCGAGCCTCCGCAAAGGCCCATGCGGCCCCGGTAAATGGCCTGACCTGGACAGACGACGGAGAATACATTATTTCAGCAGGACATGACCGACGCATTCGGGTTTGGGATGCTGCCACAGGTAGAAATACACTCGCGAGTTTCGGCCCCAGTATTAGGAATAGCCAACTGGCAAGTGTTACTATGTTCACGTCGCCAGTCGGCCTGACTCATCCCGGTAAAGAACTACTCTTCTGGCCCAACGAGACGGAGATACTCGTTTTGGACTTGCACGATGGCCACGTCGTCTCCAAGCTGAGAGGAACCGGTCCAGCGATGGCCGGTGTCCAATCCACCAGCGGTGCTCAGCGGACTGTCAAGAATCGGATTTCTAGCATAGTGTGGAGGGGAGCGGGCGGTGGAGTTGGCTCAAGCGGCGTTGTAATGGGAGGGGGGAACATGGCAGGCGCCATCTACACAGCGCACCTCGATGGCCAGATTAGGGCGTGGACGCCCCGCCTAGAAGGGGATGATGAAGAAGACGAAGACGATTCCTTAGATGCTGCTAGTGAGGATAAGGCTAAAAAGCGGAAAGCACTTGATGACATCTTCAAAGGCTTGGTGGGGAAGAAGATCACTTTTACCTAGGGCCAATGCTGAATAAGAGAAAGAGAGAAGACCGTGGCATACACATATATTCCTGGTACTCGGCGATTTTCTGCGGTAATACCCAAGGAGCGCATGAAGTTAGGCCATGTACAAGAGGGCTGATTCGCCTAGAACTCAAAGCAAGTTTCCTGTGGCCTCCTAGATGGCAACCTGGCTTGCAGATGGGATGGAACTTTGGCCCCCCTTAAGGACTTATATCGGCTTTTCTCGAGATTTGATATCGAAGGCGCAATACGGACTCACCGCTGCTCCTGCAGATCTCCAGTCCTCTAACCCCTCCTACGGCTGTCAGCATGTCTCACAAGTTTCAATCCCCACATACATAGCGGGACCAATACCAGTTCACTCAGCGTCCTGTGTGTAGGCGTAGGCCACGAGATGGCCTGGGATAAGGGTTGGGTAGCTAGGGTTCGGGATCGCCCTGGTAGAGAGTATCGTGTCGCTAATCTACCTGTGGAATGTGGAATATCCTATCAGCAAGTTGGCCCGCGTGATAGGAGACGATGCAAGTGTGAGAGCGGCGTACATACGTATAGTCTAAGGAGTAATGACTGTTTTTTCTTTGCTGCCGCTTGTTGTTGAGAACGGGTTACCTTTCTTGTAACCCTTAACAACAATCTAACTTATTTGAGGCTAGGCTCGTAACTATCCCCTTTTGCGATTAGTACTAGTGGTAAGTCGTCGTAATATACTATAAATCCTATAGATGGGTCTGTATGTAAACTTATATGGAGAACCTGAATATGTTAGAAGTATTCGGGTGTAACTTGTAAGTAACCTATGGATGATTTCATTATAACTTGACGTCTCTGCATGGAATACTAACAATATCATCAGTATAACTCTTTAGGGGTGTACATTATCTTGTGTTATATCATATGTGACTGCTTGTATTAATACAGCCTATCCAATATAATCTTTCATAGCAAACGATCATAATAATTAGCGTAGAAAATTTCATAATATAAGATTCATATCGGCATTTTATAGTAACTATGTTTCAAGCTTTTTAAGAGACATGATTGTACGAAACATGTTTTATTTGGTATTCTGTTCCTTGGTGGCTTATGTTTGAATTGAAGGAGAAAGGCGTCGAATACGTGATCTATAGCTACCTGCCTTCTTGATTCCAAAATATCAACACTAGGTACTCAACACCTGGAGTCTCATCGTATACATACATCAAATGGACATACGTCTAACAAGCTGTTGAAGCGTTGGGCCTTGTAAACGATTAATAGCATTAAGCTGGGCCTTTTTACTTCAGATTGTTAGCCATTTGGGTATGCAAGTTTCGTATAATTATACCTAGTGAGGCAATCATCTCTTACATCGACATGAGAGCGACTTGAATTATGTGTAGACTGTGAATGTGACACAACCTCGGCATCCTCTGTTAATATTTTGAATGCTATACTATTCTCTGTCACAAATTAAGATCTATCTTCATCTCTCTTCTATTCTGACGCCTTTTATAAGAGGGGAATCCCTTCGCGCTTTCTGTAGGTCTTACCTTTTGTTCAGCTACCCTCTAGCTTCCAAATCTTTCGACGCGTAAGCCAGCGGGAGCCCGCATCGCATCGCAACCAGCAATGGCAAGTATAGCTAAACCCACCATCCTGCTCGTCAACGGCAGATGGCACATACCCGAGAGCTACGCCAAACTCGCCGGCGGCCTGCGCCAGGCCGGCTTCGAGGTCCACGTTCCTCGCAACCCTTCCATGAACCAAAGCCGGCCTCCTAACGCCGACCTGACCACCGACTCAAATCTCATCCGCGGCTACGCGACAAGCCTAATAGAGGCGAGCCGGACCGTCGTAGTGCTGATGCACCACTAGGGCGGACAGGTCGGCACCAACGGCTTATACGGGCTGAGCCGGAACGCGCGCGCCGCCAAGGGGCTGCCCGGCGGAATCTCCAAGTTGATATACCTGACGACCTTTGCGTTGCCCAAGGGCAAGGCGATGACGGACAAGGTGGCGGGATTCGGCCAGTTGGGTCTCATGCCCATCTCGTTTGACTTCGACGAAGATCAGACCTGCGTGCCGAACTACCGGAAGAGGGGGTTGATTGGCGAGAACTTTGCCAACGAGCTCGATCCGGAGGAGCTCGAAGCTTACTTGGCTACTATACTTCGATGGAATGGAAAGTGCATGTATTTGCCCGTTCAGAACACGCCCGCTTGGCGCGATGACGTGGAGGTTTGTTATATCTACACACTCAGCGACCTTGCGGTTCCTATCGGCTACCAAAGGAGTATGGTAGAGTACATTGAGAAGGAAGGAAAGACGGTTCGGACGGTAGAAATTGATGCTGGTCACTGTCCGAACCTGACGGCAGCCAAGGAAGTAGCAGAAGCTATCATCAAGTTTTCTTCTGACTAGCTCTCGCATGAAAGGCTCTAGCCGTTGTACATAGCCAGTTACAAAGGTTGATCCAAGCTTGCCGCCGTTGAGGTGCATGCGTGTAATGCAGAAAACCCTATTTTCTTGTTATATCAGTGAAACAGGGGTGCAGGGGTAATAAGGGGGTAGATTTTCAGCCTCTTTCCCCCCAACCATATGATACGCGACTTCCAGTTGACGAGAAGTTGGATAGCGTCGAATATGCATATCCTTTAGCACCACTCACATTAGCTAACTTGCTTAGACTGTGATACTTAGCGTATTCCTTGTTTGCCGCGGTAATCGCGGCCAGTTGTATGTAGCACTCAACATTGAAGAGATAAGTACATACTAGTAAAAGTACTTGAAATACCATGGTCTAGCTTTGCACCTAGCTACCATCCTAGTTTACTAAGAAATAGGTAGACTGGGCAATGTGGGATGAACGGTGTATGTACCGGTACATGACAAAAAGTTAAACTATACTAAGCCTTGTCGACATACAAGGCACCCGGAGAAGACACGGGATGACGTACATATCTTTCGACTTTCTCAAACCTCTATTGCGATCCCCCCGAGTAAACGTACTTCGAAAAAAGTAAGGCTGTAGTTTGAAAGGCCTTGCATATCTGTACAGGTATTGGATCCACAGCCGGAGGTTGAAGACCGGCACAGGAGCTGTTCTTGGCGTCTGAAGTCTGCAGAAGGAGCTGAGGTTAAAATTAGGCTAGCTCCGGACATATATCCACATGACATCTTTTATATAGGTAGTATTGGAAAGAGAATCTCATTCCAGCTAAAGGGGCTGATACGAAGTGTATCCATCAAATAGGCACGTAGCTTTAAGCGAAACCTGCTTATGGCTTCAATATTGGTATGTAGGTACTTGCTTGCCTAGATGAGTAACTGGTATCTTCGTGACAGCCCTACCGCTAACTCGGGGAAGTTGTAGCCGCAAAATGTACCGAGAGAAATGGCCTGTCAAGATCCACAACTAATGGAATAACCCGGCCCTGGCTTAACTACATACGTGTAGTGAGGTTACATAGCTAATGTAGGTGTGTGAATACCGTATACTTCCTATACAGGTTGTATCAAATAGTAAACTTTCTTAGTTCATGTGATGGGCATACCCCTGTCTGTATAAGTCCAGCTCGAAGAAATGAGGGCAGGAAACCATTTAATCATATGAAGGAGTTTATTATAACGTCAAAGAGATATGATTGGAGCAATATTCACCTAATTAAGTCATAGAAAGCCAGATAACTGGTGAACATGAGTAGCTTTTCCCCATCATCATCGATATATTCACTATCCCCTGACCGTACCTGATTATGTGGCGAGTTAAGACAGGATTCATTGTGATAATATGAATCTCGATTTCGGTCACACGTGTCCCCCATCCCTATTCGGGATTTGGATGATAGGCGCTATAGTTACTAGTCTCGCGTCAACTGCTTGGCGAACGGTACACTAATGAGAATCCATGTTAGTTCATGTTACTCGTCAACAATATCACTACCGATTGGCCAAACCTTTTTAGTGTCAACGCGTCTGCACCATGTGAATCATAGTGCATTCGCATATTTGCGGCCTGCTCGTCAAAACGTCCGGCGCCTACTAACCCTTAGGGCGTTCGGGGAATTCAGGGGGTCAGGGGTGCAGCGGCCGTTTCCGGAAATATGCATATACAGTACCATCATTTGCTCGCTCTCTATACGACGTATATCTCGCAATTTGTTGCACTAGTAAATGACTCCTTACTAGCGACGGGTGATAAAGCGAGGCGATAAAAGAACCATCATATAATAGGCTCCACGAGCATCTTCTTAATCTATCTCCTTTTATGTGAACGTAAAGTCGTACGATTATAGCCTCATCTGCGTAGTCGGCGATTTAGCTACGCGAATGTAAAGAAAAGGATATGAGACTAAAGGTAGATTTGATGCTACTTGCAATTGTCACAGGCGTGGTTCTTGATGGTCTAGTTTAAAGGGACTTTTGCTTGCAGTCCCTAAATGGTTTGATTAATCTCGTGATACCTAACACATATCGATAGCTGAATAGGGGTAAGAATTAACACGAGTACGCTCCTTCGATAGGGACGTCAACGCATACATCCGTTTACCAACATCGGAAGCACGTCGGATTTCTAAGTAGTCGGTTCAAGTGCTTAATTCATGAGAAGCGTTTCGCGGACTTGTAACTGAACCCTAAGTATGAAGACAGATATGCAAATATATACAGGTATTGGTATCGTAAGTGGTGAGAGTATGAACATGACATTCCTAAAGTAAATCCAAGTAATAAAACCATTGATATCCCGTGCATCGAAAAGAAACCTCGTTTTGTGTACATGCCTCCTCGGAATCCGTGTGCCTTGACAATATTAAAACAGAAAAGTTCGTCGTCCCATACACATGATGTCGTACATATCGTAACAATTAAAAAAACAAGATATGTCATGTTGCGACATGACAAGATCTCACCATAGCTTCATTAAAACATATGAATAAACAACATAATTTCGTTAGTCATCAGATGATATTACTTCTTCCTAGCCCTCATTACTTGAACAATTTCTTGAAGGCGGCGCGGATTTTTCCTGGGGAGGTCTGCTTGGTGGCCGCAGCTTCGGCTTCGGCTTCTCGGGCCTTTCGTCTCTCCTCTCTTCTCGAGCTTCCGTGTTCGTCTTTCGGAACAGAAACCCTGGAACTCGATGGTGGAGCCTCGGCTCCATTCTTCGTCTCTGTTCTGCGTCTCTTGGAGTCGTCGTGAGACCTATGGCTTCTAGGTCGGGGGGCATCCTCAGACTCTTGGTAGGATTTGGTAGTGCTGGAACGCTTCAGCGTCGTTGATTTTGGCATGTCTTTAGAGGATGACGAAGTGCCATTTGTACTGGTGGTCCCGGAGCGAGGTGCATGGCTCGGTGCTACGATGCTCTCGACATTCTTCAAGTCGAAGAACTTCTTGTTCGGAGAGGAACCTTCCTCCTTCATAGAGTGCCTCTCAGAACGAGATCTTTCAGAATGCCTCTCTGAGTGCCTTTCGGAATGAGACCTTTCGGAGTAGGCCTTCTCCGAATGAGCTTTATCTGAATGAGCTTTCTCCGAGTGAGTTTTCTCCGAGCGAGGCTTTTCTGAGTGTCTTTCGGAATGGGACTTCTCCGATTGTCTTTCGGGATAGGATCTCTCGGAGTGCTTCAAGGAGTGAGCCTTGTCGGAGTAAGAGACACTATGTCTCCTTGAGCTGCGATGAGAGGAATGTCGATCACTAGGTGGAGCCTCAGGCTCCTTTCCTTTAGCTTCCCTTGCCTTTTCGCGGATTTCGCGGGAGGCGCGTCTCTCTTCTTTACGTCTTTCGTGGGCGGCTTGTTCCTCAGGGGTACGATGCTTTCGGCTTGAAAAACTGCGCGAGCTGTCAAGCGAATAACCGCTATCCTGCACCTTAGGCGCCTGGGCGAATGAACGATCGGAAGTAGACTTCACCGAGAGATTACTTTCTCTGCGGTGACGAAGATGTTCGCCGCTACCCTTCTCGTCTCTTGGCCGCGAGGAATGATGATGGTCACGGTGGCTACGCCGGTGCCTGTGACGTCGCTCGTCTGCGGATTTCTTCTCTTCGTCATCTGTAGACAGGTCAGCAACGGGCACTGAAATATTATTCTGGCCATCGCTCTGATTCCCTGCCACAAACTCTGACGAAGAAGCGAAATCCCACTTCTGAGCATCTTCCTGAGACGAATCTAGAGCTTTAGCTCCATCATTCTGAACTTGGGCACTACCCAGCTGATCATCAGGGGGAGCACTAAGCCCCCGAGTTGCGGCATATATTATGACAGCAGCTGCAACCGTCTCTTCTGTATTCTTAAGTGTTTGTCTGCGTTGCTTCCTCACACTCCTCGCACGACCCAAAGCCCTTGCTTTGGAGTCACCAGGGTCTGGAAGAACAATACCGGGGGTTGCCGATCGAGGTACTAAATCATCGAAGTTGATGATGCCAAATGGGTTCTCACCTGGTCGGGTAGGAAGTTTAAAGTCACCTTCCTCGGTCTGGGTACCTGAATTGACTAGAGATGGTCGAAGTGTCCTGCTGCTACTCTTTTGCGTAATGTTTTCTTTCTCGACCGCAATAGATTCCGAAGGAGGTGTGACTGGCGATTTCATTTCGGGTGATTCGGGCGTGGCGACACGAGCTAGTTCTGGTGGATGCTCTGCGTCTTGAATCGAGGAGTCACCTGGAACACTTTCCTTGTTACTAGACTCTGATACGTCCTTAGTCGTTGCTTGAATAGAGGCATCGATGGGATCCACCGGCTTAGCTGGTTCCTGAGGTGGGGATGATTCTTCGTTAACGGCCTCCTTTTGGGACATAGATGCGTCATTATGGCCGTCCGGCTGAGGATCAATAGCTTTCTCTGATGGCTTGGTATCAGAAATAGTAGGAGTGGTCTTTGGCTCAGGTTCTTCTGGCTTCTCAAGGTGAACTTCTATGGCTTCAGGTTGTGTAGCTTCAGTCTCAGATGGATGCTCTTCACTAAGCGCGGCACCAGCAGCCGCAATCGCTGCCGCTGCAACAATTCCTGATTCGACAATGCCTACACCTTCGCCATCTTCAGCCTTCGAGCCTTCCTTTTTCTCTTCCTCTGCTATAGAATTTGGTAAAACTCCAGTCGATTCCTTTGCATTTTCCGAAGTCTCAAGATCTTGGGACTTAGTGAGTTCTGGCTCTTGACTGGAGGCAACTTCTTTGCTCGTAGAATCTTCAACTGGTTCTGATGGTTTAATTTCGACCGCATTCTCGGCTTGAGAAGACAACTCTTTCGCGATTATCGGAGCGTCATTTTCCTTGGCTTCTTCTACTTCTTGCGGGACGGCCTCGGTGTCCTTATTTATGGCTAGTACACTGGAATCGTCTGGTTTTTCCGCAGGCTCATCATGGTTAGACTCCATAGGTGCTGCTTTTTCTGAAGTAGGTCCCGTTTGTTCCGAAGAGGCTTGATTCTCGTCTTCGTTGTCTTGTACCTGAGGAGCTGGTTCCACTGATGCATCTGTCGAGGATGAATGTTGATTTTCGAGGGTAGGTTGCTCTTCAGGGGTAGATTCTTGTGCAGGAGTAGGTTCGGTAACGCCTTCATCCTCCTTAGTCGACTCCAGGTCTGTTTCAGTGGCCGCGGATTCTTTATTAGCTTCAGGTGCTTCATGAGGTTCTTTGGTTTGCGATTGAGGGATAGTTTCTGTGGGTACTTGAGATGCCTCACTGCCATCTAAACTTTCGCTGGGTCGGATCGGTTCGGATGTCTCAGCATTGACTTGTTTGTCTGAATCTTCTCCACCATCTTTGGCATCTTCTTCAACTTGTTTGAAATCTTGCTTGCTTTCGACTAAATTGATATCCTTTTCGACTGGCTCGGTGTTTCCTTCGATCGGATTAAGATCCTCTTCGGGTGCTACGGCATCCTCAGCAGGCTTGTCTCCATCAATTGGCTCGGAAATTTTAGCTAGCTTGACAACTTCTTCAGCGGGCTTGGTGTCTTCCTCTTCTTTTTCAGTCGTACTGGCGTCTTCTACTGGCTTAATGTCATTTTCGACTTGGTTAACTGACGTCCCGTCGTGGACTGATTTGACATTCTCCTCGACTTCTTCTTCAACTGGCTTGTCGTCTCCTTCGGATGGCTTGGCGTTCTCCTCGAAAGGTTTGGCATCTTCCTTGTCTTCGATTGGCTTTGACTCGTCTTGGACTTCTTCAACTATCTTGACATCTTCAGCTGGCTTGCTGTCTTCAGCTGGTTTGGCCTCCTCTTCGACCGGACTGTCTTCTTCAGTTGACTTGGCATTGCTATCGACTTGTTGAACTTGCTCCGGGTCTTTCTCAATCGATTTGACGGCGTCTTCGACTGGCTCGGCATTTTCTTCGGTTGGCTTAACATCCTCCTGAACTGTCTTGATTTCTTGAATTGGCTTGTCTTCATCTTCGACAGACTCAACCTCTAAACCAGTTGGCTCAGCATCTTCTTCGACCGGCTTAGAAACTTCATCCCCCTCAACCGGTTTAACGTCTCTAGTGTCTTCGACTTGCTTGGGGGTTTCCTTAGCTGTCTGGATGTCGTTTTCGATTTTTGCTGGTTCAACGTCTTCCGCTGGCTTAGTCTCCTCAACTTCTGCAGTAGACTGAACGTCTTGCTCATTTCCTTCACCTAACTCAGCGTCTCCTACGGCAGGCTTGATTCCATCTTCAGTGGGCTTTTCATCCACTTTACCTAGACTGGCGTCCTCGGCGGTCGACTTGACGTTTTCAACTAACTTGACACCTTCGACGGGTTTGGGATCCTCGTCAATTGGCTTGGATTCTCCCCCGGTGGGTTTATTTTCGTCTTCAGCAGATTCAGCGTCTTCTTCAGCCGGCTTAGTACCCCTAGCTTCTTCAATCGGGTTGACGTCTTCGGTGTCTTTCTCGACTTCCTTGGTCTCTTCAGCTGGCTTGGCGCTCACTTCAACTTCTTTGGTTGATTGGACGTCTTCCTCGGCTGGCTTGGCATCCTTTTCGACTCCTGCGGTTGATTCGGCGTTTGAAGTATCTTTAGCTGGCTCATCGCTTTCTTCGGCGGACTTAGTTACCTCTTCCATGGGTTTATCGTTCTCCGTTGGAATGATATTATCTGCGTTTGAATTGATGTCTTCAACCGGATTGACATCTTCGACTGTTTTGGGGCTCTCTTCAACTGGCTTCGTTTCCTCTGCGGATTTATCTTCGTCCTTGGGAGGTTTGACGCTCTCTTCGGCTGGTTTCACATCTTCGACTGGCTGGATCTGTTCAGTCTCCGCGATTGGGCTGACGTCTTTTTTATCGTTTTCGGCTGGCTTCGCGTCCTCGGCTGGCTTCGCGTCCTCGGTTGGCTTGGCGTTTACTTCAACTACTTTGGCGTCATCTCCGACAGGGTTACCTTTGTCTTCGACGGGTTCAATCTCCGACTCTTCAGGTCCCCCTTTAGAATCTGGTTGGTCGTTGGCCACGGGCTGAGGAGCGACTTCGGCACCAGTGGCGTCTACAGCTTCCTTAGTCCCATTTTCTTGTGACTTTCCGGATTCTTCTGGTTGGCTTGGTGTAATAATCTCGGGCTCGCTGACTTCATGAGTAGTCTCGGCCGTAGCAGGTAGTGGTGTAGTAGATAGTTCCCCTTCCGCAGAGACTTGTTCTTCAGCAGGTATAGAGCTAGCTTCTTCAGTCGAACCAGCACCTTCATTTGCCTCGACCTGAGACATCAATGTTAGTGACAATGTGATACATAGTATGACATACAAAAATGAGAGGGGTAAGTTCATATTTGTTGACATACAGAAGCTTCGGGGGCTGGAGTTTCATCATTTTCGATGTGAGTTGGCCCAGGGGGAGTGGAACGCTCTTGACTTTCAATTGCAACGCTCTCTTGCTTATCCGTCTCGGCTTTCTTGATAGGAATATCCTGGCTGGCTTCCACCGTTTTGGACTCGTCAACATCTCCAGATGCTTCAGCTTCAGGGGTTATTTTCTGGTCGGTAGATGGTTTGTCGCTTGTCTCAGTAGATTCAGAAGTTTTCTTGGTCTGCTCAGAATTAGTCGGTTCTGCGGGAGTAGGTCCTTGGCTTCCTGCGGCAATCTCTTCCTGCTCTGCCGATTCAACCTTTACGGGCTCCTCCTCCTGGGCCCCACTAGGTTCTTGCTCCCTTGCAGAGACCTTCTCCTCAAGATTGCCTTGGTCCTCAGCCTCGACTGGCTTAACCTCGGTTTCGATAGGTTTGTCATCATCTTCAGCAGCCTTTTCGACAGACTTGACTTCCTCTTCTGGTACTGTTTTGGATTCTTTCTCGTCACTACCTTGTGGTGGCTGATCTGGTGTGACATCGTTGGTCTCATTAGAATTATCAGTGCTCTCAGCCGTGGTATCGAGTGGCTGTTCCTTGGTAGGGTCCTCCTGAGCCTTATTTTCGATAGGCGATTCGCTGGATTTAGCATCGTTCTCGACAAGACTAGCTTCTTGCTCGGTAGATTCTGTAGACGTTGCAGAAGGATTGACCTCTTTTTTGACGGGCTCGATTTCATCTCCCTCATGGTCATCTTTAGATTCTGGCTGACCGCTATCCTGCTGCAACTTATCACTATCTTCCTGTGACTGGTCTGGCGCAGCAGCCTCGGTCACAGTAGGTATTTGTTCAGTAGATGAGTTGTCGTCGTTCTTAACAGGTGGCTGCTCGTCGGTGGAGGACATGTTCTCTTGAGATTTTCGCTCCTCAACAGCGTCTTGCCCCTCGGTTTCGATAGGTGCTTGTTCTTCAGCAGAAATTTGTCCCTCCACCGACGCCTCAGGCTCCTGAGGCTTGGCTTCGGTGTTTTCCATGTCTACATGGTCAACACTTTCGTTAGATGGTGGCGAGGTTGCAGTTGTCTGTTCTGAACTTTCGGCTTCTGGGTTAGGCTCGGGTTGGTTCTCAGAGTCCTTGACTTTTGTGGACTCAGCGTCGGCAGTAATCGGATCGAGAGACTGTTTGGTAGCCTCATTGGGTACTTCTTCCTTATTAACCTCACTCGGTACCGATACCGGTGCCGGTCCTTCAGTAGCTGTAGACTCGTGGTCAGGCGTGGCTTGCGAATCATCAGGAGTGTCTGTGGTGTCGCTTGTCTTTGAGGGGGACTCCTTATCTTCCGCAGCCCCTTTGGGTGAAGATTCGGACCCGGGTAGTTCTGGTTCAGCTGAGACAATCTCTTCGACATCAGGAGTGGGCTCGCTAGGGTTGGGTTCAGATTGGTCATTGGGAGGGGTGGCCTTCTCATTGACTGCCTCGTCAGTGGGTGACGAAATGGGTTGTATAGTCCCTGTAGTAGATTCGACTGGCGGTTTCGAGACTTCTGATTCAATGGGAGCGCTACTCTCTTCGTTAATAGGAGCGCAGCTCTCTCCATTGTCAATTGAATTCGGTTGCTCCAAAGCACTGTCAGCTGAAACAGTTTCAGACGATGTCGGGTCACTCTTAGCCTTCTCTTCAGCTACCGGTTCTGGATCTTCACTCGCGGCGTTGTCGTCGCTTGATTTAGCTTCGTCGATTTGAGTATCAGCAGGGCTTTCGTCAGTCGACACCTGTTCTGTATCAACTGCCTTTGCGTTCGGCTCAGAGGCGGTTCCTTCTACTTCTTCCGTTTCAACAGTACGACCTGGCTCTTCTAGTTTAGTTGGCTGCGTATCTTCATTCAGGTCGACATTTGGTGGTGCATCGTTAGTTGGGACGTCTGACCCTCCAGCACCAGCTTCTACGTCTTGATCAGCACCCGTGGCATCAACCGTTGAAGAGTCTTGATTAGGGCTAGTGGCGTCAGAGTTAACAGCATCAGCCGTTGGCTCTGCCTCCGGCTTACCGGCATCGGGTGTAGTGTCGATGGTGGCAGAGGGAGATTGCTCAGGTGATTTTGGATCGGTGGGTTGTTGGTCAGCGTCAACTTCTTCTTTCACTGGTACAGCAATAACCGTCTCGGCAATCGGCTCCTGTGTATTCTTAATTTCCTCTGCCTTTCCTTGCCCTTGAGGCTCCTCTGTGGAAGGGTTGCCTGATTCTTGCTGAGAGGCAAGATTCTCAACGTCATCGGGCTTCTCATCGTGGTCTTCTTTCGACTCCGGTTCTACCGTAGAGCTAGAAGATGGAGCATCAGTTTGTGGTGCTGCTTGTTCGGTAGATTCGATGGTCTCCGCCTCCTTTTCGTCATCCAACGGAGAAGTGTTCGACTGATTGATCGAGGTTTCTTTCTCTGAAACGGCAGCCAGTTCCTCTGTGGGAAGTTGCTGTGCGCTCTCATTAGGGGGTGAAGCCGAGTTCTCAGTCGTAGCCGTATCTTGTGTGCTGTCCAGCTTATCTTCAGTCTCCAGTACAATATGTTTTTCCGGGTCAGAACCTTGCGGAATAGATTCCTGTGAAGTAGATTCTTGTGCAATAGGCTCCTCAGGCGTGGATTGGGCCTCAGGCTCAGGCTTCTTGTCGCTCTCATCTTTGGCCGCTTCTGGTTTCACCGAGACATTCGCTGGAGCTGTCGGTTCTTCTGGGACGGTAGGTTCCGGTTCCGGTTTTGTCGCTTCTTGCGGGCTTGAATCACCTTCACCAGCATCCTTACCAGACTCAGGCTTAGGAGCATCGCTTGTATCTGATGCGGGTTGAACCACTACGGAGCTACCTTTGGACTCTGGCTCTTCGTTTTGATCAGCCCCGCTCGGTGTTTGTTGCGGGTCAGGTTTCGGTTCTTCCGTGGCAACTGATTTGTCTTCGGGGCCGACTTCTACGGAAGGTTTGGATTGTGTCTCTCCATGGGAGTCTAGTGTATCACGTTCAGCTGCCGATGGCTTTTCTTGGTCGCTTGCGGTTTCCTTTGTTGGAGACTCAGGTTCCGGACGACTATCCGGGGCCGATTCTTGTTCCACTTGCTTAGGCACCTCTGGTTTAGTTAGTGCCTCGGCATCATCACTAGAAGGGGCCTCATTGGCGCTGCATTCGGGCTTCTTAGCAGGAGGGATCTCTTTCTCGATAGCCTTTTCAGTATCCTTCTCACTGCCCTTCTCATGAACTATCTCTTCGGCAGGAGGCGTGGTCGGTTGCGTAGACTCGTTAGTCGGAACGACATCTGTTGGAGAAGTACCATCAGTTATCGCCTTGTTTTCTCCGCTCTCGCTTGTCTCGGGTTTTGGTTGACTGTCAGCTTCGGTCTCTTTGCTCTCAGTTGCGGTAGGTGCTGGGTTAGCTGGTGGCGGTGGCGGTGCCGGATCCTCTGGCTTGTCAACTTTAGCCGGTTCAGGTGGCAGCGGTGACTCCTTCAGGACAGCATCCGCTGCCGGTGCTGGAGATTCTGATGGTTTGGCGTTCGGCTCCATGTCCTTCACTGCATTGTCAGCCTTATTCTTAGCGGCTTTCTCTTTCTCCTTCTTTTTTTCCTTCTTCTTGGCGTTCTTCTTTTGGTTCGCTGTGAGTGGAGGGGCGACCTCCTTCGCCTTCTCCTTCGCTATCACAGGTTTTTCTGGTTCAGACTTCCCACCTTTTGCCTTCTTCGTATTTTTCGATTTTACTGCTGGTGGAGATATTGGGGTTGGAGGCGTCCGAGGTAACTGAGGTATCCGGGGTATATGAGGTGTAGTTGGTTCGGATTGGCCTTCATTCACATCATCTTCTTCCGGTTCACCTTCGCCGACTACGAGGTCTATTAGCGCAAACGATTAACCATTATGGGCGTATATACCTTTATCCTCAGCCTCCTCGTCTAGGTTTGGGACTTGATAATATTGTACCGGTGTCCAGGGAGATACTTGAACATTCGAATATGGATTAATCCTAGAGGGGCAATACGCAATTTCATCTTGGTCTTCCATCTTCCGTTGGTCCACAGGAACGAGACCTGTTGGTGATTTAAAAGACTATTCTAATTGTTTCCCTATGCAAAGTGACGAGTATAATGCGGGTATTGGCAGAAGCCGGGCAAGACAATTGGATAGTAAGGTACCAAATTCTGGTTGTTGGATATCTCGTGTGGGAAATATGGACAACGAGATGATAGTAGAAGGAGCAAATGCGGGCTCTACCTATGAAAACGATTACGATGGTGACAATGGGTGGTAGGAAACTAATTGAGTGGGTAGATGACGGACATATGGTGTGTAGTAGAAGAATTTTCTTGATGCGAGCTCGGAACCATAGAATGACGTCTGACGAGACCGAGAACAAATGTAAGACGTCTATGTAATATTGACTATCTACACCCTCGAGAGGAACTACCTAGATGGGACATACCCCACGGCTTGAACAAGTCAAAGTGGAGCGAGATCTCAGGCTATGGTGATCAATAATCGTGCTCAAGGGGTTTACCGACGACGAACACCACAGAACTGGCGCCACGTCGCGAAGGAGGTTGGGCTAGGGTTGAGACAGATCTGGATCTGGAGACCGGAAGCAGCATACTGGAGCAAGCTTGGAGTAGACCCATGGTATAACACCGTACCAAGTGAAGGGCGACGGCTCTGACTTGACAGGGAAGCTGGTAGCGGCCCAACAATGGACGAGAAATGCAAGCAGACGCAAGAAGATGCAGACGAACGGAAATGGGGCAGACCCACGCATAAAAGTTCCGGTGAAACGGGAGAGTTTGATGAGGTTTATGAGGTGGATGAGGTTTGACAGCGTCATGCAAGACCACTTGGCCACCGCCAGGAGCGGATATTGAGAGATGATAAGTAGAGTCCGGGTCATTGGGCTTCAACACGCCCTCCCTCCTCTTTCTCTCGCTCTCTCCAACGATTACAACGATGATTTCGCGGATGAAACAGTGAGAGGCAAGTATCTTTGAATGGGCCGTACGGTCCCTGAATTGGCCGCGGGCGGCTTTACCCACCGTCCAACCGGCAGGATCAAATACAGCGTGCATGATTACCGATGCTGGTCTTATGTGCAACGTGGTCGTCCTCGTTGGCTTCACTTTCCTAACCCCACCACGACAGCCAACCACTTTGTGGGGCGAGCGTGGGCGGGAATTGTTGATCCCTCATTGGACTACCAGCCAGCCCAGCTGGACGAGATCTGCCTTAGACCTTCAATTGTTCAATTTAATTGAAGGGATTTCCCACCCGCTGACATGGTGAGTCAAGAATATAATGCAACATGATAGATGATGGTAGATGAAGGGTGGTGGTGAGTAACGCATATTGACGAATTTTGAAGTTGGTTGACAAATAATGAAAATGAATTGAGTCGAATCGAGCTTGGGAAACTGAGGGAAATGGAAAAAGAGCCTATCGATAAGAGCCATTGACGAAGGCAAACCACCCTAACGTGTCACGTGCATCGAATGATGTTCGGACCACCCGCAAATTGCTCTCTCTCCGAACGGCGAACTTCACATCGGGGTCCCGATTTGGCAACTTCCATTATTACATAACGGTGTAACCAGCCTATTGGTTGGTAATATCTCACACATACATAGTACATTCTCCTTGTTTCGACACCAACGCAAACTTCCATGCGGGTGTCCAACAAGGCTCGATTTTGAAGTGCCCGATGGAATTATAGCCCAAATACGCACACCTAATACGACTTGGCGTAAGCAAACAGACAGGCATGAAACGAGGCGGTATAGCCGAGGCTATGCAATACCTACCTAGTATCACCGCAGTTAAGTGTTCTCGTTGTTACGAACTGCCGTTTGTCACTAGCCCCTAGCAGAGTGCCTAGGTTAGGCAAGTAGTCGATATGGGGACCTAAGAAAATTACGAGACATTAAGGTCTCATTACCTCCCATGCGTTCTATTCAGCTCCAAGATAATACAGATACCTAGGTAAGTAGGTATGCTATGATGCCACGTCTCTTATAAGTTAGTTACTACGAAATATATTACAGGCGTGTCCACGCGCGCGTGGAAATGATACGCCAAAATCAATCTCTATATTCAAGTCTTCATCTTCCCTTGCGATATAACTCGACCACGGGATTTCTAAAAACATCGAAGTCCGGGTTAACTTCTACAATCCCCAATTTAACATTTGTTTCCTATGTTCGTACGCACTATGACTTGTAGGTACGTGATCGCTGAATCACATAGAAATAATTGGGAAAATTCATGACATGTGGGAAATTAATATAAGGTTTTACAACACTATAGCTGAAAATTATGGAATAAGTGTCCCCTTCGACCTAATTATACCTACTAGATACCTAGGGAGCCATGATAATCGTAATATGGGTTAAGTTCCTTAATGGTGTTCTACTAATGCTCCTATGAACTACATTTCCTAGCTATCTACCTACCTATAAATTTCCTGGACTATCCTATTACGGTCTTTTGTCGAAAAGGAGAAACCCCAGTTTAAGCCAAGCTACCTGATGCCTAGCAATACTACTTTACATATTTCTACTTGGACCACCATTCTAAGCATAGTAACTACCTAGGTAGGTATCCTACAAATAAAATAAAATTTTGATAGGAGAACTTTAATGGAAATAACGGTATGGAAAAATCAGCATTCCAGTTCTTAGCCATATACGAGTACATAAAGCGAGCACTTACCTATATTTCCAATTATATGAGTGCCTACCTTATAGAAAACCTCCTTCATATGACATATCGTGCGTCTATTTCTCGGCGGAGAGGTTTCAATTTGATGTTCATATGTTCCTATCCTCTGCAATTTATCTTATTTGCTCTCCCTGTACATCAAGGAACCAAATCAACTTTGGTAGTATTCGCATGGTACATACGACATATCTTAAGAGAATAAATACCTCTAGGAGCCTTCTTATACTGGAGTGCCTTGAGATACCCTCTCACGCAAAATTGCATAAAATAAGTTCTTAAGCCATTGTGAAATATAAGATTTCTGTTCAACCCCTGAGCTGCCAGGTTCCAGCATACAAGTGCCCAGTCCTAAAAGACTAGGACTATTCCATCGAAGTCCCAAAAAGGAGCCAAAACCTATAATAGGGGTATGAGACGTTTATAAGAAACAAAAGGTCGGGTCGTTGAGAAGTGTATATTATTTCGCTAATGGAAGGGTAGTTTGCGTACTTGGGTGCCAATGACGCTGTTCAGGAAATGGGAAACACAAAGTGATAATAACATGTTCATAAAGGCATATACGTATGCATTCGCCAAAGTTTTCACGATATGCCTGTGAACCAATAAAAATAATTTCGATGAATTCTACCCAGATAACTAGCACGAAGACACCAGTAGTCGCAGGTAGAGACGGATGATCCTAGACAATAAGATATTGATCGCAACTAGAAAAACTCATATTGGAGATAAGGTACCTGAATAACCACATGCAACTCAAGTAGGTACACGTATTATGCATCTGAGGAGTTGGCCAGATCATCTACATAGGTGTAAGGGGCGAAGAGCAAGGGGCTAGATAACCGCTTGTAAGGTGCAGCTTGTATATTATCTGGGACAAATATATAAAGGGTTTTAGGAGATGAGCAGACGTTAATCAAAGTCTTTTACTACCTATGCCTTTAACTGGTAGTTGTCTACAGCCAGGGATTAGGAGGCAAGATACAGCCTCACATGACCTGGTGGGCCAGACCCAGGCTGTAAGAGCGCGAATGGTACATGATTTTACTTATATTTTGTTTTGTACCACTTGTACCACTTGTACCAACAATACCCTGAACCGAGCTTTTGTCGGTGCTTATGTGTATCTTGCCTCCTAATCCCTGGCTGTAGATAACTGCCAATCAAAGAGTTAAGCGAGGCAAAGGCAAGCTACCTACTACTATCACCCACGCTGTGACGCAGTCTTCAACGACGGGCCCACCCCCTGACAGTAGGCCCGCGGGCGCTATCTTCCAAGATGACCCAGTGCTGAATTAGTAGCTGCCTACCTAAATTAAACGACTTGAAGTCATGTTAAAAGACTAATCCAGTACGGTGTTATACCTACTATTATACCTACTATTATTTGAAATCTAAGTGTCATTTCGTACTTGCTGGGGTAGGTTCTAATATTCTCTACTAGGTAGTTCGAAGGAAAGGGTCAAAATGAAACTAGATATGAGACGAATCAAATCTTACTTTATTTAGAATAGTTAACAAGTAAGTCTATAGGTATTTATATTGCGTGAAAAATGATAGGCTCGAGTATTAATACCAGTAATGCAGCACGTATTATCAGAGTAGACACGTATACTCTTTGGCTCTCTTCGCATTCGGAGTGGGTTGGGTCGATCGAAGGTGTACAGTTTATGCTACTTTCACAAGACGAAAGGAACGCATCACGTTTATCTAATGGGCTTATTAGCAAAATAATCGGCTTTATGCTGGCAGGGAACAATTGACTAGGTACAATATGCACCCATTTTGCAAATCTACATTCATTCGTATTTACCTAGAGTTAGACTAAGTATTTGTCTATGTAGGAAGAAAATCGAGGTTAGTAATTGGTCATATTCGAGGAGGTTGGATTGTTGAACGAGGGTTGAGCGGCCAGGAAGCTTTGTAAGCTAGGTCTTAGGAGGAAAAGGAGGCCGTTGACTTGCGATAAAACCTGTTTATTACCTCCATGACTATAATAAGCTATGCGTAGCTAGGTAGGTAGGTATTCATGTGCAATTTAAAGTGCAAGATTCTTTTGCTTTAATTTGATCGGCCGAGGGATAATAATTATATTAGGATTACCTTTCCGGTTTCACTAGGCAGATCACAAGATTCGCCGACGATCTTATATATTGACCATTAGTATTCGAGAAATTGGCCTCGCACCAGTGATATTGTCAATAAGTTAGTTTATGTAGGTAGACTAGAACATCTTTCATCCGTCAACTGAACATGCTGAAAATGAGTTACCGCCAATGAAGCACCATGGTCTCAAAACGCCGACGCCGTAGTTAGAAATGGGGAAATTTGATTCGAAGGGGGCTGCTATGCGTCTCTTACATCTCCGTCCAGATCAGAGCGGCTTGATCCAAACTTCCATCGCAGCACAAATGTGCCAATACCACAGCTCCCCATGCAATCGTCCATTCTAGAGTCCCACTACCGAAATTCTTTCTCGAGCCTGATGTTGCTGCCATTGGCAACGTGGGAGCAAAGGGGGTAACTTGAACAACCGAACTATCACATGGCCATCTCCGCTTGCAATTTCCGGAGTTCCGCTTCTTCGTCGTCCTCCTCGAGGGCAGCCTGTTTGTTGGCCGGGACTAGGTTATGGTATTAGTATATGGAAGGTAGGACCGTTAGAGAGGAAATCAACTTACTCTCCTGGTTCCCAACAGCAGGCATCCTGTGAATCGCATCCGACACAGGTACGCTTCCCGACTCGAGCATCTTCTTGTCGAGCTGTTCCTGTTGCATTGCCTCGAGCTCGTCGTTTAGATCTTCCTCGTCCACGGGTTCTCCGATCTGGTTGCTCGTAATCGCCGCAACGATTTCTTCGCTGAGTGCGTTCTGCTCCCGTAATTTGTCCCTGTTATTACATGTTAATAAGTCACATCGAACACTTGGTTGTATATGATTTGCTTGTCGGGGAACGTACATGGTTTCGTCGACTTTCTCGGGTGTGAGCTTGCCGTGGATGTGCTTCATTGCCTCGCCTGCTCTCTCCATCGCAGCCAAAGTCTCCCGATTGATATTTGCCGATTCGATAGCGTTAATTTGCTGCTCGAGGGTTCCGATTTGCGATATGGTCTGCTCGAGGCTGTGTTCGTGTCCCTTCTTCCTCCTCAGCGCGGCCTTCGCGGCTATCAGCGCATACGTCAGCTCGGACCATGTGACAAGCTTCACATGATTCACGACTCACCATTCTTATTTGTGTTGACATTCTTCCGTGCGATAGCATCTTGCTCCTCCATCTGTGCCATGAGATGCTTTTCGCGCTTCTGCAGCATATCCAACTGCGCTCTTAGGCCAAGAATAGCATTTTTGGGGCTGTCCTTCTTCTTCTGGGCAGCGCCGCCGCCGAACCAACCCCAAACGCCGGACATGGTGATCGATAGTCGATGATGATTTGTCGAAGCTGAGATTGATTTGGCGACGGGATCTTGCTAGTATCGGCTAGGGATAGGGATATGATATCGATCGCGGGGTGTATCGTCGATAAGGTGGTGGTTGAGGAGATGACGTCGCTTTTCTAGCGTGTCTGAGAATACAGACGTATCGAGAGTGATTATCGAAAGTACGATGGATTCGAGGTGATCGAGGTTGAGACGTTAGAGTGTCGCCTAGTTTATCGGGAGATTGTTGCGGTCTAGGCAGACAGATAAGGTGGAAGTTGGAGGTCAAGATTAGGTAGACCAGGCAGTAGATAATTGAAGTAGTGGTAAGTAGTAAGTGGATGGATGGATGATTAGATGACGCCGCAAGCGACAAGGGCGACAAGGTGTAAAGGTGCAAGGTGCCTGCCCGCCGCCTGCCCAAAAAAGATATAGTGGGTCCCCTCCGCTATCCGCCTGATCTATCATACCTATCTCCGAAATTTAACCTTGATTAGTCACCTTGTCGCCTTAGTCACCCTATTATTCCTCGGCTAACCACTAACAAAGAAGCGTAAAACCTTGGGACAAAGGCAAACCTTAGCATTTAAAGCTTCGTGAATCCGGACTGCCAATTTGCCCAATAGTACCCCTTTACATCTCATCCCACTCACTAAACACGGGGACTGTGAGCATTGCAAATTGCGGGCTGCTACTTTACGAAAACCTTCTATGATATCTTCTCATACTAAAATAAAGATACCTACGTAATTGCGGGCTCACTTCCTATTATTTCGAGCTCATAATCGTCCGTGACCCATTACTCTCACAATGTCAAGCGGCCCTTCTCCCTCAGTGCGATGCCTCATGTCGGACCTGTTTAGGCACCTCGGAAAGAAGGTCAGATTTTTAGGATGGTAAGACTGCATCTCCACTCATATCATTCCCAGGTCAACTCAACTATCTCCGTCATTTCCGTGGGTCTGGTAAACACCATTCTTTGCAATCATGACAGCTTCTTGCATCCCTAGAGACAATTGATCCTTTTGGGATTTCCCATCTGGACATATGCGCTAATGGTATCATCAGCGTAACTTTTTACAATACTCAAACAGGCTGGGTGACTCTTGAGCATAATTATCATGGAAGAATCTATACAGCCTATGTCGATGCCAAGCTTATTCTCGAGTCCCTCCAGCACGATCATGTAGATGTAGGGCAATGGGTTCATGTGGTAGGATACGTCAACTCTGCCGAGCTCATGTCGCCGCATGCACCATCAGAGGGGCGGAGTCGATTTACCGTCAGAGTCCAGGCTCTTGTTCTTTGGACCGCCGAAGATCTGGATATCTCAGCATACGAGAAGACGTTCGAGAGGACAGTCGCTTTCAACAGAGTGGCCGACCTAGAAGACCCTTCTACTTCCTCATCCACACAACCGGTGGAGTGATCCAAGGGAGATTGCCAAACAGGAACCAAACAGGAACCAAACGATATGCGATACATGCTATTGGGAGCCTGACGTCGTCCACTTGTCGATTTTAAAAGTTGCGCATCTCCAGAAAGAAAAGGTAACCATCCAATTTGCTTAGGTCATACTAAGCTATAAAAAAACCCATGATTACAACCCGATTCATCCGGGTGACGAATCACTAGTAGTTACCGTTCGTCATTTGGTACCATTGCACCGTCGATGGCGATACTCACCGCAGGATTTCTTCTGGTACAAATACGCTGCAAAACCAATGCAAATATACGGGGTTACGGGGTGATGGTGGTCTGGTGAGGTTATCGATGATGGGCTACGGGCTGCAAGCATTCGCAAATTTTGCCAAGAACTACCGCAATTACCCCGGTTGTATGCCAACTCAGCAAGAAAACTAAGAGCTGTGAAAGGCGGCTGCTCTTCCAGAGATAAGCTCCGATCGATTCCCGGTACGACCTTGCTTCATAAAAACTCCGCTCTCGGCTGGCCGCGACCTTTAGGATCTCCCAAAGGTCGTTGGCTAGACGGTATAACTACTTTGATTGGTAGCTAGGCCGAATAAACAAAAGGGGCTATATCAAAGCCTTATATCTACCTAATTGTCTCAACTCTAGATGTCTTGGACCATATTACCTGCACGACTTCTGCATGACATGCACAGAACCGCAGGGTGAGATACCTGGAACAAGCCAATTGGGATTAGGTCTCGCCAAAAAGAGCTTAAGCTTCTTTGGCTTGTTGCGGCAGCTTGAGCGCTCATGCAGACAACCATTGAACTATCGTGTTTCAATCTTCCGGATCCACAGAGGCTTCAGCAATGCCAGATGGCAATCCCTCGCTGGAGGACGATTCCCACCTGCAGCTATCAATCTCAGACAATCCATTCCCGACCAACCTCGACCAACCTTGGAGCCGCCCAAGGCCCGCTCAGTCGTCGGGCGTGCGACTCTCGACTCCCTTCGACCTGTGCTCCCGCCTCTGTCTGACAGGCACACATTCGGTTGCGTTACATCGGCGATCTGCCACATCCCCAGACAGTTCGCGACTCTCTGCTAAACGTCACTTCCGTGATGACTCGCTTCCTTTCTTGTCGTCGTATGGCCGCCGAGAAATGTGACTTCTTCGATCTTTTCCTCGACGTTTGGATCCTTCTCCAGACCCCTTGGAGATTAAAACTGGTTGGTGTAATGGCCGCTTCAACGGCTTCTCTGGATTCAATTGCGAGCGGGCTGCAGCCTGCTTTTCCCACATCTCTTTCGACTTCAAGCAGATGTCGTCGATTTGTTCCTGGACGTAGGTTAATTGGCGACGGGAACTCGTGGTAAGCGGACATGGCTTACATCCGTCAAACATGCACCAGGCGTCGTGATGAGAAAGCCATCCTCTCCCTAAAAGCAAATTGGTCAATATAATACTCGCAATGCATCGTCGTTGATCATCATACTTCTCGGGTGTACGGTCTAACGGTGGCGTCTGGCCCCAAGTAATACTGGAGCTCCTGAGTGATAACCTTCTTATGAATATCTAGATGCGGAATCCAATATCTGTTCATGGGAGGGGATGCCATATTTCGAACGTATGCTGGCCGAAAGAAGAATCGCTCGAGAGGAAGACGACAAGGTCAGCATGGAATCGGTCGAGAGAAGTATTTATGCGAGAAGCCAAACAGCTGTTGCGCCGCGCAAGCTTAATGCCGAAACATTCGGCAGCAGCGCAATTCCTCCGGAGGATGCTGCTATGTTATATTCTCACACCGCTCTTGATGTGCAGGAGAGGCTTTAATAGCCGTGTGTCTAAGTTGTCTGGCCTGCCATACCTTCGTCCCGAATGCGACTGTGGTCTGGTAGGTGCATATATACACAAGGGATGCAATGGTTCGCCTCACTTACACGCCCCATTTTTCCACAGCGACGAATAGGCACCGCCCACTTCCTAGAGTACAAAGCATCGAATACCCACAGCTCGAATACCGGTATTTGCTTTAATTGCTCAATCTTGTATAGTCAGTGCTGTATCTGGTCACATTGCAGCGACCCCCCTGCCGGTACCGAACTCGTGCTTCTTACTTTTCACGAAACTGCGTCACGCATCCGCGCCCGAGTGTCCGTATATTTGTGATTCGGATATCCTATCAAGGGATAACCGTCCTTCATTTTTGCGTTTGTGGCGTTTTTTTCTCACTCTCGTCGTCTGCCAATGGAGTTTTCGATAAACAGGGTATGCACGTCTGGTCGTCAGAAAGCCTCGGCGGAGGTCAGCAAGCACCAGGGAACGAAGAGCCATTGGATTTCTTCGAAAGTCGCCATTTATTTGCAGTTCAGACGCCTACAGTCAATATTACTACCATCTCGCCTATATTTCAGCTTCCGAAAGCAGCCCACGTTACCGCGTCATCCGACCTAGATTAGGCAGTTGCACTACTCATTGACTTCCCACCTGGGCCGTTAGCGCTTCGTCTTTCTTCGCCACACGAGGCTTTCGACTGCTTCGGGGTTCTTCAACTCGACTATTTTAGCTTGGCGCAGTTCGTCCAACGGTCACACCTTATCAGCTGAAACCCAGAGGAAGGTTTCCCGTTTCAGGTTGGCGTAAAACCAGAACGACGAATAAATCCAATCATAATAAAAGCATTCAATCTCCAGATTCTCAATCTTACGTGGTACGATACCACACTCCCCGTACTCCCCATAGTACACTTTGGTTTGTCTGGCTCCTAACGGTAGGCTGTGTGAGAACGGCCGACTCCCCGAAATACCACTCTCATGGTCGTAACATCGTGGCCTCGTGCGCCTTTGATGATCGAACTCTTATACGCTGTAGATACTTTAGCGAAACAAGTAATTCAAGGGCGCATATGGCGCTGGCTGGATATAAACAACACAGCTGTCAATAAAATCCGGTTCGACGACTCCCCAACTTACGAGTTCCTACACCTACCCATATATGCTGTCATCATATATGAAGTAGCTGGTATTGGCAAGGATACTCAATGTTGTCGGTTACGTCGGTAGAGGAACAGAATCCTTATACAAGCCTGGTTATATTGCATATAATCCGTGTTGAATCCGGTGGGAATTGGGTCGATCCTGAGCCTAGTTGGCTGGACTTAAGAGATGCTGACCCCTGAACCCCTTTCTTTCGGTGGACAAAGACGTCCCTATGGAAAGTAGGGCTGGCAAAATTCCATTGGCGGAGCTTGATGATGCACACACTCAGCGCTTCACTTTAACTAGTATTTCCCTATACAAAAGGAAACTTGCCACATCGGCATGTTAACATATTAGTAATATAGACCAATGTACTTCATAGCTCCTTAACAATCTGATTTTTTTCGTCCGTCGGAGGTTCAGCATTACCATGCGCCACCTACGCTAAATAAGAATCCCTTCTGTGGTTATCATGATCACCATTTAGATCCCGTAATATACACCTAAGCCTAGGCGAAATAATAGAAGAGATGAAACAACGGGCTGGAAGCCGCGCGGGCTAGATGTCGGATCTCTCCTAAACACCTAGTTTATGACACGGACTAAATAGAATCAAATATCTACTGTCGACAAGTTTTGAAATATGCTCCCATTGTTCTTAGGTGACATGAAAATGCAGCAAAACGATCAGTTCTTCAGTGCTCCCTTAGCCTTCACTTAGGTGTAGGGGATGAAAATATGATTGCTCTTAGGTACCTAGGTAGTTTCCAAGTTTTCCTATACTTATCGATCTACGAAGTCATTTATCATAGAACAAGGTTTCCTGGTTCCTTCAGCGGGCTCACATACAATTTCTCGAACAATAACATGCCACCATGTTCATCCTGTAAAGAGCGATGCCAATTATCATACGTCTCGCCCTGAGTTTAAGGTACAGAACTATCTAAGAACGAAAGAAATGGGTACCTAGGGATATAGCAACAAGTAATCGAGCGCATCGATTACGCGCCTTAGAAATAAATGCTTAGGCAGCTTAGAAGAGACTCATAGCCCTAGAGGATATGGAGCTGTTTACATCTTTCAGAAATCAGGGGTAATGTTCTAACTGGGAAGAATGAGTTGTAGGAAGCACTAGAGACTTAAACGTGCCGATAAAACATTATTTTCCAATGAAACTCTTATTTTAGCCAACTCTATGATGTGCTGCTGAATAATTACTTGCCGTGTCTGTTCTAGAAACCCGGATTTCCGTAGTATACGTGGAATAGAATTCGTCATGGGCGACCCAACCCTAACCCTAACCCTTGATATATCTCCGGAAAACTAGATTGAATGTGTCATTAATGCAATTCTCTCCAGAGGTTCTCAACTTGCCAACACAACAGGTTACTTGGACCAGGAGCCAGAGTAGAAGGGCTAGTGCATGCTTCACTTTCTCAGATCATCATGAAAACTAGAGCAAAAGAGATGCTACGGACTATGAACAAATTCCGTATCATGACACATGAAGGTACCAACCGATTTCAACTTTACTTCATTGTAATTGCAATTGGTCAGCTGTCATAACATCCATATTCTACCCTCAAAGTATGTACAAATTCTCTCAACGGCGCTGGGTTCTGCTTTATACCTTGTTTTGACTGCAGGGCGTTGACTAGACCATTACCTACATAATCATGTTAAGCATGACCGATACTTACTAAGCAAATACGGCATTGTGAGATGACTAATCGTCATGGCAAGATATCCCTAGGTAATCATTCTTGTAAGAATTTCTGGCTAATGAACTCTAGTAGTCTTGATGACCATGACAACACCAAAGCGGAAAAGCTGTATTGAAGTTTTATACTATACCTATGAATTGTATAAAAGACATGGGTAAGACTTCGCGAACCTTCTTTGCAATAGACAATGTTCAATAAATTGTAATTCAGCCACTTTACTCAAGTAATTATTCCTGACATCGGAGCACCCCGATGAATTTAGTAAGCACGAGCCACAACTCCTGGATTATATAATCATACAAAAATCTATCACCTCATCAATCATTGGAAGCACAACACGAAGTCAAGGCATACAAGCCGGTGATCTTAGTTACGACAATTGTCTACTCTTCGAGGCCGCCCTTTTCCCAATGGCCGCGATGGTCGCACTGCCCATCAAGTCCAAGACAGCCACATCGCCTCAAACTTCTTTGGCGAGCTAGGCGCGTAGCTCTACCTCCACCAACGAGTCCGCGCCGCAGCGACGGGTAGTGGCTACCGTATCCAGCTCGTCGTGCTTGAGCGATAGCGCTGCCGCCATTTTCTGCGTAAACGCCTCGGCGACAGCTCCAGTAGAGACACCAAAAAAGTTCTAGAATTGGCATCGCAACCCCCCCTAAGCGCGTCATCGCTTTCTCCATAGATGATAGGCGAACAGGGAGAGGATCTTTGTCCATCCTCAGTTGCTCAAGTACTGCAATAAGAAGGCGAGTTCCTTTCGAAAAGCGTTTATCGTGTTCTTGAACATCTTGTTTAGCAGAGCCCCTTTCGGTTTGTGGCGTGTTACAGCTATGCATAATTCGATTCAGCTTCAAACGACAGGTAATCAAGTCATTAGATGTCGACCGAAAGGGTGTGCGTGTTTCTTCTTTTCCCCTTCCCGCCTGGGCGAATTTGTTATTTGTGTCCAGCGCCAGGGACGATAGGTAGCAAGGGGCTCTGCCTCGGCACGGCACATGTTCCTCTATGTTGGCTGCACATATCGCTTCCATACGAGGTGGGTCCTCGAAACGGTCAAATATATAGGTATATAAAACGTGCGGAATATTTTTAACATCTTAAGATAGGTACAGCTTTCCCTCTTCTCCCCTTTCTTATCCACGTAGCTAACAGACCAGGTAAATCAAGATCCCCATCCTAGGCAGTCATCAACTATGAGCAAGCCAAAGCCTGCTTTTCCTCTGTCTTTCATGGAAAAACTATCACCTGCCGTGTTTTTGCATCGCCCTATGGTTGACGACTCGGCTTCAGAAACACTGGAAGCCTCTCGGCGGAAGGATCCGCAACTCGTACTTCTGCTAGGATGGATGGATGCGCGCGACGCACATCTAGCACGCTACATTGATCACTACCGCTCACTGGACCCAATATTAAGTATCCTGCTAGTCAAGGCTCGACTCGCAGCCCTTGTATGGCCCAGTATTGGATCGCGCGACGCGGCGCCAGCTGTTACGCCTCTACAATTCATCTTAAATACACAAGCTTTTCAGAACTTAAGTCGTTCGCAGCTGCTCGTTCACACTCTCTGGGGGCGGTTCCTGTTCCTTATACCACCTATACAATCACTTCTCGCAGCAGCGCGACAGCGAGGGAGAAGAGGCCTGCATACCCATACATGCTACCATCTTCGACTCGACGCCCGGGGTCTGGAGCTACCAGTTTAACAAAGACGTCTTGACGGCCTCTTTCAAGCCCGGGTGGAGACGCCTCCTTGCACTTCTCGTAGCGCACCTGGTTGCGATGACATGCTGGGTCCTAATCCGAATCTTTGGCGTGCCCGACAACCAGCGTACGTGGTCGGTAGCGCACAACGACCGGCGGAAGAACCGCGAAAAGTGCCGGACCTACATATACAGTGATGCTGACAGAATCTGCCCTTCGAGCGCGGTTGAAGCTCACGCGGCGGAGGCCATGATGAAGGGGTTCGATGTCAGACTAGAGCGCTTTCAAGGCAGCGGGCACGTCGCAGACATGAGAACGGATACGGACCGCTACTGGATGGTCATACGGAAGACATGGGATAGTGCCAAGAATGGATAGTTTCTTGTATTTGGCTCAACTTGAACGAAAATCCTCGGAATACCCCCCTGAGAAGCAAACAACAACCTACGTACCTACGTAGGTTAAACTCGCTTCATTGTCCTAAATCCATGCCAAGATAAGCAGCACGATCTGAGTTGTTCAGCATGCTTCCAGGTTGGAGAATACCTAATAAGGAAAAGCTAGAAGCTTCTAATCATGGCAATGTGCATAACATGTTGGTACTTAGTTAACGGCACAGACGTGCCTAGGATGGGGCTTTATTTACATCCGATAGTTACACGGCAGGCAAGCAGCCAGCCACCTTCCCCTTTACATAAAGCTTGAAGCAAACCATCAACATTTACAACTGTTTTTATGTCTCGTTATTCCTAATCGTGTCTAGTGTATGGGCGCGCCAGCCTGGTGCAGCTTTTTACATTTCTCCGGCCCAACCGTCATTGGACGTATCGTCAAACCGTTTCCTGTGCACTGTTCGTGTACTTCGGCAAGTATGCGGCAACGGTTGAGCTCAAGCCATCGTTTAGTCTTAAGCCAAGTAGCGAGAAAGACCGGTTCATCATAATCCATCCGGCCAAACAACCTGTGTACGGAGGTATTCTAGTCTGTGACCCTGCTATTAATCCGGTCAACATTGGTGCTGTATGGTTCCCAAAGCCGATCAACCATTTGGATCGGCATCAGCGCGGGCGCCGTGTGTTTCTTCATCTTCATGGCGGTGCATACTTTCCCGGAAGCGGCCGCGATATAAACATGAGCTTCGGGGCCTCGTTGCTACTTCGAAATTCCCCAGGCAGCGCCGTCTTTTGTCCAGAGTACCGTCTATCCTCCCTTCCCGGAGGCCGCTTCCCGGCTGCTTTACAGGACGCCGTCGCAGCATATGCCTACCTCGTCACCCAGCTTCAAATTCCAGCAGGCGACACTATCTTATCGGGTGATTCCGCAGGGGCACATCTCGCGCTTACACTGCTTCGATACATCAATGCTCATCAAGACTCTTTACCCGAACCTGCGGCCATGCTTCTCTAGAGCCCGTAGCTCGACATGACGATAGGTGTGGAAGCCGCCGACCATAGGCCTGCCACCAAAGTTGACCACGTCGCGCCGGAGCTCATAGCGTGGACGTATCGGGAATCTTTGCCAGGCGAAGACACAAAAGTTCCCCGCAATAACCCGTATCTCTCACCTGGCATAGTGGTCATTCCTACGCGAGTTCCTATCTAGGTACAGTGGGGAAGCGTTGAGATCTTGAAAGAAGGTATTGAAAAGTCCGTGCGGATGAATGGTTCGGGTAATGATGGCGAATTAGAAGGTTGCCTTCGTACGTTTGAGGTTCCTGATGCCCCTCACGATATTTTTGCACTGGCTCCGCTATTGGGATGGAAGGCAGAGACATCAAAAGCGGTGGCAGAAGCTATTCGCTTTCTGGACAGTAGAGGTTTATGATGACAGTTTTAGATTCCTAGGTATTCTTTTTTCTGTCAGACGAGGAAAAGATAGGATCCGAGGTTAAGTTTCCTTCGAGAGGAAATATTGGTTTGTTCTTAAATACCCACATGGTGTAAGTCGCGCCTTCTACACAGAGCAGAGGTACTACGATTCCAATAATTCTCGTAATTGTATCAGATACCTTCCTATATTAAGCTGATTGAACCAAGGCGGACCACTTTTTAATTACTTTAAATAATTAACATCCATAAAAATTGATGAAAGTCAAGTCAAAAAGTCTAAGTTAGATATGTAGGTCTGGGTGTAGAAAGTACCTAGGTACTCCGTTCGGCAACAGATCCGATCATTTTGAATGTCTCGAGATCTCAGACCCATTTCCCACGTGAACTCAGCCACCTTACGTAAGTAATTCTCCGTGCCGGCCCCGCAGCAGATCATCCACGTATCGAACTAAGCCCCAAGCGTTTACGTAAGCATCAGATGTTTCAGTCTAGGCTTTCCGCATGGATGCCAATTAGTGCCAAAATTTCATGACCTCATCAATATCTGCCAATGCAATGAGGCCTGACAACACAACACGCGGTCAAGGCACACAAGCCGGTGATCTGGTTGGCCGCGGCTTTCCACGTACTTCTCGAATGAACGGGCCCATTAAACCCTTGAATGAAGTCCACATGATACCACACGCGCCCACCGCATTGGTTCGCGCACTGGTTGACACGTCTTACAAGATCTCAAAACGTCTTCTCTACGCCGATGCTGGGGTGATTGACCGATCTCCAGCTATGTACGCCATTGCAAGCCGTAAATAACGGGTCACCAAGAATCCTGATTTGTGGCGGCGATCTGTGACCAGCCTGATTATTGGCCTGCGTTCGGGCAGTTCAGGGTGAACCTAGTATCTAGCCTACCTAATCTAAGTGGCTTCATTGCTTGGCCTACTTATGAAGTATGTAAGTCCGGGAGGCGTCATAGCTCCGGTCGTGAATCAGACTGGACAGCTCCAGATGCCGATAAATACCTGATTAGTTGCCCGAAAGGAAATCTTGGAAAAGTTATAAAATCCCATCTTCTCGATCTTTGACCTCTCCCGATTAGTAGATCACCCATCTACGTAGTAACTGACTACACCTTCTTGCATATATCTTAGCAGACCTCTAACAAAGAACCGACATATCCACACGGGCAAAATGATTATAACTGACATCTTTTCTATGATCCTCCGCCTCGCGGAGCTGGCGTTCGCCGCGATCGTCGCCGGAATCAATGGCCAATACCTTCACGACGTCCACAACACCAGCAGCTGGAACCAGGGCCGCTTCATCTACACGGAAGTGGTAGCTGCTCTTGCCATCTTCCTTGCCATCATCTGGCTCTTCCCATTCGCCGGAAGCTTCACCCACTGGCCTGTTGATCTCATCATTTCTCTCTGCTGGTTTGCCGCCTTCGGCCTGATAGTTAACGTGAGTCATCTCCATGTTATTACATAGGAAACTGCAGTAGATGCTAATATCCTGGATAGTCTCTCGACGGCGGGTGCGGACGTGCCTTTGACTGGCGCAATGTGTCTTTCCGCAACGGCGATCAGTGCGGAAAGTGGAAAGCCGTCATCGCCTTCGCTTTCTTGTCTGCTATATGCTGGCTCGTCTCGACCATCATCGGCATCTTCTGGGTTCGCGAGAAGGAAACCCGTGCCTACCGCCGCCGCAATTGGTACAGATCTCGCGTCTAAGGGCCCCCTGAGATGAATCGACAACTTGCATCTCACAATTCCTTAATGGTGTACTGTGACTTAATCCAACGAACCTTATGGCTTAATGTCACTCGCCGGATTACCAAATTTTCTCGAGTCCCACACATGACGGCGTTGGGGTTGGGGGTTTAGGTTGGCTTGATATTGTTAGGTATTTTGGGACATTGTTCAGCACTGGCGCTTATGGAAATGAGCGTATATTATTATCACGAAAGATACCCGGAATAACGGAATATAAATCTAATACCTTTTGGAATACCTGACCACCAGACTTAAAGTGAAATAGATTTAGAAAATCACTCAGATGACAGAGCTGTGAACCATTTAGGAAATCTTAAAGAAGGAAAGGGTCATAGCATGGACAATTGGATACCAGAGCCGTTGAATTGCCTCTGTATACTCACGCCCAAACTCTCTTCTCTTGAAAACGACCTAATTCCATGAGGAATAGTCTTTGCAGGGGTAGCATTCTTCGTTGCCTCTTTAAATTTTTATATGTCGCTAATCTCGAGCGACATCGTTGACCTTGATGCTTTCTGCTTGCCATGAAGCCATTTTTTTCCGTTCTTACCTTAAGCAAACAGACGAAACTTCATCGTTGCGGTGGCTTTAGGAGTCAAAAAACTCCTCGCATCCACTGCAATCAGATCTAGCGCGGATCACGCCCCCTTCTCTACTCCCTAGCGAAGAGGCCTGACTACCGCCCCAGCACGCATCGACGCTGTTGATGCTAACAGGGGTGTCACTCTTCGAAGTGCCGTCTGATTTGGTATCGCCTTCGAGAATTCGCTCGTTCTGCTTGATTTCTTTCAAGTCCAAACGCCTCTTCTCTGCATACCGCTCACGGATTTCATCGATAAGCTGTTTAAACGCCCAAAACTCATCGGTAGTAACACGACGCTCCCCAGGGTCAAGCTCGTCATCGGGCATATACATCCGCTGCGTAATTGATAGCATAGGAGTAATTTCAAACATGTTGGGCATATCAGGGTCTATACAGCTGATCATAGCGCGGCGGAGAACCTCGATAGACTCAAGTTTTGGTGATATCGACGTATAATGTAATATACTAGACTGATCGACGTCAAGAACATCTAGTCGGGCACCTGCGTCGATAAGCAAGTCGAGAAGGATAGTATTCCGGTTCCCAAGCGCCATCATGATAGGAGTTGTTCTATTGGGGTTCTCTTGGTTATTGATATCAAGACCGATACTGATAAGACAAGGCAAAGACTCTGCCCATGAACTTTGAGTCATCTTGTCAAAAGTCCAGTCATAATAGTGCTTTGACGCCCAATCGAGTGGGGATTCCAAGCCAAAGTGTGTGAAACAATTGATGTGCCCCCCGTGATCCGATAGCAACCGCAGAATTTGCGGTTTTCCAAATGCCCTATAAATCGCCGTTGTCCCATCATTCGGACTGGCTAGATTAACATCTGCTCCACTGTTTAGAAGCAATTCGGCGATATCAACGCAATCCATCCACGCAGCCATAGCAAGCGGCGTAAAATGGGCCGCAGTCAAAAGATTTGGCTCCGCTCCAGCTGCTAGTAATGCCTGCACTGCATTATTATCATTCCTGTATATCGCCCAGTGCAAGGGCGCGTATCCGCAATCGCCAAGGCGGTTCAAACCAGCTAGTCCTGATGAAAGAAGAGTATCAACCCTCCCTTGCAAAATAGCTTGATACTCGTGTGTATTCAACCCCAACGGCGATAAAAATTCTTCCAATATACGCTCATGTTTCCGTTGCTTGCGAGTGCTCTTCCATAGCATTATTTCCTTAGCTATCGATGACACTGTGCTTGTATGAATTAGCTACGTTCCCTGTGAAGTTTAGTCCTGGCAATGTTTAACATACCGACTGAACACATCTTTTGAATGAAGGTCACAACCTTGTTGGATGAAGAACTTGGCCATTTCAAGACGACAATATTGAATTGCAACCTATCTCTTTTAATTAGCTTTGTCAGATCTAAGATTGAGGTCCTTCTCTCACTATAGCAAGCGTCCCTCCCCGTTCATTAACATCCGTACAAAATATATCTTTCTTCGCCATATGAGCTCGAATCCAGCGCATGTCGCCGAACTGTATAGCTCGCCAAACTCTATGTCGTCCAAGGACCCTAGGAACCCGAAGATGAAGCGATGAGCCAGATCCAGTAAGGCTAGTCCAAGAGACAGCGATCTCGATTGAACGTGCTAAAAGCCACAGGGGAAAAGTATAATAGAGCCGTAAGGATGATGGTGATTTCGCTTTACAGGAAATTGCATCACATTGAATGTTCTGAACGAGTGGTATTGTATTATACTCCAGGAATAGGCCACCAATCAAGGAACTAAGCCAACTCGGTGACCGCGATCGCTTAAGTCGATGACAACTGCACATACAAGGGGACGAGCAAACCGGAACGAGAAAGGCGCTTAGGTACACTACTAGCCACGAAGTAGATCTCTTGAGATGGGGTTCAGTGTCGATGTGATCGGCTGTAGGTCTGGAGACGGCCTCTGCTAGGCCTTGGTTGAGCTGAGCGATGGAGCCCTGAAGCTCCCTGTGAAGCGCTTGGTTTTCTTCCCGCACCGATTCATATTGAGCTTGAAGCAAGGAAATATTCTGCATTGAGGTACACAGTGCTTCCTGTATGTTGATGGTGAGCTTGGTTTGCTGGTGCCTAAATGCTGTCAGTTTAATGCCATAAATCCAGAGATGTTTACGTGCGTACGCCTGAGATGTAGTAAAAGCTGAGAAGCACAAACTCAGATCTTGTCTAGTCTGTCTGGCTTTTCGTTGAAGCTTCGCGATGTTATCTTTCTCCCTTTGCCATCTCCACTTCGAAATATTCTCTTTGTCGTTAGCTTTTCGCTTTTCGCTCTGTTTCTTAGGTGTTTTCAGCCGATCGCATATGGCTTCCAAATCCTTGGTTGTCTGGGCCAAGTCATCTTTTAAAGAAACAAGGATGCTGGGATCGAGACCTTCGAGAGGGATATGGGAAGTCGTGGTCGATGGCGGGCCATCAAACTCTTGAAGCACCGTCTTGACCTGTTCGGCTACCGCCTGCAAGGTGGAAAGTTCGTTTAAAAGCCCACTAAACTCGAGGGGTATCTGGCCTAACGAGCGGAGGAAGTGAATACCTTTTGCGATTCCCACCGTTGCCTGGATAAGAGCGATGGTGCTGGCGGTGACCGAGAGCGGATCCATGGTGTCTTTGCATCTGAGTTCTTCAGGTGGGAAAAGGCATCATTATCCAACACCCAGTTGCTTATGACCCCGCTTCTGTCCGCATCGCTATGGCCGACATAGAAACGTTGACAGTTCCATAAGGCTGACAGCAGAGAAAACGGCTGGGCTTACTGCAAGGCAGTCTATAACCATACGCTAGCATCAACTTAGCCCCAACTAACTGAGGCTGCGCATATGGAGTTCAAGGCATTTTCTCTATATTAACATTGATAGATTCACTTGAGGCTTTCCCGTAGTAAGTTGCCTAGTAGATGGAAAGAATAGGGATGTCTCAGACTAACGTATTATGTAAGCAGTTGTTTTGATTGTTAACAGCCTTCTATTGGCCATGGGACCAATCCTTATTAAGGCGATTACTTCGCTATTAGAATAGGTTGATCTACGCCTATACTCGGGTATATGAGAATAGAGAGAATGATAGTTTGGACGTACAATGTGCATATGGTGAATTTTTAGAAACATGACGACATTAGCCATACTCGAATTAATCCCGTTTCCCCTAGCCATCGGATCTAATGTAGGTACCCAACCAGCCGTAGCAAACCGACTCCCCTGATCCCAGTATCTTCAAGGATACTATTCTTCCTAGCAAGCAGATGGTCATTTCATGCCAACGACATATTGAACTAGTACGTACCTAGTCCAACAAGCCCGTACAAGCAGACCAGCGACAATAAAGAAAGCGTAAGTAATCAAAGGCCGAATTAATCGTCAGTTGCGTGGCGTCCCATCGGCTGTAATTCGTAAGGCAAATCCGCTTTGGGTACAGTCATGTCTTATTGCAATATACACGTAACAGCCTGACTATAACCTTGCTTGTGATCGCCTGCAGGTGAAACAAAGACGTCCATATGGAAATCTTATTTGACGAGAATTACACAATGAAAAGAAGAAGTCGATAACTTGGCAATGAGAGATCTATGACAGCATCATGTGGGGCATATGAGGCTAAAGCATGGTGGGGTGACGCCACGTTGTGTGACTTCAAAGTGTCATTAGCCACAGTTTCAACCAGTAAACACCAAGGTAAGGAATCAGATAGGAACCAACTCCCATCTCTCAACAAGGAGGACTGTGAGATCTCCCCGGATACCGGCAATGGTTGATTCAGATTCACTTCATACTAGAGTATGAATCCAAACTTGAATACTAAGGTTACCAATCCAATCGGGCCATTCTCTTCCCACTACGTACGTAATACGAAACCAACGAACACCGGACGGGCTCTTTTAACTCTCCGCTAATCTTCATATTACCTGCCTACCGGTAACTGTTTGGAGATGGCCGCCACAAGTCTAGGTACTTCGTCTCCCACTATGACGCCAAGAGATGAGCCACAAGGCTCCTAAGTAAGTACATGAAAGGTAGGCGCACACGTCCGTAAATATGGATGTACATATGCAAGTAAGAGCTCCGAGGTTGAAGTCTCGGGGCCGCTAGGGCGGATAGCCACAGACGAGATTGAGCGCTAAGTACTTTTTGAGTTTATTCTACCCGAATCAGATCTCCCGGCAAGTTTCTAAAAGCGTGTATGCCCAGGATGACACTTCCTAAATCAGGGGTGATGACGATGGATGAAGTAAGAAAGGCTTTATCTAACTTTCTAGCTTCGTCATTTCCAATGATTGGGTGAAATCCTTCAACCAAGCCGTGGAAGGTGTACATGTAATTTGGCAAACACAGGAAGCTATGACTCCTGATCGAGATTATCGATGATGACATTCTGCGTCAAACTGAGAAAGGAGCATGGAAACATTGAAAATTGGGCAAGTGCAGCCTGCTTCACATCATATAAGAAGTCAACGTACCTCAGCTCAATCGGGTTGTTTTGTTTTCCATCATTATCATACCATCATACCACCAATTCTCATATTCGCCCACAACAACCTAAAAGCAAATCTTGACATTCAATACTAGCAACTTTAATTCAATAGAACATTATCAACATGTCTGGTGTTATCAATAAGGTCAAGGAAGCCGTCTCCGGCAACCACCACTCTTCTACTACCCAAGGTGCCCCCGAAGGCGCTCACGGACCTCACACCAGCCGTGTTGGTAACGCCACTGACCCGAGAGTCGACAGCGACCGCGATCACCGCGCTGCCCCTGGATCGACTGTCGGCGGCTCTCAGCCCTACACCACTGGTGATAACTACACCACTGGCACTACTGGCACCACAGGAACTACTGGTTCTAGCGGCTACACAGGCACAGGCGCAGGCACCACGGGACAGAACACCGCTGGGCCTCATCGATCAGACGTCGCTAACAAGGTCGACCCCAGAATCGACTCTGACCAGTCTGGTCGTTATGCAGGCAACGCCGCAGGCGACTACGGTGGCAGTGGCCGCGAAGGAGTTGCTGGCCCACACAACTCTCGCCTAGCCAACACTACCGATCCTCGTACGCCCCCAAGTTTCCCCAGAATAATTTTAGCATATGAACTGACTTGAATATAGGTGTCGACAGCGACCGAGATGGCAGCCGTACTGTTGGAAATACTTATGGTAGCTCTGGTACTGCTGGTACCACTGGCGCCGGCTACGGTACTACAGGCACCACAGGCACCACAGGCAACACCTATGGTAGTTCGGGAGGTGCTGGCTACGGTACAACTGGTGCTACTGGCACCACTGGTACCCACGGGACTCACGGGACTCATGGCACTCATGGCACTACCGGTACTCACGGTACTACCGGTACTACCGGCACTCATGGTACTCACGGCACCCACGGTACTACTGGTACTCACGGCACTACTGGAACTACCGGCACTGGCACACATGGTCATGGTACAACCGGAACAACCACTGGTACGCACGGCCAAGGGGTGACCGGAACGCATGCCGCTCACTCCGGTCCAGGTCCCGCTCCTGGCACCGCCGGTCCTCACAAGAGCGACATTGTCAACAAGTTAGACCCACGAGTCGATTCGGATCTCGACAATTCTAAAACGTTCGGCGGTAACAAGACTTACCAGTCGTAAGTAAGCATTTACCGCCTCATACCACTGCTTTCGACTGCTTTTTATATTGGAATGAAAATTAGTTAACAACTTCTGGAAGTGGGAACTCTGTTGCCAAAGATCCTACCGACGCTGCTCAGGTACCTCCTTCTACTATGCGGCAACATGTTGGCGAACCTGTGGTCGAACATGGCGATCATAAACATGGACGCAACCACAGAAATAATGCAGCAAGCGCTCAGGAAGGCCATAGGGGGTTGTGAGAAAGTACAGCTATCAGGTGAAGGAATGAATTGAACGGAATGAAACGATGGCTATGATTGTACGCTACAACCCTAAATAGTTTATCAAAAAAAAAAGTGAAAAAATTCTTTTTTCATTGTACATCGTGATAATGTCGGGATAATATATCATTTCGTAAATACGCCTAACATGTGAGGAACGACACCATACCATTGCTCTATTGGGGGTTGTCCAACATCGATCTTCTCCCAAGATCCTGCTTTTCGAATTGTCGTCTCCGTCGGCCTAGACAGCAAACATCCGCCGAGAAAGTACGGCCAGAATACGTTTACCACGCCTACCGAAGCGAATGTTAGAATGATACATTGATTTCTTCCCTTTCTCGCTTAACTACCTTCTAGGTATCTGGTAGAGGAAGGACTAAAAAGGGGTAAGTAAACATGGACTCACGTTGATACAACCGCATATACCAGCTATACTCGCAGCGCACGTGCTCGTACACGTACCATCTCCCGCCCTTCTTCAGATACGAGTACAGCTCGCGGATATTCTTCTCCGGCTCGGGGATGCTGCACAAGCACAAGATCGACACGACGCAGTCCACGCTGCCCTTCTCCACGCGCCCGTCCCAGGCGGACTCGTTGTCCAGGTCCTCGATGCCGACCGGCACGATCTGGTACACGTCCTCGAGCCCGGCGGCGGCGATCGCGCGCCGCAGGTGCGGGTGCTGGTTCGGGTTCGGCTCTACGCCGTAGACGCGCGTGATGACGCCTTTCTCGCCGTCGCTATTACCACCAGTCTTGCGCTTCGTCAACCCTTCCGCGACTTCCCCCTTTTCTTCCTCTACTTCTCCTGATCCTGGTTCTGGTGCCCGTATGTCGGCGACTTGCCGATACACGTCCACCCACATGCCGGCGCCGGCGCCGACCTCGATCACGGTGCCGCTGATGGGCGGGCCGACGGGCGCGTCCGTCACGTCGCCGCCCGTTGTCCGGCCTTGCAGTAGCGGGACCACGACGCGCGGGCCCGCGTTCAGGCGGATGTTGGGGCCCGCAAAGCCCGTCCAGAACTCGGTGAACCAGGCCTCGCGCAGGCGCGACGGGGAGAGCAGGACGGAGTACCGGCGCTGCTGGATCAGGGAGAGAATGGTGCGCGGCAGGTAGGAGGCGGAAAGGGAGAGGAAGACCCAGGGGTTTAGGAGCCCGAGGATGGTTTCTTTGAGGGTTTGAAGGGGGGTGAGGAGGGAGGAGGGGGATTGGGGTTGGGATAGGGGGGAGGATGAAGACATGGTGATTGAATGGGATGGGATGGTGTGTTGGCGAAAAGGGGGGATAGGGGTAGGTGGTAGGGGAGAGGGGAGAGGGGAGAGGAGAGGGAATGGAAGGAAGAGGAAGTGGAAGAGAAAGAGGAAGGGGAAAGGGGGTGGGGGACGGAAGAAGGCGGGAGTCGGGTCGTATTTATATTTCGCCTGCCCGTTAGTTAGCCTTGCTACGAAGAAAAAAGGATTTGACTCACAATATACTGTACGCGGTCCAGATGCCCTGACAGGGATAAATCAGCTTATACCCAGATTCAGCTTTAGTTCAGTTAGAGATGATTGGGACCCCTAGTCTAACTTTATAGAAATGTAACTTGTGCGAATATCTCCAAATCCTCATTGGTCAGCGTACCATATATCACACACCGTGCGAAAGCTCTATCGTTCGTACATTGCACACATCTATTGCGCCTCTATATCTATAATATAGGATCAGGTATCATTACGACCATTACAACTCATCTTTTCCCTCCTGAGCCGCGGGACCGGGCACTTCTGGCCTGCCGCTGTCCTTCTGCAGGTCGATGCCGAGCTTCCCCCGCCACTTCTGCCACACGGACCAGAACTCCTTTTCCATTCCGGATTCCATCTGGTCCGGCAGTATCACGACGTACTCGACGTACAGCTTCCCAAATTGGTATTGGTGATACACCGAGTCCCCATCCTCGCTCCATATTGGCATTCCCTCGCCCTCGACCGTCTCGACGTGTCCAGGCTGCACGACCTCCCCACGCTTGCGCCCTAGCCTGACGACGTGGCCGTCCAAATGCGTGATATTGCGAGTCCAATCGCCCATCCAGGCTTCCCGGAGAGACAAGACCTCGCGCCAGAAGAGGTCGTTGCCCTTGCGGCGGAAAAAGGTCCCGTCCACATGGTCAGGGTTCTCCTCGAAGTCGGGCTCCTTCTCAACTAAGGTGACGACGAGATCGCCGGCGATCCAGTCGGGGCTCGCGTCGGCCTCGTTCTCGTAGACGATCTTAGCATCGCGCGCAACACCGCGCTCGACCTTCAAGGACACGGTAGTCTGTTTGCGAAGAACCCTATTTCCGCCGCAGACGGGACACTTGTGCTTGATTGTCTTGCCACGGCCGCCGCAGGCGTCGCAGGTGGTCTGGATCTGTTGGAACATGCCCGGCGCCAGCTGGTGCTTGATGATACGGACACCACGACCGGCGCAGTGACCGCAGGTGTCGACCTGGCCGTCGGACGACCCCGTGCCGTCGCACTCTTCGCAGATCTGCTGCTTCTCCCACTGGAACTCGGTCTCGCGGCCGTTGTAGAAGTCGCGCAGGCTGATGCCGACCTTAACCTCCACGTCGTGGCCGCGCGGCTGCCCCCGCTGGTAGTGGCCCCCACCGCCGAAGAAGCGGCTGAACAGGTCGAAGGGGTCGTGGTGGTGCCCGCCGCCCTGGCCGCGCTGCTTCAGCCCTTCGTGTCCGTACTGGTCGTATATCTTCCGCGACTCGGGATCCGATAGCGCTTCGTAGGCTTCGGAGACCTCGACAAATTTGTCCTTGGCTGTTGGGTCACCTCTGAGAATGACGACGCATTAGCTACTGTTTTGGGGCGCTGGCTTTACGCTCTGCTGTGCAATGGAAGGGTGGATTTACGGATTCTTGTCTGGGTGGTATTTCTTGCTTAGTTGCTTGTATGCCGACTTGATTTGCTTTTCCGTCGCATCACGATTTACTCCTAAGATCTGGTGGTACGCCATTAGTAATAGGTCATTTATAGCTTCGGTGGCAAGATGAGAACAGACTGACCTTATAGAAATCCTCGGCGCAGAGAGCAAGCTGCGCTAGGATAAAGAGTAACCCGAAGGTCACCCATCGTAGAAGCATCGTGCCAAAAAATGGCGGCTTGCGCAAGCCTACTTAACCACCAACCACTAGGACTGGACAAGTGTCTTCCAATTCTAAATCCAGACGACAAAGATACCTGTAAATCCAATTAAGATATAGGTGATTCTATGGGCGACGCTGTAACACCTTTGAACAACAATCGTCCCATGAATGGAGATCGACGAACATGTGAGCTCTAGAATTGGCCAGCGTGGTATTTTGGGATATACGATTTGGGAAGTTTATTATGGTATGGAAATGGTTTAGAAGGGATCGAAAGATGCAGCTAGTTCTATTATAGCGTCGGCCCTCGCAAAATACCAGCGTGTCAACGTGGTAAAAACGGTAAGAACCCGCTGAGATGGGAAATCTGACCCGCTAAGATAAGATAAGCCCTGCTAACCTTATACAGTGGGGACATACGTCTGTCTTGGTAACGTTTGGTGATTTAATTGGCTACGACTTTTAGTTGACTCCATTAGATCCAGGCAGTCTAAAAAATACCTAGAACTTGGCCAACACCGAAAGCTTCCCGCGACAACTTTTAAGCTTCGTCACCGTTCACATCACCAACATCGAATTCTGCGACACTACCGCTACTCCTCAATGGGCTCAGATCTTGACGTAACTCTATAAGGCCCAAATATAAGGTCGAGGACTACAAAACCAAATTCCTTCCCCTATCGCCGTAGCAGCCCAGGTTCTCCCGCCGCTAGGCAACGAACGAGTCAACCAAGAGAACCAACTATGAGCGGCAAACGATACGCTTTCGTCCCCATGGACGCGGACGAAGTAGGCCCGCAAAAGGTTGAGAAGAAGTCTAAACACCGACGTCGCGACGAGGATAAAAAGTACAGTTCTCGTCATGACTCGCATCAAAAGTCTCATCGTACCCGGAGTCGCAGCCGCTCGCCCCGTCGAGATTCGCATAAATCAAAGTCGAAGTCAATACGAAAGCGCGATCAGGATGACTTCGATGATAGATGGGGTGACGAAGAGCCTGGAAGTGAGCCTGAGGCTTCCGATGACGGACGTGACGAGGAACCGGAATTTAAAGAGTCGGAACGTAAACGCGTGAAGTTAAGCCACGACGAGCGTGATGGGGAAGAAGGCGGTGCCGAATCTGATACCGAGCGCGACATAGCTGAGAGAGAGGCCTTTGCTAAGCGGCTGAAGGAAAGAGATGGAGGCAAGTCGAAATCAGAGGGTAGAGCAGATAAGGAACGTCAACGTCTAGCTGAGGATCTCGCTTCGAACAGAGCCGCCATGTCGGACTTTCGTCAACACTCGAGGCAAGCTTACCTGAAAAAGAGGGAAACGGAAAAACTGGCCTTGTTACGAAAACAAGTCGCCGAAGAGACTGAAGAGCTAAGGAGTGGAGTACGGTTATCCGAGCGAGAAAGAGCTGAGTTTGCGAAGAATCGAGAAATCCTGCGACTAGCTGAAGAACGATTACGAATCGATGATCATCGCGATGGATACTATATGCCGGAAGACTATATCACGGAGAAGGGGAAAATAGACAAGAAGCGAAAAGAGGATGCGCTGTACAAGCGATATGTCGAACGAGACGAATATGGCCAAGAGAAATTTACCACAGAACACGAGGAGTGGGAACGGGAGCAGACGCAAAAGGCAAAAGCCCAAATTAATAGGGCGGAAAGAGAATATGACGACCAATATGCTCCTGTTCTTGATCCAGATCAGTACATTCAGTGGACTCAGGCCACAACAATGACTGGTGATAGGAAGGCGTTAACACAGGAGGAAAGATTCTTACAAGCTCAACTTGATGCTGCGGAACACAAGGCCTTATCTATCCAGGAGACCAGAAAAAGTCTGCCCATCTACGTGTACCGGGATGAATTTATCAAAGCCTTAGAAACACACCAAATCCTTGTTCTCGTCGGCGAGACGGGTAGTGGAAAGACTACCCAACTACCGCAATACCTACACGAGGCCGGTTATACGAAGGGAGGCCTTAAGGTTGGGTGTACGCAACCTCGAAGAGTTGCCGCGATGAGCGTCGCAGCCCGAGTTGCGGAAGAAATGGGTGTTAAATGCGGGCAAGAAGTTGGTTATTCGATTCGATTCGAAGATAATACCAGTGATAAAACTGTCATAAAGTACATGACAGACGGTATGTTACTGCGAGAATTCATGACGGAACCGGACCTTGCGGGCTATTCAGCCCTGATGATCGATGAAGCCCACGAACGGACCGTGCATACCGATATCCTGCTTGCCTTGGTCAAAGATTTAGCTAGGGAACGACCGGACTTAAAACTCCTTATTTCTTCAGCTACGATGAATGCTGAGAAGTTTTCTCAGTACTTTGACGATTGTCCGATCTTCAACATTCCAGGACGCAAATTTGATGTTGACGTCTACTTCACCCCAGCCCCTGAAGCCAACTACTTGACAGCAGCTATCACGACCGTTTTCCAGATTCACTCTACTCAAGGCGCGGGTGATATATTGGTGTTCTTAACTGGTCAAGATGAAATCGAGGCCGCGGAACTGCAACTGACCGAGACCGCAAGAAAACTTGGCAATCGAGTGAAAGAGTTAATTGTCTGTCCCATCTACGCCAATCTTCCCTCCGATCTTCAGAGCAAGATCTTCGAACCTACTCCCAAGGGAGCTCGAAAAGTCGTTCTAGCTACCAATATCGCTGAGACAAGTTTGACGATTGATGGTATTATCTATGTCATCGATCCTGGGTACGTGAAAGAAAACGTCTTCAACCCAGCAACTGGGATGTCAAATTTAGTCGTCGTACCATGTTCGCGAGCATCCGCAAACCAACGTATGGGACGTGCCGGTCGTGTTGCTCCTGGTAAATGCTTTCGTCTCTATACCAAGTACGCCTATGAGAACGAGATGGACGAGTCTACTACGCCAGAAATACAAAGGACCAATCTCAACAGTGTGGTACTGTTGTTAAAATCATTAGGCATTAATCAGCTTCTTGAGTTCGAATTCATGGACCCACCCCCAACCGAGTCTCTAATCGGAGCCTTGAACCAACTTTTCGCTCTTCAAGCCCTCAACCATAAAGGTGAACTTACCAAGGTTGGGAGGCAGATGGCCGAGTTCCCTACTGACCCGATGCTTGCCAAGGCCGTTCTTGCCGCCGACAAATTCAAGTGCGTCGACGAGGTGCTATCAATAGTGTCGATGTTAAGCGAAGCGTCGGCGTTGTTCTTCCGGCCGAAAGACAAGAAGATACACGCTGATAGCGCTCGCAACCGCTTTACCGTCAAGGAAGGCGGCGACCATTTGACGCTCTTGAATATCTGGAACCAATGGGTCGACAGCGACTTCTCGCCCATCTGGGCCCGCGAGAACTTCCTCCAGCAGCGCTCGCTCACGCGCGCGCGCGACGTCCGTGACCAACTGGCCAAGCTATGCGAGCGAGTGGAAGTGGCACCGAGCTCATGCGGAGCCGCCAACATCGACCCGATCAAGAAGGCGCTGACAGCGGGCTTCTTCCCGAACGCGGCGAAGCTGCAGCGCAGCGGGGACAGCTACCGCACGGTCAAGAACAACACAACGGTGTGGATCCACCCCAGCTCCGTGCTGATGAAGTCCGACCCGCCCGAGAAGATGGTGCTGTATTATGAGCTGGTCCTGACCAACAAGGAGTACATGAGGAATTGCATGCCGATCTTGCCTAAGTGGCTTAACGAGGTGGCGCCGCATTTTCATAAGAAGAAGGATTTGGAGGAGTTGGAGGAGAGGAAGATGCCGAAGAATAGGTCATGATGTGGCTGTGTTTGCATCAGGCCGGTGTGGTATTGGATATTTGATATATTGATACTGAGGCATAGGTTTTTTTATATCTAAACATTGTAGAAATGAAAATGGAAATGAGAATAAAATGAACATCAATGCTCGAACCGTGTATATCATCGTGGGTATGAGTTGCTTAGTTAGATAGTTCTATCGATTTTTTTTGGATCTACACGAGAATGCGCCCCTTTTACTCTTTACTTTCACTTTTTACTCATCTAACCCACCCGGCTCTCACCACATTAGGTAAGCGACAGCCCTCTTACTTCAGCAACGCCTCCTCTCCAGAGACCGGGACCAGCTCCTCGAAGCGCCGCAAGTCCATGGGCTTCTCCAGCAGCGGTACGACGAACGGGTCAAAGGTCTGCCAGTACGGGTTCTCGAGGTGATACTTCTGGCTCCCCTCGTTCTCGTACCGCTCCACGATCGTGAAGTCCTGGGGGTCGTGGACGGATTGCACTGGGGATATTTAGCACGTACCATGTTTTTTTTTTTTTTCGGGGGGGAATTGGTATAGTAATATGGGTATGGGGGTGAGAGATGAGAGGTGAGAGGATGACTTACTGACGAACCAGGAGATGGTCTCCTTGTCCTTGGAGTAGACGGCGGATGCTTCGTTGAGCTTGGCGTGGACTTTGGCGATGTTCTCCGCGCCGGGCTTGGAGCGCAGGTGCACGACTATTGTGTAGACCATTTTCGCGGTGGTGATATGGCTGAGAGCTGGTATGAGATTGTGAGATATCTGAGTGCTAGTGAGGGATTTGGTCGTCAGTGAGCCGCCTCCGCACTTTAGCTGGGATGGGACGACAAATGTGGTATAACGTAAGGAATCTAGTGTATGTGATTGGCTGAAGTGAGCTCTATCTATTAATAAGCTCTGCTTAGGTAAGGTTGTTGGAAACTTAACCCCTTTTTACACCTCTATCAAATATTTTCATCTGGATATTTTAAATCGCTATATTCCTCCTTTTAGATTTATACTCTTCCACTCCACTACTTATTTGACCAAAAAGAATAGTATTATCGCTTACATGAAAAGGTAGTAAGCGGACTGTTTGGCATATTCATCACCGGAGTTCCGAACTATGTGGTCAAGCCGTTCAAACATTACAAATCCCATCAACTTAGAAGTCTCAGAGATAACTTGGGGGACTGTAATGATTTAACTAGCTCTCGTTGCTAGCAAACGAATGTAAGAAGTTGAGAACGAAGTGTATCAGTATTTTATATTACGTATTGGTATCTTCCATGACAAATTGTCCCCTTCCCTATAACTGACGATGCAGTCTAATTCTTATATACAGTCACACTAGAAAAACGCTATGTTCATTTTTGTTCCCCTAGTTTTACTGCTAGCGAGTATAAAGCTCACCGCAGTTCCTATACCAAAACCAACAGAATCCTCTTTAGGGTTGTCTAGTAAACAGGCATCTTGAAAGCCGGGAAAGTGTACGTCCAGCTATCGATCGAAGCCTGGTCGGTAACACAATCGAAATCAGTCGTATTTCCAGACCACAGCGGCCGCTCGGGCCACTGGCACAGCATCTGCGTCTCGCCCTCGTTCGCGCCAGAAGCCACAGTAGCGTTGAGGCGCGTCGGCCGCACGCCGTTCTCGACCCAGTCGATCATGATCTGCATGTTGTTCTGCGGGTAAGGGCCCGGCTGCAGCGAGTTGGCGCCGCAGTGGCCCGCGCCGGGGATGAGGTAGAACTGGTACCAGTCGGCCATCGCGGCCTGCGCCTCCGCGTCCGTCAGGTTGCCGTACATGGTCGAGCGCACGGACTGGTGGTAGTGCACCGACGAGGCCGCCGGCACGGAGCTGTCCGATTCGCCGTGGTAGTGCAGAAGCTTGCCGCCCGAGGATTGGAAGGGCGTTAGGTCCGGCAGCGTGGTCTGCAAGCTGTCGAGGTACCGCACGAAGCCGATGTTCGTCCAGTTGACGAGCGTGTCGTAGGTGACGCCGTCCATGGTGGAGAGGTTGTCGAGGTCCAGGAGCTCGATGAACTTGGCTACGTACTCGCCGCCCGTGCTGGGGATGTTCAGCTCCCAGGCTCCGGTGTCGCTGTTGTAGGTCGTGGCGGCGTCGCCGAGCTGCGACGCGATCTGCCACGAGAGGTAGGCGCGCTCGCCGGCGCTGTTGTGCAGGCCGTCGTAGATGGCCTGGGCAACTGCCACACCCTCGGCAGTCACGGTGCCGTTCTGCGCCGGCTGGTAGCTGGTGGTGCTGCCCTGGGCCTGGCGCTTGTGGGTGCGCATGTTCATGGGGTGCAGGGTGGTTGACCGCTTCTTCTTGTCGAAGCCGAAGCCGAGGGAGGTGCTGTTTTCGGCAGCGCAATAATAAGACTCGCCGACGATGGAAGACAGGTTGAAGTTCAGCATGCACAGGTCCGTGCGGGAGACGACGCCGTCGGTGCGCCCGTCGAGCGGGTCGCAGGCGGCGATGGTGGCGTTGACGATCTTGTCGAGCTCGCACGGCGGCGGCAGGTAGCCGAGCGTGTGCTCAACGGCGGACGAGAAGACGTGCAGGACCTGCTGGTGCGCGTACCGGAAGGCGGGCGCGCCGGTCACCGCGCCGTCGTACTCGGCCCCGAACCGCTGCACCTGCGACATGCCCTCGCGCCCGCCGTCCGAGCACCCCTCGAAGTAGGTGTACACCTTGGTGCTGTCTGCTAGGCCGTAGAAGGCCCGCGTCAGCGGCTTGCCGACTTGGGTCATCTCGCCTAGGGCCTGGTATGCGAACATGTATGTCGCGTCCCACTGTAACGTTCGTTAGAAATTAGTCATTTCTCTAGAAAAAGTGGTAAGGAAATCTCGGTGTTACGCACGTTGATCGAACCATTGCCGTACAGGGCTACCTCGTCGTAGCTGTTGCTGAACGCGTCGTATCCGGCATCGGTAGCACCGCCGACGGCTCCGTAGGGAAGGCCGCCAGTAGCGTCGGTAGAGAGCGAGTAACCGCCTCCGCCGGCGACATAGAATCTGTTCTTGAAGTCGGAGGGCTGCGGGAAGGCGTACTTAACGACAACGGTGTCGTTCTTGCCTGTGTGAGTGTATTGGATCGTCACATTGCAATAAGTATACGTGGTAGAGCTAGCAGACGTCGAACCACCCGTGCTGCCAGCACCAGTTGTCGCGTTGTAGACGATGCTGGCCGTCACCGCTGAGGGGATCAGGTCGATTCCAAGAAGAGTGCCGTTGGCGGGAAGGGCGGCTTGCACGTTAGACACTGTGCAGACGTCGGAGATAGACGAGGTCGTCGTATTCGAGGCCGTCGCCAAAGCGGCGACCGCCGATAAGCCCAAAAATCTCTTCATCTTTCAAGAACGAAAGTATATAGGGAAAAAAGCGAACGTTAGGTTTGAGGTATGAAACTCCCTCGAGCTAGAAAGCTTGAAGCTCATGATGAAGCCCGGGAACGGATTTGAGTACTAATACATATAATCCACCCATGATCTTCTAGACCGTAGTATTGTGTCCAGTAGCTTAATTGACCCGGCATTCTGGCTCAGCCTCATAACATGATGCTATGAACATACTGGTTATGGTTCGGCTGCTCTCCTAGCTTACGAAAGAGTGCCGGGCGAAGTCGCGTCATGGCATACGTGGTGGACCGGCCGATAGCACCGGTTTGGTCCCAACGCAGCCGCCGTGGCAATGTTTATTCGGATCGTCACAACGGTCCCATGCCCGCCATGGGTTTTCCCATACTAGTGTAGCTTCGGCTTTTACACGACATACCCAACGGTGCCTAAGTTGAAGTTGGCTTAATTATGCGCAATAATAGATCTTGCCATGTCTGCCATGTCTAGTAAATTCTAGAGTCAAAGTTTCAAGTTCAACTCATAGAAAACCCTGTCCACCAGAGGACCTTACTCATGAAGCTTTAGCGTTGGACGGGCCATGGTGACTAGGTCGTATCATCATTCGGCATAACCCGTTGTCTATGTATAGGTTCAGAATTGGTAAATGGCTAGCTCAGCCAAGTCCCAGTGGTGCATTTTGCTCGTGGCAGCGAAGCTAGGTAGGGTCCGCCGCCGCGTCAGTCAGTCCTTTCATATCCCAATGGGGCCGAATTGGTGACGCGTCACCTAAAATGAACCTAACCCTCAGCTAAGCGCGTCATTAAGCGAGTAGGATATTACCTACCTACAGTGCCATATCCATACATCGACCGCTTTTCAATGAAGAATAGAAGCACTTAGTGTAGACGAGACAGGGGAAAAGATAAACCTCTTCGTTGCTCATCTGAAAGTTTCTATCTAGCCTTGTCAAGGGGTCCCCACGAAATGGTCCGGTAGTGATGACGATCCCTGACCTAAACCCCAGTTTTACAACAATCAGATTCGCCAGCCCGGCATTGGTTAGATCCTCGATGAATTTCCATATTATTCAAAGAGGAACACCGGGAATACGTAAACATGTGATGTTTCGATTGGGTCCGAAGCCGCCGTAGCTGATCTCCGGGGCTGGGTTTGAGAGCGCTATTAAATTATCCCAAGTTGGTCCTTTAGAGCTAGGGCTGGCCTGAGATGAGGCTGAGTGCCTCCTATCCATGTAGACCGGAGAAACAAACCACCTAGATCAAACTGGTAGTGTGATTGACCGAATTTTTATTCCACCAAGACAGCCCTATTGTACGTTATATTTTCAACACTTTTGGCTTATCAACATCATTCGCTACATATGTACGTAAGTATGTCGCCGTCTATCCAATGCCATTTCATATCCATATACTTCATGATCCATGAGTCTCCAACTGATGCTAAAGCCGGTAGTCAAACGTAAGTAGGTAGGTAACTGGTTTTTTCGCTGTAAGATTATGCGCTCCGTACGTAACTTGCAGGCACACTCTTTGTCGCACCCCCTTTTTCTACTTCGGCCCATCCATCTCCCGGATCATCCTTAATCAACACAAATCGTTCACCTTCGGTCATACTATGCTCGGCATCGCTCTGTGCTGTGTAGTCGTACATGGCAATAACATATTTCAACTTCTTAGCACCGCGACGCGGCGCGACTGCCGGGCCTTTCTTTTTGACGGTAGGACCAGCTGTGCCCACTGATGATCCCGAATTTGAATAAGTAGACGCGGGACGGTTATTTAACGAAGAGCCCGTATCTTGAGGAACGATGGGGTTGGGGAAGATTTCCAGGTAACTCGCTGGTACTATCCCTTCTTTATAACCGGCACGGACCTTCACCCATCCTGACCCGTCTGTAATATTATGAGTAAATATTGAAAATATTGGACGTAATTAAAAGGGGTGGTATAACACTTACCGTCAGGCTCGAGAATAATTACTTCCCGCCCTTCGGGCACAGAGACCTCGTCACCGCCACTCGCTTCAAATGTGTAAAGCATCTTACCCTTATGCTCGGCAGCCTTAGCGGCTGGGGCCGGAGCTGAGGGCGAGACCGAGCTACCGGGCAGCTCACTGATATAGGCGGTGGGTGGTGGAGCGACAAGGCGACTCTTTTTTACAGGAGGCCGAGGACCAGGTTCAGGTGGTGTATCTTCCGCAGGGGAGCGCGGGCTTGCTACCGAGCCGCTTATTGACCTATTCGCACTAGCCGCATACCCAGAGCTCAAAGAATTCATAGTATTTGACCGACTCAAAGTTGGTAGTTCCGCGACGTGCTCAGGCGGTCCGGATGGAGGTTTCAGTAGAGCTCCTGCTGCCGCTTGCCGTTCTGCCTTGTATTTCTTGCGCTCGTCCTTGGACAGCTCACCGGGACATTCCGCAGGGACCTTCATTTCGCATTTACTGTGGCACGTGTAGCCGCAATCCCTACAATCGAAGCCCTTTGCCGATAAACCCCATATTCTTTCTCCACACAGGTCGCAATTGGTCGGTATCTTGAACGTCTGCGATTTGAAATTATGATTCTTAGCTCCAAGAGTGACATCTCCCACAGCTGATGTAATGGTTGATGTCTCGACCTCAGCTGTAAGACGTTTTCGGTCGACTTGATGCAAATCTTCTTGCATGGAGAAAATCTGTGACACGACCTGTACTTCGTCCTTATTCTCTGTTCCTTCACGTATCCTTTGCTTAACACGTTTAATACCCTCGATTTCCCTCCTCTTCTTGTCAACTTCCCGCCGGAGTTCCCCTAACTGGCTCTTCGATTTGTTAAGCACATTGCGTAAGAAAACTTTGGCCACCTCGTCGGTGACCATGAGGTCGTCGTCGTGCCACACAGGACTGGGCTCGAACATCTTATCAGTTGGTTCTTGCCAAGTACCCATATTATGGCGGATATACATCATAGAATCTAAATGCGGCTGATTTCGCGTGACCTCCTGAGCTAAGTGGTCGACCAAGACATTACTCTGCTGCAGCATTGTGATCTCCAGGCTCGCCGCGGTAGACCATAAGGCATTCAATTTCATAGTCTTGAATTCCGAGAGGTCTTGCAAGCTGTCTAGCACTTCAGGGACGTATTCGTGATAATACTTTTCTTTCTGCTTATTGGTCACGTTGATAGCTATCAAGTAGGTGTTCTTGACATTGTTCATGTCCTGCAGCTGCTGTTGGTAGTGACTCTGGGCCTTCGCTTTGTCAAAAGAGGACTCCGTCTTCTTTCGCTTACTCTCCACCTCTTGACATACGGCATCGTATTTGGTCTTAGTTTTACGAAGATCAGCGTAGGAGGAATCTCTTTCGGCCTCTAGTTTGGCGGCATATTCGACATGACGTTTGCGCAGCTCTTCGAACTTGGCAGCATATTGCTTCATCGGGTCGGCAACCTTTTGTACAAGTTCGTTCGCATAGTTCTCGTGCTCGGTTGCTAGCGATTCGAGGGTTGTAAGATGAGTAGTCCATATAGTTAGAGAAGCATTCTCGAGAGAACCGGGGGTCATAGCAGGCGTGTCGCCAACACTCAAACTAGTCGTCTTTTTGTTTTTCTTCTCAAAATACTTCTTAGCTAAGGCATTGAGCCTCGCGCTGTGTTCCTTCTCGATAACAGCCCGTTCTCGGTAGAAATTTTGGATATCGTCAAGCCAGGCAATCCCGTTACCCACCCAGGCGCTGGCGGGTTTAAAGCCATCCTATAGCAAACGAATAACACTATTTAGTGAGACTATCCGGAGGTGGATGAGGTGCCTGGGTAAGGTAGTTGGAAGGGAAAGGTAAGACTCGTGGTAAACGGTCAACACACACCTTTAACTCAGCACCAAAGGTCGGTGCCACGTCCACCTCAGCCATTACAAAGGACTGGTAACGACCTTAAGCATATGGGCACAAAAGTGACGGATCTATGGGAAGTCTTTGGTATGTAGGATGAGTTAGTTGCGCAAATCGGTTCGAATAACAATTCCATGTCATGAATAAGACACAACAAGAGCTAATGTGATTGTAGGTGTAGGTGCTAGGATTAGGAGAATGATGCAAAGGGTTGCGAAATGTAGAGCAACATTAGCACAGCCCACTTTATTATCCACTTTGCAACCTTGGAACTTAACGCTTTAGAACCTAATACTTTACGCTTAAGTAAGTGGCCACCTGCCGCCTGAGCGTTCATGCCCGGCTGCTCGGTACTCTCCTTTATTAGTCGTCTACATACATAGGCGTACCCCGCCTCGTGACAGCTACGTAGGTATGCACATAATGCATATTCGTATGTGTGATATGCCTTACTGTTTGTATATTTTTTTTTGATATTGTAACCAGGTCGGTACTAGGTAGTTGACAGAAAATGGTTCGAGTGAACATCTAATAGTGTAATTCGGGTCAATACGGTACTTCGGTACATGAGTACTTTTCTAGGTCAAAATACACCTATGTTCCCAAGTTCATATCGGACCGTTCCACTTGCAGAGCTGGAAGCTGCAGTTGGCCTCAGGGGAAGCCTCGTTTTATTCCAAGTTGCCCCTCGTCGAAATTACCCCACTAGCGAATTATAGCCCCACCAAAATATTGACAGCTTCGAAAAGCTCCATGCAATCAATTCTTAACACCTACATCGTCGTCACCATCACCAGATGCACTGCAGGTTGTAGGGCACAGATCACGTCACAAACCTCCAGCTACTTCCCATCTCTAGTAGTGGGCAAGTCACTCGTCTCAACAGGCGTTAGGCTCGTCTATCGCTTCTTGGGCATTGTTTCTAATAGCCTTGGCGTATTTATGCCTCTATTCTCACATTACTTTAAAAAAAAAATAGATCGTCTATTAACCTCGACCTCTATCTACGCGACCTCAATTTGAACCTTCCGATCACGCGCAATATACCAAAACATCCATACCCCACCACGTTCCGAGTCGCCTTGATTCATCATGGCCGAGCCTGCGAAAGATGAATCTCGGCTTCAGGAGAATGCCTACGATGTCGAGGTCCAGTTCAATGATCTTCAGAAAGACACTGACAACCCTCTTGGATCCGTGCATACATTCGAAGACCTAGGATTGTAAGTTGTGCTTGAAAGATATATGGTCAATATGTGTTAATTCCTGCTTGATAGACCCAGCGAAGTTCTTCGCGCACTAGCCGCCTTGCGCTTCTCGAAGCCGTCTAAGGTTCAAGAGAAAGCGCTTCCGCTGATGCTTTCTAACCCTCCTCAGAATATGATCGCTCAATCTCAGTCTGGAACCGGCAAGACGGCAGCTTTCGTCACCACCGTCCTATCTCGCGTCGATCATTCTAAGCCTAACCAACCTCAGGCGCTTCTCCTCGCCCCGAGCCGTGAATTAGCCCGCCAGATTCAGAGCGTGGTCACCTCAATCGGACAGTTCTTGACCAACTTAGCCGTGGCAGCCGCTATTCCCGGTTCTATTCCTAAGGACAGTCGCGTTGATAAGAGCGTCGTGGTTGGTACCCCGGGAACCGTCATGGACCTGATCCGAAAGCGCCAGTTCGATGTATCCCAGTTGCGAGTTCTCGTTATTGACGAGGCCGACAACATGCTGGACCAGCAAGGCTTAGGCGAGCAGTGCGCCCGAGTCAAGAGCATGCTGCCTAAGGATATCCAGATTCTCCTATTCTCCGCCACTTTTCCCGACAAGGTTATGAAATACGCAACCGTATTCGCGCCGAATGCCAACATGATTAAACTGAGGAAGCAGGAACTCACAGTTAAGGGCATTTCGCAGATGTATATGGATTGCCCCTCGGAGTCGGACAAGTACGACATTCTCTGCAAGCTATACGGCTTGATGAATATCGGATCTTCTATCATCTTCGTCAAGGTAAAATTCCCGATCGAGCAGACCGATGTATGTTCCACGTTGACACGCTAATACTGTTAGACCCGAGACAGCGCCACCCAAATACAGCAGAGGATGACAAACGATGGTCACAAAGTCTCTGTTCTGCACGGAGCTTACGAAGGAGCTGAGAGAGATACGTTGTTGGAAGATTTCCGTAGTGGAAAGTCCAAGGTGTTGATCACTACCAATGTGCTCGCTCGCGGAATAGACGTGTCTACGGTGTCGATGGTTATCAACTATGACATTCCGATGAAGGGAATGGGAGACGCCATGCACGACACGGAAACTTATCTCCACCGCATTGGACGGACTGGTCGATTCGGCCGTGTTGGCGTCAGTATTACATTTATCTCTGACAAGAAGAGCTTCGATGCTCTCAGGGCCATTGCACAGGACCTCGAGATTGACCTTGTGGCACTGAAGCCGGATGACTGGGATGAGACGGAAAAACTAGTCCAGAGAGTTATCAAGTCGAGCCGAGCTCAACCAGATTTCGTCCCAAGCGGAAATACTGTCTAAACCAGGTTCACTGGTATGAAAGGGGCTAGGCTTCGCACGCTAAATTTACATGTGCGAAGATATTGATGACAACGGGTCATATCACGGGATGCGATGCGAGTTTACTGGACCGAGCTGTTGGCACTTTGTTCTTGCTCGGAAATGAAAGTAAACAATGTTTTCAGGCGGGAGAGGATCAAGGTAGTTAATGAGAAACGAAGAGGTACTAACAAAAATTCATCTGATTTGTTTCTACGAGAACCTCGCTAGAATAATCCTTTCATGTGACCTTCCTATTCCCAAGCTCACATGGTTGTTTGCTACGCCTTAATCAGGCATAACGCGTTTCGAAACAAGTCTTACGGAAGACTAATATTGCCACGGAAGCAAAGGAGGATGCAATATCTACAAATTATCAAGATTCCAGATTCTAAAATCAAGAATATGATGCTAGTGTGGAAGCGAATGTGGGAATGCTATATTCGCCTAATTTAGAGCCACTAAAGATCATAGCAAATGGTGATGAGACGTCAGGCTACTCCTATAGCCAACCGCGCTGATATGCACCATCAGTACACGAGAACTGATCGGTAACTGTTGGTTATATGTAAAACTTCTCGAGGAGTTGGGGGACATAGGCTGAGTCGGCGATATAGTAGTTGCAACATTGTCCTTGACGACTCCTAGACTTTATGGTTGTTGGACGAGGCTCTAGACTCTAGTAACGGTAAACTTTATGCAAGAAAAACAGTTAACGGCAAGGGGATCCGAAAGGAGCAGTCGTGCCACGAGGGAACGGCTTATCATTCGTATAGGCGGGTTTGGCAACGCATGTCAAAGGAGATGGCAGTTATTCCGAAACATGTAGAGGCCGGTTCGGGATATCCCCTAGCCGCAAATAAAGAAGGATACCGATGTTGTTGAGGTTGAACGACAGCGATACGACACTGCCTCGATTGCATGATTGATATATAATGTGCATGCAGAGTTGAAGGCTATGAATGTATGCATGTTGTATATACATAGCGCAAGTGCATACATTAACTCATATGCACCAATCGAGTGGTGGCGATGAGTTTGCAGTTTGCATCGTGCATGTGCGACCTTGGCGCTGCATTACATAAAGTGGAAAGAAGCGGAAGATACAGCATGGACAGTACAGGCAGTACGGGCAGGTATGACCCTAATTGTACGCGCCGCTAAGGGACGGCGAGCGCCCGCATGTTGAGAGTCGAGAGCGAGACGCCAAAGAAGGTGCAATTCTCCCCACCTTCAGCCAGTGAGATTCCGACAACCAAAACTTATTAGGCGCGCGCAAATAAAGTGGCACACCCCTACACCCTTACAACCCTCAGCCTACCAATAACCCAGCACACAGCATGTAGCCTTGGACACCCTCCTCGCAGAAGAGCTAAGCTACTAAGGTGATTCTGCAGATAAGCATCAGATCTATATTTGCCGACAACTTTATACAGCCCCTGTCAGTCCAAGGTCGGTTCCAGTCTCCCAAAGGAGTAAACCTGGCAAGTCAGCCGCTGGACGTTCTGGGCCATCAGCTATCCTCCGAATAAGGAAGAAGTCAGCCAATGAAGATTACTATTCTTGCTGATCCTTTCTCGCTTTAGAACAATCCTACTCCCACTCGTGATTATTCAACCTACACCTACACCGGATTGGATTCACTCACTTGACGCTCCTACTTAGAGCTACCGTACCAATATGCCAATAAACTCACATCCATACCGGCTAGATGGTATCTGTAATTAACCCGACTTCGCATGGGAACATGGTACCTTCCTGCAAGCCACAAGCAGCAGGCAAGCAGGCAAGCAAGCAAGCAGACACGCAAGCATTGCCATGGTTGCCTTTCGTGGTCCATGGCTATGGTTCAACCGCGTTGCTTGCGGTGTATCTCCGTACCTCTCGGACGTTAACCGTCAGTTGCTACTCATTCGATAGGTTTTAGGTATCATCCGTGCCTATTATTTCTTGACGGCGTCCAATCTTAGCCGTTCATAATGTGGCTCAATCGCCGGTAGCGTCATCGGCATGGATGGTGCACTTTTAATCATTCATCATAGACAAGGTCATATACATGGTGAGGCCCAGGACGGTCTTATCCTTCTAACCAGTCTCGCCCCCTTTCATATCATCATTCCTATTCTCTTGTTGGTTTGTTATTACCTTCTGTAATAAGTTCCTTCTTTTCCTTAACTCCTTAATCCTTACCTTCCTTCCTATATTTCTCCATTTCCTACTCTTTCGGCTATTGTATAATTTCCTGGAATAAGCGTCCTTCACTTCCTCTGTGGGCTGTGCAGAACCAGCATGTTGTAATGCTGGTCCTATCTTCGAAGCCTTTTCTTTTCTCATAGGTTAGTTCAGTCGGCCTTATAACATCATATAACCCAGGTCGAGGCCACAAAGTGTGACCTCGAAACACTTTATCGTCATTGCTCTTCTTTCTGGTTCCACCGGGGAGGCCTCGAGACTTCTGATTTCATGAGTAGTCTCTGAAGATCAACGGATACAATGCGTCTCCCCATAAAACTAAAACATAAATGGGGTCGCTATGAAAATATCATATACTAACAGATCCTAAAGACGCATCCGAGTAGGATGGCTTTCGATTCTTTTTCTCGTTATGTCTTAATATGGACAACGATACTAGTCGGCTTCATCGCCGCCGTCGAGCTCGGCGATGATATCCAGGCTTTTGTTCCGACGTGTGCTCAACCGTGCCTGGAATCCTTCATACAGGGCAACTTCCCATCGTCAGGGTGTACATCGAACCCAACATTGGAATGCCTATGCACAGCGAAGTCAAGTTCAGGATACACACTTGGAGAGGGGGCACTGCAGTGTATCAGTGCAGAAGCACAACAAGGAGTGTGTGATGAAAACGTCACTGGTGGTAAGCACACGAACTTGAAGCCTTGGCATGCCTACCTAGGCATTGACACTAATATAATACTAGGTTCCGTGAAGCACGATGCCTATCTTATGTGTTCTAAAATAGCAAACGCATTGCCTAACACACATTCTGTCCTGACAGCTACTATTGCCGATAGCCCAACCGGAGGCTCAGCATCGATCGTGTTATCGCCAACAGAGACTGAGGCCGGCACAGTGACATCTATCCTGGCTCCTACAGCATCTAGTACGATGTCAATGGCGGCTACAACAAACCCAGCAGCTCCTTCATCGACACCTTCCTCGGCACCTTCTCTTAATGGTGCCCAGGTTGCCGGAATCATTGTTGGCGTTGCTGGGGCTATCATCATTACGTTCATTGCAATCCTCATCGCTAGACATTTTCGCAAACGGAATTATCCAGATCTTGAGGGTGGACTTCTCCAGAAAGAAGATGATAGGAATAAGCCTGGAACCTCAAGTTCGAAGAACACCGGCCCCATGGTTATATCGGCACCTTTCCGTAGATTCTCTACTGCTCATCCGGATCCACGACCATATCGTACACCACCACCACGGTTTCCTAGTCCTCCAGGAAATCCTATCTCGCCCAACAATCCCTTTCATACGCCTAATCCCAACGAGGAATACGTTGGGCTCGCCGTCTCTCGGTCCCAAAATTCAACTCCTGCGGTATCTCCAGATATCCCAGCTCGTAGGCCACGTTCACGACTTCTTCCAGCCAAACCGGCATTAAGCGTGATGATCCCCCCGGTCCGACCTCCTCCTCCGCCGGAACCCCTATCACGACCACGGGATGCGGTTACGCGAATGGCCTCTTCACGGACGCAACGTACTGATAGGACAAGCATTATGACGGCCAATACGGCATTTGCTGACATAGACACCGAAGTTGTGGAAGGAGATCAGGTATTGCAGCGGCCACGGGCACCAGAAAATGAGCCTCAGTCGAGAACACCCCTGTATTTCGATGATAATCGGGGAAATTGGGTGTTGAACAAAAATAATTCTCAGACTCAGTTAATACAACTTACGGAGGTGGCAGAACTGGACACGTACACGCCGATGACGAAATCACCACAAGAGATAAGGGAGGAAGAAGCTATAAAAATGGCTGCAGCAATTTCGGCTGCTTCTGCGCTACCCATGAAACCTCAACCGGCATTCTTATCCCAGGAGCATAACGATGAACCACTCAACCGTTCATCAAGTGTTTATTCGCAGGCCAGCGCTGTTCGCCGGAATTCCCGATTTTTAGGCCGCACGAGGAATAACTCTCGATTCCAGAAGAGCAGCACGGCTCAACTCAATCGATCAGACACGATGATGACTCATGAATCCGCTACAACCATCAACACTTGCTCATCTAGCCCACTTGATGAAGAAGTTCCTTTCGACCATCTTTCAACGGTCACAGAATCGCCTGGAATGACGCCAATTAGGTATCCAAAGATCTCAGAACGGCTCAACCGAATGGACCTACAAGTCAATTTACCAAAGAGACCAAGCTTCGCGACTTCACCCCCAGGCCAACCTAGCCCAACATTAAAGGGTGCTGCTCTCCTCGATGAGGGAACTAGCTCGGTTTATCCACAACCCCTGAAAACTAGGCGACCACAGAAGTCGCCAACGCCGAGTACAGTGGTTCCAGATTCTGAGGTTGATTTACCAAGGCCACGGCTTGATGAAGGCCGATCGCTAACCCAGAACCCTCTATCACGCTTCTCACCAAAGGCTCCCGACGCCGAAGCACAGTTTTCGAAATCGAATCATCCCGACAGACTTCGAACACCGCCAATGCAAACAACTAGCTCGGGATTTTCGCCTAATCCTTCAATTTCTGAGAAGTTTCCAACACCATCTCCCCTATCATCGCGCTTTGGCAATGTGGAAGGACGTCCCCATGTAGCGCGTGCCGTTTCTCCTCTCAGCTTCAAAGCAAAAGACTCGGCGCCTTCAGGCACTAGCGCGCTATTGGCCAAGCGAGTTGGTAATGGAAAGGCAGCTGCGCTAGCGCTCGTCCCGGGTAACAAGAAGGACCGATGGAAGATGCAGAGGGACCAACTTACCCCAGATACCGCTGGTCTTTCTTCACCTAAAGGCTCCTTACCTCATACGCCAACGTGGCAGCCGAAGTTGACTCCGACAAGACATGGCGATGACCTGTACCTAAACGTACAGTGACGGAACCATTGCAATCTGAACTGTTTATTAATTACTACACGGCGTCGTATACGGAGCATGCTTTCTCTTTCTCTCCTTTAACCAATCTTTTAGCGGCATTCTGCATTACCTATCATTGGTCATACTGCATCATATATACCCTATTTGCGGCTTCAGTCGAACTACTTTCGCTTCTATTTCATTATGGTTACCATTATGGTGGCATTGTACAAATATGTATCATATTTAAGGGCACATGTATAATTTTTTTTTAATGTGCGGCATCTGGAAAAATGATCCAGATTTTGGGTACAGGAAAACAAGGGTGGTTGGTTCGGAGTTAAAAGAGTTCAAACCACAAGGGCGGAAGGAATGGTGATGCGATACCCATTTTTCATTCGCATACAGGACGCATTCGCTGCATTCTCACTGTATGTCAATTCTGTATATGTAGAATAGCTAACCTAGAGGCTAAAGTGTGAGGATACTGTACTATACATAGATTGGGCTACAAATTGGTAGACTTGGGGGAAACCAGTTAACAGAATCGAAATGATCAAAAACATAGCCGAGATGATTGTTCGGTAGCACTCTATCGTTGTAGCATTTTCAACAGCATCGTTTCACTCAATTTTCGCATCAAGTGAACATATCCACCTGGTGCTTCTAAAATAGCTCAAAGTACTTTTTACAGAGCATATACTAATACCATGATGAGTCCGGATTTCATTTGTGCAACTCAGTTACAATTTGGGACATCACAGTACTAAATAGATATATTTGGATCTATTATCACCGATGCTCATGCAGATAACCTACCTACACAAAGTAACTATATTAGACGTTTCCTTCACAGCCCCCTTGTACCTGCCGCAGCTTAGCTATCCGGGCTTCCGGCAGCTTGCAGACGTTGTTCACCGGCCGGGGACCTGAGCTCGCTGTAGTGGGGTAGACAGGCGAGGCTTAGCGCGACGGGAGCTAGTGCCCCGCTTTGTCGCTAGAGAGATTTTTAAGGTTTCTGCGGGTGGGGTACCTTTTTTTAACTACTGCAGTGGGACGCTAGCAGCAGACTTTTTTTTTGCTGTTCGCAGGAAATAACCTAACACTGATTCTCCGGAAAGGTTCCGGAAAGAGCACTGCCACCGCCAACATAAGCTCTTCAACAATAACGACGACGACGAGTAACTCCGGTCTCGAGGAGGTGTACGGTTCCAAAATTAGGGGTTTTGAGGTTCGAATTGGGTTGAGTTGAGCAAAAGAAAAAGACGATTAAGAGGTGTCGTCGTACGATACGTGTCTTGGTAATCGGGTACTGCTCGTCTAAAATTGGAAGGACTCGAACCCAAATATTTGGTGGTGAGCGACGAAGAAAAATAGAACGGAAGCGCAGACGTCCGAACCAGAAGACCAGAAGCCGACTCGGCTAGGTTATCCATCTCCCAACGAACCATCCCGCCATCCAACTGATCCGACTACCCGACCCCCCAAGGCTTAGGTAACTGCCTATCTACCTACCTACCTCCTAAGCAACCAGCAAGGAACCATGGCCCAAGGCGCCATCAAATCCAAGAAATCCTCCGCCGCGCCCGCGTCCGCTGGCAGGAAAGCCAAGCCCCAGCCCCCGAAGAAGGGCGCGCGCGTGACGAAGGCGAAGAAGGCGTCCGCCGCGGACAAGATGCAGAAGAAGTTCGCGGCGGGCATGGTGGCCAAGACGGAGAAGCTGCTCGGCGAGAGGGCCGGGCACCTGGAGTTGATCGGCAAGGGCAGGCTTAAGGGTGCGGAGAAGGACGGCGTTGACAAGAAGAAGGGTGGGACGAGGAAATTTGGGTGAGGTGATTGATGGTGGGGATAGAGATTCAAATGATTCACGCCGTGTGATGTGTGAAGTGGGATGCGAGGCTTCGGGTCTGCGTTCGTCGCCTGCGTATTGACCAGGGCTAGTACCGCGGAAGACTAGGCTGCCATTGCGAATAACGAACATACCACCGCTAAGAGAGTTGAGTCTCGATATGGAAGAGAGACGACATAAAGCTAGTTCCTTGCTCTCATTGTTCAGTCTTTCGAAAGCGGACAGGGTACATCGGAGCCATTCAATAGGGTATAACTCATCTATCAGGCTAGGCATGCTCTTATACTCGAAGTGCCGACCCTCGTTCATAGCAGGGATAAGACGCCTGAAGGGTTTCTATGTTGCGAGTGTTGAACAGAGTTTTATGCGTCCTTCCAAGTTACAAAGTTAGAAAAGACTCAAACGGTCAATCTATCTAGATAGGAGACTCGCTTCCTCAACGCATCTAATAAAATTACATAGGGACCGGAGTCCTTTGCAAGATCCCTTTTCGTTTAACCCGCGAAATCTCTCAAGATTCTAACTGTTCCCTATCACTCACCGAGATTGACCTAAGCTCTACCCCTATCCTTTTCACCTACCACCCTCCTTCCACTCCTTCGCTATACCAGCCAGCCTACTTTTCACAAACTCCAAATCCTCCTCAACATTCACCCTCCAGCTCGACACCGCGATCCGGCACGCCGGCTCCCCCTTCCACTTCGTCCCGCTCACGTACCACTCGCCCGAGTCCTGGATCTTCCTCACCAGCACGCCGTTCAACCCCACGTCCCGCGCGCGGAACAGGACTATCACGTGCGTGCTCTCGACCGCGTCGTCGGCTGGTAGTAATTCGTAGTCGTCTTTCAAATCCGGGTCCGAGATGAGGGCGAGGGCTACGCCCCGCGCTAGCCGCACCATGCGCGCGAGCATCTCGGCGATCCCGGCCGCCCCTTCGCTGAGGAGTACGGCGTACACGGGGAGCGCGCGGAAGCGCCGCGAGTTCTCGATGCCGATGTTTAGGGGGCTGGGGATGGCGGGGCCGGAGCCGGAGGGGGTTAGGTAGGCCGCGTTCGGGTTCTGGAAGACGGCGTGTAGGGTTGCGGACTGGCGGGTGAAGAATATGCCGGTATCGTAGGGCTAGGTTTTTGGTTAGAAGATGAAGGGTGGATGGGTTGAGGTGTTTGATAGGGTTAGATATCAAAGGGGTAAAAGGAATGCGACTCACGACGTTTAGTAATTTATGCCCGTCTACAGTAATGCTATCCGCGAGCTCGAGGCCTGCTGTAGCTTCCCGCAACTTCGCGAATTCGTCTGTATCTGGTAGAGCGCGGGCGAAGATGCCGAATGCGCCGTCGACATGTATCCAGGCCTGATACTTATCCGCCAATTCTCTCAGCCTCCTCATGTCTTCCAACCCAGTCGTAGCAAACCGGCCCGTGTTAACCTCACCAGCGCTGATAGCCACAATACTCGCGATACCCTCTTCCGTGCGCTTCAATTCCCGCTCAACGGCATCCAAGTCTAACCTCCACGGCTCGGCCTCGCTATACGGCAATTCCTTAACCGCGCGTCGTCCTAAACCTACCACCGAAGCCGCCTTAGACAACGAGCTATGCCCCATACTAGTCAGGACCCGTATCTCCCTAATGCCCGCCTCCGCGCACGCCCCCAGGATCCCCAACTCGCCCACCGTCGCCTCGCTCGCGGCAGGCAACCTCCTGCGCACGACCTCCTCCCTCCCGCACGCCAGGCCCAGGATATTACTCGCCGTCGCGCCCGTCGTAAACGTGCGGCCCTCCCAGCCTAAACCCTCCCCTTTCTCCTCGCTTGTTTCTGATTCTAAGCCAAGAAGCCGGAGCAGCAACCGCAGAGCCACGTCCTCGACCTCGGTCGCGATGCTCTGCTCGGGCAGGTGCACCTGCACGCTAGTATCGAGCGCGCTGGCCAGGTTGTCCGCCGCCTCGGCGACGGGCAGCGACGAGCCAGTCACGAACCCGAAGTACCGCCCGCTCCGGTTGTGCCCCGGAAGCGCGGGCGCGACGGCGGTTAGGAGGTGCTGGATCGTTGCTTGTGGGCCGAGGGGGGCGAGGGGGGGTAAATTGGAAGGGGAAGAGGATGAGGATGGGGATGGTGAGGGGGAGGGGGAGGGGGAGAGCGAGGGCAGGGATGAGCGGGCGAGGGAGAGCGCGGAGGAGGTGGGGAGGGTGCGGGCTTGGGTTCCGGCCGGCACGGCGGCGACGGAGCGGATTTGCGTGTAGGATTTGGTGAGGAAGGTCTCGGTGTCCATTGTGTGCGGTGGTCTAAGTGGTTCTGTATGTTACAATACTGTTACGGGGTAGTTGTGCTTAGATACGTCCTCTCGTGAGTGTTCAAAGGGGTAGTAGGTGTGCTAGTTTAATCGATGTGAGTGACAAATGAAAGGTCTTAAGTGAGAATGAAGCGAAAATTCCTTCTGATGTTGAAATAGAAACAATTTATCTTATGTAATCGTATCCCTGGAACGAAGTTGATTCTTCAAAGCATTAGTTTTCACATTATTTGACCGCTTGAAGTTGGGTCATCGTCGTTTTTCTATCGATCGCAAGCTATTGCCTCCAAATGCTGTAATCCGGCGGGTAAGACACTAAAGTCTGGTCCGAAGCCCACATTTCGCTAGGTATTCTTATATTAGTAATTCAACCACGTATAGCCTCGAGGTAAGGTGTTGGTTAATTATCATACTAAGAAGAAGTCAGGTAACAAATGGATTCGTACGAGTACCTAGGTATTGTAAGACCTATCGTGAAAATACGTACATAATATTCTTGTGATAGCTTTAGATATTGTAGAGTACCTAGAACCCCTATGTCAAATGCCAGTTAAGCATGAGGCATGTTACAGTGCAATATGTCTTACGATGCTATATATTTAATATTCTGAAATAGCAGCATAATACCTAGCTCGAGTTGATCCTACCTTTCCTATACATCTGAATCGTTTTTTTAAGTAGGCAATTAGTTGTCAGGCGTATGCGAGGTTCTGGCCCTTGCCATTGGGATGATATCTATGTCCACCACTCCCTAGTGCTTCCAGTATAGACAATGTACAATGAGCCTTGATACCGAAAAGACGAGTGTAGTTATTTCAAACTGCGAGAATGGGAGATCCTGCACTTTGCGGGAAACAAGTCAAATAACAGGTAGCCGACTTGACTCGTAGCAAGGAATTCAACTAGTATCGGATGTTTAGCACACTGGCAAGTCTTTATCTAAACACATACTACCATTGCATAAAATTGAGAGACCAATAGCGATACCAAGGGTGACAAATACTGATCCTAGAGGGATCTGTAAGGCTCTGGCTTTCCAGCAGCACCGTTTGAATCGTATCCTCGTAGTGTGAATGGCATATAGAAAGACTAACTTAGGTATTTCTTTTGAACGTGAACATATCTACCCGTTCTTCAGCTGTAAGTCTAGTAGTTCGGGCTGAAGATCGAGAACGAATTAGCCTATACCGGCCAAGAGCGAATAATTCCCCATTCCGTATCCTCAACGCGTTTCTAGTAAAGGAATATAGTTTTTGTGGCGAAGAGCTTACTTATTGCTGTGCCCACGAATTATTCTGCAAGTAAAATCATCAAGATCATCCATTGGATTTGGTAGTGGAAGCTAGGACGGCGAACCATAACTTCCTAATACCATCGGCCCGACGGATTCAGGGACGTTGAATTGCTGAATATTCTAAGTGCCAAGAATAATAATCGAGACATGGTGCCAAGCGATCGTCAGAGTACTGCGAGGATTGGATCCTTCATTATTAAGATGATGAGCTACCTACACTAGGTATGGTGGCTGTAATGACATGAGGGGCGGGATGAGATATCCATACAGCAAAGTCTCCTCTCACCTCTGTTAATCTCATCGACGAAGAGGAATGACAAAGACCTCAATTCTCTTCCTGTCACTGAAAAGTTCGACTCATCGGCGTGTACTAGTATATACGGGTTACACCCTTGATTGCGTTAAAGTTGCTTTGTAACAATTAGGGAGTCAAGTCATAGCATACGGTCTCGGCGCGTTGGATTGAAGCGGGGTCTCTAAGGTATGAAGGTTGAGCCAGATTTCAAAGTCATATAAAGAGAATTGACTGTTGCAGCTCTGTGTTCGACGTGGTTGATCCATACAATGAAACTTCACGCGTCATTGGGTAAGGGGAGTTTATAGTAGCAAGATTGAAGGTGAGAAACGGCAGGATGTCTTAGATAAAATGTTATATCCACCCCATTCAAGTCAGAAATGATATGCATTATGCAGATAAGCCTGAGAAGTTTATAACGTCAAAGCACAAAAGAGTTGCATGTATGCAGCAAATCTAACTCTACCAAACTTCCAGGTTTGCAGTTATCGATACGACAGTTGAAAGAGTTAATAATAGCTTAAACTGCCAGAACTGTTAGGCGTTATTTAGGTGTTAGCCGGTGCTAAGCCTAACCAGGTTTAGAGGCCGAGTCAAAGCAGCCAGAGAGCGGGCGAGCTAAACCTTGTACTGCGTAGAAACCTTAGAAACCTTACAAGATTAACGTTCGGAGCAGGTTTAAGTACTTTCGTACAGTCAAGCCTCCAATGTTCTCCTTTCTTTTTATGGAGCTGCTAGTCGTCCTTCTTTAGAAAGTCATTGCGATCCAGACCCAAGTCTGTGAGCCCCGTCGATCCTTTCTTCAAATTCCGTTCGGAGGAGAGAATGACTTTACTTAGCATTAGGAGACAATTCTTTTTTTCCCTCTCTCCAACTTCCTCTCGTTATTTTTCATTATCTTTTCTCTTTTCACGCCCTTGGAGTTTGAATGAGTTTGGCTTTGACATGGTCGTTCGCATTTAGCGGGCGTGCTACTTTGGACTCCATTCCCTTACTTCTTCCTGCTCGCTTCGTTTCTCAAATCATAATGAATTGACCAGCTGATGGGATGCTGATGAAGCCCTAATCCGAATCGAGGACTAACACCCCCTGACCTATAATCAACCAGCGACATACCCTCTTTTGGCTCCTTTGGCCTCAGTCGTCTATTCGTCTCCCATTCGTCTCCCAGCCTCCACGCGAATTTCCTAGTTGGTTGTAGTATTCTAAGCCCGACTTTTTTTCCAATTTTCAGCCGCGGCGCCAGTGTAACCGAATCCACCCTCGTTGTTTTCAACTGATGCTCACGAGAGCATCAATTATCAACTTACCTTCAAAAGCGCCAATATGTCCGGGCTCATGAGCAAACGCCAACAGGCGCGAAACGAGAAAGCATTGCAGGAACTTGTACATAATGTACCGGGAAACAATTTCTGCGCTGATTGTCAAGCGAGAAATCCAGGTAGGTGATGTTTACGGAGCTTGCTGCTTTGTTTTCCCCGTTCCCAACACCGTTGAAACCTATGGCTGACGTTGCACCTTTAAGCTTGGGCATCATGGAATGTACGTGCTTAATTAATTAGATGCCCGTTATCGTCGCTCTCTAGCCACTACGAAGACCGCGAAGACCATTTATCCCTTAATAGAATAAGACAAATCAGAAACTAATATAATCGTAGTTGGGCGTGTTTCTTTGCATGCGATGCGCTGCCATCCATCGCAAGTTGGGCACGCATATCTCCAAGGTTAAGTCGCTTAGCATGGATAGTTGGTCGAATGAACAGGTTGAAGTACGAATGACTCAGCATCTCAACGTGATAGAACCGAGTCGGTTATGACTAACAGTGCCTATAGAGCATGAAGCGAGTGGGAAACGTTGCGTCCAACAAGATCTACAATGCTCAAAACAAGAAGCCTCCGATGCCCATCGATGCTGACGAAGCCGACTCTGCTATGGAACGATTTATACGGGCTAAGTATATACAGCCGGCAGCAGTAAATGGCACGAAGAAGCATAATACTGGAAGTTCTGACGAAGGCACTCCGCCGCCGCTGCCACCCAAAACAGGTAGTCGTTTCTTCTCCTTCCGATCTAAGAAGGATACGCGCACGCGCGAGAATTCTTTCGGCTCCCATGATACCCAACGCAACCAACAGAGCAACAAGGCGTCCAAGGTCTTCGGAGCTAGTGTACACCAAGACAGCCCAGAGGCTACGGCACAAAAGTTGACGCAGCTTAGGGACATGGGGTTCATGGACGACAAACGTAATGCTATGATTTTGAAGGGCGTGAATGGTAACCTTGAAAAGACGGTGGAAGCGCTGGTGCGGCTTGGAGAAGGCGGAGGCCCTTCATTACCTATACCATCTCGCGATGGTTCCCTACCCGGTTCCTCTAGGTCTTTGACTCCCCAGCCCACACCCACGTCGCCACGACCTCCAATTGGGCTATCTAAGTCGAGCCCGCCTCCTGCACCGAGTCCGGCAAGTACTATGTCAAACAACCCTTGGGACATACAACCGGCACCACCTCAGTCCTCGCAGTCAACGGGAACTCTACAGAACAGGAACCCTTTTTACGCTGCAAGTTCGAACCCATTTGGAATGCCGAATCAACAAGCCGAGTTCAATATGAACCAGAGTCTACAAAACTTATCCCTAGCACCGACATCTCAGCAAGCGCTCTTCCCTCACCACACCGGCGGAGTGCCGACTCCTCAGCCAATATCGCAGTCGTTTTATTCGCAGTCCATGACTCCTCCGATGCCGCAAACCCAGAGCTTCTCATCACTCTCCTATAATAACAGCCAATCCTACTCTCAACCGACTGCCCGAGCTCAAACGCCACAAGGATATAACCCCTTCCTACAAGCACCCAGGACTCCAGACCCGAGTCTGTCGTTGAACACCTCACCGTTCCAAAATCAAGGGTCTTTTGCTACCAATCCCTTCACTAGGTCACCGACTAGAATCGCGTCGCCTACTCTGAATCAGATCCCTGAGCAGTCGCAGCAAAACTTCTACAATTCGCCCCATTCTCCATATGTGAGTAACCCGTTCTTTGCGACGAACCAGCAGTCACAATCTCCCATCCCTGTGGCGCAATCTCAACCCCAGCCTCAGTTCCAGTCAACCCAGCAACAATGGTATGACCCACAGCCGCTGGTGCAGGTGGCAAGTCAACCTCAGCCAGTTTATCAACAGCAACAGCCACAAAGAGCCGACACGGCTTCTATCATGGCTCTATATAATTATCCTCAGCTAGCTCCGACCAAGCTGCAAAACCAGGATCAGAGCACACCCAGCACAGAGACGAACCCTTTTCCTACGTCAGCACACGCACAGGCGCCTCCGCAACAAAACGTTCCATCACCTTTGTCAGGAACCAAAAATCCTTTTATGAACAGCGCAGCAGCCCCTGCTGCACCTACACCAGCAGCTACAGCTCCGAGCCCGTTTGCATCACACAGTAATCTTAATTCTGCTTCTTCAGGTGCAAGGAGTCGGGAAAGCATGACTCTCGGGATGGAGATGGCTTGGAATAACGGTCGGCACAGCCCAGACGCATTCGCGAGCTTAAGCGCAAGGAGCATGTAATGAAACGAGGTGGGCTGCTGTGTGTATATAATATAATAGTCACAAGGTGTACCATAATAATGATCTTCCAGTAAAAGTTCTAATTTTGTAATCTTCTAGATTCGATGTCTCAGCCCTACGACGTTTTCGTGACATTCCACGCCCCTTGATTCATCAAAGCTCCATCCGGATCCTACTTATGAATCTCCTTCAAGCTAAACTCTTCCCAAGGTATCTCCTCCAAATCATCAAACGCGTTCTCGTCGACCCTCACGACCTCGCTCCACCCCCGGATCAGAGCCCGCCAGTAACACGTCTCGGCCGCGCCGCTGAAGTACCCCCCGCCGTCGAACAGCTCCCGCTGGCGCCGCGCGATGCCCTCGGCGATCCGCGGGTGCCGCTCCAGCCATTCGATCGTGGACTCGAGGTCCGACCAGTCCGGCGCCACGAACAAGATGTTCGCATCGCGCTCCGGGTCGTAAGAGCGCGGCCACGCGGACTGAACCCAGGGCGCGGGGTACTGTTGTGCCAGCTCCAGTTCCGGCTCCTCCGAGGTTTTCTGGCGCGCGCGCGCGACGCCCGGCAGAGAGGCGCTGAAGACGGGCTTGACGAGGTGCGTGAGGTGCTGCATCCACGCGACCGGCGGGCTCAGCACGACGGACGCGCACAGCTGGTGGAAGTGGAAGCGCCCCGAGTACGTCAGCCCCTCGGTATGCACGATGTACCGGTGCCGGCAGAAATCCCATATCGGCACCGCGTTGGAGCCGTTCGCGTTCAGGGCCTCGATGTCGGCCCACGGCTTACCGCGCGAGGCGGAGACGAGGGCTTGGCGTTGCCGGCCCGCGCGCGGGTGGTTGAACCAGGTTGTGCCGCGCCAGAGGGCGCGAGGGGATTTGGAGGGCCAGGGGAGGCTGGATTCGATGCTGGTTATGAGGCGCGCGGCGTGGGGGAGCGAATGGATTGTGGGGGAGGGCCAGGAGTACTGGCTGAAGTGCGGCATGGCGAAGTATCGCTTTGTGCTGCTGTCGTAGGTAGGGTCCGCGGGCCGCGAGTAGGAGAGCGAGGGCGAGATCGGGTCGTCTTCGTGGTTTATGGCGAGGATGGTGTCGGGCAGCGGTTCGTCTGCCGGTGCGGTTAGGAGCGCCGTGGCGAGCTGGTAGAGCGTTGCGGAGCGGTGCTGGAGCATCTCGGCTGAGAGGTCGGATTTGCGCGCGTAGGATAGGATGGACAGCTGGTTGTTGCGGATGCGGGCTATGAGCGGCCCGAGGTCATGGGGCCGTCGGGGAAGGGTGAAGGGTCCTTTGGAGACTTGCAGGGAGATCTCGTGGGTTAGGCCGGGGAAGGCGCTGGCGCATTGGGATGTGCTAAGGTGTCGGTTGTTAAGGAGGGAGGGGGGGTGTTTTGATATCCATGCCGGACTTGACTTTGGGTTGGTATCGGTGTTGGACTGGTGAGGATGGGATTGGGGAAAGGTGTCGACGATGGTTGATCGTGACGAGTCGAGGCTGTGGTCTGGCACGAGAAGGAAGCAGTATAGAGCCAGACAGATGACGGATATGACGACGACCTGCCGAAGACGAGCGCTGGATGTTGGAACGCGTTGGGGGGTTCGGAGTATCGACGTCATCTTGGTCGTGGTCGTATTTGTCCCATTCTTATGATATATACCTACGAAGACTCTAGATTATCACCGACAAAATATTCTAGAGGATGATCTATACTGGGAAGTTCGAGTCTCGACTAACGTAGGCAATTAGAATTGCACGCATGAGAAAAAGAGAAGACGTCCATATCTGCAGATCTGTCAAGAATAATAGGTTCGTCGCGATATCCGGGACGTCTGGTTCCGAGAGAAGACATGCTACTTAATCTGGACTCCAAGATCTGAAGGGCAATGCTTGTACAATCTAGATTTCAGGGGGTTTCCTGCCGCCCGCCGCATCGTTCCGCCAATAGGAGTACAACTAGATGGGTACCCTGTCTACCCCGGATAATGCAGAGGTTACACAACCATTAGCATCTGAACCTATCTCCAACTGACTGGCGTTGGGTGAGAACCTAATCGATCCTCTCATTGAAAAATATGGCCTCAAGGCCTGAGGAGGTGGGATTAAAGCCATCATAGAAGTGCGGTTATGAGAATTAACCAATGTTTGATTATACAACCTACCTAGTTCTCTAGTTCTACGATTGGGTATAATATAGCCTATTTTCTAACTTATCACAAGCAATTCCAATATCTGTTACGGTAACGGATGCTCTTAAGAGGAAAGTACGGCAGCACCAGAGGAAAGACCGGCACCTCCGTGTTCCGCGGATAGACACTTCCCAATTTTATGAGACCCGGAAATATGGGTAAGGTTTCGGCAGCGGGTAGGGCTTACCACGGGCTTGGAGTGGACCCCTCAACTAACGATCGCGTGCTCGCTCGCCATGAAACCCGTTTTTTCCCTCACGAATCACAATCTACGCTCTTATATATATCACTACCTAATTTTTGCTATAAACCACGATACACTTATACACGGCTTCATTATTCTTAGTATAAACGTTATACCCTTTAGAACTTTGAGGTTCGAGACGGCATCGGACAGCCACAAAATGGTTCGGAAGCTTTAATCCAGCTTAGAGATTCCACCTCCAACTTATACTGATGCTTATCAGGTCCATGCCAATGCGTCGAATTTTGCTGAGGGGGTGACGAAAGACGAAGCTTACACTCAAGTACTATTACAGGCCGAAGGTCTCTTTGAAGGTCAAAGAAACTGGGTATGTTCCTACCTTTAACGTTTAAGCACTAAACTCGTATTTATGCTTCATCTTTAGGTGTGGTACGTCTCAGAATAGGAGTGCCTTCTAGACTGGAATATCAACTAATGACGCTTATGAAGCAATCTCGCCAATGCGGCTTCCCTGTTATGGCACGCCTACAAGTCACTGCCGCAGCCGAGTAACCAGGTGAATTGGGCGGGTTAGTAATGCGCCTTGCTGTGAATGCTAGATTTATAACTTCGTCGTCATAGGCTTTTACACACTCGACCCGCAGGCAGCGTCATCAAAGCAGCAACTTATTCTAGGCCCTTTCCAGGGCAAAGTAGCCTGCCAGACCATCGCTTTCGGGAAAGGGGTTTGCGGCACGGCAGCAGAGACTCAGACGACGCAGTTGGTTCCGGATGTCGAGCGGTTCCCGGGCCACATCGCATGCGATGGGGATAGCAAGAGTGAGATAGTGGTCCCTATTACTGTAGAAACAGAGGGTAACGGGGAAAAGGCGAGGAAACTGGTTGCTATCATCGATATTGACTGCGCCGACCTTAGCGGTTTCGATGAGGTAGACAAGAAGTATCTAGAGCAACTGGCAGAATTGCTCGGGCGAAGCTGTGATTGGTAATGCGTGACGTTCGGTCATGCTGTCATCATCAAAGACAAAAGGCTTCGCAGCTTAGAGAACCACGCGTAGAGGAGAGGGCTACAGGAATGTTGGATTATTGAAGCATGGTTCGATTTCATGTACGTACCCTATGCATGTATGTACATAGATATATGCCTATCACGTCCCATACCCCTTAGAAGGTTAGAGGCCTCAGACGTTAAACAGATAAATTAACAGCCCAACAAACGAGCACAGCCACCCATAGGTAGTAATAAGGCTTTTAGACTTTAAAAATCTCACCAACTTCAGTTCGTTATTGGTTAATCCCAAGTATGCCCGTCAGGTTACTACAGTATCTCTGGGGCGCTTCATATGCAAAATATATGGGTACCTACCTAGGTAGGTAATGAAGTAGGGATAAAGGCTTGCCAATTACTAGCCATGCTTGATGACTCACCGTATGGATGTTTCCTAGTCTGCTGTAAACGGAGGTGTACATAGGTTGATATCCCATAATTTCTCATACGTTCTACCTATGTTATGCTATTTTCGATCGTGCTGTCAGTTTTAATCACAACTGGAACATAGTTACCTACCTATTTTACTATCTAAAATATATTGAACTTTGCCTAAGTAATACCTACACCCGTGTGGAACCGTTTGTTAGACGTCATAACTTCGTGACCGACTCGAGTGTATGATTTCTTTTGTGGGTGCTTCTTACGAAGGTGAGCGCAAAGGCTATAATCCAACCTGGCTGAAATCATCACTGATGTAGAGTCCTTCATGGTGTTAGCACTTTTGGTTCCTAATCGCCTCACAGATAAATCTCGACATTTTTATATCCGACAGTTTCTTGAATCACTCTGCGTTGAGAGTTGAAGACGCGGAAGAGACCATACAGATTTCGCAGCCTTATCAAAGGAATGGAATCTCCTAGTGAGATCAAGCTTGTATTGAATCGCCTGCGCAGACGATTCGATAGAGAAATAAGAGAACAAGAAAGGTTAATGAAAGAACTTACATTATTATATGGCTATACTTTTGAGGAGTTCAATGCTCTCCATGTTAGGCTTTCTGGAGGTAGCTCCAATCGGTGCAACTCCTCTGGTGTCAGCTCCTTAAGGGATACGGTAATCGTCGTTAGAGGTGACTCTCTTGGGAACCACGCGCAATCAGACAAGCCATATACAAGCAACGGCGGTGCCCATGCGGATAACTTCCATACGAATGGTCATAGGCTTGAAATCAACCAGCAATCCTCCCAGCAACAACAACAACAACCGGTAGCGTTGGAATATCATTCCTCTGGCGCCGCATCAACCGCTCATGGAGAAGAGAAACGAACATACACATGCTTTTACCTGTTGGCAGCTGAGATAGGGGCGTTGATTGCTAGTATTGGAATATCGATTTGGTGGTCCGTCGACCACAAAGACGTGTCGGGTGGCTTCACGATGGGTTCGTACTTGCTTGCGGTACCCAGTGGAATCACAGCTTTGATAACCATCAATCACCGGCAAAGCTGCCGATGCTGGGCTCGTCGACAAGTACCTGTACCATGAATAACGGTTCTGACGAATCCAAATATACTTGCTTCCTAACCCCAGTTGGCGCCAAGCAGTGATCATAGGAAAGAAAAAGGAGGGATTAGTTAGAGTCGAAATAGTTTCTGAAGATACTATCCAAACTCAGGGGATACGTATACCTAATAAAGATAGCTTCACCGATACAACGATATCCCCGTATTAACATCGGATCTCCCACATGCACCAACCGGAATCGATGCCCCGCATCAGGTTACACGGCGCCAACTCGGCGCTCCCGATCTCGCAGGGCTTACTTAAGCTCAGGAAAGGTCTTATCGCGTACCCCTATACAATCTCCTCTGCTACCCCAAGATCTAAGCCGATGCCAGGAATGCGATAACGAGCCAATCAACTATGAGAAGCTTCTCGAGGTCCCTAAGAGCCTTCTCTCGCACCCTCGCGACCGCATCTCGTTTCCGGACCCGGACCCCGACCCAGCCTTTACTACTTACACCTCTAGCTACGCACACCGGCATCCCCTCGCATCTGGCAAGGATACAAGCGAGAACCATGGCGACCTCCAACGCGCCCGTGCTCGTGCAGTCTCTCAAGCTGTCCTGCATCCAGCTGGCCTCCGGGCCGGACAAAGCCGCCAACCTCGCGCACGCGCGGGACATGGTCCTCTCAGCCGCGCGCGACGGCGCAAAACTCGTCGTGCTGCCGGAATGCTTCAACTCGCCGTACGGATGCGAGTACTTCCCCTCCTACGCCGAGACTCTGCTCCCTTCCCCACCGACGCCCGAGCAAGCGCCATCCTACCACGCGCTCTCCTCCATGGCCGCCGAAGCCGGCGTCTTCCTGGTCGGGGGCTCGATCCCGGAAGCGGACCCGGACCCGGCCGCGAAGAAGTACTACAACACCTGCCTGACCTTCGGCCCCGACGGCGCGCTCCTCGGCACGCACCGCAAGGTGCACCTCTTCGACATCGACATCCCGGGCAAGATCGTCTTCCGCGAGAGCGAGGTCCTGTTCCCGGGGAACAAGGTCACCATCATCGACTTGCCGGGGTACGGCAGGATCGGCGTCGCCATCTGCTACGACGTGCGGTTCCCCGAGCTCGCGACCATCGCGGCGCGGCGCGGCGCCTTCGCGCTCGTGTACCCTGGGGCCTTCAACACGACGACGGGGCCCCTACACTGGACTCTTCTGGGCCGCGCCCGCGCGACGGATAACCAGATGTACGTCGCGCTGTGCAGCCCCGCGCGCGACGAGGAAGCGTCGTACCGCGCGTACGGGCACACGCTGGTCGTGGACCCGATGGCGCGCGTGCTCGAGGAGGCGGGCGAGGGCGAGCAGATTGTTTCTTGCGAGCTGGACGGCGCGCTCATCGCGGAGACGAGGCGGAACATCCCGCTGTCGACGCAGCGCCGGTTCGACGTGTATCCGGACGTGAACGCGGGGAAGATACGGTTTAAGGAGCCCGGGCTGGTGGAGGGATCTAAGGAGGCGAAGGAAGGGCCGATGTTGGTGAGGAGGAGGTCGGGGGTGGGGTTTAAGTTCGTGGGTGGGAATAAAAAGTGAAGGCTGAGGTTGGATTGGGGCTGAGGGTAGGTTTGTACGTTCAATCTCGTGGGAAAGGGAAGCCTGGGTGAAAGGGGAGTTAAGCCTTTTCGGCAGAACCACCGTACTTCATTCCCCTGAAGTGTGGATATCGTGCTGTATTTATATAACTCATAGAATAGTAGAGACCTTCGGGATTCTTCACGAAGTATGAGTTACGATGTTACCAGAATAGTATCACTTGCTACCTTGCGAACGGAGCTATAGGAGTAACCAAAAAGGGGGTGCGCATATGTAGTTACTCCGTTCTATGCTTAGGTACGGTTCATTGCGTTACAAAGCTTTGTTTTACTCTTGCTATATAAGCAGCCCTGGGCATTATTCCTCATCATTTACCTAACTCACTTTTAAAGGCCCATGTCCACCTGCATCTAGGAGGATAGACTTCCTCTTTCCTATAGAAGCATCAAGTGAATATCGGATTGCAGTCAGTCAGTTGATTGCTAGAAGAATGAGCTTGTTTTGTTGCTTCGATATTGACAATCTCTTTTCCTTTACCCAAGTACTACGTAAAAGATATATGCTGAGTACGCTTGTTGAGACGGCCATGGGACCCAACGCGTAACCCTTCGTCCATGAACCTACAACCTACCTACCTGCCCGATGAAGACGAGCGCGAGGGAAGCGCCACGTAAGGTCATCTGGCCCTGGCCCAGCGGATGCACTTTTCATTCTTCGTCAGCGCGCAACCATCTTCCGCCATTAGATCACGAAATCTATTGCTCATTCTTCTAGATAGGTTCAACACACCCATTCCTCTCAGTGGAGAATCTAGAATCGAACTCGATATTGTCGGAGCCTCGGAGGGTGTAATCAGATCACGAGGCAACGGAATATGCAGTTGCGCGTAACAGAACATTGTCTCTCAGCTATCATCGTACGCAAACATTTGGAGCGTTGGGCGAACGCGTGATCGCAAAAGCTGCCGTGAAATTTTCTGCCATACACAAGAGGCACACGAGCAATTTCCTTAATGGATGCCGCGCAAGAATTAGTCTAGACAGAGGCTTACCAGGTAGCTAGGTTTATGTCTCACGATCTTTCTTGGCCCCCGCTTTATCCCACCCCTACCCCTACTCTGCGATCTTTTAACCGTTTAGGTGGCTTTCAGAGTGGGTAGGATTGACATAGCGGCAGCTGCGGCTGATTAGGCCGGCTTTGACGAGCGGGTATCTAAGAAATATGAGTATTTGTCGATCTTCATAGTATGTGTTGCGAGATAATGAGCACCCTACAGCCCCATCGTTTCATGTTGCGTAGTGGATGATAGCCGCGCGGAGAATTTGAATTCGAAATGGTAGGTGGGCAGGGAGCGCAATAATTGTATGGAAAAGGACAATGAGGGGAATAGACAAGGTGTGATTGATCACATTCCACAGTTACTAACCGGCAAGCCATGCACGTCAGCGTAGCTGTTCCGAAGCCGCTCGGCAACTGATCTGACGTCTTGAGATTTTCTTAATCGTTCTGTCTCAGTTGCCTGTATCTCGGACATCTCGTGGAGAAATCAGAACGACGCGAGTTTCCAGCCTGCCAACCTAGTAACTCGCTTGACAAACTGGCTTGGCATTTCCTCTCGTTCTTGGACCAATGGCCTAAGAAAGAGACTAAAGACGTTCCTGTTGGAAAGCTTCCAGACCCTTACCTAACAACAATTTATGACTAATAGTAGCAATGCGTAAGTTGAAGCGGATTTCCGGGAGTGAAGCTAGGGCTCAGATGCGGCTCTATATAGCCAGCATGTACCCTGTAGATCGCGTGGGCGACGGGTACGCCTAGTTGGTAAATACCTATTTCGTGACTAGGTAGATCTGAAGTACGGCTCGTAAGGCTTTTCCCCGAGTTAAGGCCAGAGCGAATTCGGAGAATTGGGGAAGCTGAAATTCGATTTTTTTCGTACTAATCGATGCTGCATGCTGCGGCTCGGTCTTACTTGAGACGAGCATATGGATGGACGGTAATGTCAGGACCCGGTGGTGGTAGTGGTCGTTTATGGAACTTTTACCGTGTATCGCAGCCATCAGAATTCCTCCTGCAAACCCTTGCTTAACCGGAATGGCTCCCCGTTCAGACGAGACCTTTATAGAAAGTCCAGCCGATCTGGTCTGCTCCAAATGTGATTTTTACTTAGACAACTTTCACGCATACCGTAATTCGTAATCATGGCGGTAGATGATGTGGGCTGTGAGAGTTGAGAATTAAGGTGGCGCTCTAGAGAATCGAGATTTGGTAACATGCAGTTTACCGCGTGTATACAACCGAAACGACGTCGCAGTAAAAGTTGTGACAATCCCTTGCTCATATATAATCGCGTTTTACACAAGCCCTCCTTTTCATGAAACACTTTCATGGAGAACTTAACCCCAACGCCTCATCTGCACTAGTACGATGATCCTCGCGGACCTCCTGTGGAGGACTCAAGAGCCATCCACTTTGCCCACATCATCGGGATAGTCGTGGCGATGCTTTTGGCAAGTGGGCACGAGACCTAAGAAATCTCGACGGTAAAGGTTCTAGAACGCCATAGTCCATAAGTGTCCATAGCGGATGGCACGAAAAAAGGCTGCAGTTCGTAGTGTTGTAGCGCAGTTAGAATGGAGTTGGGATGGAGCTTTCCCGCTTCTTTCTGCGAAATGAATACGACAACACACAGAAAGAAGCAATTAGTCGCGTGACCAATGATCTGGTCAGTATGCCTTAACGGTGAAGAGAGCACGGATGGGGAGGGGTGGTAAGGGTAGTGTTAGGTAACATGAAGGGATCGGGAATGAAAAGTGGAAGAGCTTTTAGAATGTCTCAAGACCTATTATATAGCGGTGAAAGCACACGTGTTGGATATAAGGTTTCTGATTGGAGGGGAAGGAGCTGCACGACGACAGCATCGTTGCTGCAGTCTATCTCAATCGAAACATTGAATTCCAACATTGAAAGCGGATTACGTTTATGAAGCGAACCTGTAATACCTGCTTATGCAGGCTAATTCATACATGTACTATCAGACCCGGCTGTTAGGTAATGGTACATATTGTGTAGTGTAGGACAAGAGTTTAAACATTATGGTCCAATCAGATCCGATCAAAATCCATGTCTCGCTATACTAAAACCAGGGTCTTGCTGGGTATTTAACGAATAAGCTTGCCTCTACGGCTTTGACTTGTAGCTGCCTCGTTAGATGCAATGAGAACTTGCATATAATGAATTATAAGCATTTAAGTCTTTCTCCGGTCCAATTGATTTACCTTGCCAACATCATCTCGTCTCGAGAGTATGGTTGCACTTACAATCAATTACATATTCTTTCCTGCATGTGAGCAATTTCAGCTGTAACCTTTCACCGCAGCTTGGGGGAGTAGCGAGAACAAAGACGTAAGGTGCCAAGGAGCGATAGAACGACGTGAGGGTAGATCTGGTGATATTCATCAAACCGTCTCGTATCAAGTAGGCCTTAGTATATAGTATCTACCCAGATAGCAGAAGTAGTGCTGGTGAGTCTGGATGAGATCAGCGCAGGGGCCGAGACCGCTATAGTTCCTGGTGTAGGTACGTATAAGCCGCTAAGATATCAAGAAGAGTCTAATGCCTAGAATAGTTAAGGCTGATCAAGGTGTGTCCCGGCATTGATATGTAATAGAGAAGATAGTTGAATTGGATGAATTCGGAAATCGTAGGCGTCTAGCGGGACGAAGAACCGTCCGAAAATCTCGAGATTCTTTCTCCGGGGCGTTTCATTCAAGGGAATCCCGGCCGAATACAAATAGAGACTGCATAATACTTAAAAATAAAAACTGCATAGCTCGGCGCTACTGTAAATAATGAGACCACTTTGACCTTTATTTTCTTCTCTTCGCCTTCGTCGGTTGATCTTCACATCTACATTCACATTCGCTTGACTTTCGAACTTCGAAGAATTCTAGGCTCTTCTATCTAAACCTGTCACTGAAACCCAATTGCTCCTCTTAGAACCCGAAAAGTGACGATCAATATCTGAATATTTTGTCTGTGCAGATAAACATTTCTAAAGACTAGGTACAGACTAAACATCCTGACATCCCGACTTATCTCTGTCCACCTTTTCGATTCCAAGGTTTATTCTTGCAGGTACTTACGTATAGGTACCCACTAGCCAAGGCAGGTGGCACCAAGAAACGAGGGCCTCCTACGTATCGTATCTTCTTCGTACCATCCCAGCTCAGCCAGGCCAGACCAGACGGATAAGACACATAACGTCATATTCTTATTATTGCACATGGAAGATTAAAACGAAGGTTGAACGGTCCAAGGTCCGAGCACTGAGACATACTAAACTCCCGATTTCCCCACACCACCAGTACTCTTATCACCGTCCTTCCCGTTTCCAAACAAACGAATAAAAACTAACAAAAAGTCCCATTGATACCGACATCGATATCGACCAATCTTTCTCTATCCACACCGAATGCACTCAATTCGTGCCGTACCCATAGGAAGAGCCGGGACTTTGACCAATTGCCTATTGACGAAGACGAAATAGAGTCGCAGCGGCTATTTAGACCGCGGTGGCGTCGCTCAAATCGTGAGAATTATCGACGATGAAATACGGGGAACACTTTGAGGAAGAGTCGGTTCCAAGTTGGGGTCTACACAATATCGATTACAACTCGCTCAAACACCAAATCAAGGCGCATACGACGAAAGACCAGGCTACCGCCATAGCAATTCCGGGACAACAGGACTATGCTCTGAAAAGATTCGAAGATGCCTTCTACTTCGAGCTCTGCAATCAACATAACCGGGTCGGTCTCTTTGTCACAAGCAAAGCAGACGAGATCTCGAGGCGCCTGCGTGAGTTTTGCCAAGTCTTACCAAGCCCTCCCGACGCCACAACAAAGTCAATTGGCATATGACAATCAACTAACCATCAGCTGTTCAGGTCACCTCTCCGACTCTGTACACCAACTTATAGTACGATGCAACAATGCAGGTGGTGTGTCCCCAAAGCGACAACGGCGGTTGGCCAAGTATGCTCTACAAATCGACGAATGCGACGACGACATCAAGGCCTTGAGCCGATTTGTTAACGCCCAAATAATAGCATTCCGGAAGATCCTGAAGAAGTACAGGGTATGCTCCTACACCTAACTTTGTGTGCCGATGCGGGAAGAAACCTACGCCTGCTTATGACACAGCGCTAACCTTTACTCAACCTTATAGAAATGGACCGGTTCGACAACGTTGGGTAGTCGTTTCAAGGAGAACATCCTAAGTTCACCTAAGAGCTTTACGAGGCGCGACATCACCCCCCTTCGACTGCAACATCGTGAGCTGCTCACCACCTTGGAGGCCGCCTCTCCCGATATCGACTCTTTCCAAGCCGAGCGACAGAAGCAGAAACAGAAAGCGAATTCCGAACAACCTAATCACAGTCGCCGATCGTCCCCAACACGGAAGCCGAAGTCTTCGTCCGTGAGCACACCGGGAGGCTCATCGATGACGTACTGGAACGAATATGACCACGGCAGCGAAGCGGGGGATTACGAGGAGGGTGGATACGCACTTTACATTGACCCAAACGCAAACGCGGACTTTCCTGGATTCGTCTACGTTAAGACCATGTTCACGGCGCCGATGGATAAGGTCCGGCAGTGGCTTAAGACGCGCTCGCCGCACTCGTCCGAAAGGCAATCGCTTCTCTCCGGCCGCGGGCAGTCGCCAGTCGATTATTTCAGCACTCGTCATTCGGCCACCGCCCACACTACCGACAACGAAACGACCGAGGACGAGTACGCGTCATCCCTGAACTCGAGCATCGGCCGCAGAAACAAGTCCAAGTACGCCGCCCTGCCGGCCACCGAAGAGGGCTCCGACTACCAGATCGCCCTGTACCATGACAAGGTACTCACGCGCGCCGTGATCCTGGCCTTCGTCACCGCCTTCATCCTACTGGCTATTTCGGGGATCTTGATCGCTACGGGCCGTCATAAGATGCGCCTCGAGGTCGACGCGGGCGTCACGGTCGGTTCGGTCGCGAGCCTGTTCTGCTCCTGCATGGGCTTGGGAGCTATGCTGTACCGGCGGTACCCCGTCGGCTTCCTCTACACGCTTGCCGTGTGGGCGGCGTTTGTGGCGGTGTGCGCGCTCAACGGCATGTTACTTGTGCTTGTCGTGGGGAGCAACGGGTTATGACACGCTTCTTCTTCTGTCGAATGACTACGGTCGTCTCTCCTTGGGTTTATCCGGCGTTTTGTTTTCTAACTTGACAGGCGTTTGGGTTAGAGGTTTCGGGCGCATATACCTTGTCGCGCTTACGTATGGGGTTCGGATGCCCCGCACGAAGGTCCCGTATCCCCCTCCCCCGTCTTTCCCTAGGTATATATTGGGTGCTTAGGTACCACGTACCTAGATGATTATGACATCAGGGCATAGAGGTGGGATTATAGGAAGCGATCACGGAATCCCGGGATGTCGGTGGTAACCCTGGCAACCGGGTGTTCTCGACGAGATTTGTATTATCCTGTCCGTGTCGTTTTCCTAAGGGTTTCGAGCTTTTGTTTTGTTTGGAGTGGTCATGATACGATACCAACCCCTTAGAGCCTGTATTCGCGTTTGTTTTGTCTTTAACAGGTTGGTCTGGTCGCGGCTACTGCTGCGGGTGAGTAGAGAGATTGGGATAGGGATGGAGAGGAAGATGGGGTTGTACATTTATTAAGAATGTAGTATGTGTAGTAGCATCATTATATACCGTGCGTCTCAGGACGAGAATCTAGTTGTGCTTTTAGGTTTTCCTTCGCTCGTGATACCGGAGTAGAGAAGTTGCGTATGGGAGATCGCTGGTAAAGGGTAACAAGGGTGAGGGGGTTGTAGTTGTTATTTTTTAGTCGTGGAATGTTGGAGAGAGGGATGAAGGCCATGGGCGTGAAGTGGGCGTCTTGTATGGCTGACGTGAGACATTTGCTATTTACTTGGCAACTTGGAGAGGAAGAGGAGAAGCGGAGAAGTTGTATGCTGCGCCGTAACTCTCTATAATAGTTAGGAGCGACTGTTGCCGATCTTGAATTATATACACCTCGGTGGGGTTACGAATGTAGAAGAGTGGGTGGATTAACTATGACACTTCGTTGTTTATATACTTGCCTTGGTATAGGGATCTCAGGGAGGAGTCGTGAGCTAAATTCGCCCGTAATCAAAGAGGAATGAATGTGAACATGCTGCACATATATATCACATATGGTTGAGAGTAGGTCAATATATAAATATATATCAAAGTTGGAATCAATTTTTGGCCTCAGATAACTATCGCCACCACGCCAACGCCGTTCTGAGAAGAGTCCTAGAAAAATAGATCCTCCGTGCCATTTGAAACCTGTATAATCCGTACCTTTAGTGCTGTAGTCCTGTGTACCTACTCGGGTAGGAAGGATGTTTTGCAAATAAATAACCTGCCCCTTTCCAAACACCAAGTTTATATCCATAAGCCGAGATCAACCCAGCTAGAGAGACAGGGGCGCAGGAGATTGTCCAAAGAAAGCGCCTATACATATCCCATCAAAATCCTCTTTCGTCTAGCGATAGAAATATAGCCATTCCGGAAGAAATCGTAGTCTTCCGCTTAAACCTCCGAGCCCAGGTCGTAGGTCTTTTTCCATAACAGATAAGCGAACGTTATACTCCGTCGTAAGTCCTAAACATCACACCCAACAACAAACACGAACCCTACCCGCACCCCAGGGGAAAGCGTCTTGTCACTGTCGACCGAAGTCGAAAGCCACGGCATATGTCGGCGGTCTTATTTTCGAACCTTTCAGATACTGCCTTCGATCCACGCCTATTTTCTTTTCGAGCTGTGACATCATTTTCTCTGTGATCTTGGTTAGCATATTTGCACAATCCTGCAATATCAACTTGCGACACCCGGACTTCTCTCGAACAAGTTAGGGCCAAGGGAGGGGACGGTATCATAGGACCAGCATCTAGGACTTGTAATCCCTATTCCCCAAACCCAACGTAAACTTAACAAGAGAGGGAAAATGAATAGGCACTAACCGGCAATACCCCACCGAAAACTAAACAGCGTCAAGCTCTCGAACTTCTCCGCGATGTTCTCCTGGCACTCGGCCCTGTTGTCGGGGAAGATGCGGCCGAGGCTCGCGAACGCGAGGATCACCAGGTAACACGTGGCGCCGGCGGGCGCGCACAGCTGGGCCGGCGACTTGGGGTTCGCGCCGTAGTCCGCGTTGAGCTTGCACGAGATGTCCGTCGACATCTTGCACGCGAAGCGCAGCGCCATGACCGCCGTGTCGAGCTCCGGATTCGATCGCAGGATCGCGTCGGCCGGGCTCGACGATCCCGTCTCTACTCCTATTCCTGCCCCCGACCCCGAGCGCGAACCGGAGTGCGAGCCCGGAATCCCGTCTATCGTCGCGCCCGCCGCCGCGGAAGAAGAAGAAGCCCCGCTGAATTCGGCCGACTCGCTCGACGACTCAGACGAGTAAGAATGCAACGTCTCCGGCGGCGCCGGGAGCGGTAAATCGCCCATCCCCATTTCTACATCCATACCGCTGCTACAGCTACTCTCAAGCACAGCCAAATACGGCAAGTAAAGAATGAAAAGCGCGCTAACAAGCATAGCGAAGCAATCGAGCACGCCCTCCCAATCCAGCGTGTTGTTCAGCAGCGTGAGCGTAGTCTCGCGGATCTCGCGGTCGAGGTCCGCGTACGCGGCCACGAGCGGCATCTTCCCGGGCCTCTCGTCGCGCTCCTTGTCGATGCGGATCGCGCGGTGGAACAGTGTCGCTGCTTTCGCCGACAGCTGGAACCCGCCGAACTTCTCGCTGCTGACGAGCACGCTTGTGCTTAGGTGCCGCGTCACCGTCGTCGCCGTTGTTGACGATGGGGGAGACACGGGGAAGTTGCGGCCGTCCGGCGGAGGCGTCATCGGCGGCGTTTCCGGGAGGAGCGTGTTGCGCGTTGGGGTTTCGAGGAGGAAGGGTAGGTCTTTGGCGTCTTCGTCTTGGTGAATCGATCTAGGTTTTCTTTGTAAGTACTAGTATAGCGAAACCTATATTAAAAGCAACCATATTCAATATTCGTCGGGTTGTCGTATCTTATATCCCCAAAACCCGCAAACATCCCCTTCGTACACTTCATACCCAACCCAACACAACCTGGGGGAAAAAAGGGGGGGTTACTTCATAAAAAATAGCAACACTCACTGCTCAAGAATAAACATCCCCCACCACAAGCACCCCATCTGCTCCTCCTCCACACTCAGCATCAGCGCGTCATCATCCACACCATCAGCAATCTGCCCAGGTTTAATATCCATGACGCGCGCCGTAACCACAGCCTGGCTGAGCGTCCGGTACGCCGTCACGATCTCGCCGTGCCCGTACTCGTACAGCGCCAGCAGCGCGCCCGCCTGCACCAGCTCCACGCTGGGCCGCGGGTCCCCGACGCAGCCCAGGAGCAGAGGCGACAGCAGCCGCTTTACCGTCCGGTACGTCGCGTCGAATATCGGCTGCTCCCCCGCATCCACCGTCAGCCGCATCCGCGTGTTCAGGTACATCGCCAGCACCAGCAGCGCGACCGTCTTCGACGACCAGTCCGTGCTCGTCGTCGTCGTCGTCTTCGGCTGCTGCTGCTGCTGCTGTTGACACGCCGTCGTCAGCGCGTCCGCGAAGCTAGGGGTGAGGTTCAAGCCGGCAACAGAATCGCGGCGCGAAGCCGTCGACGTCGAGTTGGATCGCGAGTTAGGGACCGAGGGCGGCGTGTAATTATTGTTATTGTTGTTATTGCTGTTGTTGTTAATGGCGTTGTTGTAGCTATCGCCCGGCGGCGAGCCGGAGGCGAGAGAGGCGACGAGGGCGGCGGCCTGGCGCTCGAAGACGGCCGGGTGCACGACGGCGAACCACGGGTGCACGCAGAAGAAGTAGTTGGTGACGGCGGCGCGCCAGTCGACCGGCGGGTGTCCCGCGCCCGCGCCCGCGGGGACGAGCGACAGCAGCTGCGCGGCGGAGATGCCGTCGAGGGGCTCGGGCGCGCGGAGGAGCGGGTCGTGCGTCAGCGGGCGCGGCTGGTAGATGACGAACTGGGCCCCGTGCGGGTTCGCGCTGCTGGAGATGTCGTGCACGTATTGGCACTTGGCGTTTAGCCTGTTCGGCTTGGTCAGCTTTCTTGTCGGGCTCGTATCCTTGCGCGTATCCAGGCAGGCAGGTAGGTAGGTAGGACGTCCCTAAAGGGGGGGGTAGGGTAAGATAGATGGATAGCGGGATGCCTAGAGAGTGGTATATAATACGTCGACATCCGGATTAGAGACACCTGCTGCAGGGACCCGAGCCGAACTTGTCGAAGTAGGAAGGGAAGGGACGGGACGGGACGGGAAGGGTATACCGCACCTTTTACACCGGTCGCAGAAGGGCAGCCTCTTGTCACACTTGCGCTTAGAAGCCCGGCATTTCTCGCACGCGCGGGCGGCCAGCCCACCTATGGCGGCGGCAGCATCGATCGCGCTGTAAGGGGGAGGGCCCTGGAGGCAGTGCCGCTTTGGAGACGGCCCGGGCGACGAGTCCGGCGTCGTCTCGGACACGGGCGAGATCTCGTGGGCGGAACCCCGTCTCGCCGTCGCTATGTACGCCGACATGGTTGACGAATAATTCTATGCGACTTCCTTGTACACTTGCCTTACTGACTAGGTAGGTACGGGAATATAGGGCGCGGTATATCGTAAAACGTACTCGGCCAGACCGAGACGACCGGTAAGAGAGATCTGATAATCCTGGCTGCCAACCGATACCAGGAACGGGAGATGTCATGTCCTCATGTGCAGGTCGAGTACCTGGGTAAGGCGGGATTGTGTGACTGGAGACCTAGGGAGGAGAGAACGTGTCTTAGACTGCTTAAGGACGTATGTATTAGATGATGCGTAAAGGGGTGTTTCGGATACTCGCAGCCTCACAGGCTGATGGGCTAATGATGTAATATTGATGATCCCGACACCGAGAACTTCCGCGGAACGAACCTTTTTCCACCTCGCGAGTGCTGACGATTTGCTTTTTCCCAGCTTCGAGGTTCACCCAGGGGGGATGTTTGAGTTAGGTAAAGAACCCTCCTGCCGTTCGCCGTTTGCCGTTTTTGCTAACGTCTGGGGTTTTTAGACTGGCAGTAGGAAAGTAGACAATTGGTCTGGACTGGGCGATCGACGATCGACAGCTCGAGCCGGGAAGGATGAAAACATTGGACAGGGATTGGCCGATGAGGCGACATGTAGTGGTAGCACAAGTACGAGGGACGGCGAGAAATAAGAAAAGGTGGTGTAGGTGAGAAATGAGATGAGATGAGATGAGATGAATCAACTTACGAAAAGATCTTTCAACTTCTTATTTCTCTCCTTCGTCGTTTATTATTCATAACTAAACTCCTAACTCCGAGGAGTTCGATATTAACGACGCCACGCTATGTGAGTTGACGATTCAGTACGCTTTATATCGTCTTCACACTAGTCTTATTCCCAGCTTTGAACGTAGGTAAGAAGGGCTTGCCGAGGTCCTTGGCAGTCAGCCATTCAAGGGCGAACCGTTTATTATAAGTCCGCTTCAGATGACATTGACTATTACAGCGGGTTCATCCAGTACCTATCAATGGATATAAGTTAATTATACCTAAGTAATGATCAATATTGACGTGGTTACCTACCTACCCTAGGTAAGCAACTTTCCACACAGAACGAAACTATCGTTGACCAAGACAGCCCGCATAGGTTCTTCTAGAAGAATTCTAGAGGTAGTATCTTACGTGCCTAGCATTCCAGAACAAGCGAAATATCGGTGAGACATCCAGAACGAGGCTGAAAAGCGCCGGGGAGAGGCCACATACAGTTGTACCTACTCATCACAAAAGGGGCTAAGCCGATGTAAGCTACAAGCTGTCATCCGAACGATCAACAATTACCATTGGCTCAAGGAATAATATATCACGGCCCCACCCTGCATACCCTCTACATAAGAAGGCGTTCGTCTACCTCGCTCTGATTTGTCCCAGCTGAGGTTAAGAGCTTTCTACTGCTGCGTAAGTAGATGAGAAAAGCGGTCGGTAGGGGTTGCTACTACCGTTATCTGCATGTGAAGGGATGGGTGGGAACCTTGGAGGCGGGACCAAATAGGTTTCGGGGGCAAGGGGGTGGAGGGGGGAAGGAAAACGTCAGTACCCAGGTAACTAGAAAATATCCCGACGCGCCAATGAGGCTCAATGGAGGCGTACTATGTACGTTAATGATTCTAGCTCGATACGCCCTAGTTTTTATCCCGTCAATAGTAACATCCCATCCATCATAGATTTATAACAGAGTTTTTTTTCCTAAATCAAATCTCTCACTTCAAGGGTCGCCTTATGTAACACGCGAGAAAGGTATAGCTCCGAATACTGGTCCGAACGCAGTTCATGTAGAGGTGATTACCTGACTGCCCGAGCAGCATGAGTAAGACTTATATAAAAGCACAGGTCTTCGTAATGGCCATTGCCACTCTAGCAGCCACCCTCCCAAGAGTAACTCCAACCGATCTTTTATTTGGCGAACCGGGTTCATGGCTCTAACGTGCAGATGCGATCGTCTCGTGGCATTAAGAGTTGTTACCTATGTAGCTGCATTGTCCTTAGGTATTCCCTTATCCCCACCTGTTATCATGTGTACCTAGTCAGTCTCATGCAGCATATCCATACCCTAGCCATACCCTATTCATATCCTTATCATTACCCTTACCAGGCCATACCTATCCCTTTTACCTTTAGTGCAACTCATTATATCGTTAAAGTGCCTGTCAACGGCAAATTCCTGCTACTGCCTCCCACAAAAACGCCATATTTGCCTGGCTGCAGGCGCCATTTCTGGGCCACCACATCCCAAATACTAAGATCTCGTCTCGTAAGTTCAAACCCGACCGTCACCGTAGCTGACGAATTCACCGCCGGCTTCTCGAAACCGCGAAGCTGTTTCGCAGGCGCGTTCGGGATGCCCACGTACAACTGCGCGACCTCAGCACCGTCCACATCGCCGCTGTTCCGAATAGTCGCGTTGACCGTCGCCACCACATCCCACAGGTCTTCTTGTCCGCCTTCGCGAATCGCGCCGGTGGGATATTCGTCCGTATTCGTACTGTTTTGTTTCGTGACCTGTAGGTCCGAATACTCGAACGTAGTGTAGCTCAAACCAAACCCGAATTCGTACCGGGGTGTGATGTTCTTGAGATCAAAATGGCGATAGTCGATGTACACGCCCTCGACGCTGAAATTGGACTGCGGGAACTTTTCAAATTGGCCGGATGGAAGGTCGGGTCCCGCGAATGCTTCATAGTCGGACTCGTTGCGGGCGATCGTGAAAGGTAGCTTACCGGACGGGTTTGATTCTCCATAGAGGAGTGATACGAGCGCTCGACCGGATGCTTCTCCAGGTAAGTGCGCGAATATCAGTGCTGTCACGTTGGGGTGGTCAATCCATTGGTCTACAAGTCGGACGCCGGCATTATGAAAGACCACTATAGTATTGTTGCATCGGTCTGCCACGTGCCGGATCAATCCGTCAGTATAATCGTCTCGCAGACCCGGGCGATCATATCCTTCACTTGCGAACGCATTGACGATGACAAGGCAAGGATCGGACGTGGCGGTAACGTCTGGCTCGGGGTTGAAGAAATCCCAGAACACGGCGGTACGATCGTCCAACGCGCGGGCGTTCAGGGCGTCAAATGGCGCGCTAACGGAAGCGGGTGTCACGGCGCCGGAACCCCCACCGCTGAATATTGTTCCGTTGGGAGCTATGTCAGAGAAGGCTTCATAGTAGTGGCCTGAAAACCCAGCTGCTGTGTCGCGCCCGAGATAGGATGATTCGCCTCCAAAGGTCCACGCGGCAACGCCACCGTTTGGTTTGTAGTTCCATTGATCAGGGTTCTTGGCGGAGTAGCCGAATATCGAGAGTATCTTCGGCTTTTTCAGCGGGAGGGTGTTGTTCCTGTTCTTCAGTAAGACGTGGCCTTCGATAGCACCATCTAACAGAATCTTCTGAGATGAAATGTTTCTTGCATCGACGATGTCGTGCGGTTTGGACAAGTCTGCAGGCATGCCGATACCAGGATCCGGGAATCCTTGGTCCTGCCCCAGTTGGTAGTAACCGGCCATGATTCGTGTAGCCATGTCATTTATACGATCCTCCGTGACTGATCCGTTCTTGACCGCCTTCGTAAGGTTGTCTCCCCATAGATCAGAATTCGGCATTACCATGTCCATTCCGGCCTCAGCTGACGCTACACCAGCATGCATGGCACCCCAGTCCGAGGTGATAGCTCCTTGAAAGCCTAGCTCCGTTTTGAGGATACCATTCTGGAGTTTGCTGTTCGCACAAGCATACGAATTGTTGACTCGATTGTATGAGCACATAACGTTGGCAGTGCCGGCTTTGACAGCATCTTGGAAGGGCCTGGAATCAAGTCAGTTATTACACTCCAAAACCGATTAGAAACACCAGTCTTACCACAAGTAAAGTTCGTGCAGAGTCTGGTCATCAATATTAGCCGAGAAGGATTCGACATCACCAGTAGGCTGTCGGTTCGTCTCTTGTTCATTACCAATGAAGTGCTGCATACTCGGTTAGCTAGGACTCGCTCATATACATGGATTGACCTTACCTTTGTGCTTGTGATGACACCTTGAGATTGGATACCCTGTACGGTTTCTGATACAAGTGCACCCGAGAGGTACGGGTCAGGTGAGAAGCCCTCCCAATTACGGCCGCCGCGTACTACTCGGCCGAGTGGGCCAACAACGGGTCCGAGATGGATTTGAACTCCCTTGACTCTGAACTCGAGACCCATACTCTCAGCACGGCTTCGAGCTAAGACCTTGTTCCAGCTGGCGGCGACATGGAGGCCGCTTGGGAATCCGCTGACAAAATCCGTGCCACGAACACCCTGGCCGGCATCGTTGAGACAAAATCCCGAAAAATTCATTCGGGGTATGGCGTCGATGTTCCCCGAGCAACCATTTACCGTGCCGGAACTGCCGGTCGATGAAGAGAGGCCCGAGGCTAGGCTTACCTTTTCCTCGGTCGTAAGTTGTTTTACGAAATTGAGGGCCTTGGTGTAAGCATCGGCCCATGCTCCAGTACCCGTCATCATCGCTATAGACGCGTGTATTAGTTTCTATCCAGCTGTTGATAAAGGTAGTTGTACGGTCTAGATAGGTACTTACGCGAAGGATAAACAGGCTCTGATTGACCATAGAAATAAGTGTCGTCCGTAACGAGGCCAGTACTCCCAGTTCCTCCCGCAGACTCGCTGCTGCCGCCGCCTCGATTTCGTAAGGCAAGAAGGCCTAATAGGCCGAAGAGAGGTAATACCATGATGGTGATAAGGAGAGCAACGCCTCTTTTCTTTTGCAAGATAGGGAAGCGTTGCTGTTGATTATTCCACCATGAACGCTTTTGCGGTTGTTGTGGTAGTACCGCTTGGCCTTCAGACATCCAAGGCGGATTTTGCTTTGATTCTGCCATCTTGGATGTGTGGTGAATGGTCTGTCATCTGGTGGTATCGTAGAGGATTTGAACTCCCTTTCAAGAAACCAAAAGATTAAATTGCCCGCGCCTGTGATCCAAGCTGAAACAACTTGGGAGCTACAGAATAGGTTGGGGGGAGAAACGTCAAAATTATGTGTTCCCAGGGTATATGGTAAACAATAGTAGACGATGGTAGACAAGCGACCGGTTTAGCTTGGAGGCACTTTCAGTTACAATAGTGAATGCTTTTATTGTAGGACCTTTAAATGCTTGGAATGGGACAATGAACCATGCAAATACAACACTCGTCAAAAGGCGATGAAGTTTTGTTTATTAGATATTATCAGTTCCGTAGTCAGAGTGTATGTTTTGAGACAAACGAATGTTAGTTGAGTAATAGAAGAAAAAAAGAAGAAACTCAACTCCTAGATGCGAGGCTCGGCGAAAATACGAGAACGCTGTTTCCTACATTTTCGATGATCTCAGTTAACAGGCTGATGTCAATAACGAGCTTGTTGTTTCCCTGTTGCCAGGTTGATCGCTATTTAGGGGTATCAAAACCAATCATTATTGGTCAATCGGCAATGGCTAATTACATACGAGGTAATTGGGCAGGTAGATCCCATCGGTTGACGGCTTGACTCGACTAAGCTGGTTTCGGCACTAGAAACCTTGCTAAATATCTCCCCACGTGTCATAACCTAACCTTATTACCTTAATGCCATCTGGTAGGTGGTGCTAACTTCGTGAATAAATGAAACTGATAAATAAATATGTACTAGTCCACGGGTGATTACTTAATAAAGAGCTTTTTAACCTGTTAAACTCATAGGATACAGAGTCTTAATGGATGTGTTGAAAGTATCGTATGGCACAAGATTCACTGCGCATCTACTTATCACGAATATGTAGGTAAATAACAGTGGTAGACCAAGATAAACACCACACCACGGACACTAAAAACACAAGTGTTCACGATCATCAGGATCATCGTTGATGTATCTAACCGTTAGTCTGTGCTACTCCCCACGATCATACCTGCCCATGCGCATCATTCCGCTTCATATCGTGGACTCTCAGCAAAATAAAGTCCGCTGCCGCGGGCCGTCCATGTTCTATCGTGTCCCACAGACCATCCCATTGGGAACCTTGTGATGCATGATTCTGAGCTGATTTGAATTTACTTGGGTTATCTTCCTGCACAATGAGACTTGGACGCCTTTCTCGGAATTAGGTATATTTACTCGATCAATTATATTTTTACGTGAGCGGCTTACGGCAAACTTCAACCCATGCGATGGTTGAAGTTTCATCGTTGGCCTCGATATTTGACACCTGTCTGATCTACCTAATATACCTAATTGATGTATGAGTAGTTGGTATCGTACTGGCTCCTCCATTCATCAACTCGTCTCCGTAAAGCTTCGAACGCGAATTAGAAAAAACAAACATTGTGGTATCCAGCATCATAACTAAAGAACCGTATCGTGTCGGAGAGAGATTGTAAATCGTCCAATGCATATAACGCCAACCCCCAGGGAACTCCAAATCCACCATCTGTGGCCAAAGTTCGTCCTGTGGGACCCCCAGGGAAAGTCCCATATCCAAAGCTACTGCAATATACGCTTCCGAGGAGCACAGTGAATCGGCCGATCCGAGTACGTCGGCCATTTTCTCGGCTAGCCCATGCTCCACAATCGAATTTGAGGGGATAACGGTAGCGGATGGTGTAGCGCTGCTGCGCTTCGGGTCGTCGCGAGGAGCAGTATCGTACGGCTACATAAAGAGCGCGGTAACTATTGCTATATGCTTCGAAATGTTCAGCCGCACTGCTTGTAATCCTATTGTCTCGAATGCAACCGCAAAATCGCTGACCAACCTGGAGACCCCTTAGGATTTACGGTATGGCCAGATTCGGTTTCGCAGGGCATGATTCGGGAAAAAATACGTCCAGAAGCAGGCGACTCACAGTATCAGCTGCTTCAAATTGCGCTGAATGATCATGTCCTGCACCGAGCCCATCGTAATTTTGAGCAAGTTCGTATCCGTAGCGTTCGTGAAATGTCCGTAGATCTCTTTCTCGGGATTTCGGTTCAAGGCCCTAAACTTGTCCATGAAGTACTTGCTCGCTTGCTTGTAATCGTCCGGCGGCCCTTGATAGTCGACGAAACCGTGCGACGTTATAGGACTCGTGGCGATCTTCTCTTTAAAGAGATCCATCTTGTTGAGGAAGAGAATGAGGGCGGATTTGGTGAACCAATGAGAGTTCGCGATGGATTCCCAGAGCATGAGAGCTTCGTTCATTTGATTCTGCGAGATGCCAATTAGCTTAGCCGTAATCGTTACGCTTACACTGCCGACCCCCGGGATTTAGCTTTACTCACGCCATCTTTGTCCTCCACTAGACACTGATCGTAACCGCTAATTGCGACGAGGAACAACAAGCAATGGACATTTTCAAAGCAATGAATCCACTTCTTCCGCTCGGATCTCTGGCCACCCACATCGAACATTCGATACGTCAATTGGCCTAGGTCGAAGATGGTCTCGGTGATACCAGTCGTTCTTAACCGGGATCGGAGAAGATCTTGGTCGGTGGGGACGTAATCGCTCGCCCATATACGGTCGGCATCTTCGCAAAAGCTTGTCAAGGTATTAGCACGGTCGCTGGTGATATCAAAATCAACAGAATTTACGCACTATGCTAGGTTATCATGAAGGGCGTATTCGTTGCCCTTGAGAATAGCTTTTTGGACGCCACCATCGGCCCAGAGCGCTTTCACAGGTGCGAGATAATCCGGAGGAAGAGAATCGTGTGGTGATATTTCCGTGTCAACGAGAAGTAGGGCTTGGTTTTTCTGAAAGCCCCGAGTCAGCGATCAAAATTTACGAGGATCAAACCAGGCTAGCCATGTCTCGGAGTCCGCTAGAAACCTTCCACTCATAAACTTAATAGAGCATAGCTGTACAGGGCACATACCTCGTTGTCCTTATTTTCGAATTCGATGGAATAATCGGCCATGGCATCGAAGATAACACGCATGGATTGAACGACGTTGTTAAACACGACCGGCTTCCATTCCAGCTTTTCCGTTTTACTGAAGCCTTGCGCGTAAATCAATTTCATCTGCTTGAGCACCGTTGACTTGCCCGACTCTCCGGCACCTAGGCAAAAGTTCCGAGTTAGATGCGGTGTCCCGCTAGCTGAGACACAGGAGAGCAGTTGATGATTTCGTAAGGAGAGACTCCGGGTACGTACCTAGAAGGAGCAGCTTGACCTCTCGCGACATTCTCTTCTCATCTTGACGGATGATCTTATCAAGCTCCCGTGATCGCGCATTGCCCTCTTCGCTCTTTTTCCTGCTGCCGAAACACATGATGGGCAATGGGCGCGTATGTACGGGGGTGTTCTCTGTTCCTGGGACTGGGCTTCGGCTAGTCGTGTGTTAATACGGGTGTAGGAACAAAGCAAGTCCCGTTTATTCCCTTCGTTTGTTTGTTTATTTATATACAAGACAGCCTCGCACAGATAGTTATACTAAGACCGGCAAGTACGGCGAGAATGGATGAATGAATGAATGAAAAGAATGTATTCAAGCGGACGACTGAAGGCGCGGCTTCGTGGTGGTGTGGAAAAGGGTGAGCCGGGGCTGAAAACGAAACAGCTCGGTAATAACTATTTGAGGGTCTTAAGCTGACGGCGCAATCAAACCAAGAGAGCACTCGGGATTGAGAGTGATTGAGGCGTTATTATGACTTCAAGGAAGCCTTATTTTGCCTTAAGCGCTTCCTTATAATTTGGAAGGAAAAAGAGAGGAAAGAAATAAAAACAATCAATTGTCAACCAGGCTGGGTAAGACTGGATGGGTCTCGTTAGCTTTTGTTGCTTCGAGTCTCCAGGATGATCAGACCAATTATAGGAACCCTGTCAAGTTGCCAGGGTATGGAGGAGGCTCGAGCAAAGAGAAGAAAAAGACGGGAAGCTGTGAATAAGGTTGTTCGAACGGCAGAACGGGTAGGGCTCGAATGATAAATAAAATACCGCCTGTCAGCAGAAGTAATATGTAGGCAGGTATGGTATTATGTAGTAAGAGAGGAAAAGCCCAGGTGCCTTCTACCTACATAATACAAGCATCTACCATCCGCGCCCTTGTTCGCTACCTCGAAAGCTAGCACGGGTTTGGAGGAAATGGGTTGGATTAATGTATGCCTCTTGTACACCTCTGGAACTCTCTAGACCAGGACAGGTAACGGGAAAAGGGGGGGTAAGAAATCAGAAAAGGGCGAAGTAATAGTAGGGTACAGTGTCACGTTGGGAATGAATCAGAATGCTACCGCAAAAAACAATGGGAAAGATTCCCAACCCATGCTCGATGCATAAAAAAGGCTAGAAGGGCTAGAAGCTTGTAATGGGTATCAAGAATCCATGGAGCACCACCTAAAGCTGCTTACTTACCTAGCCATTAACCATCAGTCAAGCTGATAAAGCTGTGAAACATCAAGGCCTCTTTCTCTTTCACGCTTTCTGCTCCTTTGTCGTATTGGACAATGATGGCTGGATTCCCTTGATTCCCTTGAATGGTTGAGGGTACATTAGCGAAAGGCGAAGTTGAGGAGGTGTTGAACTGGAGAAGGGAAAATGGAGAACCGGAGACTGAAGGCAGCTACTAGGTAGCTAGAGGTAACCTGCTAGCCTACCTAATGGTACTAGGTACCTACCTGGGTAGTAATTGGAATTGATGGGTACGGCAAAATTGTTATGTCAGAAGTCAGAAAGCAACCCGGGCTGCCACTGCCAGGACTTAAAGTTAAGGTAGTGGCTAGCAGTGACTTCCACCCAAGTCATTTACTTCTGTAGCTCTGCTGGGCATTGGTGAGTTTCAAATAGGTGTGTACCTTGCAGTGTGGAGATGAGAGGTACTCGAAACATTGGATTGGGGTCCTCACGACGAGTCCTTTCAGGGAATAGATTGATTATCTGCTGAGCAACTCCGCTTATGAGGTACAGTACCCAATACTTACCCACATGTGCGGATGTATGTATTTTGCAGGAATGAAACATCAAAACCACGCGACTACGACGCACAGCGTACTATTTTTCGACTAACGGCATGACGCTGCTGATGTACCGTAGTATTGTTACCCGCCAGCGCCAATACCCATCAGCATCGAAACGCTGGAACCTTCTTCTTACTGAGCTTTGCGCATATAATATTAACTACCTGCTATATAGGCCTAATAGTATGTGTAACAGAAGATGTGGATGAAGTAATGTTTAGCTAATTGTCATGAAGAGAAAAGAAGCGACATCCAACTAATGAGATACAAGCTACTAGCATGATAACTTTATATACAAATGGGTCTATACTTGTGTTTTCTTTTCTTTTCTCCCAAATCTCCAAAAGCTCTAGAACATCTAAGCAAACATTCTACGATCAGCCTTGTTTCATACTCAACTCGGAAACTCCATCACCGATGATAAAGAACAATCATACTTATGCTCGGTATGAAAAAGCAATAATTGTCAGTAAGGCTTAGGCATGTATTGGATATAATATCGAGTATTGGGTATTAAGCGACAGTGAGACGAAACACTTCCTTCTAGGCCTCTGGAACTTTTCAGCAGAACTCCGCTATAAAACACGCCATTTGAGGTCGCCAATTTGAGGATTGCTGCAAGCCTGCAAAGACACCAAGGATGGGGGAACGGGCGCCGCACATAGGGTTCGCGAGCCCGAGACGCTAATCTTCCACTACCTACTACTAGCTCGTCCCGGTTGAGCTTCTCGGAATGCATGCAATGCGTATGAGTACCAATGCGAGTACTTCGCATAGCGAGCTGTACCATAGTACTCGCTCGAGTGCTGATTACGGCGGTGTCACCCACACCTCCTCGAACTACAGTCCCTACACGACGTCCGATCCAAACATCAGCAAACTCGCCATGCCCTGTCATTAGTTCGTCCTGCAATCGGTGTCACCAATCTCGATGTCTGTGTGTGCCACTGCCATGTGCTGTCAGCCTCTCGAGGTTACTCGCTCAGATGGCCGGGCCGCCATCACGCAACGCTGCAACCTTATGGCTTCCACTAATGACGACGAGGGACGATCAAGAGCCACACATCAGCTTTGCGAGCCATTCATAGTCCTCACTAGAGGTCGGAGATAATGCTGCGAATACTAGATTACGTACATACATTACTTCCTATCATAGCTTTTGAATATCTGTATATTTAGACCTATGGGTATTTCTTCCTCCAGATTCCGATTCATCCAATCCCCCTTTTCTCCTTAGGTTCGCAGGCAAATCGGCAAGGCTTCCTCAAAGAAACCGAATGTCTTTTTCCTAAGCGCGGATGGATCCCGGTACACATCTCAGACACCGTCCTTCTGCGCTCTACACTACCATGCTTACAATTTATCTGTAGCAACAGAACACCCAATCGGCACGAAGTCCCATGCAAATCAAGTCAGTAATCCCAACGCCCCAGCATGCTTTAGTAGCTCCTCGTCCGGACTTATCCCAGGGAGCTTTTAAGTTAGGCTAACAGCCCAACACCCGCATATATTAAAAAGGGAAAAAAACGTGGCTAGAGGTGGAGTAGCGGGTACTAACGTCCTTCTCCCAATTCGATGAGGCCTAGCTTCGAGGCTCGTGTCACCCTTAATTTAGGGCATGGTCTAGCGTAGCCGGCATCCTTGCAAGCGTCTGTTCACATGGAAGCTTACGGTACCTAGTACATGGATGTCTTCTATCCGCGCGTTGCGGCAGTGCGAGTGGGAATCTTTTGAAAGTGATCGACATTTTATCCCCGACCATAGGAGCTATATCATGGTCCTCGCCTATCTCTTTCACTAATACGACTTCGGCATAATTCGAATATCGTGAATCGTTAACTTGCCTTCAAATACTACCTCCTGCCCATCAACCGTCTAAAGGGGGTTTGCGAACTAATTATAAACACATGGCCGCCGAGACATTTCATATCAGAAGGATCTAATCTACATACATACATAGGTAGGTACATACATACCACCTACACGTGCAGCAGCAAGTCGCGCAAAGGTTCCGATTTCCCTCGACCCAACCATATTTCCGAAAAATATGGTCCCGATATCAAACCCCCCAATCGTGGGGTTGTCTCCAACTTATTGATCGTTATCAAGTCCTGCTGCAATCTCATAATTGGAGTTCATCGTATCGAGTGAAATCTGGAAGGATGTACTATGTAAGCTTCGAAGCTCACGATCTGCCTTACGATGGGGACTCGCGCTGGTTGCCCGATACAACTCTTTGCCTCGGCTTACCAGTTGCAACTTACGACGGGAATCGGCAACGACCATTTCTTACGACTTGAGATCATCGTTGTCTTACTCGCTCAACTTGGTGATTCCTGCGATACGACTGTTATACTGACATATCACACCGAAAATTGGCTAAAGACCTAAGATCTCTAAGCCACATTCCCTGGTTAACGAATTAAACAGTCACTGCCGTCTCACCCCGTCTCACCCCGGAGGACTGCCCACCACCACTACAACTACATACGTACTCTCGAAGGATCTCAAGCCTTGCTTTTTCTGCACCACTACATGCAGACCAGGCAGGCTTGCCGAGGCCTTCATTGGCCACATTCGTAGTCAGGTTACCATCGTAGCCCCCAGACATGCCGAATGGTGCCATTGTTCCGCAATAGCAGCCGTCATCTCCAAATACGACCATCCTCATGGCTTAGGTAGCACGGTCCACGGTTCTGTGAAAGTACAGGATTATATCGTAGGCTTTTCTTCGGCCCGTCAGATCTTGCTCGGTGTATAAAAGCGATCGTAGGAGTCGTGATAAGATTTCTTGGAAGTGCTCGAAAACATGGTGCGCTAGCGAAAATCGCATCCATCGTCGAAGAAAAAAATAGGTACCGTTGCACCATACTTAAAAATGATCTCCCGCCCGCAAACGTCTGTGCGTGAAACTTTGAATGGACTTCGAGCGGGCTGTGAACATATACATACACACGGATCTAAGCTGCCCGGCGCTTCTGTGGGGCTGTCCAACGAGCCCCCAACTACGTTTATTAGACTATTGATCTGCTATGTGATTGCTCGACACTAACGGGAGGATCTTGCCCCTCTAGCCCAACAGCCGTTGGCTATCGAGCGGCGTAGTTCGAGCACCGATCTATTAGGCTTCAAGCTGCCGATCTAGAAACCACGGCTCTTTGCCTAGCTACCTACCTACCTAGTTGGCGAGACTAGGTCAGTAGGTACCTACTCGATCGAGCCGCTGTTTTCCGGCGACGGTAGCCAAGTGCTATATTGTACGCGATGTCCCTAATACTATTCGATGGTCCCTGCTTAAGGCCGAAGATGGTATTACGATGCGAGTCAAGGAGATGCCCAGAATCCGGCAGCCTTGCTATGGTTCCAGACCCCACCACCCGTCAACCGCAAAGGAATTCGGATGTCGCTTCGGTGGCGTTCGTCACAGCGTTTATCTTGCCTTAACATATATGTACGTGTTATAATTATATAAGGAACCCTGCCATGCCACGCCATGCCAGAGACAAGGAAGACGGGTATCTTACCAGGTCAGGTCAGATTCCTATTCTACCAACATACCAACATACCTACCTACCTAGATGTGTACCTAGATATGTATCTAAGTAAGTATCTAACATACTAAATTAGAGTTAAGCGCCGATGCGCCTGTCCTTTCATTGCAACGCAGTTTTTTTCTTGTAGGATCTACGGTGGACTTTAACCTTCACGGGGGTTCTTGTCTTTCTTCTTTTCTTTGGTTCGGTTGCTTTGCTTGCCTTGTGCTTAGTACGCATCGAGAGTTCACCGCCCAACACCCATGCCTTATGCCGGGCTGATAATCCGGGGTGAGAGCCACACGGCACGGCTCGTAGGAACAAGCTCGAGATCGAGGAATTCTTTGCATAACCGGCATCTCTAACATACCTATACATACCTACCCAATCTCGCGCGCCGCCGCTTGACATCATCTTTTCTGCGATCCTACACGAGGGGTTCTGGGTAACTGACCGACTAACGCACCGAGCCAGGGGTTCGGAGGGAGTGAGATGAGGGGGAATTGTTATGTAAGATACCTCTACCTAGGTACGTATATGATATGACATGACTTACTTCTCTCTCCTTTTCCCCCAAAAGCCCGTCCGTGTGTATGCATTGCCGTGTCTATCGCAATGTAAAGCACTCCTTCTTGAGGAGCGAACAGACCGTAAATATGTTTCTAATATAGTAGTCACCCGACGGCTAAGTTGGGAAACAAGCGCGCGTGTATGCGAGAAGTTTTTTATTGCGATGTCGTACCCGTACGTATTAAACTATATTGTCGCCATCGGTCCGGTTTGGTTGAGTCAGCCGGTTTATATATAGAAGCTTTCTTGCAGCGGCGGTTAGCGAGCCGGTCACAGACGATGTTACTTGATGCCTTTTTCTTTTGCCTTCTCTCCCTCTCTGCCCCTTGTTTTTCTATATACTCGGTACCATAGCCACATTTCTAGGACTTTTTACTTTTTCTCCTACTCCTGTTTTTTGTTTTTTTTTCCTTTCCCCGGAGCCTCGGTTCTCTCTCCCTCTGAACGCGCGGGGGATATGCTGGATTAAGAGCGAAAGTGGTGTGATGTCGATGTCTGGATGAATTTCAAATCACTTTTTCTTTTTCTACTAAGCGGTAAGTAAGGTATTCTACCACTTGGTTCCTGCAGCTCTGCGAAGCCCTGAAGGCTAGAAGGTCTGTCGAGGATTAGGACCAGGGTTAGGGTTGGGGTTCTGTATCATGACCCATCGGTGCTACGTTTATTGAAGCCTTCGCCCGTCTAAATGGATGTCAATCGTGTTCTCGATCTCTAATTCCTTGATAAGAGAGTGATCCAAGCCGAAGATATTGATGGATATTATGAAGCTAGTATCGTAGGAGGGAAAGTCTTGTAAAGAAGTCTCGGGTTCTATCTAACAACCTCTTATCCCTTTAATTGGCAGCTATCTAGCGAGAAAGACTCGTGCTTAAGTAGGTAGCAGGCTGCACATGTCAATTGAAGGTGCTCTTAGCTACTTGCTATGTAGGTAGGTACCTAGCTAGCATTGACAAGAATAAAAAGTGACACGCACGTGCTGTATATCAGAACCTTTTTATCGATCATCGAATCAGACGTACGAAGTATTTCGTTGCAGAAAACGCCTGGGGGTGGGGCTGTGCCTGTCAATATCGCTTGGTTTCATCACTCAGCCTCGCGTAAAGGCCGATTCAACTACCCCATGACATTTACAATCGTTTCTGCTTTTCAATGATAATAAATACCCACGAGCTAGCAGTTTAAGTCTTGTTCCAATAGTACCTAGGTAGCTAAAAGCCATGGCAGGTGTCGGGGAAGCTTCTACCATCGCGGGACTATTCTCGCTTGGTATCCAAGTAACAACCGTGCTGTACTCCGTCGCAGACGGCATCGGTGCCGCCGGCGAAGAAGTGCGCAATGTCGCCAGAGACGTGGATTCGGCGACGCAGATAATGAGGACGATTCAAGGCGTCCTCGACAAGCAGCCGCACGTCAACGACGAAATCGGCGGCGTGGTGAAACGTATCATGGACATCTGCGACCAGATCTTCAGGATATACGACGTTCTGCAGAAAAGTCTTGTCCCGCTCCTGGAGCGCTTCCGGGATAGCGAGAAGAAGCTCGAACAATTCGGCCTCCGGCTCAAATGGTATTTCCGGAGCAAGGAGAAGGTTACGGGTTTTAGACACTCTCTGCAACAGCAGATTGCGATGCTGACGCCGATCTTGACGCTCCTGACTATTGATCGGAGCGGTGCAGTGCACAACAATTATTAGTATGTACACGTCTGTTGCCCTTCTTGCAAACTGGAAGGCATTGTTAACGTAAATAGTGTGCAAAATATTCAAGTCAAATATATCTTGGAAAACAGTACGGCGAATCTACAACATAATTCTAGTAACGAGTCACGGCAGCAAGCTTCAACATATTCGTCTCACTCAACACTCCTGCCATCAGGCAGAGACGCCAGCAGAGGTAGACCCAAGTCAAATGGGACTTCTGCCGCAAGGGAAGATGATGAAGTGACAGTAGACAGCAGCCAGAAGACATCTACTGCTACTGCCGAAACATCAAGTAGCCAGACTGCCTTGATTCGGTACTATTCATCTGACAAGAACGACGAGAGACTTCCTCAGGAAGAAGCCGAAGAGATCGACCAGGAAGTCGTGGAAACGCTTAATAGAAGCCTGGATATCATACCCAGCAAAAACATCGAATTCGTCACAATAGAAACGTATTCCGTGGAGATACAGTTTTCCAGACTCGTGCGGCAGATATTAGTCGACCTGGAGAACAAGAACGCACGAAAAAGCTCAGCGGACGAAGATCCGTCTTTAGTTAGCGTTTTGAAGCCCGAGCCCAAGGTCTCGGTTCGAGAAGAGAAATGGACGAAGATAAACAAACCAGACGGGACGTGGAGCGTATTTCCAGTCGACACAATTGATACGACCAATGTAAGGGTCATTCCAACTTGCATTTCCTAGCTTCTTAGTGTCATTAGGGGGCGTTCCCTCGGCTAACTACCTACTTGTTTAGAAATTCATCCTTGCACTCAACGACTTGGATTATGATATTTGCTGTCTCGATTACTTCGGGAATGCAAATAATGCGGCGGAAAGGTTCCGAAAGTTTAGGTCGAACCCTGACGATGTCACTCTGGATTATGATGCCCTCGAGTGTGTGCTTAGATTCCATCAGATCAAGATTGTCGATTCTGATGGCTCGGTCATCATCCCGAGGTTATGGGAGAGGCACTCTTGTCAAGCAAGGACTATCTCCCTGATAAGTACAAAGCGAGGCCTATTACCAAAACTAACACCTGCGGAGGTCCCTAGTTTGAAGGGGATGGGGTTGCTGAAACGACTGAGAAAGATATTAGGAGTTTAGTTGATAAAATGGACGTCTCCCTTTCAACTCCATTTAGATAAGTAGTTCTCGTGAAGTCATAAGCCTTGTAGATCTAAATTTAACTTGGAAAATTGGAAGATAATCCTGACCTGTCTTCACATAGAAACCATGCTCCCTGATAAAAGCTAAAATAGACCAGACGATGAAAGCATAGTGACATGAATAAGAGCCCATAAAAATACTTGATAGTTTATATTAGATTTACTCTTTCATACCTCGAATTGGCAGACTTACCACTTCACCTAGCAATTCTCACAGACCACGCGGGGACTATCACAAGTTCACAGCGTTCATAAAATGATGCAATGATTCCATTTTTCTAAAGGGGGGACTCTTAACCTTAAGTCGATATACCTATCATCCTCCGGCTACCTATCCAGCCTTATCCCTCGGCCTAAATAGGACATCTACGACAAACGCGCAATTCGTTCAGTAGCTTTCATATAAACATTCATTACCCGAGCCCACCAGTCAGTCCCTCATCCCGAATCTACCTGATCAGCATTCCCCGCTTCATTCCGCGCCTATTGCAGAGCCTGCGCGGCGAAAGTGGGTAGGATGAAGCTGGCCTTGTGGATCTCCGCGTTGTAGTACCTGCAGAGCTTGGCCTCCTCCTCGGGGGACCAGGACCGGACGGGCTTCTTGACGTCGCGACCGGCTTCCTTGCAGCAGACCATGAAGCCGATCTGACCCGAGGGGTAGGTCGGGATGGTCGTGTACGCGTACTCGGCCACGGGGAACACCTCCCCGCAGTCCTTCTTGAGCTTCGTGATGAGCGGCAGGTGGAGCCATTGGTTCTCGGCTACGGAGGACGGAGAGTTAGCGAACGGAGTTCGGTGGAAGAACTAGGGGGGTGAGTTTAAAACAGACTGGGAAGACCTAGGGAAGGGGGAGAAGAGGGGAAGGTGATGAGGAAAGGGGGATGAGGAATAGGGAATTGGGGGGTCGATGCAAATCTCAGCCTAGATGAAGACCCAAGACTCGAAATACCCGACCAAGGGAAACACTCAGAAAGGTATATGTATGGGGAGAGGTGAGTGAGCAAGGAGATATCACGAGGAAAACACAGCCCGTCAAAGCCCAAGATTCGACCCTTCATAGGAAAAAATCGGGGGGTTGTTTAAGAACAACCAGGCGCAAAGTTCGGTGCCGTTTTCTTTCACCCGGTATCTCTGCGAACTTTTGCCTGATATAAAGGAGACGTACAACCTTGAGTGGTGATAACGCCGCCGGGGCGCAGGGCATCGTATAGCAGTTGGAAGTAAGACTTCTGGAACAGGCTCTCGGCGGGGCCCTCCGGGTCGGACGAGTCGGTGATGATGACATCAAAGGCATTCTTGTAGTCGTTCAAGAACTTGAAGCCGTCGCCAACGTGGACCTTCACCTTAGGGTGTTTGAAGCCCTCGGCCATACCAGGGAGGTATTGCTTAGAGAGGCGGATAACGGCCTTTGGTTTTAGAACTGGTATTAGCTATATATATTCCACCGCGACGGTAGCAACAGCCAATTGAGTAATAATACCTCGTCGATATCACAGAGGATAGCCTCCTCGATGCATTCGTGCTTGACAACCTCACGGAGGACACCCCCGTCACCGCCACCGATGACTAGGACCTTCTTGGGGTCAGGGTGGGAGTTGAGGGCCAGGTGGGTGATCATCTCCTGGTAGGAGAACTCATCCCGCTCAGTGCACTGGATGACGTTGTCCAAAACCAGGACGGTGCCGTAGTTGGTGGACTCGAAGATGAGGACGTCTTGGTACTGGCTCTTCTCGTGATGCAGCACCTTCTTCACCTTCAGGGTCATGGCCTGGCCTGGAATGAAAAGGCGAAACTCCTATTAGAATAAAACTTTCAAAGTCCCCACTTCCCTTTTGACTACGTGACTTTTTGCCAAAAGGGGGAAGTTCATCGTCCTTACTCACCAGGCCACATGTCAGAGATCTCTCTGAACCAGCCATCTGCGAGATATCGTTAGTGCCAGGGCCTTGAAACAGAGTGAATGAAACAGTCATGACATAAATCTAAAGGGGGGTATGATGTAGAGAAAGATAAAGACAGAGTTGTGAATATTCGATATATCTAAGTGAAATATGTTGTACAACCCCGATCAAGGGTCGAAGATACCCGTGTTTTTTTAATCAATCAGACATGATATGCCAATGCAACTTACCCTTGATGGTCTCGTGGACGATCTCTCCAGACATCTTCGGCTCCGTAAACAGCAAATAGTAAATATCGAGTACCGTCGGCGGGGCAAGAGTGGAAAAGAGCCTACTATTGCTGCTACGTCGACTTTGGCAGATATTTATAGGTCTAGGCAATCGCTGTTTCCAGTTGGTCGATAAAAACTTCAGTAGTCGGATGTTACTCTGACACGGCGAAAATATTTGCCTTCTCCAGTGCATCAACTGAAAATTTTGCTCTGCGGTGAGGGAAAAAAAGACTAAGAAAAAACCTGTAACCTTAAACCTTATGGGTTTGATAGGGCCGACCTAGAGCTCTTTCCGACAATCACACGGCTAACTTTGGAAGGTACAAACGTGTACATTTGGAGTACGCTGTTCGGCACCATGATAGGCAGAGTTAGTAGGGCTACTGGGCTAGCCATTGTACATGCACGTAACAGATTCCGCTCCAAAATGCACGAAATATACATGTGCGGCTAATCAACCTTGAATTCTTCGGTAACCAACCTTAGCCTCCGTAGTTCTACTTGATTGGGCAACAAGATGAAAACTTCGATAAAAAGGGGGGTTATCGTTGGGCACCAGCTCCTACATATTGCCTACCAGGTACCTACATACCTAAAGAAAGGGAAGTCGTATAGTGGGACCCAGTTTAGATATGCACATTTTCATACCAGGTTTCTGAGGCCTTTATCATTATCATGGAAGACTGTAACGACATTAATCTACAACCTGAGGTTGGTGAAATTAGGCTCAGGTACACATTAGCTATAGTGGTGAATGCATCTTTCATTTTGCTCGATACCCTTCCAATAAAAACTTGCGACGTTACCAAGCGATGCCTTCCATACTCAGGGCACCCGAATGCTTTTTGACCCTGAAAATAAGAACTTCAAACAATACCAGCAGCAATGCTATGCTTTAGTATACCCACCCTGCGCCGTACACCAATGTGAATTTGTCAATCTTATTTCTTATTCGCGCCCTTGTTCTGCTCCAGCACACGAACCAGCTCCTGTGCGAAGTCGGGCTTCTTGACCTGTAGTACCCAGGTCTCGAGTCCCTTGCCGTCGTCACTTGCTGCCGCGAAGTTGACCGTCTTCTCCGTAGACTTGTACTCGATATCCGATAAGAGGGCCTTGTTCATGGCAATATGGCCTCTCGGCTCGGCACGGAGCAACACGCGGACAGTTCCGGTTGTCTTATTCTTGAGGACGCGGAGAGGACCTACACCTTGAGTCGTCCATGGCGACTTATTCTCCTCCTCATCCTCGCCCTTACGGATGGGTATGAACTTAATGGCCTTGGCCCGTACTTCATGCAGAATGATTTCATCCTCCTCACCTGGTCCGCCATTCGTGAGCGAAAGCTGCTCCTGTGGCGCCTCTTCACCATCCTCGTTCTGAGTCTGCGGCTCCGGCGTGCCGTTTACCGGAGTCGTGCCAATGCTGGAAGGCGCCGGGAACGGGGAGTCTGGAGAGGGGTTAGCGAATCCTGCAATGCTTTGCTCGTTGGGAGACGTCTTACTAGCTCCTGTATCGCCACTTGCCTGCAAAAAGCTACCGGAACCCATCGAACCTGCCGTGGTAGACTTGAATGAAAACAGGTTTGCGTTGTTTTGGGGTGGTGTTGCGGTTGTAAAACTAAGACTAGGCGCGCCGTTGGTCGCGTTGGAAGAGGCTCCGAAAGAAAATCCTTGGCTAGCTGGAGCCGGATTGGGGGTTGATGGCGCTTGCTGGCCAAAGGAGAAGTTGAAGGTAGAGGCCGGCGCAGGTGTTGAAGGTTTGTCAGCGAACATTGAGACAGACGGCGAGGGAGTTGGTGAGGCGAAGGGGTTATTGAACGACTGCCCGTTGCCACCAGCCGTGAAAGTGAAGCCGGTGCCGGAGCTCGAAGGCCCTTGACTAAAGGCGAACGGAGTCGTGCCCGAACCAGCTGTGGAACCCCCGAACGAAATCTCGGGTTTCTTCGGCTCGCCGCCATTGGCTTGGGTGCCATTAGCACCAGCGCCAAAGAATATCGATGGCGCAGTCGAAGTCTGCGAACTGGATACAGTTGGTGCTATGGATTGGGCCCCGAAAGTGAAACTGGGCCCCGCGCTGGAAGTACTGTCGAAACTACTCGCCGGCTGGGCGGTTGAGGGTTCATCCTTCTTCTCGGCAGGTGCTGCATTACCACTTCTAAAGCCAAACAGACTGGTCGAGGTGGTTGAGTTATTACTAAACAGTGAGGGAGTTGCTGTTGGGGCTGGCTTCTTTTCAGCAGGCGTTGCCTCGCCATTCTTAGCACCAAACAATGCCGCTGGGGTAGTTGAATTGTTACCAAATATGGACGATGCTGCGGGGGTGGTGGTAGGCTTGGTCGCCTCAGAAATAAAGATCGGTTTGGGTGTAGTTGTGTTGAAGCTGCTCGACGTCTGACTAGGGCCGTTGCTGGGTTTAGGCGTGTCACTTGGGGTTTCAGGCTTTGATGCGCCAAAAGTGAAGCTCGCAGATGGCTGCTTCGCTGGAGTGTCAAATAGGGACTTCGTTGTGCTAGAGCCGTTAACCTTCGCACCACTCGTACCAAATGATGGTGTCTCGCTTGAAGAGCCGCCGAATAAGTTAGATGCAGACGGTTTTGCAGCATTTGCAAATATCGATTGGCTGCCGGTACCTCCATTCGCCTGAGAGTTGCCAAATAGTGATTTGGTTGTGGGGGTGGGAGCAGTTGTGCTTGCTGACGAGGCGCCAAAGATAGGGGAAGGCTCCTTGGGAGCCGAAGGAGGTTTACTAGCCTCGGCTGAAGAGTCCTTCTCATTTGCCTTCTGAACACCGCCGAATAACTTAGAAGTTGATGGTGTAGACTTCTGTGCTGAGAAGAGAGAGTTTGCAGTGCCGCCTGTCTTCGCCTGGGACAAAGTAGATGTGCTAGGTGTATTGAATATACTTGCACTTGCAGCTGATGGTTGGAATGCCGCATTAGTTGGGGCACCTGCTCCAAACAAACTCACAGTCGGCTTTGCCGTCGACGTATCCACTGATTTATCAGGCTCACTGCTAGATTCCGGCTTGTGAGTCGTCACTGAGCCGAAAGATATCGGGGTCGTCGCTGCGTTGAAAGTATAGTCACCTGGACGTTGAGTGGGAGTCTTAGTCTGTTCGCTTTCGGCCGGGGGTTGTTCGGTGGAAGTGAAGGTAGTCTGTTCTTCCGCACTGGACGGAGCTCGAAGTGGTTGTCCGTTAGATCCCATCTGAACTCGTCCAAAGAGACCACCTTTGGAATTGGCATTAGCTTCAAGGTCCTTATTGGACTGGCTGAAGAGGCCGAAGGTAGTAGCAGAGGGTTTACCAGCAGCAAATGGAGCTGAGTCACTCTGAGTGGAAGGGGTACTTGTGGCAGCACTCCCAGCGCCGTTGGGCTGGTCGCTGGGTGGCGCCTCTGGGCTTTCTTCTTCTTCCTCAGATTCAGACTCAGTATCGCCTTCATCAGCGTTACCATTCTCGTTACCACTGCTGTTAGCGGAGCTTTCGGAAAGATAGCTGAAGATATTGCCGCCACTTTTGGCTGGGGTTGATTTAGTATCTTGTCCAGCAAGCACCGAACCTGAAGAGCCGCCGTCCTTAACCGTTTCCACAGATGCGGGCTTGAATCCGTTCGAGAACGATGCGAATGGGTTCGATTTGCCGGCAAAACTCGAGTTCTGGGATTCGTCGGGCTTGGGAGTACCAAAGGGTGCTAACGAAGCTCTCTTGATTGGCGAGGTACTGCCGCTTTGTGTTCTGTTGAGGATGCTCTCAAATTTGGACTTGGCAGCAGAAGGAGTGGGCTTCTGCACCTTGCTGGGCTGATTCTCGTCAGGCTCGTCGGTATCGTCTACCTTTCGTTTACTCTTCTTAAAAGGCGCAGGTCCCGTAAGGACGGGATCGGCCTGTTCTTGAGTCAAATTGCGACGCTTATTCTGGTTCGCAGTTGACGCCATTAAGGCATTATCTTTCGGTGTCAAGTCATCCTCAGCCTTGCGCTTCGTCGACAAACTGTTCGCTCCTGTAAGACGACGGCCGCTCTGAGCGGAAAACGCGGTAGGTACGCTCTCAGCTTGTGGTTCGGGTTCGGGCAAGTTATGAGTCGCTCTCCACCTCTTTAGAACCTCTTCCGAGGGCTTGACGTTCTTGAATTCGTAAAGTCCATATCGTAGCATAATCAAACCTCTACTCTTCTCGTATTCCTTCGCAAAATTCATGATATTCAACTTCCAATCCTTCTTGGCAAATATCTCATTAGCGGCATACTTAAGTCTTCGTAAATCAAGGATGCAGAAGAACTGTCGTCGCTGGAGATCGTCGAAGTTCTGTGGGCATTTGTGAGCTAGGAACTGATCCGCGTAGATGGTACCCTTGCGATGAGGATCATCTGGGACTTCTTTGGACAGAGCTTCGCCAGACAATTCGGGGTCTGGTGACGGGATTCTCATCTTGAAAAGCTCAGTAGATGCTATACCATTCATGCCCCCGCTTGTACTCTTCTGCGTGAACTTGCGGGCGCTTGGCGTCATCTTTGTTGCGTCTGCGGGCAGGGTTGGCGCAAATTTGGCGGTGCGGACAGTTTGCGGAGTGTTGGTGCGGAAAAGGTCGCGACTGTACGCAGGATTTGTCGTAGGTGCTAGTTTTCCGGTGAGACGCGATGTACGCGCGGGAGATGGCTTGTTCATGGGCACAAGCGATGATCGGAATCGGCTTGCGGAGGCAGAGCGGAAAGGCGTCGAGCCCTGTTGGCCCGGAGGGGGACGGGGTTTGTGTGGTGTGGTAGTATCCATCGTGAATACAGGCATGAATGAAATTCTAGGTCTTTTCGATTACGCGTGGTGGTTGAGGTGATTGAGAAAGGAAAAGGGTATATTGATGTTGATGGACGCGTCGAGGGGAAGGAGGAGATTCAACTTGTAATCACTTAGGCGACAGGCTGCAACCAGTCAGAGGGCAAGTCATCCGCGGATAAAGAATGGAATGAATGTTAGGGAAAAAGAGGTAAGAAAAGCCTAAGCGGCAAATTCTCAGCGGAATTCGAAATTTGTTGACATGCAACAATTGAAATGAATCGAAACAGATAGGATAGAAAGTTTGGTTGATGATGGTTGATAATCCTTGACACCTTGTGATGGACTGCAAGGGCAGAAAGATTTTTGCTTTGGGTATGAAAGAAATCGGGAGTGATGTTATTATTTTGGGGTTCTGTGACTGAAAAAAATAATAAGGGTACGCGGGTACGTATTCGCACCTTTCCTGTACCTTTCCCCATAAAATGAACACCAAAAACTCAATCAGGTAGTGACTTTTGCTGTCCTGTTCGTGCTCCCGGCAACCGTTCCACACGTCATTGGGCAAAAAATAAAGACGCGCTTGCCCTGACCTGCAAAGTACCTTATGTATCAATACAGGACAGTCGAAGCTAAGGGAAGCACAGGCCACATTTCAGCATTGGCTCTTTGTACCTACGTACCTGCTTTTGGGTTCCTACAATTCCCAATATCGAAATCTGCCCAAATGCACTGAGATCTCGAAAACAATTAGATTGAACAGCTTCTTGCATGTGAGCTAACCATTCTTCTAGAAGACCTAGCATGTGGAGACTGGACTTGGTATATAGAATATCTATGGATGCAACTTTCCATACCACTTACATCACAACGGGACCTTGCGCCGTCCTCGAATGGATGATATCATTGGATATATATTATTATGTATGTAAGAGTTATAGGAGTATAAGTGGTAAGTAAAGCTTAGCTAACCTGATCCATCAGGGACGCAAATGTACGACTTGAATTCTGTAGGCGCTATTTGATGGATCTGCATGTATGTATTATTTCCAATCAGCCATTCTATCCGAGGCCTATTGACCTGTGTCAGGATGCCAAATTAGAGTGGGCTGTAGAACTCCCCCCGCTCAGATCGCAAAACTGCTTGGTATCTGAGGTTCCCGAAAAGCTTGCTTGGAAGCGATCTCCTAAGGAGGATTTGAAGACCTCGACCAACGGCAATGCTTGTTAAGCCACTTAAAGGATATAAGAGCAACAACACCTTTGTAATTAACTTCTCCCTATATGTATGCCAAGTAGAAATTTTCCTATATGTCGTAGACACATAATAACCTCGTCCCGCTGTTGAGGGTTATGCCTATGATGTTTACATGATGCATAGCTGCAGCTCTAATTTAGAGCAGATGGTCGAGAGAAAGTTTCAAAACAGGCTTCGGTTGTGGTAGTTCGGTTTGTAATTATGATATATAATACATGTTGATTGTTACATCTCCAAAAGCCCAATCCAAAATGGACGAGAGTCGCAAGGCAATCGACGATCTTTTACAACTTGGCCTTTGTCTGCGCCTTTGCTAGGATAGGTTGTAGCTTGGTCGCCTTCATCACATCGCCCTTAATCTTGAGTTTTCCCGACATGAACAATCGTTGCGCATTAGCTTGGCCGGACACGAGCTTAGCAAAGTCTTCGTCGGAAAGCGAAAGAGTGACTGTTTATTATCTCGAGTTAGTATGCCAAGTTTGACGCCAATAGATTCGACAACTGAGTCGCGACGGTCCATTACCTGTTGGTTTAGTCCCAACGCCGGTACCGACGGCACCTTTCTCCTTTAGATCGATATGCCAACTCTCGGTTTCGCCGGCCTTATTCTTTATAGTAAACGCAAAGATAGCATTTCCTTGCTTGATAGCATCCTTTTTATCGGCTTCGCTTGCAGATAACGCGGCATTGATAACATCGAATGCCTCCGAAGAAGGAAACTTGTCTATCAAGAGGAGACTGGTTAGTAATTTGCGAAACGAGGGATGTGCGCGCGACAACGGACATACCATTCTTGAAGGTCATTTTGGCGGTATTTGTCAAACCAAGAGTTGGCACGATTAAGAGAAGACGGCGGTAAGGGGTTGTCTAGTTGTTGAGTCGTTGAGCACGTGGGATTTGGTTGGAAAAACGTCAAAAATTTGGAGGATCGTAGGATTGAGTAAGCTAAAGGCTACACGTACATAATGTACTATGCGAGAAACGATGACGATGTCTCTCTCGGACCTTGCACATGTGAATTGAACCTCGGCCGCTACCCAATTCGTTCATGTGCTGAGTAGATCCAGGCACTATTTCGGTAAGCGAGACCGAGCGGAAGGTACTAAGTATGTATTTTATTAAGCCTTTGCCGGCTGCTGGGGTTAGTACCTAGTAGGCTGGGGAAGGAACTGTTTATGTAAGCGGAATAGAGTCGATCCGAAGCCACAATGCACACCTAGCCACTAGCCCCCTTTTCCCAAGCCACATTTTTCATTTCTCCATGTCTCCATTTCTCTATTAAGCCACTTAGTAAAGTCCCCAGATTCTCCAACAGGAGGCAAATAAGAAGAGAGATCGACCAGCTGCCAGGTCGATATCTGGACCTAGACCCGGCCTGTTCGACCTAAACTCACATGTTACATGGGCAAATTACATATGATACATGGCGGTGCGTTCCGCAGAGCTTACGCCTTTGCCATGCCGAGTTCTGGATCCAGTTAGAGCAAGGAGCTGCAATGGTTGTCCACAAGCCAAAAATACCCAATAGGAAGTCAACTTGTTTACAGAAGCGTTTCCCCCCCGCGGGAGAGCCCCTGGCATCATTAACTCGATTAACTCGCCATCGCCTGATCAATTCTGACCTTTCCCTTCTCTGGTCTAGAGCGTCTATTTCCGACCTTACCCGCCATCTCACCGGTCATAATGATCGAGCGCAGCCAGCCTGCCAGCATTACCAGCAACCAGCCACCAGCCAAGACCCCAAGCGAACCCAGGCGTGTTGTGGGTGCGCTGTCATTCCTGTCATTGCTGCCTGTCATTGTTGTCATCAGGGTCTTAAAGTGGTGGTTACATACTGAACTACCACCACACCCCTCGGCTGCACCAGCACGCCAGCTCACCTTGTCCGATATCTCACCTCTGTTGAGTTTCTCGAGGTGCACATGAGACATTGTCATTATCTCAAACAGAGCACGGGGAATAGGAAAATATATGGGATTTGAATCTCATCCTTTACGGTATTACAATCGCATGAGGATGACGTAAAAGCAAAGATTCTTGTATCCCAGAAGTTTCGTCAGCATCACTGTCTCACTTGGGAGCGGCATCACAATTATCCCGCCCCTTAATCGCCGAACTGCCGAATACTGGTCTCCTCGCCGACTAGTTGTCGATATTACTTCTATCTCTATCACCGGCATCGACTCGAATTTCACGAAATCGAAAATTTTCCATCTGATTTTACCACGTTTCTTCGTTGGCATGTGTGTGTCGAGCCCATCTCTCCTGCATTTCCAGGTGCCAGACGCTCGGGGTCTCGCCCGGTCACTCGGGATTTGACTGCTAGCAACCCTGACAGCCAGGGCTCTCTAATTGGTCGGTAGGGAATTGCGGAGATCTTGATATTTTTGAATAGTACGGTATCGCTGCGACAATCTTCGAAAGTCAAACGTACATCCAATGTACCTGGCAAACCGGGGACCATCCTATCGTCAGAGTCTCCCAGCTTGGCTAAATCGTACAGCTAAATCGTTACAATGCGTCGTATGATGGCAGATTCGAGAATTGTATGACCCAAGTAGAATATCTGTTCATCTGCCTTGTTATCGATCTGCTGTGGATAATATACCCCTTCTGCCTCCGCGTCTGCGCCGCTGCACTGCTTTTCTCCAGCCTCGCCACTGTAAAGAAGCCAAAACCCGCGTACGAAGATGCAAGGCTCAGACCCCGTGGGTGTGGCCTCATACTAACAAAAGACTTGTACACAAACTTGATTCCTGATTCTTGACTCCGGAGGATGGAGACTGTTAGAAGGGCGCAGGGGTGTTGGACCTGCAAACGTAAGTTTTTCGAGTATAACATCAGCAATCGCAACACTTACTAAACGTGTCGGAAAGGGCGTAAGATCGGATGTGACCGCGGCTACCCAGCCTGTAACAACTGTCTTCGCACCGGGAGAGAATGTCTAGGATATGGGATCCGTCTCGCGTGGCCAGATCAGCCGGATGGTCGTCGCAGATTGAATCGTCTTCCCGACCACACGATCCACCATCACGAAATTGATTCGGCCTATTATGGGAAGCAGTTTTTGAATGTGACTTACTCAGATCTAGCTATAGCCAGAAAAGGCATCTCGCCCATTTGCTTGTCCTTCGTTCGGGCCCAGCCAAGGCCTGGACGAATCATTCCTCTATTTTCGAATCTCCACGAGAGGGAGTCGCATCTCATCGATTACTGTGAGAACTAACCCTCCACGATCCATACACTCGTGAGGCTCGCGCGCCTTAGATGATTCGCTAATACCTAGCGCTTTAGACCGACGTAAGCTCTCTCAGATGATATCCACAATTGACGTCAACAACGGCTTTCGCGACGATCTACTGCCTATGGCACTCTCAAGCATCGGAAGCGCCTCAGATGGACTTAGAAATGCCATGCTCGCCGTATCAGCCTTTCATCTCTGGGGCCCCGAACATGCTCTATCTTACAAGGCCGACGCGCTTCGGTCGCTATCTTCGTCCTTGTCGAGCGAATCAGTCGGGATTACTGAGACGCAACTAGCCACGTCAATGATGCTGTGCGTCTATAATGTAAGCGCATGCGTATGTTCTTTCCGTGCGTAGATGTACTAATCTTGGATAGGTATTTGATGAGAACGAGGGAAACTGGAATCTGCATCTTCACGGTGCTCAAACTATTCTTCAGAAGCTTGCCTCTATCCACGGCGGACGATTGAAGTATGGATTCTTATATACATGGTTCCTCTATCATGAAATTCTAGGTTACTTTAGTCAGCCGCTTCTTCATGGAACCCGGTGTCCGGCATCTCTACAGCTCCTACACGATGCGAGTTTTGATAAATCTCTGGTACGGATGCTCATTCCACTCTTCTGACTTTCCAGACAAGCACGGTTTTAGCTAACAGCTAGCAGATTATAGGATCTCTTGGATGTTCCGTAGAAGTTATGGAGATCATAAGCTACGCCAACGGATTACGTGCTATCGAGCTAAGGGGCGAGTCTGCAGATTTTAATGTCGAAGAAAGGACTCAGAGAGCCGATGAATGGCACCTATTTGAAAGTAAAGTAACAAGCCTCCAGCAGCATCTGGATCCTCATGATGCGCATCGCCTACCGCAGCAGGAGCGGACTAGGATCCTTACTACGGCAGAGCTTTATCGAATCGCGGCCTTCCTATACTTGCAAAGGACAGGCGACTGCACCCATAACCAAGACCTCAGGTCAATGTATCTAGAGCAAGCCTTCCAAGCGCTGAGTAGCCTCGAAGTCTGTACAAGCCCATGGCCACTCTTTGTCATCGCGTGCGAGACGGAGAATGACCAGCAAAGAATTATGATCCTTCAAACACTCGATCGAATGGACAACGAAAGACACATTGGTAACGTTTATGTCCTACGGGATATTATCGAATCCCTTTGGAAACAACAAGACCTCCAGGCCGATAGCGGCCGAACCTCAAATACCAAATGGTGGAACGTCGTCAACCTAAATATTACAGCGCCGTGGTGCATCTAAGACGATATAAACGCACCGCCGCCCTGATCCCCCTCTCCGCCCCCATCCTTATCATATCAAATCATACCCATATGTCGTCGTCATGATCGCCGCCACTACCACCACCACCACCACCACTACTTACCATCTTCCACCATACTCATCCACCCGCTATCTTTCACGCGATATAATTATGGCCGTAAATGGCCACATCTACTTTGCCATTTTCGTCACATGTAAATCCTGGGTGGGGTTCACCAATAAGCTGAGCAGATCCGGCCTGGCATAATGGCCAACGACATCAATGAACGCCTTTGGGTAGTCGATATCTCGCAAATTAACATCCGCTGTCAGGATATGCTCTTCACCAGCACCGATGGGTTCGCAGAGCGGTTTACCGTCGGGCCCAAATATCATGGAAAATCCGCCACCGGGCTTAAAAAGGGAGGAGTTATGTTAGCACATATTATATGGTATGGTGGGGAGTTAGGAAGACCTCACCGTCTTCGTGACTGGGTTGCCGGAAAGGTTATTTTTTTCCAGGTTTTTCTCGGTTAAGATTTGTGATGCGACGAGGACGAAGCACTGCCCTTCAATAGCCATGAACTGGCTGGCTCGGTAGCTTGCTTCCCCCGTTTCGTGGTATAGCCACTTGATTTTGGCGGGGTCTGGCATCTCAAACTCTGCTGGCCAACTACACAATTTCGGTCAGCAGGGGCCTGTCAATGATGATATAAAGAAACAAGGAATATCGAAGTCTGACCTAGCAACATGTATTTGAACTCCCTGCGAGTATTCGTAGTAACGGAGCAAAGGTTGCAAATGCTCCCAACAATTCAAACCACCAATATTGCCAAACTTGGATGGCACGACACATTTAAGCGACTCGGCTTGCCCATCTCCCCATATTGTCCGCTCGATGTGCGTGGGCTTTATCTTTCGGCGGTGGTGAACTATTTCGCCCTCAGGAGAGATAAAGGATTGAGCCATGTAGAGACTGGCACCATCTCTTTCGCTATATCCGAGGACCACGAACATTCCCGCCTTCTTCACCGCGGCGAGGATACGTCTCATCTGGTCCGAGTCTTTACGCATCGAATTGGCCATGTAGTCGTGGATGATGTGTGAGTTTTCGATAACGCTCGAAGTCCACATAGACCTAGTTTGAGGCAAGCAAGTCGACGTTAGCTGTTTAAGGCCCTATCGAGTCTTCGGCCGAACTCACCACGGATATCCAGGAATCCAGACCTCAGGAAATCCAAGTACCTGAACTCCATCTGCAGCCGCGCTCTCTATGAGAGAAATGGTTTTGTCGACGCTTCCATCAAGGTCTAGCCATACCGGCTCGGCCTGAACAGCCCCAACGCGAACGGTGGCAGTCATTGTGAAGCGGATGGCGAACTCTGGAAAGAAAGAGAGTTTCCTCAGGGGACGAAGAGGGGAAGCACCCTTAGCTATAGTCGATCATATGCTTGCCACCCTTTTATACTATACCATGCCGGCAGAAGCGTCTCACTGCAGTAACATACAGGTGCGGGGAGCCACGGCGTCTGCAGTCAGCAAGCAAACCCCAAGAGCCACTTCAGTACCATGCTGCGAATCCCGAGCTTGCTACTCTCTCGGCTGCTGCTACATCGAGACGCTAGTCTGGGTCCTGGCGGCCGCGTCACGCAGTAGCCGAACATCACCATTGGTTACGTCGGAAGCATTCTGTACGTGGTGTGGCCCATAATGCTACACGGCTCGACGCTTCCTTGCAGCTCTTGCAGCTTCTTCTCACTTTATGCGGCAGGTCCACGAGTTGATACTGCATAGGCTCGCACCGCACATCTGCAGCCGCGGGAGAAAAAGCAGAAGCTTAAACAATCACCAGTGCCACGACATACTTGTTTTCTTTTTACGCACCGTGGTAAGGCTCCCAGAGAGCCCTTGCATCTCTAGTACTTAAAATATCCCTGCCCGTATATTCACGAAAGTCCCCTCCTGCTCTCCAAACCTTTAAAAACAAACTTGACTAGATGTTCTATCGTTGAGGCACGGCCGTACGAAGATCGTCACGTTCGTATGATCGATCGCAGAGTCCTTCCAAAGGCTCTTCTACGATCAACTAGCGCCGCTTCAAATATAGCTAACCCGCGTGGATCTCGCTTCCAGATGCAGGAAAGTCGCGAGGCTAAAGTGGAAACAAAACTGGGCAGAGGAGCTGGAGCTTCCCCAGCTGTGACCAATATGCCTCAACTTTGCCTAGATTCGCCTAGTTTTACGGGCGATTTGCACGTCCCCAAGTGAAGTCCTACATCCCACGTCCTACCGTCTCTCCGTTGGCAACTGTCCGCGATCACGGGACCGCGTGACGGCGACTGACCGGCGTCCGCTTCAACGGCATCTGTCGAACAATATACTAGAAGCTGGGAATAGCACGATATTCAATCCCCGGTCACCAACAAGGGTGCTGACAAGCTGAGCTATCGCTTTCTCGGAAGGAAGTTTCCGGACTTGCCCCTCGGGCCTTAAACTCTCACAGACTCCCTTCCCAGGGTTCTGGGATATGTGGAACCCTAGGCGCATTGCATATCAGACATACATACGGAATATGTAACGTCGAGGCCCGAACCAGAACGAGCATGACTATCATTCTGTGAAACCGAGGCACAAAAGGCACAGCAGGCACAGCACCTAGACGCCTATCGCCTAACGCGTGGAACATGCCATCTAATTCGAACGAGGACAAGTTGAACAGGGTTCACCTATTCACCTAGGGCTCCTAGGACCCTTGCCTTGCACCGCGGTCCGGGGTCTAGACGGGATGGATGGGGACCTTTATTAGACAAAACTCCACGAAAACGAATTACATAATAAACGGGCGCAGTAACACGAGGAGTTGACGGTAGAAGAAACCATTGAATTCACAAAAATGAAAGAGAGAAAGGAGGGACAAGAAATTGGGAGAAGGCCACGAATTTATGTTGATTTTTTTTCCTTCGTACAAACTGACGGGTCGCCTCGAAAGCCGCAACTTCGCAGCGGGCTTTAGAGCGTAAACGTCGCGCCCGGGTGTAAAAGTAGGCGGTGAATTTAACGGTCATCATTTATTATTAATCTGCAATCAGCAAGCACAATTCGGCAGGCAAAGCACCTCCCGTGTGTAGAAGAGTAATGCGCGCGAGCCCACCCCGTGCATAATTGTTCCCGTCTCCCACTCCCACCCAATGATAAGGTAGCGTCTGAGACGACGCCTCCCCGTGATTGGCCGACGGACCGCCCCCCTACATTGCCAGATCTAGGTAGTGTATGTAAGTGTGGTGCGCGAAGGGATGAACGTCATCTTTTATCTTGTTTCTATAATGACCGCGATAAAAAGATAAATTACGTGAGCTGAGGCCCTGATATAACTTGCCTGGGTATTTTCGTCGATCGAGCTGGCCGCCGCCTCGCGTTCATGGATGTCCATGCCATTGAAGGTAGATAACCTGCCATTCTTCAACTGCCTAGCTCACCTAGCTTCATCTAGCTAACCCAGCTAGTCTAGTTGATATATACACGTACGTACCATTACTAATATAGGTATATGTAACCGACTCTCTGTGTATCCCATACGATAATCCAAAGGTCGTCCAATGCTGCCGTTCACGGCGGGCTACCTACTTAAGGGGCGCGACTTTGCTTTTTCCAGCTCGCCCTCCGCAATCTGAACCCTGCTTGATCTTCCGTTCTCCTTTCCTTTCCTCTAAGCTTTCGTCCTCTCTCTTCTGAGCCCCGGACGACGTCGCACAACGTCGCACCTTGCGTCAGAGCTGAGCTGGAACGACACGTCGAACACACGAGATGACCGTCGCGACGCATCACGAGCCGCCCGCGGCGGCAGCAGGCGAGGGCAAGCTGCAGCCCCGGCTATCGCGACTGACCATGGTGGCCCTGACCTTCGCCATCCTCAAGTGAGTTTACTCACCTTACACCTCACAATCTCCCGTTATACCGTCACAATGATGACGATGATAACACAAACGGACGCTCACTGACGGGTAAACCCCCCCAAAAATAGCACATGGATCGCGCTGGCGGGATCGATAGGCCTCGTGCTGCCCTCGGGCGGCTCTGTTTCTTTCTTGTACGGCTTCCTCTTCTGCGTCCTGTGTAACCTGGCCCTGGCCGCGAGCCTCGGCGAGATGGCGGCCATCTGGCCCACGGCCGGCGGCCAGTACCACTTCGTGTACGCGCTTTGCGCGGACGGGTGGAAGAGGACTATGGTGGGTGAACTTTCTTTTCTCCTTTCTTCTTTTGCTATGAGGGAATGTTTGCATCTATGATGTGTTGTGTGTCTGTGTCTGTGTCTGTGTGTGAGGAGGTTAAGAGAATGGGGAGGAAAGGATTGGGATTAGGACAGAGATAGGGATGTATGGAGTACTTTGGGCTGACCACAATCGCAACAGAGCTTCTGGGTCGGTTGGACAAATATCGCGGGCTGGCTTACGCTCGTGACGACTGAGGGCTTCTTCGCTGGTAAGGCCGCCCCCCTCATACCTAGAACACCGAAATAAGCCATTAACACATTCCCCCTAGCGCAATTCATCCAAGCCGCCGCCGTCATCGCGTCGAACGGCACCTACGAGATCAAAGCGTGGAGCACGTACCTGATCTTCCTCGCGGTCGTGACCTTCACGACCGGCGCCAACATCTGGGGGAACCGGATTCTGGGCCGCTGGAACGACGCGGCGCTGTACTGGTCGCTGCTTGGCGTCGTCGTCATCAGCATCGTGCTGCTCGCGACGTCGGAGAAGAACGACGCGCACTACGTGTTCGCCGAGTTCGACAACGAGACCGGCTGGTCCGACGGCATGGCCTGGATCCTCGGGCTGCTGCAGAGCGCCTTGAGCTTGATCGGCTTCGACGCCGCGCTGCATATGACGGAGGAGATGCCGCGGCCGGCCGAGGATGCGCCGCGCGCTATCATATACGCGGTCGTTGTCGGCGGCGTCACTGGCCTCGCCTTCATCCTCGTTATCCTGTTCTGCATCACTGACCCGGCTACTGTGCTGAGCACACCGACGAACATGCCCATCGCGGAGCTGATACTGCAGGGGACGAAGAACAGGGGCGCGGCGACGGTGCTGACGCTCATGCTGGCCGTCTGCTTCATCAACGGGACGAACGGCTGCGTGACAAGTTCGAGCAGGCTGCTTTATGCGATGGCCAGAGACAAGGGGATCTTGTATCACGGCTAGTAAGTTTCTCTCCCCTTCCTCTTCCCACCCCTCCCACCTTTCTATAAACCATAGCCGTCAACCTGACACTCTCTAGCTTCGCCCACATCACTCCAGGCTTAGACGTCCCCGTGCGCACGATCATCTTCACCTTCGTCTTCAACGTGCTCTTCGGGCTCCTGTACCTCGGGCCCTCGGTCGCCTTCAGCGCGTACGCGGCCAGCACCACCATCTTCCTCAACGTGTCGTACGTGTTCCCCGTCATCACGCTGCTCATCCGCGGCCGCGGCGTCTTGGCCCACTACCGGACCGAGCACACGTACTTCGACCTCGGGCCCGCCGGGTGGGCGATGAATGTCGTCGCCGCGATTTTCGTTGTCGTTACTTCTGTGGTACGTGTCTGCTTTTCTTGGCCTGTCGGGGAAATGATATTTGACAAAATAAGACGAGAGAAAACAAAGAATGCTGACAAGTACTACAGTTCTTCTGCTTCCCAACCGGCCTCCCTGTGTCTCCGGATGATATGAGTAAGCTCCTACTTCTACCCTCCGGCTTTTATCTAGCTCCTCATGATCTACCTTGCTAATTGCCAATGTATAGATTATGTAGTCGTCGTCATCGGCATATTCTTTCTCCTAGTCGGCACATACTGGATCGTTGGAGGCAACGTCTTTGAAGGACCCGTAAGTTATCGCCGCCGCCCATATATTCACGTATGTGTTACTGTTGACTCTGCTAACTCGAGTCCTATAGAAATTCGAGGCTATCATCGGACGCGCACCCGGAGATGAGGAAGATGTGCATACTTCAGCCACCGCTTCGGACACCAATAGTCCGGACGAGAAAGGGGCAATCCCAATTTCATAAGATGGACGAGTGCGTTTCGTTCTAGTTTGGTCATTAGATTAGCATATACTCGTAGACTTTGTTTATCTCGCTTGAAGACTGGATAGAATTCATGATGTACAGGACCATTTGCTCGCAGCTATAAGACTACCTACCTGTAAAATAGATACAAGAAGTTTACACCAGACGATTTACACTTACTTGGTACCTAGGCTAAGCCTGAGACTAATAAACGCGTGTTCTAACACTTGAGTAGGTACCTAGGTAGCTGTTGAAAAGTCGTAACTTTGAGATAGGTCGCATGTCAAATGATCTGATATTTCTGTCACATTGTCGAACTCTACAACCATATCTATCATCACCCAAGATTATACACAAAATGACATCGTAACTTAGTATGTTCATTGACATATAGGTATGTACATAATATAACATATCTACTCTGAAAACTCGCAGCGTGCCTTGTTCCATCTAGGACCACGCAGCTGGAGGAGTTAATTCCTAACTGATCCGAAATCCGTACATGCAATGAATCTCTTCATGGCCGAGACGAAGCTCGGCGTATATGTCAGATCTGACGCCAGGTATGCGAAACGCCGAGCAATGCGATGAGTTCAATTCCCTCGCTATAACCGCATCATGTTGTTCCTGCTTTTTACTTCTCTTGTTTTGTTCGAGTCGTGTCTTGCACTGATTTCTCTAAATGTCGAGTTTCTAGAAATCTGATCCAAAGAAAACGACCTTTGCCTGCCCTTGAAAAGCCGGGATCAAGCCAACCAACTCGGCTTCTAATCACGCGAAGTGCTGATTGATTGCGGTGACCTGAATCCGGCTAGAGAATACCAGAGTATCCCAAGGCGACTTGGTCGTTAGACTGAGTCTAATAATGGTTCGCCGCACGTATAGGAAATATTGAGTTCCAAGAAATGCTAGGGTTCTGAACGCCAAATCTGTTCCTCGATAGACGGAGAGTATTGAACTCTGACACAGCTAGCAGGGGAAGGCGGTCCTCATTTTAAAATACTGCTGTATGCCCGTCTGCTTAAGAGTAGGGGAGATTTGACTCGCTCTTGTATCCAGGTTCGGTTGGTTCGATGTCCTTTATAGGGTGGAGCAACATGGGCGGCAGGCAGGGTCGTCCGTAAGTGCTCTCCCAATCTTCGCCACCCACATTAGTGTCTTCCCAACCCATAAAGTTGAGGTAGAGTCGCTGTGGTGGATTTGCCCGATAATACCAAGTGCTTCCACGGTATCTCGCCTCTCGTCCCCAGCCCATGGCGCAACCGATGCCTCCACTTTCTCCCTTTAGACCGCCATTGAACCATCTGGCGAGGTCCTTGCCTTTCCAAGGTCGGTCAAAGAAGACCGGCATTGGGACGTAAACTGCCTTGAGACCATGAAGTAACGCGGTAGTTTGCGTCACCATTTCTGACGAGATATGATTTCCCCGAAGGTTCTCGACGTGCATGATATCAAGGAGCTTCTTTGACACTCTAGAATGCGTGACAATGGTGGCTCTTCTTGGTAGGTCTGTGGTCGCATGTGTAGAGTCATTAAATCCCCACAGCTCGTTACCACTAATCCACGAACTATTGATAGGGTTGAAAATAGGGGCAACGGTGATAAGGTCTGCTTCTTCGCCAACACCCCATTTGTAGTTGTCATCTTCAGGATTTGCAACTGGAGGTTTCGGTCCTATTGGGGTAACAAAGGGCAATTCCGGAGGGCCCCAGACTGTATCTTTCCCTGATACGCGTTCCACCTCCTTTCGAAACTGTGTGTCATAATCCCCATGAATAGACGGGATGTAGTAACGCTCGTTACGTTCCCACAACCCCCGACGGGGCTGCCGCTTGGCGAAGGTGGCCAATTTCTCGACGAAGTCATAATTATGGCCAGTAACTCTTGCATCAATCTCCCAATTCCAGATATAATCATACTCTGGAAACTCCTGAGCGAACTTCTGGACTGATAACCACTGCGAGACATGTACGGTCGCCTTATTAGGGTCGATCTTCGGATACATCGTCTGCGTGGCTTCGTCATTCCAGAGGACCGCGATATCCCTGAACTCCGGCGGCACATTCCTCTGAAGAACATATTGATACGTCTCCTCATCATCCCAAATTGCATACGCAGTGTCCTTGACGTGCACAAACAAGAACACTTGATATAAACCGCCGGTACGTAGCGAAAGCTCTGTGATTAAAGATCGAATCACTTGTTTATCGTTCTCACTGTATTCCTTGCCAGTATAAGTCCGTAATAAGAGAGCAGTCCTCGCTTCAGAACCAGCCAGAGGTTTAGATTTACCAGACTTGGGTTGTACGGGAAGGCCTCTCCTTCGGCGCAATGGTGGACTACCCTTCCCAAGATTATACAGGGGAGTTTCCGATAGGCTAAGGTCACTCTCGCTATTCGAGCTCGAATTGTCGCGCGAGTAGACTGTTGTGATATAAGGATTGGAATGTCCTTGCAGATTGAATCGGGCCTTGTTCTTTTGAGCGCATTTCTCCTGCAGGTCTCCCCAGTGGACCTTGTCCCAGTCAACCGACGATTCCGACGTGTCGTTGTCCGCCTGAAAGCCATATACACCCAATCTTGTCTCGCGCTCATAGCACAAGTTCCCATCCATGCCGAGGATTTCGTAGCTGCCAAATCCGGGCTCGGGAAACGCCTTGGGCTGTCCTTTGAAAACCATTACGTCCCCTCCCGATGCGCCGCCTGGGCCTTCGCAGGTCACATACTTGGCCCTCTCGGCAAGCCAGGCCTTCTCATTGTATTTGGGATATGGGTTGTAGATATATGGTTGATGGTCGCTGAAATAAGTTTTAGATATGGCGGGCGTCAAGTGTTCTTCGATTTGTAGTGACCGTTTCTTCGAAGGCTCAAGAGTAGTGAGTGTCTGTCCAAATATCGCGTCGGCGCCAGGCTCCCTACATAGTTGTTAGAGAATGCCGTGTGATAATAGCGGCTGAACTTACTTAGCAAGTGCCTCGTATTCTCTATCGAATTGCTCTCGGAGGTTCTCCTCTCTTTGCTCCTCTGCTTCCTTCTTTTTCTCTTCTTCTGTCTTTTCGTGTATTTCGGGTTCAGCTTGTTGGCTCTGTTCGCCATTACTCTGTTGGTTCGCTGGTAGAGGGGCTTGCTGGGCTTCGATGTTTTCCTTTAGGGGAGCCTGTACCGAACCAGCTCGCCCATCATACCATCTAGTGGCATGGAGAGTAGCAGACCCATGTAGCAAGGACCAGTAGAGAGTTGCGGCCAAGACCGCAAAAATCAACAGACCTCTCGGTCGCGATAGTAGCCGACGCGGTTGCACCGCTAGCATCATGCCGAACCGATTGGGTGGAATATACGCGGCTTAGGGGCGGACGAAGCTATAAGCCGGATATCGCAAAATTTAAGGAAGGTCATTAATAGCCAGGAACATCGCGAGGTGGCAGTAACTTTCTTGCCAAGCCAAATATCGAGGGTCTAGTTAAGGTCAAGGTGGAAATTCCGATTCTGACAAGCACTCCCTCAACTCAATATTCTATATTGGATTCCTCGACCAGGAATTTGATCAGCGATGCGCAACAGGTCGAATTCGCGACCGTATCTGTTTCTACTCAAACAAGAAATCGTCTGTACAAGACGTAATGTCGTCCGAAAGTTTCTTCTAGATTTTCAATGGGAAAAATGAATGTAGGGGGTTAACGTTGTAACGGATAACCGGTCGGATAAAAAACGATTACGACAGCATGTGCCGGGGTATGAAGTATGAGATGTGGTCAAGACGACGGGAAAATGTGGTACAGTACATGTAGGTAAGAATCCCCACGTTAGAAAAGAAGACAGAACTCAACAGAAGAGAATGGGTAGAACGGGTCGAAAAAAGTCAAGAGCAAAAAAAAAAAGAGGACTGGGGAAATAATGTCGCGATGTCTTGGCTGCGGTGATCAACACCAAAGCAAATAGAAGGAGATTCGAAATTGGGACCCCCTTCGCTCCCCTTTTTGGGTAAGAAGTTGAAGGTTAAAAGATTGGTCCTAGTCTAATGTTGCGAACGGGAAAGAGCACGATAAACGATACGTGGAGTAACTAGAGGGCACTTGCATACTTGACCGGGATATGATGTATCATGTACATCGATATCAGCGCAGAATTGATTGCACCAGCCATATCCGATGTATACTGTAGCACGATTTATTAGACAAACTACATAATATTAGTGGGGTTTTCGGTGACAGGGCTAGGAAGATAAGTCCCTCGTACGAGACCGTTTCGGACCCATTCGAAACGAGAGAGTTTATCGAAGGTCGGGTTCATACAATGACAGCTTCTATGCGCTAGACTAGTGTGTCGCTTGAATGTCTGTATACATCGTAAAATCGACATATAAAACCTCAGGTCTATTCTAAGCATTCTTACTAGATGATTTGTCTATATTCTCATGTATTACCAAGCGAAAAACAAGACAAGTTTGATAGGATTGAATGTAAAAATCGCTTGTGCAACTACTACGGAGGGGGTTTAGCGTCGCAATACCACCGATTCAGGTGCGAATTTAGCTTAGTTGCACAACTTGCGCGGGTGGCTGCTGCAAGGTGACCGAGAGGCTTGAGAATGGAAGGAGTGAGACTTTAGGGGTCTAACAGTCCAAATCCAACATGTGAAAGAGCCAACCAGGTCAGATGAATTGAGTTTACAACATTCTTACGTACATTTTGACTTTCAATTTTTAATTTCCAAAATTCAAGATTCTTCAATCCCTATTTTCTTCAACAATCTGAGCAGGGCTCTCTCATCGAAAGGAAGAATGCACTCTTCGTGTGCTAATAGTTAAGTCCCTCAAACTTCGCTATGCCTAAATTTGATAAGGGGGAGTTTCTATGCTGCCCTTTCCCCACGTTCCCTTGTTATTAAAATTGACTGGAGATAAGGCCAATGGAGACTTCACAGAAGACGCGATAGGCAACTCCCTATTGGATTGTCAGATTGTCTAGACTGTCACCGTCACTTATTAATAAGACAAGGGGATTCGGCAGCTAGGGCTTCGAAGAGCCCTGCCGAAATGATTAGTACTCCACGTCTAATCCGTGATCCGACGTTTCTGAAAGAGACATACAGCAATGCGAATGTAGTAGTATAACGCACACGTGGAGAGTTACGCATAGACAAGTTTCGCAAGTATGGAGGGAGCAATATTCATGAATATCACTCTCCTCGATTCCTAGTTTATGTAATATTCTCTTATTAACACGATTCGAATCCGAAGGATCGTCAAGCATGGCTCTATCGAAATGCATCTGACACAGAAAAGTGCCCGACTCTGAAAATCACCGACAATCATTTGCGGAACTCGAATTTGGCTGACTTGGTTGTTTCTTGCTCCCTGCCCCCCATTGTTGGATTGCGAATCAATAACTGTATGCCATCTGTTTCCATGAGGTAACCAAGGTGGCTATGAGAAGAAAAAAGGAAGAAGTCCAAGTTTGAGATGCCATCCATCCCAGGATAACCGGTTCTTCAGCAACAAATGTTTCGTCACCGACTATCGCTGCTAAGAACAAATCGAGACACTACAATATACAGATGGGGAGCAAGAATCTGATACGCACACCGTTCCCCCCAAACTGGCTAGCGTACAGAGCAATACCACAAGCGGCTCACGGCCACTCGTCACGCCACTTGCGCCAGGGGCACAATGTAAAAGATCGTCATCGTGCAGGCGCCCCGGATGATCCAATCAAGGAGCCTTCTCGGTAGCTTTATCACTCGCACGTCACACTCGCTAATTTTTCATTTAAATGCGCCCCAGGTCGGTATAACCTTAGTTGCAAGTTTCCTATTATGGGAGGAAGAAGGAGGATCCGGCAATCTCTTGGCTTTGGGGCTTCTCCAGTCTCCAGTCTCCAGTCTTTGATCGCACGTATGGGGGAAGGTTAGCTAAGGTTTGTATCAGATTCCTCCGGCCCGGATTCGTCCCGCGTGGGTTTCGTCGTCGAAGTTTCCACTGCTGTGGTGCGTTGCACTCCAACGCTTACATACGACCTAGAGGCTTGCTGACTGTGCAGTAACTGCTGTGTCACGATGGTTTACTCAGATGGGAAATGCCCAGAGGGGCATTGCAGCCGCGTTAGGTTATTCTCGAGATACGCAATCGTAGGTACATGTATGTTTGCTTCTTAAAGGGTCCTCCCACATCTAGGTTCTAACCTCTACTAATACCACCTATTAGGTATATCAAGATAATTCTCCAGAGACATGTTGTAGTCCTACAATGGATATCTACTTCTTACTGGCACGCAACTAACAACGTACGTACGTGTACACCTAATGACCAACGGTTGGGGCTTAGCAACGCAGTGTGAAATCCTGATGTAATATCGATGAAAGGTAGTACACATCTAAAAAAGTGCAAACCCATCCACCCAAACAAGCAAACGTGAACATAGTACCTAGTATATCGTACCTTAACACCTTCGAGACCCCTATCAACGTATCAAGCCGCACATTTCCATATGCCACCACAATCCCGTCCCACGGACCCTCCAGACCACCGACATCACCATAAGCTATTTGCCTGTTCCCCTATTCCAAGACAATCAGCCTACGTGCAGAATTTCCCGTTCCAATTCAGCAACCTCTGCGCGTACCCATCGCCCGTTGTTCTAGACCTAATCTACATAGTACGCCAACCGCAAGGGGGGCAACGCATTAACGGCCGAGCACAGCAAGCCAAGTAGGCACCTACAGTGTGTAGGTAGTTAGGTAGGTAGTAGTAGATAAATTGCGACCTTGCGGCTGCAACCTGCCTAGGTACTGTTAGGTGCTGGAGTCGCGAATCCCCGTTTTCCCCTCGGGTGTTAGCCCTTCGGTAGTTGAAGGGGCTTCGACTTGGTAATTACCTACCATACCGGGAACCCCTGCTATCGGATAATGATTTACCTTCTACGAAAACTAAAGCCTATTATCACTATAATGCTTTTATTTAATTATGGTTATTGAGTAAATAATTATTAATAAATGTGAATAATTATTAAAAAATTAAAACAATTATTAATAAGTTTAAATAATTATTAAAAAATTTAAATAATTATTAACGGGTTTAAATAATTATTAAAATTAAATAATTATTAAAAAGCTTATAATTATTATAAGTTTATAATTATTAATAAAGTTAAATAAATATTAATAATTAAAGAAATTATTATTTAATTTAATTTAATTATTAATTTTTATTTTATAATTAATAATTATAAATAATTAATTATAATTTACGTAGTTATTAATTATTAATTATTTTTATTAATTATTAATTATTAATTATTAAATATTAATTATTAATTATTAATTATTAATGTAATTATAATTAATGTTATTTATTTATTCCGGAAATTTTTTAAATTTAATTAAAAATATAATAATTATTTTAATATAAAATTTATATAAAAATTTTTTAAAGTTTAATATTTTTTATATTTATATTTATACCGTATATTATTTATATTATATAAATTTATTATATATAAAATGTTAATAAATTATATAATATATTATTAAAAATTAAATAAATTTATTTAATTTTAAAAGAGTTTTATAAGAAAATGTGTTTTATTTTTATAAAAATTATTAATGTTAACGAAAATAAAATTTTTAAAAAATAATAATTTATTAATATAAAGAATATTAATATATAAATTTAAAATAATTAAATATTAATATTTTATTTATTATAAATATAATATTTAATACGTATTTTATAATTAAATTATTATGTTTTTAAAAGCTTATATAATATTAATAAATTATTAATTTTTTATTTACATTTATATGTTATTAAAAATTTATTTTATATTATAATTATATTATGTTTTTATAATAATTTTAAAATATTAAAATATTAATTTAATTTATAAAATAATTATTAAATACGTATAATATATTTATATTTATTTTATATTTTAATATATAAAGAAATATTTATTTTTAATAAGTACGATATAAAATTTATATAAGTTAATTACCGTGATTTTTACGATAATAAGTTTATTGTTTTTTTTTAAAATACGAAGGTTTAAAATTTTTTTTTTTTTTTTTATATATGTTAATATAGTTATTATAATGAATATATATTAAACGCTTTAAATATTAAAAAAAAATATATAATTAAAACGATTAAAATTAATATTTTAAAGTTATATGAAATCTTTTATATTAAAAATAATATATTTTTTATAATCCTTATATAAATATAAAATAAAATTAATAAAATGAAGAAAAAAAAATAAAAAAAAAATAAATATTTATTATAAAATAATGTGTTAATATAAAAATAAAGTAATTATTAAATGTTAATAATTATAATAAAAATAATTTTATATTTTATTTATAAATTAAATAAAATAAAACTTATTTATTAATATTAAATAATAACTTTTAAACTTATATAATTTATACGTTCGGTTTATATTTATTTAAATAATATATTTTATAATTATAATTTTTATAATAAATAATTTATAAAAATTTAATAAAATTATTTAATGTTTATTATGTTCGAATAAATAATAAATTATTACTTTAAACGGGATAAAAATATTTAATAACTTTTTTAATAAAAATTTTATTAATTATATAAAATTTTATATATAATTTATTAATTAACGGGGGAATATTTAATATAAATTTATTTTATTTTTATAATATTTTTAATTTATTTTTATTAATATATATTAATATATAATAAAAAAAATTTAAATATTCCTTATAAAAATTTTATATTTATTTAATAATATTAAAGTTATTATATTTAAAAACATTTTTAAAAATAAAATAAATAATAAATTATATATTAAATTTTATTAAAAATTTTTTTTTTATATTTAAATAATTTATTTTATAAACCCGTTATTTAAATTATTTAATAAATATATAAGTAATGTTAACTTTTAATTATATTATATTAAAATATTTAATATAATCATGTAATTTAATTTTAAAATTAATTTTTAAATAAAAGTAAATAATGCGGTATTAATAAACTTACCGGTAAAAGTTTTTTTTAATTAATATATTATAATTTATTAATATAATATATTTAATAATAATTTTTTAAAAATGAATAACGATATATATATTTAACCGTTATAAATTACGTATATAATAATTATTAAAAGCTTTATTAAATATTATTTTTATATAATAATATAAAAAATTAAATATTTTCCGGTTTTTTTTAATAATTATATTTAAGTTATTATAATTTTTTTTTAAAGTTTTATATTTTATAAATATAATCGCATTTTTTATTATATTTTTAAATGTTTTAATAATAATAATAATAAAATTATTAAATTAAACGGTTATTTTAAAAAAACGTTGTTTTATATATTCGGGTTTTAATTATTATTTAAAAAATATAAAAATGTTTATATTTTATATAATATATATAAATATTTTATAATTTAATAAATGATATTTTAATAATTATAAATATCGAATTTTAAATAAGAATTAAAATATTTAAAATATTAATATATATTCGTTTATTATTAATAATATAAAAAATACATTTTAAAAAAAGAAATATAATAAATAAAATATTTCATTATATTTAAAATGGTAAGAATCGAATAAATACGTAAATATTAAATTTAATACCGGTATAATAATTTTAAACGTTAAATGTAAATTTATTATCTTTTATTAAGTTTTATAAATATTTTATTTTATTTTTTTAAAGTTAATTATTATCCGTTATATTTATTTAATTTATTAATGGAAATAATTATACGTAATAAAATCGAATTTATTTATTAATAAAAAATCCGTAAATAATTTTTAATTAATTTTAATATAATAATTCCGATAAAACTTAATTACTTATAAATTTTTAAATCCGTAATTTTTAACTTATTAAAATATATCTTTAATAAATATTATTATTTAATAATAAATAAAAATTTTTACGTTATTAATATTTATTATTATATTATAATTTAACTCGGTTAATAATTTAAAATTTTTTAAAATATTATTAAAATTAAATTTATATAAATTTAATATTAATAAAATAATATTATTTAAATTAAAATAATCGTCCATATATAAATTATATAAAATAATATAATAACCCATTAAAAATTAATATAAGTTTTAAAATATATTAAAGCCATTAATAAAAATTAATATTAATAAACTTATTATTAATATTACGTTTTTTCGTTAATTTTATATATTTTTAAATGTATTACGTTTATAATATTCGATTTTAAGTTTAACATGAATTAAATAAATATAATATAATTCGATAAATTAATTAATATATATAATTTTTTCGGTATTTTCGTTTAATTTTATCAAATAATTAATAACGTAATAAATAATAAAATATTAATTTTTAAATTTAAACGGGAATATAAAATTATTATATTTCATATATTTAACTTTATTTTATTTAATTAAATTAAAATTCGTGAAATATTTTTTATATTAATAATCTTTAAAAACTTAAACGTTAAAAAAAATATAAGCCTTTAAAATAATAATAATATCGATATTTATAATTAATTCGTTTTTTTTTAATGGTAATTTAATTATATTTATTTCTTTATTAATATTTATATTATATTTAAAAATTATCGACTAAATTTTAAAAGTTATAATTTTTTTATTTTAATTCGTATATAAATTAACTTATATATTATAATTATAAATAATAATATATTTAATATAAAATTAAAAAATATTATTATTTTTAATATTAATTATATAATAAAAACATCCGGATTTATAATATTTATAATAAATAAAATCATTAAAAAATAAAGCTTTACTTAATAAATTAAAATATAAATAAATGTCATTAAATACATAAACTAAACTTATTTAAACTTAAAAATAAAAAAATTTAAATAATTTATTAATAAATAACTTAAAATTATAATATATATCTTTAATATATATATTTAAAAATAATATATTTTTAATAATAAATATAAAATTAAAAAACATTAATTTAATTAATATAATAAAGTTAATTTTTAAAATTAAATTATTTTTATTTTACTTAAATTTAAGGAAATAAATATTTTAAAAATCGCACCTTTTTTTATTTATACTTTTACTTTTATTTTTACTTTTACTTTTACTTTTACCTTTATTTTTACCTTTACTTTTACTTTTTATTTTACCATTTTATTTTTTTTCTAATATTTTAATCCGTCGTTTTAATTTTTTAATAATATTAATATAACGAAAATAAAATTTATTTAACATTTTTTTTACTTTAAAAAAAATTTAAACTTAACGTATATTTATAATTAAAAATCTTAAATAAAATTTATAAAAAAATATAAATAATTATTTAAATAATTTAATAATACATTTAAAAATATTACCAAATTTATTTTATATAAAATATAATATTTTATAAATTAAATTATATTTATTTTAATTAACATTATATAAATTAATAAATACTATAAAATTTTTTTCGAATAAAAAAATTTTAATACTTTTATTTTAATGAAAAGGTATTAATTTTAAAATGTTTAAAATAAATGGTTAATTTAACCCTGCGATAATTAATAATAATGCTTTATTTAATATCGTAAATATAATAATATTAATATTATTTTTAACTTAATTAAATAATAAATTTTTAAAATTTTAAAAATTAAAATTAAAAGTTTTATTATAATTAATAACATTAATTATATTACGGATAATAAATTATATAATACGATTTTTTAATTTTATTATATTATTATTATAAATATTATTTAAATTAATAATTATTATTATTTAATATTAAAATATATTTACATATATAAAACCTTTTAAAAAATTATAAACAAATAATAACTTATTATTAAATTTACCGAATAAAAATTTAATTTTATATTTTTAATCGTTTCCATTAATAATAAAAATATTATTATCGTATATATTTTTTATTTTAATTTTAATTATAATATAATTATTAAGTTTATTATTAAACATAAAAATATTATTATAATTATTACATTTTACTTTAATAATATTAAAGTAATTTTATATTTTTATAATTTTAAATTATTTAATAACTTTAAATTATTTAATAACATTAAATTATTTAATAATTTTAAATTATTTAATAACATTAAATTATTTAATAATATTTTTTATAATTATTTAATAATATTATTTATAATTTTTTTATAATATTTTAATTTATACGCGTAATAATATATATTTTATTATTTAATTAAACATTTTAAAATATTATATAAATTTATTAACGTTTTAATAAAATTAAATATAAAGTAAATAAAATTTTAATTTAAGTTAAAAAAAATATATAAATAATAAAATTAAAAATAAAATATTTATAATAAATAAAATTATTATAAGGAATAAGTTTATAAACGTAATTAATAAAATTAAGATTTTTTTTCGTGATTAAAATAAAACTTTTTATAAAAATAAATATTAAAAATAATAAATATTATAATTAATATTATTATTAAATAATTTATTAATAATGTTTAATAAGTTTTATAATAATTATTATTATTATAATTATTAAATATTATAATATTTAAAATAATTTTATTTATAAAGTTATACCGAATATTATTACCGTATATAATAAAATATATTATTAATTTTTTTTTTTAACGGTTTAATTTATTAAACCATAAATTAAATTTTTAAACTTATTATTACGTATTATTATTAAAATTTTAAATTAACATATAATATAATTTTTATAAAAATTTATATTTATATATTTATTTATTATATTTAATATATATATATAAATATTATTATAATTTATATAATTAAAAATAATAAATATATTAATATTATTTAAAAATAAAAGCTTAATTTTTTTAAAAGTTAATAATTATTTAATACCATTATAAAACACATGTAATATAAATGAATTATTAAATTAATTAAATCGCGTAATTACCTTCGATAATATTATTAATATTAACTTAAATAAAATAAAATAAATTAATATTTTAGTTTTTTATTACGTTAAATAAAAATTATAAAAAAAAGATATAACCGAATTAATAATTAAAGAAATATATCCAAGCTTATTTTTAAAACCGATTAAAAAAAACTTTATTAAAATTATATTAAAATAAATATATAATATATTATATATTAATTATCCGTATAAAAATAATAATAACCCCCCTTTTTTAAATATTTTTATAAAAATAAAATTTAATTTATTATTTAATATTTTTAAACATTTCTTTACATTTAAAATAAAAAAATATATTAAATATATTATTAAAACATTATTTTTAACTTTTAATTACTTTATATATACATTTAAAAATTTATAAAAATTTATATTAAAAATTATTTTTAATATAAAATATAATTTTTTATTTAATAAATTATTTGTATATTAAATTTTTATATTATATTTTTAAACCACATATTAATTTAAAATTAAATTTATATTTATAACTTTATTTAATAATTTTTAAAAGAAATAAATAACGTTAATTAAAAAGCTTTTATTACTTTTTTTAAAATTAAATTTAACGTTAATTTAATTAAATTATTATTTAATTATATTATTTAAATTATTAATATTAATAAAATATTTATTAATTAAAACTTATGTTTTATTTAATATTTATAATAAGTTTTTATTATATTTATAATTAAATTTATAAGATTTATTAAATTAAAGTTTATATTTAATTTTATTATAAAATGAGGTAAAAAAGCTTTTTTTAAATGGAAAGTAAATAAAACTTAACGTGATAATATAATTAAATTATTTAATAATATATATATTAATAAATTATTTCGAAAATTAAAACTTAATATATTCGTTTAAATAATTATAATTAACGATAATATATCGATGTTATTATATAAATAATTTTTTTTATTAAATTATTAATTTATAAATATTATTAAAAATATAATTTTAAAAAAATTTTCGTTTTTATTTAAATTATTAAACTTTAAATAAAATATTAAATAAAAAGCTTAATTAATTTAAAACAATATATTAATAAATAATATATTATATTCCCCGAATATAATATATTAAATTTCTTTTTAATTTATCGTTAATAAAAATACGTTAAACCTTAAAATTTTTATTATAAAACTTAAATTAAATTTTAATAATTAATTATTATTTTATTCCAAGGATATAATTACCGATAATGCGATATTTATATAAATATAAACATTTATAATTTAATTATAATTTAATTTAATTAATAATTTAATGTTTTATATTATTTTAATTAAAATTAATAAAACCGAAACATTTAATATCGAACCGTTTAAGCTTTTTAAACTTTTTAAACCTTTTCGGTAAATAATTTATAACTATTAATAAATAAAAATAAATATTAATAACGTTAAATAATAAAAAACCGGTAAAGTTACGTTTATAAAAAAAAAATAAAATTAATCCTTTAATAAATTAAATATAAATATAAATAAAATATATATATAATATTATTATAAAATTAATTATAAAAATTATAAAATTTATTATAATAAAATTAATAATAATAAGTTTTATAAAATAAACGTTATTATAAATAAAATATTTAATTTATTAAAAAAACTTTTACTTTTAATTATTATTTATCGCGGTAAATATATTTAATTTTTATTATAACTTATTTAATTTTAAATATTTTAATAATATAAAACATTATTATTTATAAATTAATAAAAATATATATAATAATCATTTATAATTTTATTATTATATTTAATAATAATACGTAATATTAAATATTATTCTTTAAAAATATTAATATATATTTTTTTAAAAATTTTATTTTATATAAATAATAATTATTTTAATTTTAATTTTACGTTTATATTTTTAATTAAAAAATTATTATTAAAAATAAATTTTTATATTTAATTTTATAACTTTTATATTAAATTTAAATTAAAATTATATAAAAAGAATAAAAGTTTTTAAATTATTAAATAAGTTTAAAATTTATATATATTTTTTTTATTAATTTTAATAATTATATTTCCCGTTTATATTAAATTATTTTTAATATAATAAATTATTTAATTAATTTAATATATAATATAATTAATATAATTATATTTTATTATAAGTTAATAAATTTTTAATTAAATAAAAAAAAAACTTATATTATAAATTAAAAAAAAACTTTAAATTATTATTTAAATATCGCTTTATATTATAACGTAATTTTATTTTTTAAAAATTTCACATTAATTAAAAATGGTTTAAAATTTTTATTTAACCGGATTAATAATAACGGTTATACCATTAAAAAAAATATACCGTAACGCGTTATTTATTATAATATTATCCGTCGGCCATAACTTTAAATAATTTTAAATAAATTTAATATAATTTTTTTTTTTAACATTTATTAATTTAATATTATAACATTATACATTATATTAATATTTAAAATCTTATATAATTTAATTAATTATTATTTAACTATAATAATAATAATAAATAATATATTATAATTTTTTTTATAAAATTTTTTAATTTTTAATATATTTTTAAAAAAATAATATAATTTTATATTTTTTTTCGTTAAATAAATAATTAAAATCCCGGTCCACATTAAAACATAAAACGTTTTAAACTTATTTTTATATATAATTTAATTTATTTATTATTTACTTATATATTTAATTTATTATATAATATAATATATATATTTTAATACGTTTATCGTAATTAAATTTATAAAAAAAAACTTCCCGCATTTTTATAATTTTAATTAAATTAATATTAAAATTAATTTTATAAAATAATTTAATATTTATACTATTATTACGAACCGTAATTAAATTAATAACATTTTAAAAATTTACTATATTAAATTTAATAAAAAATAAAAAAATTATTAAAATAATTAAATATTAAATAAAATTATTTAAAATATAATATTAATATTATAAATAATATAAATTAATTACTTAAATAAAACTATATAATAATAAATTTTTAAAATTTAAAAATTATTATTAAATTTTCCGCTCCGTTAAATATTACCTTATTATTTTTATAAATATTTCATTTAAAAATAAATTATAATTATTATATAAATAATGTTTTTTATAAAAGTTAATATTTTTTATAAAATATAATAATTATTAAAATTTCTTAATAATTTATAATAATTATTTAACATTTCTAATAATTATTTAACATTTCCAATAATTATTTAAGGTTTTTAATCATTATAAAGCCGCATAATTTCCCGCTATGGTAATTACACACGTACACTAGAACAAGGATTGATAAATATCTAGGATCAAGGACGGAAACCTTTTTTTTTTTTTTTTTTTTACGGTCTAGTTTCTTTGAAGTCGTCATTTCACCGTAGCCGTTCGTTTCATCGAGGAGTACCGATTCCATCTTCGTAGCACATCAGCGGGCGGACAAGCGAATTGAATTCGGTAACTTAAGACTTAAGTACCTAGGTAGGCATCTACCTAGACACTACATATTACGAACAAGATCACAATGACGTACGAACCAGTTATACACGATATAGAAGCAAGACTCGTAGTTTCACGTATTTGTCATTTACTATTACTATTCTGTCCGCGCTTCTCAAGCGGACCGCTACTATAGTCTGAACGCCGTAGACGACGTGACTAAAGTAGATGCATCTAGCCTCCTCCCGCTCTTGCTAGATCCTCCCCGCTGCCCCCGATGTATGTAGCCCGCCTTCCCGCCTCTATTCCTCTATCTTCCCCCCTCTATTAAGAGCAGGCGACGCGACTAGCTAAGGCTAGATCTGCGCCGTCTGAAGTACGTGCTCGTGTCTAGTCACCTGCCGTCCCATTCCATCCCGGACATATCTCCCACGTACCGTAGAGTGATTAAAAGACGTTACAGAAGCGCATTAAGCTCGCCAATGCGCAATAGAGGTAAAACCGAGAGCCGTCGAAGTTTTGATTCGAGATGCGTCTCTGAATTATCATATTATGATAATATAATAGGTTCGTAATATCCGAACTGATTATGGACCAGAGTGACGAGGCAGACAGGTATTCACCTCGCCAAAGGGTATATAAACAAATCGCGGTAGCGAATGGAAGTGTGAAAGGGTATATGCGATCGAAAAAAAGATAAATGCTATCCCAGAACAGAACCGTGAACTCCAATGCTGATGATATATGATAAATCACACAGCCAACGAAATATGCGTAGTGACATGGGTGTCGGTCGATCGGGACAAAAGAGAGTCGTATCGTCGTTGCAGAAACAAAAAATTCGGGAGAGGGGTTCAGTTTTACATCATGCCTAATCGTGTCATCCTCTTCTCCATTCTCATCGGTCCTAGTCCACCGCGGCCTAATGCCTGACCGGGAGCTAGACGGTTCCCAGTGGGCAACCCGAACGGTCGGTTAAGTGGCCCGGGCCCTCTAGGACCAGGTCCCATCGGACCCGGACCCATGGGGCCGGGGCCGGAGGGAAGTCCTCTCGGTGGTGGTCCCTGTGCTGCACTCGGTCGTCGTGGCGGATACATTTGCATGCCTGGTGGCGGCCCTTGCCTTTGTGCTTGGGCCGCGAATTGCATTCGTTTCCAAGCATCACGCTCGCAGTAGGCCTTGCCGTCGACATCGAAATATCCATCTCGCAAGACGATACCGCAGTCACCACATCGGAAGCATCCAGGATGGTGTTTTCTTGAAGACTCGTCCTCAAGATATTGTCCCTCGATGCCTCTGTTGCATTTTCCACATAGACTGCCGTTGAGCTTATGATAGTGCTGTTCGCAGTATGGTTGATCGTTCAAAACATAGAATGTCGATGATGAGAAGGGTTCTTGGCATGTCGTACATACGAAACATGCCTTGTGATAGCGTCCGGTCAGGCGACCATCTGCGGATGAGATCGATTTTCCCGTGATCGGCAATTTGCAGGCTTTGCAGCTACCACGAGAGCGGGACTGCTGACGGTTGTGGGAAGGTCGAGTAGGTTGCGACTGGTTTAGACCAGTCTGGACAGCGGGATCCGAAGAACCGGGAGAAAGTGGAGAATTAGGTGACTTCAATGGAGAACCTAACCTTTGGTCTCGTCCCGCTAGGGTGGCGGGATCTAATCGTAGGTTCTCGGAAGGTGCACGACGATTGTTTGACCGCAGAGGCTCAGCCTTTTTCTCGGATTGTAATCGGTCAGTAGGGGAGGGTGGCTGTCCCTTGGGTTGCATCGACTCCATTGAAGACTGGAGATCGTCCATCAAGGCATCAAAATTTGATGTATCTGAAGGTCGCCGTACTTCTGGACGAGACGCAACTGATCGAGCTGGGCTTGTATTCGAGCTAGCTTGGCTGGGCCGAGACATGTGGCTATAACCAGAGCTGCTAGAAGATTGTGACACTGACGATGCGTGGTATGGGTTACCAACGCCGAACTCTTCAGCAAGGTTAACAGAAGGCCTGCCATTCCCGTCCCGCGTTGGCGGTCGAGCAAACCCTCCCCGTGGCGGCGGCCTGAGCGCCTCTTGTGCGCCAACCGAAGGTCGCTGTAACCGTTGACCATTTGTGGGTTGTCCATCTCTGGAACTGAGATTTGACGTACTCCGTAACCGATCGGGTCTTGGGCCAGGTGCGGAGGGCGCACGTGCTGGTGTTTCATACATCTCATCATTTGCTTGCAAGAGCTTCTCTGGGAAAGTCTCGGAACGTTTGCCCAAACCAAACTGTGGAGGCTCAAAATCGTCGCCATCTCTTTGCGGTGCCCCGAATCCTCCGTAACCATTTGTCCGTGGCGCCCTAGGAGGTGCAAGGCCAGTGCTATTCTTCGACGAGGTTGAACCTGACGTGCCTGGCCTATCGTCGTTCGAATCTACCGTGAGGTTTTCCCTGCTATTATTTCGTGCGAATGAATTCTTTGAACCAGGTCGTCGATTTGAATCGAATGGACCAGGTGCGATGCTGTTCATTCTTGTCAAGAAATTAGTAGATTTATTTGGGCTAGTACCGTAAGTAGAGTCGCCTTCAAATGATTCAGGATCTCCAAATCCTCCATATCCACCTGGTCGTCTAGGCGAAGTCGCTATTGCTGGTCCGAAGTCATCTCCGCCAGGACCGGCACCTGGCCGTCCATTAGGTGTCTTTGGTGAGATAGCCTGAGATCCAGTGGAAGCGCTCGCTGGAGTTAGTTGATCCTGCTTTGAGAATGCACGATCTACTGTATTAGCTGGCGTGTTGACTTTTATAATGGGTAGTGGTAAGCTTACTTGCTGCTTTTGTATCGACAGCCGGCGGAGCAGAGCGGCCGAACCCGCCAAAGACATTCACCTTGAGGGAATTCAACGCGCCACCCAAAAGATCAGGCATAGGAGTTGCTGTTTCGGTAGTTAGAGATCAGCTCTACATTGAAAAGGCGTATGAAAGATCACGAACGTTCTGGTGGTGCTGGCGCGCTACCACACACATGGTCCCCCATCATCGAAATCTCAACCTGATTCCCGCAGTTCGAGCATTTTATCGTCGGCATAAAAGCCGATTGTCGTGATGTATCCGTCATAATTGAAAGTCGCTTCACAATTCCCTTCTCTTATTCGATCGACCCTTGCCTATCCACATTAGGGATTGGTTAAGTTGGTGGCGCGCATGCAGCAGCTCTCTGCCTTGTCCCACCCTTTACTAAAATTTTGAGGATTGCGTAGATCCAAGATGGCGAAGGTTGACTTGCAGTCAAGTTGATCGCCTCGACAGCGCCAATCAAAGGTTTATACACTCGAGAGAAAGAGAATTTCGATCGATCTGTTGTGCTGAATGTCGTGCAGAAAAGTCGAAACACGAACTCCACAGGCTGCAACAGTCAAATAGGACGGGTCCAGATAAGCGCAGCGCCCTCTCGCTAATGACCTAATGTTGATGCTGTTAGGGAGGTGAGGTATGCTTTGCGATAGGCTGGATGCAGAGTCGTTCGTGCGACAATGGACGCTGTGCGGGCCTCGCTTGGGAAGATTTTGGTAGGAATTACAACAATTGGTTGAGAAGAAACAAGATCGAGGAAGTTTCAAAAGAGATCTTTTGATGTAAAGGTCGGTGAGTTAGTTATCCAAGTCGTTTTGGACGTTGCGACCTGTGTCTCGAAAGAGTGGGTGTTAATACGAACCCCTGTTCCTCTTACCCCTGGCTAAACTATGCACGGGCAGTCCACTTAGACCATTCATGGGTCGACCCTGTTCCCTGTCTTACTTAGCTTGGCAGTAATAACTTAAAAGAGTATGTGATAGGGATCTTATTACTACAGTGAAACCCTACCATAACGATAGGAAAAAATCAAGACTTTAGGATCGTTAAAGCGAGGTATCGTTGTAAGAAGCTATCCACTTTTAGTAAAACTTACCCACTTTTGGCAAATATTTCCTAAAATAGCCAAGATTTTGACGCATGGGTAAAGATATTATCGTAAGGGGTAATAAAGTGGGTACATTACATCCTAAAACGGAAAGGTTCCCACAAAATTTCCCTAATTATAACGATTTGTTTGGTGAGGAAAAATAAAACTAACGATAATTCGTTATGACGAAATTATCGTTATTTTACATACAAAAATCGGGAATCCTGGAAAATTTATCGTTATAGTGGGGTATCGTTATACACTAGGATCGTTATGGTACGGTTTCACTGTATGTACATGAAGCCCGAAGGCGTACAGGCTGACGGGATAATTCTCGAGGTCGATGTTGGATTCTAGACGACTTCTAGGGAATTAAACAATACACGAAAGAGGGCAAGTAATAATTCAAGCAACAGGAATTATGAGAGCTATCTATGTCAAACACTCGTCTGTTCGTATTTCGAAGGGAAGAAGTGGCGCATGAGGCGTTGGAGCAGGATTGGGATTAGGAACTTGAGGTCAAACATTGATGGTTTTTGCAACTGTTGGCTAAATATGTAGGTAAATATGGTAGACTATAGCGTACATGTGCCCTCTTCTTACCACACACCACTTGAAGGAGTCGGTGACTGGCGATGAAGTCACTTTTGTTGATCATTTACTGACGACTGACTTGGTACTCTTTCATTAACATGAATCGGTAGGATCCGGTTCATGGTTAGTTATTTGCTAGGTTCTATTCCATATGTTCCAATTCTGAACTCTCTTAATAACTTTAACGTTGTTTCTAATACTCTATGAAGTAGGTCGTTAGTTGGAACGTCGGTTCCTTCCTCGTCGGCCGTTCCAGAGGATTGTGGCTCTGTTCCCTTCCATCTTCAACCTTAAAATTGCAGCTTGCTTCCACACATACATTAACTTTCACAGCTGAAATGCACATATATCACCTGTCACCAACACACATCTGCGCATCCGAGCATCTGAGCATCTAACTGATTAGCACAGTAGCCGCTTTGTCCGCCGAGAAACCCGAAGATATTTAACGAAGAACGCCACAATCTCACTGTTCCGATTTTAGACAAATAAGAAAGCCATGGCACGTTGGCGGGTTGGTCAGACTGGTCAAAGTGCAGGTGGCTTCCAAGTGATAGTGCTATGTAACACTAATAAAGCTGTACGATCGACCTTCCTTACAGCACTAGCAATCGCTAAACCGATCCAGCATAGCGCTGCTCTACTAGGCAGGGCTGGCAAGAGCTAAGTCGGCCTGAACGGGTACCTTGCAGCTTTAAAGTTGGCAATGATTTGACAATTTCTACAATGAGATACCCCTGTCTCCACTTAATCGCAGTTAGAAATATGGGTCAAATACGGAGTGCCCAGGAACCATGGGTCAGCTTCTGGTCTGCATATGTGGATAATATGGAGAACTACCAAAAGGGGATATTCTAAAATCGAATTAGATTCCTCCTCGGCCTCTTTTCTCACTCTTGGTGCCTCCAATATGCCTCTTAGGTCTACATTCTCACAATCTCACAATTCTAGAGGCATCGATTCCTTCTTCTCTCATTTGCCAAACGGCTATTCAGCTTTCCTATACATTTAACCAGATTCGTCTATGCTTTCTGTTCATTAATCTGAATTTCTAAATAGTGCCGATGCGACCATGGACGGCAATGCCACAATTAGCCAATCAGCCCCAATTGAACCGGACTGAAATCTAAGGAGGGTGAGAAAGGTAAGCAGTTTGGACTGCTAGAGCCAGGAGGGTTAGGTAATGGTCGTCGTGGTTGTCGTGGGGATATTAAACCCTGCTAGTTTTGCTCCTCCTCATGTTGCTTGCCACTTACGGCCTCAATGCTGATTATCGTGATAGGCTTGCTGTGATTAGACGTCATCTCTGCATCTCATTGCTCCTTAAGGCGAACATGCTGGGGACGCTCCATCACTCGCAGAGCAAGTAACCGCCGCTATCACTGATCAGGAACCCCAGATGTGAACATGACAGATCTAGCAATTTAACTAAAGAAGGCCCTAAAGAAGACGCGCAGTGGGCACGTCGTCAATCATCCGTCAATCAAATTACCTAGCGTTCTCTATTTGACCCTAAGTCTTCCGCCAACCGTCGCGGTGACGCAGCTATCGTAGCGTTGGGCAGACTATTAGAACTATGCAGACTGCTCGCATATTAGTCCGTCGAAAAAGTGAAGCATTCAGCCTCTCGGCAGGACACTCATCCACGCTGTCCATCGTTATGCCGTTCTTTCGGCCCTATGCGGCACCTATTGCTCCCGAAGACCCTTGCCGCTCCTTAGCCCAACTGGCCCAGGTAGCCTAAGCAGCCTAAGCTACCTGGGGCTATAACATGATCTGCTTTAGCACAAGTCACTTGACATTAAACCATGGATTAAATCATGGCCGCTAAGTTTAACGTGGAATGACTGTTGAACGAATGGGAAAATTAATCTTCGATGTCGTCTGGTGAATCGTGATATCAACAGCGACACAAATAAGCCTAATCGCGTGAGAAATTTCCGGCGACTAATGAGACTCTCTAATACCTCCGACGTCAGACGTGCTTAAATTTATTAACTTCCCTACCGTCCAATTATCATGGCCGAGTCTTGCCCTGGCAGCTTGGCTATCTGGCGTTTCTTGACACTGCATACAGCCCCTAGTCGTGTACGGGGTAAAGGTCCACGAACTCGGGTCCAATGAAATTTCGTTTGTTAATCGTCGCCGAACACTAACAATATTGGTAGCGCAAGGGAAAATATTCGTAGAATATCGCGTAAGACGGCGATAACTTCCTGTTGTTCTAATACCTTTTCTATTACCTTTATCAAGACCCCTAATATCTATCGATAGATAACTCTTTCCAAGCTCTTGTGAACGCTTGGTCTGTTCGCCTATTCGATCCGAGCCCCCCTGGACCCGGAAATGAGGCTCAATGTAGCAAGTACCTGGCTGGTTGGAGGAAGCGAAGAGTGGAGCCCCTTGATCCGTGCAACGTAGGAATTCTTGGAATGTAGCCCTGTTGAACGTATGTTTGCTAATTCAAGGACGTAGATGTTTGAGAGTGTCTATGCGAGTTACGTAGGCATGTATGTAGGTAGGGAGAAACACGGATAATATATCAAATGTAGGCTCAATGTCTTAAGAAGAGGCTCGAGGTTCAATAGTAATTTAGGTAATTTAGCTACCACAGTAGGATATCGACGGTTTGCACTGGCACGGACTCTAAACAGTCCCTTAGCTCTACCCTTGCTATTGATCTCCGAGTCTGTGTGTCGTCGACCAATAGGAAATTTTTGAAACATCCCCCCTTTTTCCATAACAAAATTGGCCGCACATTTTGCTTCACATGATTTGTTTCGTCTGTGTGTGCCTTTAAGCTCACTAGTTTCGTCTTCCATAGCTGATCTAGATTATACACACGTGCCACAATACGAGTATAAATCGGTACGCGAATTCCATCACCACGGAATTGTGTAAGACATGCATCTCTTGTCCACCCCCTTTCGTTTGTCCTTCATGTGGTCTTTCATTTTGTGCATGTAAAACTGAAAGTACGTGCGTAGGTATGTTTCTAGAACAATTAAAAAAGATTTCTAAAGATAGTATCCTTTAGTCTCCCTTACGTCTCTTGACTGTTGGTGATGAGAATAAGCTAGTAGCAATTGTTAGAAGTCGGGGTTCAGTCCAAGATGTGAATGTGCCGATGATGCAAAGAATAGCGGACAATATGGACAATAGGCAAAGAAGATTATACAAGGCTGATAGACCCGACATCGCTGAACAGCTGCAAGCTAGAGACTCTTTCTCTTAGCCCTAACTCGTTAAGTCTTGACACCGACATTCCAGAATTGGCCAATCAGACCCCTACCAACCCCGCTACAGCTTCATCAAGGGTTCGTTGGGATTCTGAAGACCCCAACGGCGGGGAGAGTACGGAGCACAGGACGTCTAAACTACGACTTCGTCCAACGATTGTAACGACCGATATCGTGAACCCGTCTGCCCAAACAATTATCTGCTCACCTTGCTTCTTATCGTGCCACTTTTTAGCTGAATCTGCATGTGTTGTTCGTCTTGGTCCACCACGTAGCACAGTAGCGGCCACTTAGTATTCCGCCATATCCGTCGAATTCCACCGTTCCACCTTTAAAAGCTAGAGCTACTGCATCTGTACCTAGATTCCTTTATTGCTTGCTCCTTAGAAAACCTAACCCAAATAACGCCATTGAGCTTGTTGAATTACATACAGAACTTGAAGACCTATAGCCAATTTTGTAAATTGTTTTGAGTAGAGCTGCTGTATAGCGATCTATCTCAATCTCTCTTTTCCTACTCAACTTCTTGACAGGACGATCGCGCTCTTGAGCGGCGATCACCACACATAGTCAAGACGTTTTCCAACCTACTTAACTCGTAAGCTCTTTCCTCAACTCCAAAAGGCAGATGGTAAGGTTGGATTCTGACCTGCCATGTAGCGTCCATCATCCGTACGCAGGAGCCCGCTGCTCTGCTTCTCCCGGGAGCGCAGCGGACTCGGCCTTTACCCAATAAAGGCCTCGACCAAAACCAGCTACAAACCCAAAAGCAGTGCAACATGGCACCGCACGCTGAGGTAGACGCGGGCGCCGCGTACGGAAACGGGCACTCCAATGGCGACAATTCGACCACTTCGCCGTCTAGCAATAACGATCTCTTCGTGGTTAGCTCGCCTAACGTGGTCTATACCGACAATGAGATCCGGTCGAAGTATACCTATCGCACTACTAGTGTGACCCAGGATGCTGCCGGCAAGTATGTCGCCACGCCTAAAGAACTGGTGTATGACTTCAAAGTCGAGCGTAAGGTTCCCAAGGTTGGCATGATGCTTGTGGGCTGGGGCGGAAACAATGGGACGACTGTGACCGCCGGTATCATTGCCAACCGCCGCGGCCTCGTCTGGGAGACTCGCGAGGGCCCTCGTGCCGCTAACTACTACGGATCCGTAATCATGGGGTCTACCATGAAGCTCGGTACCGATCCTAGAACCATGAAGGAGGTCAACATTCCATTCCGCGACGTTCTCCCCATGGTTCATCCCAATGACCTCGTTATCGGCGGGTGGGATATTAGCAGCATGAACCTAGCAGACGCCATGGATCGGGCCGCCGTGCTTGAACCTACCTTAAAGCAACAGGTCAAGAAGGAGATGACCCAGATGGTGCCGCTCCCAAGCATCTATTATCCCGACTTCATCGCGGCCAATCAGGAGGACCGCGCTGACAATGTCATCCCGGGAAGCAAAGCTTCTACGGCTCACGTCGAGAAGATCCGCCAGGATATCCGGTAAGATAAAATTCGTATACTTCGGCTCTACGCGCCTATTAACCTTGCCATAGAAACTTCAAGCAGCAGAATGGCCTTGATAAGGTAATCGTCCAATGGACGGCCAACACCGAGCGATACGCCGACATCATCCCCGGTGTCAACGACACGGCCGACAACCTCCTAAAAGCCATCGAGGAAGGCCACGAGGAGGTTTCCCCGTCAACGGTCTTCGCCGTAGCCTGCATCTTGGAGAAGACGCCGTTCATTAACGGCTCACCGCAGAACACCTTCGTCCCGGGCGCCGTGGAGCTGGCCGAGAAGCACTCGGCCTTCATCGGCGGCGACGACTTCAAGTCCGGGCAGACGAAGATGAAGTCCGCGCTCGTCGACTTCCTGATCAACGCGGGCATCAAGCTGACCTCGATCGCGAGCTACAACCACCTCGGCAACAACGACGGCAAGAACCTCAGCTCGCAGAAGCAGTTCCGGTCCAAGGAGATCTCGAAGAGCAACGTGGTCGACGACATGGTCGAGGCCAACTCCGTCCTGTACAAGCCCGGCGAGCACCCGGACCACACCGTCGTCATCAAGTACATGCCGGCGGTCGGCGACAACAAGCGCGCCCTCGACGAGTACTACGCCGAGATCTTCCTCGGCGGCCACCAGACCATCAGCCTGTTCAACGTGTGCGAGGACTCGCTGCTCGCGTCGCCGCTGATCATCGACCTCGTGCTTGTTACGGAGATGATGACCCGCGTCGCCTGGAAGCTGCACGACCAGCCCGAAGGCGCGTATAAGGGCTTCCACAGCGTCCTCAGCATCCTGAGCTACATGCTCAAGGCGCCGCTGACACCCCCTGGCACGCCTGTCGTCAACGCGCTCGCGAAGCAGCGCGGCGCCCTTACTAACATCTTCCGCGCTTGCGTCGGACTGGAGCCCGAGAGCGATATGACGCTTGAGCATAAGCTGTTTTAGATCGGTGGATGCTCGTTGTCTGCTTTGCGGGCGAGTGGGGGGAACTTAGGAAAGAGAGTTGCCTGCTAGTTACCTGAGGACCTAGGTGGCGGAGGAAAATCTTGGAATGTTCTCATTCTTGTCACTCACTGCTACCACTACACACTTGAAACTTTTGGAAAATGCTCAACGCTCCTGAATACGAGATTTCAACATCTCGAAGAATAAAGACAAGATATTGCTGTTATTAAATCATCAAATCTGCGACCCCGTCATAATGTGTGAACTTGTTTTATTTGCTAGTATGTGTATGCTAGTACCAGGTATGTACCGTATGTGATGATCCTGTAAATGCAGAGTGGGCTGTTTCCCTTTCTCTTTTCCCGTTTTCCAGATGGTATTCCCAAGCCGTTAACCCTCGAACGCCGCCGCTATGCCGATATGTATGTATGTCCTGATGAAATGCCCCATTATATACATGCTGCACCTAAAATACCTCCCTATATACTATTATATCCTCTCGTAATGACGACTCTCTATCTCACAACCAAGTCCGGCTCGAGCTCAACCTCTTATAATTATCCCAATTCTGGCTCCTGTACCGTCCATGCGGGGACAGCAAATTCGACCCGCTCGCCATACTCTCGGGCCTGCCCTTCCTCATATCCTTCGCCTCCTCGAAGTAGTAATGGTTCGCAGCCGCCGAGTATCCCACGCGCCAGGGGACCACCATCTCCTTGGAATCGGGCCCGTGCCCACAACTGCCCGCCAGCGCGGCGCTGGCCGGCGAGTTCACGGACACGGCGAATAGGTTCTGCGGCTCGGTGTAGTCGCTGACGAGCCCGGAGCGGTAGCAGAGGATGTAGAAGAGGCAGGCGAGGTTGATGACGAAGACGCAGCCGAGCACGGGGTAGAAGACGCCCTGCCACGCCATCACGTGCGACGACGTGTACTCCTGCGTCTTCATCGACACGTGGAAGCGCTCGTACACGCCCGGCGTCATCGACACCGACGGGTAGTCCCACACGGCGCGGTACGTCGACGACAGGGTGCCGGCGACGAGCGTCGAGGACGCGAGCACGGCGAGGGCTTCGGCCATGGACGGCAGCCGCGGGTCGAGCGAAGTGCTGTTGAGGATTAGGTTGGTTAGGATCCGCGCGTTGCTCGCGTTGTTGTTTTGCACGCCCCCGTTCAGGTCCATGGATAGCCGCCACTGGTCCGCCAGGTTGCGCCAGTCGATGCTCGGCGCCGGCGCGTTCACGTCAAAGTCCGTGTTGCCGGACCCGGCTTCGTACGAGTTCGCGTTTGCCGGGTTCTCGCAGTGCGCGCGCATGTACCCGCCCGATATGCCGGACAGGTCGAACTCCGTCGAGCATTTCGGGGTTAGCCAGGACTCGAGCTGGCACAACGTGTAGTCGTCGGTGAAGTTGGACTTCGCGAGGATGTAGATGTCCACCGACATTGAGACGGACGTGTTGGTGATCATGTTGTAGGCGATGGGGTAGAGTTGAAAGACAGGCGGCCGGCGCTGGTACTTGGGTCCCCATCGGAATATGTCGTCGACTGCGGTTCGGTTCAGCCACTCGTCGTCGGAAGGTGCCGGTACGTCGTTGAACCAGTCCTCTACGCCGGTGCGCTGGTTAGGGACGTCGGTGGATTCTGTCCGCGCGTTGGGCCACCGCGTATACACAAGCGGTGCTAGTTCGTCGGGGGCCATGTTCACGCACATAACGTTCACGACGGGCGAAACGACACTCGCTCGAATGGAGTACTCACCAACGCCTGCCAAGTCATCCGGCTGTAAAATATTGTTGCGGGGATCTGTGGCCGCCGAGTAAACGCCTGGGTGCGGCATGGCCAGTGTGACGTTGTTTATAATCCTGTTGTAAGTCGCAAAATTTGTCTCCGGGTCCCCAAACTCGGTCTCTATCCAGGTCGACGCCATTGTCGTGTTATCGAACAGGTTGTGCTTCCCTACGGGTCTCCCGCTTAGGTGACCGGTGCTAGATGATCCATTTTCGTGGATAGGATACCATTCACCCCTGGTGGATTTTGTTAGTCAATTCGGGGCTATGTTGGATGGAGTGGGGGATGTACAAATATGTCAGGAGGTTGTGGTAGGATTGACCCGAGTACTGCACATCAAGACAGGAGGGGGCCGAGTTATTTGGGTCCATCTGTAGGTCGATGGGCGTTGAGCAAGCGCTCTGAACGTAATACGGATTCGCGTAGGATGCCTTTACAAGCCCTTCTAAGCTCCGTGACTCCCAAGCCCCGAATTTCAACTTGGGGCTAACCATCGCGTCAGATGCCGTCGTATAGAACATCGTGCAGATAGTGGCAATTAACGAGAGGATGCCTAGAACAGTCGTAGCCGCGAAAGGAACTCCTTCCCAGTATGTAAGCAAAGACCCCGGTTGCTAAATTCAACGTCATTCTGTCAGCAACGGACTGCCGGCTTAGCTAAGCCATGCGATGGGTTTCCCGGTAGTACTCACGATAACCCAGTTCCGCATCGTCATTTCGGCGAGCGTCACGCCATTGGATTTCTTAACGAATGCCCTCCGTGTCAGAACCTGGCCGAGGAAAGCTACGAAGACGGTTACGAAAGACATTTCGATAGTCTTAGCTATCAATGTGCAGAGCAGTGTTGCGGTTGAGGGGGCCATTTTCCAACCCTCGCTATCAGATATCCCCCTTCCGTAGCGCGGCTGGTAGATAGAGGTGAATAGCCATAGTCCACTAGCGAGGGTAGAGTATACGGATAGTGACGCGAGGACAATGAATGTCCAGCTCCAGCGCTTAGTGTACACATCCCGCCTCGAGTGACAATCTAAAGGAGGTCGTTCTAGAGTTTATCAGTATTGATGCGTAGGTAAAAGGCGTGAAAAAGAGGACTTAGAAGTACCATATTTGGTAGCGAGCTCGTCGAGGTCGACATCAGAGTCGTCGTCCGAGCTGCTTGAACTTGAAGTACCACACCTCTCCTCTGCAGCTGTATGGGGCGCATTCACTGAGCCCATTGGATAATGCTCAGGGCCTTGCTGAGCCGAAGGATCCTCTACTATCGTGTTGTAATTGCTACTAGGTGAGGGGGGTACTTTCTTGCCTAGTAACGATAGCGATAGAGAGCGACTCAATAACTCCGTGAACCTAGTGCGCCGTACGGTACCTTGTTTCTGAACATCTCCAGCCGAAATCGTGGTTTCGGTCACGGGTTGCATGCCGTGGTCATCCGGCCTTAGCATAAGTTGCTCGTCGTCCTGCTGAGCTTGCGGCGTTGACGCAGACCTGAAGGGCGAGATTCGCCGCGATAACTGGGGCCTCAGCACTTGGTCTTCGGCAACATCTGCCGACAGGTGCTCTTTAGACCTCTCGGGCGGCGGCGATGAGGTTGGCGATGGTGTCAATGATTGGGTATGTGAGTGGACGAAGTCTGGTTCGTCCTCGTGACCGGACCAAGGCGAGAATGTCGAAGGTAGGACATAATGTTCTTCGACCGAGTTTACGTCCGCTTCCCGAGTAGCCTTTTCCATCGCTGCAAATCTTTGTGAATTTCCCCTTTATCCTCCAGTTTTAGGGAATTATCAAGATGTGGAAACTTGACGGTGACCGGATGAGTTAAGAACTCGGAAGACAGACCAACATTACAGTACAGTATGATACAATACACAGTGTAGATGGAACTGGAACTGCAAACCCGCAGATTCTTATTCGCCTTTTTCAGATACAACCTAGAGCGCATGGATCAGCGATTGACAGAGGCCCCCCAGTGGAGAAATAGGATTCTAACCAGGATGGCAGGGCAGATGTGTCAAAGACATGCCGTTGCAAATTGTGGAAGCCTTGACGATCTTATATTAGGTATATTTGGGGATAGTGAAAGTTAGCCTACTACACCTGAATTGTATGCATAGACGTTATATACTAAGTGAACCGTTAGTATTCTCCAGCTTGCGCTAAAACCCACGGACGGTTACATACAGCTATGGATATTAAAAGTACCATGCTATCCCTAACAGATCGTCAACCCACTGCTTGGCTGGTGGTTGGTGAGACGGGGGTCCAACGACGTGGAAGCTAAGGCATTGCCCAAACGTTTCTGATCGCCTATTGCTCAAAGTAGGTACCTAGTAAGATCTCTGTTGACATCAAAACTTTCGATCGCTGTTTGTGTTCCGCGGCAGATAAAGATCCAGGGAGTATCATAAATTGGAATTCGTCCCCCTTGCTGTCGGGTAGCTACATAAACAGGAAAACCCGACACGTCGTGCTCCTTGTTCATCTAAATTGCTTATTTAGCCTTACCTATACACAGCTGGGATAAGTAATAGAATCCATCGGCACCAGCAAGGGTCAACCGGTTGCGTGCGAGAACCTCTTGGCAAAGAAGCAAAACCAACAGTACTCACAGAAGTCCGTCAGTCCGTCAAACACAGCCACTAAACGAGGGATACATGTTCTGCTCCATGCCCGCCATAATCCACAGTTTGTCCGTTAGTACAGTTAGAACAGTTAGTATGATTTCTAAAAACAGAACTTCGCTTCCGACGCATCAGCCTCACAACATCATTCGGCCAGCTTTCTACGATGCGATCTCTTTTGATAGGTACATAAAGAGGCCCAGTGGGTTGGTATAAATCCTAATATCTAAGGGATGGGTTCAATCCTTCTGCACATCGTATGCAGCATCCAGCGACCAAAACGACGTAAACGATCCATGCCTGTCTCAATTCAGCCGTTAGGTTAGCCACAGATACCATATTCGAATTGTGGCTTTCGTAGGATTTAAGAGGCTTAAGCCACGTGGAAATGAAGCTTTTAGGTAGAATAATTCATGTTTTCTTGATGGCACCCCTTTCGATAATTAAGCACAAATTAAATAAGCTGCATCTATTCTGTTAAACACGATGATATACTGCGTCGACTGAGATCTGTTATTGTTCTTGGAGCTTGTAGAAAAAGGTACAATTGCTATCCTACGAGACTCATGAAAACTTGTACAGTTCAGTTTCGGATTCTGCTGCAACCCGACGCAATATCTCGGCACGACAGCTCCACATGGAGTATTTTTGGAGTAAAATGGACCCGCTAGCTACGGGACCGAACGATAAGTTACCGTTATTATAAGCAAGGAACATAAGAAACTAAACAATGTTATATTTCGGAGCGTAATGCTTACGTCCATTACCTGCTGTGCGCTGAAAGCGGTGAACTTCCCGAAAAACTCGAAAGACTTCCATAACCGCGTGTTCTCTCCTTACGAAGTACACAGAATAGTGATAAACATCAGCTATAATCAATTAATAATTTAGAAAAAGATCGGCATTACCGCTATTCGAATACCCTTTTTGTGCCAGCATCAACATCCATTGAGCAATCGGAATTGTACAGTTAATCTTCATCATCGGACCAGTCTTCTTCATCGAGCCCGGGTACGCCTGAATCTTTCTCATCTGTACGCCAGAAGACTCTCGTGGCGTCGGTCCGTATATCAAGAACCGTGTTAGGACCAACCGCTGTCCTTATCTCCAACAACGTCTTGTCGGACAACGGAGAGTTTACCCACGGCGCTTGTCGGTTCGGGTAGCTCGTGTGTGATGCCACCCCAAAGAGCTCTATCTTTTCTAGCCGCGGCCACTTGCTCTCCAATATAGAGCTTAAGATATGTTTGATGAAGAGAGCATCCATAGGTCGCAAGCCGTCCTGGGGAGGTCGAAGTGCCGCGCCTCTTACGTGCGGCGGATGGCGCCAACCGTTTTTGTAGCGGTCCTCCGTCGGCCCTTGCTGAAATCGAAATACTCGGAGAGTCTTTGCTACAGATCTAACGAGCGCGGCGAGCTCCCGGTAGCGCGCGTCTTCGGTCTCCAAAGTTTCAACGCTCGCATCATCCCTATCCGGTAGCCCAGCAAAACCGACCGTGTCAATTATTAGGCTCTGGAGGTTAGACCATCTACTAGAGCACTCTGAAAGATGTGTACGCATGGGACCGGCACTACCCGTAGGCCGGGGAAAAGGTCTTATTTTCCCTTTCTCTCGAAGTGTTAGTTCATCTGGTATGCCTTCAAGCTCCGCAAATTGGTTTAGGTTATTGAGATGTAAATGCTTGACCGATCCAGGGTTAGCAGATTTGAGAATCGACCTAATTAGGAACGAGGAGGCGATTCCCGACAGTCGCAAAGATTGGACTTGCTGAAATAATGGAGGGGGTGGGCAGGCCTCCCTTCTTTCGTTTAGGAATGCGATGTCGACTTCTAGAACATGAGGGAGCGCGACGAACGTATCCCAAAGACGTGAGTTGTAGCCATTAAAGTCATATTCCTCCATTGCCGCCCGCAGTTCCCGTGGCGAAATTGTCCCTTCGTTGCATCGACTGTAGATTGGCGAGATCTTATTCATAATAGCGTGATCCGAACAATCAACTGTTGTCCAGCGGAGGACTTTAACGTGTTTACCTAGCGATAGATGCGAACGCAGGGTTCTAATGAACGCTCGCTGCTTATCATACATAATATCGTCGATAAGTTTATTATTTCTACGTGTATCAGGCCAGTCGGATGGGACCTTGAAGGACTCAGTTCTCAAAGGAATATCAGGGCCGTTGTGAGAACTAAGATCAACCTCCCGATACAGAACAGGGGTGAGAAGTTGATGAAATGCTTTAGAGGTTGCCACCAAAGAGGACAAAGTAGGTAGAGGGCACAACTCGGCCACACGAAGTTGCAACTCCGACGGGAGTTCCTGGATAGGTGACATACTGGGGCCGGAGGATGGTGAGTTGGGTAGATTCCAAGAAAAGCTATAGGAACCTAGTGAATTAAGACTTTAAGTAGGCTCTCGTAACATATCTAACTGGGACCTAAGACCTAGGTACGTAGGTCATATGTATGATTTGTCTTGCCAATCATAGCCACGCGTGTGGCTGAACGTACACAGCCACCCCCTATACCTGATACTTAGGCTCACTTCAAGATTTAGTTATTACACGTGTGGACGCCCTTCATATTGACATTCCTCGTGTATATTTGACAAATGGTCAGAGAAGCCCTGAAGTCTGATAGACCAGGCTTAGAGCTCTGCACCCGGCGAACAGCTGGCGGCGTCTTAGCGATGGTGTCTATGCAAGTAGGTAGGTAGTGTAAATACTTGCATTACAAAGTGAAAGACTGGTTTACTGTTCTTCCCGCGAATTTTGCTTCTTAGCCAACGCTGTGTCGGCAATCCAACCCGCCATCGTCGCAATGCTCGTCTTCGCATCTAGCAATTCCCGCATATTAATTTTCGTTCTCAGCGCGTCGCTGAACCAGTTCAGCAGCTCCGCCGCAATGAAGCTGTCAACGCCGTGGTCTGCCACGGTCCGCGCCGGATTCACATCCGAGACATCTACGAAGAGCATCTCGGCCACTGCCGTCGTGATGGCGCCCGCGACGAAGTCAGCTGTCTTGGAGCGCTCCGGAGTCCCTGCAGCAGTGGCTGCGTCGAATTTCCGGCGGATGCGCTCGACGGATGACTTGCCGGTGTTGTCGTCGCCTTCTTGTGCTACCGCTGCGACACCTGGAGGGCTGCGCGTGCGCAGGTCCCGTCGCGCGTCCTCTAAAGCGCGCATTATAAGTGACATGCGCGCGTCACTATACCAGCGAGGTTCGACTCTCTTTGACGGATTAAATGGACCCGCGCCGTCTGCGTCAACCTCCTTGTCGTGTTCCTTGGCCGCTATGGCACCCGGGTCCAGACAAGTGAGAATGTTGGAGGCAGAAAGCGGGTCCTCGGCTTGACCGATCCAGTTGTCGCCGCCACCGTTGTTGTTGCTCATGTTATTATCGTGAGCGTTAAGAAACGCCGGTTCCAGCCGAGCGAGGAACTCTGCCTCCGAAAGCGTTAGCATCCTGTCCTGCGCAAACATATTCACTGCCACCGAGTCTTGACCCGGCTCGCCAATATCTAGGACACCGACGTGGTCAATAATGCAGTGACCATTGGCCCCTCCAAAGCCAGATGAGTTAATACTAGCCCTCCGAGGTCTATCTTTAGGCTAAGTTGTAGCCTCTCTCTCACAACCTCCACCCTAGCATTCGTAAAGTCAATGTTTGGATTTAGCATTTTGACGCCGACATTTGGGGGGATCTCGCCTGCTTCTAAGGAGAGCACAACTTTCATGATGGATGCCACAGCACTTGCCCCTTCGGCGTGACCCATATTAGTTTTGACCGACCCGACAAATAGATGTTTGGGGATACCTGCTCCTGAATTTTCGTTGGAGGTGAAGACCTTACTGGCGGCCTCTAACTCAATCAGATCACCTGCCGGGGTGCCCGTGCCGTGGCACTCGAGATACGTCGTATCCGAAAACGGGAGCCGGGCGTTGTCGTATGCTTTACGGATAATAGCCTCCTGCCCGGCAGCACTGGGGCGCGATATACCAGCGGTGCGACCATTTGCGTTAACAGCGGTACCCCTAATCACAGCGCGGATAGGCGACCCATCAGTAACTACCCCCGGCAGTCGTTTAAGATACAGCGCGGCGAACCCTTCGCCGCGCGCATATCCGTCGGCAGATACGTCGAAGGTATGACACCTTGAGGTAGGTGAGAGAGCACCGAATTTGTCGAGCGCGATTTGCAGGCCAGGATCGGCAATCCAGTTCGACGCTGCTACAAGAGCCGAGTCACAGTCTCCGTTGCGGATCGCGCTGACTGCTAAATGCACGGCATACATAGACGAAGAGCAGGCCGTTTCAACAGCAACACTGTCCAGATTAAGAAACTTAGCAATCACGAGTGTAGAACATGAACAAACGCTGATGCTATTCCATACCTCGGACCTCGTAAATCGAATACGTGGCTGATTCGATTCGCCAGCATGCTCACACTTGCCCCTGCTGCTGAATACCTATGGTCTCGCATAATCCCAATCGCGCGCTTGAATCATCCAGTGATCGAGTGAGAAGTTCGCGGCGACAACTCCCGTACTTGATCCGGCGATGGATTCCCGTGTCTCGCCAACATTCTCAAACGCCTCGTACACAACTTCAAGTAACTTACGTTGTGACGGGTCCATGGTCTCGGCCTCGTGCCCTGTGATGCCGAAGAAAGCGTGGTCGAACAGCCGTGGATCGCCGTCTACAAGGAACGCACCTTCCGCGGCCGTTGTGCCGGGCCGCCCCGGGTTCGGGTGGTGGAACCCTGCGGCGGAGAAACATCGCGTCACGGAGTCGAAGGAGCGGAGACCAGAGCGCTGATCCCGTAGGAAGGACCACATCTGTTTTGGCGAGTCCACGCCGCTGGGCCAACGACACCCTGAATTTTAATAAAGTTAGTAGTATGTTTTTCAACATAGTATTAGGTACCTAGTATGGACTAACCCATGCCGACGATTGCCACAAGTTTACCATCCGGATCTTGGTCCTCATGCGAACTGAGCTGAGTCGCCATATCACTAAGATAATTCAAGCAATGACTTAATACGACGAATACTACTGTTAGCTCTAGGGTAGTAAGGACTAACCGAGTCTTGGCATCTTATACCCGTCGTCCCCATGGACTTACCTCACACAAACACGAATATCTGCACTCGTATGATGACGATGTTACACAGACTCATCTGTCTAAATTGGGCGATTAGGCTCAGTAGGTACCTACGCGGTACTTAGCCTCTCGTCTGGGTGACTTCACGCAGCGGTCACTTTCCCCATATCGGTGAGCTGGATCCTACCCAGCGGACCTGGGTCTGCATGGTACCGCTCATGCAGGCTGAGTGAGGAGGTAGGTAGCCGGCAGGCTGATCGCTCCTAGTATCGGTCTGGCACCGCTTCTGCACTTGCGTGTACTAAGGGGGTTGATAAAACCGCCGTGTTTGTCTATCGTCAAGGAACCTGAGGCACGCACCTGGTTCAACCTGACCAACACATCGTCATGGAGAATAACGAAACTCAGAACGATGAGAGCACCGCTCACGGTGACACTTCCTTGCTTGCTCTTGCAGAAAACATCCTCAAGCAGACCAAAGTCTTTACCAGGTACCTCCAATCTAACAACCTCGCTGAGCCTACGTTTTCTCCTAGGTCAAGCGAGCCCCCTGCCACGGAGGAGTACCTGGACCTGCAGAGTAGCCTGCGAACGTCTATAGAAGACCTCCAGCGGTTAGTCGACGGCCCGAGGAGGTTTCTGCGGTCATGTCTGGGCATGGGATATGATATTGCAGCCTTTCAGATTGCTCTAGACTTCGGTTTCTTCAAGATCGTACCGCCGGATGGAGACATTTCCATTAATGATTTAGCGAACAAGGCGAGCCTGGACTTGGATCGGGTTAGTCGAGTCGTGCGTCTGTTGATAACCCATCGTATATTCCAGGAGAAACGACCGGGTTATATATCACATAGCACGAGTTCTCTTGTCTTGCTGGAGGATGAGGAAGTGCGGAGTGCCGTGCATTACACGTAAGTTTCGGATAACTCAACCTATTCACCAACAGTACTATTGGGTTGAATTCTGACGCTTTCTAACGTAAACTTGTGGTGACAGATTCGATGAGATGCTGAAAGGAATTGCGGAGACAAGCAATAGTCTTCGAAAATATCCTTCTGAATCAGACAGTACCCATTGTCCCTTCCATACAACACACGGGCTTCCACTCTATCAATATTATGCCAGATATCCGGACAAAGCTGCGCGCTTTGCAAAAGCCATGGCCGGAGTGACTAGGAGTAAGCTTCTTTGCTTTACAGCTACGTAATTAGTAGACACTGATCGATGCTAACTTATGAATCTGTACCCAGTGGACCGCCATATTACAGTATTGCGAGACTGCTTCTCCTGGGGAGAGCTCAAAGGTACAGTTGTCGACGTTGGTGGTGGGAGTGGCCATATATCGATGTCTCTAGCTCGAGTAAGCACTTTCCAACGTTAACCTAACTTATGCCCATTCCTTTTAACAAATACGTATCTGATCTTATTATTCGTTCTAGGTGTTCCCACACCTCAACTTCGTTGTACAAGACGGTTCAACCGACATGCTTGCTGAAGGCCGCGCAATCCTTACGGACGATGTTAGGGGACGCATTACTTTCACGCAACACAGTTTCTTCGAGCCACAGCCGCCACGGGAGGACGATCCCGCAGTAGCGTACCTACTCCGCCAATGCACACATAATTGGTGTGATAGAGACGTTGTGACCATGTTCCGGTCTCTTGTTTCCGGACTAGAGTCTTCCGGGCCAGCTACGCCGCTGTTGATCAATGATATCATCATGCCCGAGCCCGGTGAGAGCTGGCCACGGCTGCTGGAACGGGATATACGGCAGGTTGATATGATCGTGCTAGTTAACTGCGGCGGCAAACAGCGCACTAAGACAGAGTTTGAAGCATTACTAAGAGAAGCGGACGCACGATACAAAATCCACAAAGTGCATGCAACTGGTCCACTAGGATTGTTGGAGGTATATCTGAGGCATTGAGTGAAGTAAAAGACCAGTGCAAGGGAAGGGGAGTGGTGGGAGTGTCATGTGCTCCTTGAATATTTGTTATGCTCGTCATTAGTGACAACTCATCAGTGTTTATGAATTATATGCAAAACTCACTTTATGTTACATCATACTGAGTATAGTATGTAAAATGCCTACTTGGGTAGGTATATATAAATGTATAAACCTTTCAACTTTGGAGCTTCGCTCCTCTCTCATCTTTTACAAATGACCCGGGAGTAGTAGGCTAAGCGTTGACGTATCCCGATATGGCAAGCATTACCAACACCGTCAATGAGGGTAAATGGGGGAAGGAAACGGAAAAGCAGCTCGGCGTCGAAGACCTCGAATCGTGGAGAAACGAGATGTACGTGAACACGATTCCATGGGAATACGACCGGTTTCGTGAGCTTTTGGAGAGGTATAGCAAGATCCCTCCGAACGAAGTTGAAGCGGAGATATTCAAAATTGTAAGACAAAGAAATCCTCCCTATTAATCGACGGCCACTTATCCTCTAACCCCCCTTTTCTAACTATCGCCCTATACAGCGGAACGAAGCTTGGGGACTCGTCAAGTATCCCTGCATCGGTCACTTCACCTATGTGAAACTCCCCGAATTCGGCGGTGACGACATAGAGATGCAAAAGGCTATCGAGCGCCTGAGGGCGCCCGACTCGCAAGACGCCTTTCTGGAACTCGGTGGTTTCATATTCCAGACGATCCGGCGCCTCGTCTTCGAGGGCGTCGACTCCACCCGCTTGTATGGAACCGACCTACACGCCGAGTTCATCGAGTTAGGGTACAAGCAATTTCGCGACCGCGAAACACTCAAAGCTACTCTTGTGGCAGGGGACCTACTACTCCCGAACGAAGAGTACGCGGGTAGCGAGTTAGCCTGCACTTTCGACGGGAAAATCAGCGTTGCCCACGCATCTAATTTCTTCCATCTGTTCAGCTGGGAGTCGCAGCTCGTCATCTGTGAGCGTATTATCCATTTTTTTCGGCGCGATCTAAGCGCGAAACATCCGGCCGTGCTATTCGGGTCACATATGGGTAGTTGTAAGCCGGGAAAGACAGAATTTTTTGGGACTTTCTTACATGATGAGATGACGTTCCAGTTGCTGTGGGACACGGTTGGAGAAAGGACGGCTACGCGCTGGAAAGTGGAAATGCAGATCGTGGGGGCCGCCACCTCAAAGCCGAACGCTTACGGCAAAGATGCGAGAATGGTGCGTTACGTTGTGAGTCAGGTGGCGAGTTAGAGAAGTACGGTAGTCAAACGGCCTGACAGCTAGGTAACACGGCAGCCGTACCATTTATATAGCATTTGAATACCTAGGTGTCGGTGGATAGGGAGGTAGGTAACCACGCATGAATGCGACACAGGAATAAGGCAATATATACCGAGGCACCTACCTACATCCTTCAATTGTATAGGTGGTACGGTTGTGAGGCGCAGCAATATGTCGGAGCTGATCCTCTAGTGCTACCACACTCTGTGTGTGCAAGTGGCCGAGTCGGTGATCTACCCGTCTCATCCGAACCTGGAAGTTATTCCGTAGACTCAATCGGCATCTCTGCCTTGGAGCCCTACGGTGGTACCATGGAGGTTGAAAGCTGAGGCACAAAAATAGCTCTTCCTCTAGCCTTCGGTGGCCCCTATGCGTGCTTGATCGTCGGTCACTCTGTACCTAGGAAATAAAAGAAATAAGTTCTGCGCCATGGCGGCATGGTAAACCGATTCCGAGGTCATTTGCGTAAGCTCCTGCGCCAAGTCTACCTAGCAAACCGCCATGTCGGACACTGCGGAGCCATTCCCGGCCTGGGTCTATGAGAACAAGCAAGGCACCGTCGTCGGCCCCGTAGTCTTGTTTAGTGTGCTTGCTATCGTTGCGGTCATCCTCCGCTTCAAATGCCGCTCGCTAGCGCGAGCCAATATCGCTCTTGATGATTGGCTCATCTTAGCAGCCTTAGTAAGTCTGGCAATCCGAGGAGACGACATATGGACACACTTTACTCATGCCTTCTCAAAAGCCAGTCTCCATCGCAGATGCTGTCTGCGTCGCATACTGTATGGTAGACGTTATGAATATCTAAGCGCTTCACACCACCCCAGGAGTCCGAGACTAATGCAAGAATTGCATAGCGACGAAAGATGGCGTGGGGAGGCATCAACAGCTCGTGTCAGAACCCGCTCTCCGAGAGGGCGGCGAGGTCCGTCCAACTTGATAGTGATCATATGTCACGGAGCCTAATCTTTCGTCATCCAGATATTCTTCACTATCCAGATCCTTTGGGCCATCTCTAGCTCCCTCGTCAAGCTCTCTATCCTATTCCTGTACCAGCGCATCTTCGGCGTCCTTCGATACATCCGGTTCAGCGCGTGGTTCCTAATTGTCGCGGTCATCTGCTGGGTGATCGGCGTAACGATTGCCCACGGGATGGAATGTACACCGATCGCCAAATCTTGGGATGTTTCCTTGCCAGGTCATTGCTTAGACACCGTGTCACTATACATGGTTGGCTCAATCTCCGACGTCGTGTTGGACTTCTTGATTCTCATATTACCACTACCAGCAATCGCCAAGCTGCAGATGCGGATGTCTAGGAAGATTGAGCTCGTTGCGATCTTCGCCCTTGGTGGCCTGTAGGTTCATCGCATCGCCTTTTTCAATAGATACCTGAACTTAGTGCTAACATATGCGCAATTTCCAGCACGTGTGTCCTCAGCCTAGTCCGTTTCCTCGGGGCCAAGAAAGTAATCTACGACAAGGAAGATATTACTTGTAAGTACTCCGTTGCCCGCGACGCCAAACCCGGCATGTTCGGTGTAGAGAAACCCGATAAATACCTAACCTCTGATAGGGATTTCCTCGCTTCCGCTAGTATGGGCAGCGGCTGAGCCGTGCTTAGGCACTGTATGCGCATGCCTCCCAGTGTTACAGCCGCTGATGCAAGGCCTAAAAGAAAGGGTGATGAAGGTGTCGTCAATGGCTACCGCTCTCATTCCAAGTAACAACAAAGATTCTAATGAGAATCGGTCATCATGGAAGCCAAGATTCTCTAATCGAGAGCAGCATGTTCATATTCAGATCCCCGACTGGTCGGAAGAAAGCCTGCAGGAGACATTGAGAAATAGATGCTAGGCTGTCGAGGTATAAAGATGTGCGATTTGAGGCAGAAATACTGCTATGCAGAATATCGTGTTATAATTGAGGCAAGTCAGAAATTTAACGTATTAGAAATTTCTCCTTAAACCTCTATAGAAATAAAGTCAGTTTTATGAAATTAAACGTAGCATTGTTCAAATATCGTCCAAAAGGTTTTTCTTAAGTGGCTACGCCTCCGCAGCTTGAGGGTCCATCCATTGCATAATACAGTACAACAGTATGTGGTACTAATACTGTGCTATGCTGTATTATGCTGCGTTATGCTGCGTTATGCTGTAATCAGTCACACAGAGGGTGCGGATCAAGTAATAATGGTTCCAGCGCATAAGCAATAATAATAATAATACAGTATCATCCCGATATCCTACACTTTTCTTAGCCTGACAAACACCTTCTGTGGCCTTCGCGCGATCATCACCTCCGTCGCGTCATTGCCGGCAAGCGCTTCGGGAATACCCAACATTTCAAAATGCCACACAAGCAGTGCCACCACCGTCCGTAACTCCACCTGCGCCAGTCTCTTCCCCCAACAGCCGCGTGCGCCGAGCCCAAAAGCCAGCTGGGGCCCAGCAGCGCCGTGGAACTCCGCGCTAGCATCACCCCCGCTACTACGGACGAGCCAGCGCTCCGGATCAAAGGTCCGCAAGTCTTTTGTCTCGTCCCAGCGATCATTCAATTTGGCTGTCTGCGCTGCCGGGCTCCTCTGCGATGCGTCGACGGCTAGAGATGGCGAGAGAAACCCTGGTCCGTTGGATACGAGGAATACCAGACAGCCTTTAGGAATAGGCCGACCCAAGACTGTAGTGTCGCGAATCGCCTGGCGTGTGACCGGGACTGGATTCAGACGCAGTGTCTCCTCGACGAAGGCGTCGAGATATGGCAGTCGTGTCCGACGCAGCTCCTCCGAGGTTGGGGGTCGGTTCTCTGCGACAGCTTGCGCTAGAGCGACATGCAAGGACTCTCTAAGCTTAGCTTGTATGTGCGGGTAGTTGGTGAGGTATTTGACAAGCCAGCCAAGTACGCCGCCCGTGGTGTGGTTGCCAGCGAGCATTTCGCCGAAAAGCTACGATGGAGGGAAAACCTGATCAGCGCAACGTCCCAGACCTGGAGGAGACCATAGAACTCACCTCATCAGCTAGAATGTTAGTCTCGACCTTCAAAGCACGACCCTGCTTCTCTGCCTCCCGCTTCTCCCGCATCAACATGTGCCCAAGAGCGGACCGCACCTCGCCGCCTTGGTACCCCTTAAGCACCTTGCTAATCTGGTCACCGAAAACTTGACTCTTCTGCGAAAACATCTTCTTATACCACGACTGCCTCCTCCACCACCAGAGCGTGAGCCGTGGCACTATGGAGTAAATGTAGCCTTCAACTAATCCCCCCGCCATACGCACCGCGGCGATGAAATCCTCAGCCGGCACCTCCGGGAACGTCACCGGCTCGTCGACATGTCCATCTACCATGTTTTCCGGGATCAGGCGCGTGACCAATTCTATCTGCGGACCTAGACTCGTCCGGTTAAAATTCTCAGCAAACGCGAAGTACAAAATAACGTCCAGCGCGGCACAGTCCAGGTCCGTTTTGACATTGAAGGGCCTCCCGCCCGCCAGGCGCATCTTCGCCTCGAGCAGCCTCACCAGCTCCATGCTCTTATCGTGCACGACCGGCCCCATGACGCCGTGCAGGAAAGACGGCGCCATCAGGTCCTGCATAAGCGCCCTGCTGCTCTTCAAGCGCTCGCCGCGCGTGGTCACCTGCAAGGCCGCGGTGAAGTCGCCCAGGCAGCTGAAGCTGTCGGTAATCAGGGCGGACTTGTCGAAGTCGGCGTTGGGGGCGGGCGCCGTGCGCCGCGTGAGGATGTCGTGCGCCTCGCGGTAGTCGGCGAGCAGGACCCACGGCTTGCCGAACGGACGCACGAAGACCTGGCACAGGGGCACGCCGGCCTTGGTAACCTGCGCGGCGAACCAGGGTCCGAACTCGCCGGTCACGCCCACCGTCCGCGCCATGTCCCGCCAGTCGCCAAGGAGCGATGACGCAGAGGAGGCATTGTAGTAGATGCCCGGAATAGGTTTTGGCAACAGCTGACGGTAGAGAACGTACAGGCTGATAACGAGGAGGGCTGGGATGAGGTACGCCGGTGGTAAGGAGCCAATCAGCGGAATGGCTTCTCCGAAATTCATGATTGTTATGTACTAGGTAGTATCTAAGATAAATTATGAACAGGAGCTCAGTCGTGCTGCCAAACTTGGTTCCGGTAGAAAACTCGCAGACGATAGGATTCCCTTTAGAGCTTCATGTCGCGAGATCGTATCCATTCGAACGAGTCTTAATCCTAATCTCAGCACTTATAATAGGGCTTGAAACCGGATTATGAGCGCACTAACCGCACAACTAGGCATCTTGATGCGAAACCACCTGTAATTTTGCAATTTCTTATCCCTTCTGAGATGTCTTGTACGACATCCTAAAGTGACATTTTCCTAACTCAAGACAACACTGATGTAAATCAATCATTCCACAATGACAGCACTTATGGTGTTTTTAGGTATGCACTTCGCGCATTGTATCCCAATCTGGTGATTTGCATCCAAATGATTAGCAAATAACTGCCCCCAAGGAGCACCTCCGATGGAAGCCCATTCCCGCTATTCGCTCTCCGTGATATTTCACCTAGAGCCTGCAGCATATATGCCATGTAACCTGTAACCTGCTGTCGTATTGTCTATTCCAATGGCTGTAGACTTTTTGATGATGTATCTCTCATGTAGACGGCTTGTTTCCAAGCCTCATCTATTAGATCGGCGATCGTGTCTCGTGGAGAGATAGTGTACCTGTATTCAGCTTCTTCGAGCTTCTTACTATGGCCTATAGTTAGGTATATATATCAACGTGACGAGGCTTCGTCCGTGGTGCAGTGATATCCTTGCAAAACAGGACAATCATCTGTTTATGATGATGATGAAGATGATGATGGGCAGGTAAAAATCTGAGAGGTGTCAAATAGGCCGTCGAGTTCGTTGGTTTGGTGACGAACATAGTTTCTTTAGCAGCCTGCATAGGTAGGTAAGAGATAAAGGCTCCGTTTCGGTGGTGGAGGTGCTTACTGGCGGCTTGCCTGTATTTGAACTGGCACCCAGAACAGTGTATTCGGTACACTGAGCTAGTAGGGTCAGTCCTAAAATATAGGTAGGGAAGCTGTGGTGCAAAACAGGGTCCTGTAACTATGTAAAACATTCTCTAAAGCTGCTTTTTCATTTCTAAGAGACTTGATAAGAGCTGCGGAAGGACGTTGCTTCTGCGGGCTGTTGTGATAAATACACGACCTGTTATTGCGGCGACCCGGGCTGCAGGTCGGCTTGATGGTGTCACATTTGATCTTACGTCTGCGGCAGAACTCACATTCCCGGACCATCTTGGAAAGGGAGCCCTGAGTTCATTGACCAACCATGGTGAGCATTAGCGAATTTTCAACTTATTACAAACGGCCAACTAAACTCTTCAACCAATCAGTTACTCCCCAAGCAACCGCAAAGCTTGTGTTGATGACTACGATTGAAGTCTGTAAGCTAAGCTTAGCTCTTGGATCCTCAACTTTAGGTGGGGCAATGCACTAGGTACACATGTTAAGGAAGTGGTATCGATCGAGGAGGCACGTGACAAATGACTCCAACCATAATTCGGAGTTGCTTAGATCTGACTGCTGGATTCTGACCCCTTCCCCGCATTCACCCCTCAGACTTCCACGGAATATCACATCCCGTCTCAGTCGCCTTTCTCCAAGTCAAAATGTGGGACTCGAACTTGACTTACTTGATAAGGTGACCCTAATGGGCAGATTGGTACGCGCAGCCTAGCAAGCCAACATTCAAGCTGCCACTTGGAGCCGTAGACTCACACTGCCACGTATTTGGGCCAGGAGCCAAGTATCCCTACTCACCAAACAGAAAGTATACCCCTTGTGACGCATCACAAACACAATTATTCACTCTTCGCGACCACCTCGGCTAATGTCAAGCACAAAAGAAAAATCAGTTTATATAAGAGTATGGCTACTTATTTGGAATAAAAGAGGGTCATTTTCCCCGAGTTAACTTTCAATTCTGTTGTATTAACTGACGGAGGTCGGACAGGAATTCTTCCCAAAGAAGCAAAGCACCTGGAAGAGTTAGCATAATCCATGACAGAACAGAATGCCTGGTCTTCTATAGAGTAAGCTTACTGTTCTTCTTCTCTTCATTTGTCAGTGGCCTGTCACCCTTTCCGCATCCTTCGTTGATAAGAGTTCGATTAGTGATCTTTACCGTAACCTCTCGGGAAATCGCCTGGAATAAAGACTTCTTAAACTTTGATTCTACCACTTCCGCTTGCTCCCATACTTTTAGAAGTCTCTTTACATGCCTGTATTCCACTCCATTCGTAGTATCTGGAGACACAGCTTGCTCCTTTTCGAGGTAATTGAGCCATGTAAGCACCAGGTGAACTGTATTTTCCACCAACAAGTTGAATGTCTTGTACCGTGTTATAGTCGTGTAGAAGTCAATCCCTAAAAGGGGAATGTTGCCAAGAGTTGATATCCTATCTATCAACTGGAGCGTGACGTCTGGGGATTTTGCAGCTGAATCACCACCTGCAGTTAGCAATTCCTTTAATAGAAGGTGATTTCCAGTTTGAACGGCTACAACCAGGGCTGTTCTACCCTTTGTGTCTCTTGAATTCAGGTAGTCTGGATTCCTGTAGACGGAGATGATTTGTCGGGCCAACTGATGGTTCAATTTATCGTCACGGAGAGTCTCTTTTATTGCAGCCAACTTATGGAAGATGGTCGAACCCCTCTCCGATTCAAAGAGCACCGGATATAGAGGCTCACGATGAAGAAGGAAATGGACTGCCGGCAGTATATGGCGACTGTTTTCTTCAATGAAGTCTCCTAATACACCTTCCAACATCTTCTCCTTTTTTGCTCCGGGTGATGAAAGGAGGGTGCCCGCTAGATGGAAATCACCGTTCCTAAGTATCCTGATGAAGAGCATCTTGAAGGATTCAGCATAGCGTGAATAAGAGCACCCACGTTGAACCATTTCTTCCACAAGGGTACCAGTCAAGGGCCCGGGGGAACCCAAAGCAAGTGATGTCAAACAAGACGCGTTCTTGTCAGGGTAATGGTTCGTCGGATCAGCTCCAGACTTTAGAAGGAAGAGGATCATTGACTGTGTATTGTGTCCTAAAGAGGCTAATTGAAGAGGATAGATGCCAAACTTGGAATCTGACTGATTTACGTCGGCACCACGCTCTAACAAGTACTCAACCATAGACTCGGAGCCGGAACTTGTAGCAGCAGTTAGTAATTGTGAAACGTGCAGCTTAGGATCCAAGAGCGATATGGTCTTCATCACTTCATCCCTGTATGACGGCCCATACTCGCACCTATCAAGTTAGTTTCTCCTTTGGCACTATTCCCAAATTCAGGGGGCCTCTTACATGCGTTCAAAGTCTGATTGAGCCAAAACCGTAATATAATTTGGGTGAGGAAGCCCAGTATCGCGTATACTGTACCCGGGGATGTTATCGTTTAAAAGTACTGTGAGTGTCTTTGAATCAGCGCGATGAGCAGCCAAGTGGAATGCTGATTCCCTTCCGTCGTATCGAAGGACTTCTTTGGCAATATGACTCTCAGAAAGCCTGTCGTCTCCCCGTGGATCCGCTCCTAATCCAAGCAAATGTTTCACGATGTCTGTTCGTCTTACTGAAGTAGCCCAGTGAAGAGGTGTGCCACTGCAGAATATTTCCTCGCCAAGAAACTGCAAAGGGGGATATCTCAAACACGCCGGTAGAGAGATCGCATGAAGGTCTGCACCAGCTTCCATTAGGATTTGCACAACGTCTGCAACATCTGCCGGGTGAAATGATATGAGGTAATGCAATGGAGCTGTTCCGTAGTCGTTGCATCGAGTTACTGAAGCTCCTATGAGAACTAGGATTCGAGTGGCGTCTAGATTTCCACATCGACAAGCGCAAAGCAATGGTGTTTCATTCCTGAAGTTAAGCCTATTCACTTCTGCGCCATTATCAATCAAGTATTTTATCATGGGTGCGTTGTTAGACACTGCTGCAAAATGCAGCAATGTCCAGCCAAGTTGGTGGAGGTAATTTATAGTCGATCCGGGGTTGTCCATCATCCATTTGTCCACTTGTTGTTGAGAGTTAGCCATGGATGTTAGGCGGGTTGCTTCGGCCTTATCCATGTGAGCTAAAGAAACACCGTACCTGGATTTCTCCTTGGAAATTCGCATACCAACTTCAAATAACGGCCGATTCCGGCTCTCAAGGTCCTCCGCTGCGATAGTCGAACCATTGCAGGTCCCTTCGAATAACCATTCGTCCCAGGGGTGGTCAGAGTCAACATCAGGCTGAACCACACTGTTTATTCTCCAAGCAATCGCCATAGCTCGCTTATCACCGGCCCTCGCTGAGTCTAATAGAGTGCTGATTCCTTTCTGATGGTCACGGAATGTACCTATCCCTAAGAAATAACACAAAGACAGATCCAGTAGCGTCTTTTCCGGGTTAACCTGGCTTTGCGTTGAAAGATCCGTGAATATTTGATGGAGCACTTTACTCGGAAGTACCTCTTTTAGCCTGTGTAAGTCCAGAACCTATACTCATTAGACAATTATCACGTACACAGTAGGAAATGGGAAAACGAACCGAATCCTGTGTCAGGGTAGCTTGACCGATGTATAGTCCCGGTAGGGATTCAAATAGAGAGGCCTCTATCTCGGATGTAGATATCCCTGAATATAACCTCTGTTCCTCTGCAGGCATATTGAGCAGATCTTCGAAGGACCGCACGCGGTCTTGCGGGTTTAGTCTCAGTGTGCCTTTGAACAGAGACTCAAGTGGAGCTATCTGTAATCCTTTTCCGGGAAGAGTAGCAGTAACTCTCATGAGGAACCCATCTCCGACTTCACGCTTCATCTGAGCGATCTTTGGCAGTCTTTCCGAGTGTTTCTCATCAGCTAATTCTTGAAATGCGACATGGTCTTTTGCACAGTCTGGGCGGTCGAACGGACTGCGGCCCTCCAGCATCAAACGCCAAATAAGAAGGCCGTATGAGTATAGATCAGCTCGACCAAGAATATCCATAGACACTCTACCATTACTAATTTCCGGGGCATCCCAAGGAGGAGTGAAGCCCCGAAAGAAAATACTATCTCCCCTTTCTAAACTGTTCATAGCAAATCCAAAGTCCGCAACTTTTGCAATCAACCCGCCTTTGTGATCCGGAAAAACGAGAACGTTCTCGGCTTTAAGGTCGCTGTGTACAATACCGTGTCGGTGGAGCGTAGCCATCCCATTTCCAATATCATTTGTCAATTTCCATTTCGTAACGAACGTTAACGCGAATAACTCGCCCTGAAAGAGATCGTTGAGGGTGCCCAACTCGGCATATTCCATGACAATACAAGGAAGGAGACGGGTGTCAAGATCTGGATCGTTGCTCAGCTTCCACACCAAACCAAAATAGCCTGCCACGTTGGGCGCTGCTCCTAAGGGCTCATGACACAAGACACGAAGCTCCCATGCTATTTCTCGAAGCATTCGAAGCTCACGTTGATCAAGACTTTCTTCTCGGCTGGGCTTGAAAGCCGGGATCTTGATGGCCCGAAGCTTTCCTTGTGGAGAGCTTCCCTCTCGTAATTCATCAGGATACTGATCGACATAAGCAGAGACAACATGGAAAGAAGCGCCGCTTCCAAGACTTCTGGTCATTTGATTCCCAGCAAAGGCTTTGACACCGCTATCTTCGTTGGCCAGGCTTCCGAGGATGGGACGCGGGAACTTCGATATATAATGCACAAAAGACAATAATGAATCTATAGAATAGAGCAAGTTTGTGACTAAAGTTGATGGTCTCAATGGCTCTCCTACTTCTTCCGATGGTGGTATGGTTGCTGGCGAGGATTCGACTACTTGTGAATTGCTCAATGATAATTGCCGCCGATTCATTCGGAGCTCATGGATCACACTAGAGTCTTCCATGTTGATAGTCGTCTCTACAACATCCATAGAATGAGATCACGTCTATGGTAGACATCGTGACTATGTTGCTACGGCGCTTCTATTTATTGCTTCTTGTAAAATATAAAACCATGCTGTGTCATGAACCTGGGAACATAGGTGTGGGTACCTAATGACGTCGTCGTAGTTGCGTAAGAGATATACGGCCAAACAGCCCCTGTTTCCGAGAAATGGCTCGTTTGCTCCTAGCTAGGTAGCTTTGTACCACTCATCCTCACTACTTGACCTATGACAGTTTGGCTGCTATCGTGAATGTGATATCTCGGCAGCTTGCTAAATCTAATGCACACTAAGCTCAAGAAAGATAAGTAGATAGAAGGTCCATGTCATAAGTGTGCCTATATAACGAGCAATTATGTATGTTTGTACGATTAATACATAGAGGTAAAGATAAAGACATGCTTTTTTGCGTCGCAATATTGAAAGGCTGTTGCGGTGGTGGCCTTCAGAAAGAGGTCCCTTTATGACATGACATGTGTCAGGGGCATAAGTGGAGCAGGCCTAGAAGGAGGTCCTGCGGACCTCCTGCGGACCTCCTGCTAGGCAAGCGCAAGTTAGCAAGGTATAAGAAGGGGGCTTCGCCCCTTTTAACCTTAAAAGAAGTAGCGTTATTAGTTCATTTTATATTTATTATATATTAATAATGGTTACGTTGTTTTTTTATATTTATTTTATACTTAATTTAAGGATTTATTATTAATAAAATAATGTTTTATATTTATTAATGTAAATTATTTATTTAAAAAATTTAATTATTTATAATTTAAAAAAATAATTACGTAAATTAAATAATAAAATAAAACTTTATATAAATAAATTAATAAAAAAAAAAAATCTTTTTATATTATTAATTAATAATTAAATAATAATAATTTATTTATAAATATAATAAAATTATTTAAAAAAAATATAAATATAATAATTTTTTTATTAAATATTAATTTAATATTTAAAAAAAATATTAATAAAAAAATTAAATATTTTAAGGTTATAAATTATAAAAAATGTAAAATTAAAAAGTTTAAAGTTTTAAAAATAAAATAATTTTATAATATTAATATTAATTTTAAATTATAATTTTAAAAAAAATAAAATTATAATAAAAGTTTTATTAAAATTAAATTATTTTTATTAAATATTTAATATAAAAAAGAAAAAAAAATAATAATATAAAATTTACGATTTTTTTTAAAAGCTTAAAAATATATTTTAATTTAAATTATTATAATATAAATTAACGAAAAGTTTTATTTATTATTATATATTTAATAAAGAAAATTTAATAATATTAATATTATTTTTTTATTAAATTATATAAAAATTTTAATAATATGTTTTAAATTAAAATAAAATAATAATTCCGGAATTTTATAAGAAATAAAAATATACGCGTATTAAAAGTTTTTATAATGTTATAAGATTTATATTAAAGGTTTAATAAATTATTTAATGTTTTTTTAAAAAAATTTAAAACTTTAAAAATTAAAGATTTTAAAGTTTATTCCGAAAAATTAAAAATTATAAATTTATTAATGAAATTAATATTAAAGTTAAGGAATAAATATATTAAAGGTTTTATTTTTAAAATATGCGGTAAATTTAAAAATAAAATTAAATTATTTAAAATAATTTTATAATTTTAACGTAAAGTTATAATTTTTTTATAAAAATTTAATAAAAAAAAAAAAAAATTAAATAAAAAAAAAAACTTTTATTTAAATTAATAATAATTTAATAATTTTAATTTATTTAAAATTAAAAAAAAAATATAAAATAAAAAAAATTTAATGAAATTTTAATAATAAATTTTATTTATATAAAATAATTTATATTATATATTTTATATTATAAAATTAAATATAAATAAATTAATTATTTTAAAATGTAATATTTTAAATATTAAATTTATAATTATTACGTTAATAAATGTTTATAAGTTAATAATAATTTTATAATAAATTTAAATAAAATATTATTAAGCGCGAAATTAATTTAAAATTTATAATAAGGAAATAATATTTTTTAATTATATTTTAAAATAATAATAAAATTATAATTTAAAAGAATATAAATTAAATTAAAAATTTTAATAAATATTAATTTAAATTATAATATAATAAAAAATAATTACGTATTAATTATAATATAATAAGATTTTTAATTAAAAAAAATAATAAATAAAGTTTTTAAAAACGGACGTATATTAATATAGTTTTATTTATTAATAAAAGTAAAAAATATTTATAATATATAATAATAAATTAAATATAAAGTAAATGTTATGAAATATAATATTAAATATAATGTATGTTTTAAAATGTTATAAATTAAAAATATAAACGTAATATTATAAAAGGGTATAATAAAATGATTTTATGAATTATAAAAAAGTAATATTATTTTAATAAATAATAAAAAAAAAATTAAAAAAGTTATATATAAAAATAAAAAAATAATAATTATAATAATTATAAAAATTTAAAAAAAATATTAATTTAAAAGTAATTATTTTTATTTAAAAATATTAATAAATTAATAATAAATTTTATATTAATTAAATATTATAATTTATAAAAAATATTTAATATAATTAAAGTTTTTATTTTTATTAATTATTAAAATTAAGATTATTTAATTAAGTTAAAAAAAAAGAAAAAACCTTTTTTTAAATTTATATATTTATTAATAAAAAAAAAATTTAAAATATTTAAAAATTATATTATAAATATATTAAAAAATAATTAAATTAAATTTTTTAAAAATTTAATAAGTTTTTTAATTTTATTTATATTTAAAATTAACGGGAAGTTACGTTTTTATATAAATTATTAAATATTAAATAAAATAATTAAAAAAGATTATATTATATTATTTTTAATAAATAAAATATTAAATTAATTAATAAAAGTTAAATGTTTTATAAAATTAAATTTAAAAAATATGTATTATTAATTATATATTAAAAAAAAAGATAAATGAAAAACGGTGTTTTATATTAAATATAATTATTTCGAATATTTAATAATGTTTTTTAATTTATTTAATATTTTTATATTTTTTTAATAATATATTAATATAATATTTAATAAGTTAATTAATATAATATATATTATATATTTTAATAATATTTTAATATATTTTAATAATTTAATAAAATATATATAATATATTTATAATATTTTAGAAAAATTTAAAAAATAAAAATTATACGTTAATTTAAAAAAATGTAAGTTTAATAATAATAAAGTTATATTTTTAAACTTTATAATTATTTTTAATGGGATTAAAATGAAATGAAATAAAATAAAAGTTATTTTAAATTAATTAAAATTTTATAATATTTATAATATATAAATATTCTTTAATTTTATAAAATTTTATAAACGGTTTATTAAAAAATATTTAAAAATAATAACATTTTTAATTAATTTACTTAAAAGGAAGTAATTAATTTATTTTAATTTAAATTTAATTATTTTAAAAGTTTTTAATAAATTTAAGTTTATATTTTTTAAAACTTTAATTTTTAAATATTTTAATATATAATTATTTACCCGCGTAAAAATAAATGTTTTAAAATAAATTATAAAAGTAATATTATTATAATATTATAATATAATATGGTATTTTATTATTTATATATTTAAAAAATTAAAAAAAGTTAAAATTAATTATATAACATTAAATACGGAAATATTTATAATAATAAATGTATTTAAAAAATAACGGTATTATTTTAATTATTTTAATAAAATAATTATTATAATAATTAATTATTTAAATTTATAATATATAATAAAAAAATTTAAATTAAATAATAAATAAATAAAATAAATTAAAATTTTAATAAATTTTAATTTTTAAATTATTTATAAATTAAATAATTTAAATTTTATTAATAATATGTTATATTATCTTAATTATAAAAACGTAAAAAGGAAAAATAAAGTTTATAAAAAAGTTTTATTAAAGTTTTAAAAATTATTTTAAAATAATTAAAAAAGTAATAATATAATAATTAATAATTTAAAAGTGTTAATTTTAAAAATAAATATAAATTTATATATTATATTATTTATTAAATTAAAAATAATAAATATTTTATTAAGGTTTTTAAAATGTTTTAAAAATAATTAAATAATTATTTTATTATTATTATTAAAATAATTTATAAAATAATATAAAAAAGTATATAAAATTTTACGTGGTATATTAACATATAAAAGTAAAAAAACATTTACCGTATAAAAAATTAAATTTATTATTAATCCTTAATAATTTTAATAAGAAATTATTAATGGATTTTATTATAAATTTATTAAATTTTATAATAAAATATAATTAATATTATAATAATATCCTTATTATAATAAATAAATTTTTTAAATATATTTAATATTTAATAATTAATAAAAAGTTAATTATTATTAAATTTATAAATATATTTATTAATAAAATTTTTTTTTATATAAAATTATTTAAAAGAATTATTTCGGATAAAAGGTTATTATTTATTAATAAATTTTAAATAATTTTATATTACCGGTTAATAATAAAATAATAATTAAATATAATATTTTATTTATAAATAAATAAGTAAATTAAAAAATAAAATTAAAACCTAGAATATTATTTATATATTTTTTATAATTATAAATAAAATAATTAAATTAAAAAATTATTAATAATAAAATGAGTTTATAATATATTTTATTATTTAATTTATTATTAAATTTTAATTTATTTATTTTTAAGATTTTATTTAAAAAGTTTTTACGATTTAATAATTAAATAATTAAAAAAAAACGTAAAAAAAGTATTTAAAAAAATTAAAACTTTAATAAAGGATAAAAAAATAATAATTAATTTATTATAAAAATTTAATAAATTATATGCGAAATAATATAATTAAAATAAAATAAAAAAACGTTTTAATATAAATAATAAAGTATTAATTTTAATAAAATATATTAATTAATAACGTTTTAATAAAAAATTATTAAATAAATATTTAAAATTATATTTAATTATTTAAATTATTAAATAATATAATATAATTTATAAAATTAAGTTTTTATTATATTTTAAAATATATAACGTATTTAACGTTTTAAGTTTAAAATTATATATATATAAAAAAAATAAACTTTTTATTAAATAATAAATAAACTTTAATAATAATAATATTTATAAAGTAAATACGATTTTAAATTATAAAGGAAAAAGAAAAAATAAATAATATAAAATATATTAAATAAATTATATAAGTGACGATAATTTTTAAAAATATGTTAATAATATGGTAAATAATATTAAATAAAATTATAAAAAATAATTACGGGAAAATAAAAAAAAAACTTTAAAAAAATAAGTAATAAATTAATAAATAAATTAAACGAAGATTATATACCGGCATTATTAAATATTTTAAATAAACTTTTTAACTTAATAACTTTAAGAAAATTAATTTTTTTAATAAAATTATTTTTTATTATAATAATTTTTATAATTAAACGGAATTAATAAATTTTATTATTAATATAAGTTATAATTTTTTAAATAATAATAAATAATTTTAATTATTTTTTATTATATTAAATTTTAATATATTTAAATTTAATAACTTTTTTTTTATAATTAAAAACTTTTTTATAATAATGTTTAAAAACTTTTATTTTATTAAAATTATTATTGTTTTTAAAAAATTAAAAGGATTTTTTAAAGGTATATTAATTACATTTTATAATTAATTAATAAAATGTTAATAAATTAATAAAAAAAGAAAATTAATATAATAATTTATAAAATAAATATTTAAATTAATTATTATTATAATTTAAATAACATTAATTTAATTTTAATAAATATATTTTAATTATTTATTAATTAATATATAATAATTTAAGAAATAAAAATTTATTTATTTTAATATATAATTTATTATTTTTAAAATATTATTAATATTTAATAAAATTATTTATAAGCGGTTAATAAATGAATTAAAAAATTAATAAAAAAAAATATTTATTATAAGTTTTTTTATAATAAAAGTTTAAGTTTTTAATATATTAAATAATAAGAAAATAATAATAATATTAATAAAATAAATTTTAATTAATTATTTTAATAAATTTTATACGTTTATAAAAATATTTAAAAAAAATGTTAATAAATAATTAAAGAATTATATATATAAAAAAAAATAATAATAAATAAATAAAACTTAAAGAATTAAAATAATTATATTAATTATATGGAATTTATAAAAAAAAAAACCTTTAATAATAAAATATTTATTTAATAAAATATATTTAATATATATTTATTTAAAGTATATTAAAATTAATTATTATTATTAATTAAAATTTACGTTTAAAGAATTTTAATTTTTTAAGTTATTAAATTAAAATTAATTATTAATAAAAATAAAGTTATTAATATATAATTATTTAATTTTTTTAATAATTTTTAATAATTTTTTAATAATTTTTAATTTTAATTTAATAATTTTTAAAAGTTTTATAATAATTTTAAAAGTTTTTAATTATTTATTAATAATATAAAAAAAGCCGGTTTAAAAAAATATAATAAAAAAAAACTTAACGTTAAAAAACTTAATTTTAAAAAAATTAATATTAATAAAATTAATAAAATTAATAATGTTAAAAAAATTAAGGAAAATATTAATAACGGGAATAAATTAAAGTTTAATTATAAAAATAAGTTTTATTAAAATTATAAATATAAATTAAATAATAAGTTTAAAAAATAATTACGAATTAATAATTAATCCGGCGGGTACCGCGATAAAATAAATTAATTTATATAAATAAATATAAAAAAAATAATAAATATTTTAATTATTATATTATATAATATTTTATTTAAATTATAAATTATAAATAAGGAAAAAACTTTTATAATTAATATTATATATAATAAAAACTTATAATAATATTATAAAAATAAATAACGTAAATTATAATTTAAAAATTATTAATTTAAAAAAAAAATATAATGGCGGTAAAATTATTTATGGTTTTTAAAAAAAAAGAAAATTAAAACTAAATAATAATTTAATAATTAAAAAATTTATAAAAAAATTAAATAATTTTTTAAAGTTATTAAAAATATTTAATAAAAATTATTATTAATTAATATAACGATTAATTTTTTTATAAAATAATAAATTAATTATTTTTTTTTAAACTTTAAAATAAATAAAAAATTTATTAATTTTATTAAAATAATAAATAATAATTTATAATAATTTAATAATAAATTTTTAAATTAATATAATATATTTAAAATATTTTTTATTTTTTAAGAATTTATATTTTAAATATTATATAAATAATAATTAAAAGATATTTTTATAATATTATATTTTTTTTTAATATTTTAATTATAATTTAATAATAATGTAATAAAAAAATTATAAAGAATAAATTTTAATGTAAAATGTTTTTTTAAATTTAATTAAAGCGGTGTTATTTTATTAATAAAAAATTAATAAAAAATAATTAAAAAAATAATAAAAAGTTTATAATAATATATTTATAATTATTTTTAATATAAATAATATATTTATTAAATATAATTATAAAAATTTTTTTTTAATTATAAAATAATAATAAAATAATAATAAAAATATATATTATATAATAAAATAATTTTTAATAAAATTAAAATTAATTTTATTAATTTTTTAATTAATTAAATAAAAAAAATATTAATTATAAAATATATTTATATAAATATTTTTATTTTTATTATTAAATTAATTATTATTAATATAAAGTTTATAAAGTTTATTTTTTTTTAAATTTTAAATAAAATTATAATATAATAATATAATAAATTTAATTTAATTTAAATAAAGTTTTAAAATAACTTATAATAATTTAATTAAAGTTTAAAATTTACGAAAATAAAATATTATAAAAATTAATATTTAATTAAATATAAAATAATTAAAATAAAAGAAAAATTAAAAAAAAAAAAAATAAAAATTAAATTAAAAATAATAAAAAAATATTTATATAATTAAATTAATAAAAGTTAAAAAAAAAAAAAAAAACATAAATAACGTATAAATTTATATAAATTATATTATATTATTATTATTAAAATAATTATATACGAAATTTTAAAAAATTATAATTTTAATTTTATTAAAAATCCGAAACGGGAAATAATTTTTATTAATTTTAAGGACGGGATTATAAAAAAAAAAAAAAAATTTATTAAAAATATAAATAAAATAAATTTAAAAAAAAATTTTATAAATTTTTTATAAATTTTTTATTAAATAAACGTAAATTAATAAAATATAAAAAAAAAGTTTTATTTTTTTTAATTTTAAAAAAAATAACGTTATTAATTTATTTTATATTTATTATATATTAATAATAATTATATTATTTTTTTACATTTATTTTACGTTTAATTTAAAAATTTATTATTAATAACATGTTAATTAATCGTATAAAAAAAATATATACTTTATATAAGTTATAAGTTCCATTAATTATCGGGTTTTAATTAACTTAATCATTGTTAATTTATTACGTATTCGCCTCGAATTAAAAATGCAATTCCATTACAAGCACTGAATGTGAAAGGGCGGTGAAATATTACGTGATATGATATGTAATAATTTATATTAATTATCACTTTGATGAACCAAGAAATGATCGGTAATCCGTAAATGACGCTGCGCTATTACTGGATATACTTAACACTGTGTTACTATTCCTCTTCCCGCCAAAAATGACTCGCCATTTATTCCTTATAAGCCATCTCAGGCGTTGTTGAAATAGACGCACGTTATGAGTATCATTGCTGTATAGGTAGGTACCTATTAGAAGGCTAAGTTGCTAGAACTAGGTACTGGCTCGTAGTAGTATATTCTATACCCCTAAGATACAGGGCGTAGACTCCCAGCCACCTAATAATCCAGCAGGTGCCAGATTACCACCTCTCGGGGCGTCAGGAAAAGCAGTGCTCCGTGATGGATGTCATACATAGAGTGAATGGTAGGTAGCAGTGTAGTATTAGTGAACTATTAACGCTTGCCCTTCGAAGCACCTTCGAGGGTGCTGCGCACCATAAGTACCTAGGTAGGTATATATAATCTACCCTAGTCTCGTATTATACCTAATCGGACTAGTGCATATTGTCCCCTGACAGTAGAACCCCTTTACTTCTCTACCTAAAAAGAACCGAACTGGATGTGATTAGACTGCTAACAAACCAAAAGCTATTGTCGATTAGGCGTCTCTTAGTATATTCTGAAGGTGTACCCCAAAATTCTTGTTGTGATTTGAAATGGATATCGGCAACACGCAGTCTCTTGTGGATCCTGTTAATAAGAAGTTGAAGGGACATTTTGAACGAGATCGGCAGAGCGACTACGACTGCGTGGAAGTCATGCTGATATATTGGGAAAAAAGTGATAATAAGGGATTTATGGAGGAAGCTGAGGAGTTGAAGAAACTCTTTCGAGACAAATTCAATTATCCGGTAACACTTTTTGCGATCCCATCCGACAATTCTCACTTAGCACTAGATACAGCCCTAGGGAACTTCCTTAGAACGTTGATCCGCCCAAGGTCTTTAGGTATCATTCACTATGGTGGCCATGGAGATTCTGATCTCGAGGGAAAGCGAGAAAGAAGAAGCGTTTGGGCGAGTCACGGGGATATCGGAGTTGCCGATGAAAGATTTGTGACATGGTCCGACATCCAACCTAAACTTCGACATGTGGAAGCTGATATTCTACTTTTACTCGACTGTTGCTTTGCAGCTCAGACCGCTAGAATCACTGATCGAATCATTCCTGAGAATGTTGAACTGTTGGCTGCGTGTGCCATGAACTTAACTACTCCAGGGCCTGACTGGGCATCCCAAACATTCACGAAGGGGTTTATCAAAGAAGTTGAACACACCTTGGGTCATCAGAAGCCAATTGTTATAAAAGAAATCCACCACCGGCTCTCAAAAGGCGACCGCAAGCTTATACAGACTCCTATCCATTTCAGTATGGCTAAGAACAAATCAATACGCCTGGATCCTATTCAAACCCAGTCAACCCATACAATAGTGACTCCGCAAGCCTTCTTGACACTCCAAATGGCGCTGAGCTGCGCACCGTCAGAACGCCTTCTAAATGATATCACATCATGGCTTATGGTAGATGCTCCCAGGGATATCTCGGGTATTGAAGTCACCGATCTTGTCGAACGAGCATTGAGACTGAGAAATTACGTCGGCCAGCATTCACACCACGAGAACTCGGTGCTCCAAATGGCAAACCTGCAGGAAGAATCGCAAGTCGAAATTTCTGGTGCTTGGGATGGTTTCCTTTACCGCCTAGGTAGTTCACTCCAGACTATGGTATCTGGAATTCGGTCTTCAGTTGCTAACCGCCTTTCAACTCTGAACCGTCATTCTCCCGCTTCTGATGTGGAATATGACAAGGTTATTCAGTTTCTAAAGGACTTCAATGATAACATAGCCACGGTACAGAAGGTCGTCGAAAGGAATATCCTCCTTGCGCCTCAACTATTTGATGAAGAAATTTTAGAAATGAGCATAGGTGATCCTGCAATGGGAGACATGGGCCTTGCAGAAGCTTTGGCAGTCCGTCTTACCGAGTGCGTCAAAGTCGTTCCACGGCCAACCGTCATGGGACAGACCTTGGAGGTTTCCTCTACCGGCCTGGGTAATGTGTTTCAGACATTGAGTCTAGAAAACCATTCTGATCTCGGGAGAATACTCGTTGAGTATAAATACTTCGACAATGACGCTGAACATAACGTAGTCTCTGCGAATAAAAGACGAATAGAACGACTGGTTTCAGCTCTACAAAAGGCCAACGTAAACCGGTTCCATACCCCAAAATGTTTGGGCTGCAGGCCAGATGAGAGTCATAGTCGTTACGGTATGATATTCGCGAATCCAAGGCCTCTGGGTCCCGATCCCGTCACTCTTTACAATATTCTTCAGAGCCACAACACTAGGGAAAGAAGGAAGGACTACCCTCGTCCAAGTTTGGGGCAAAGATTTGTCCTTGCCTTGACAATTGGCCAGGCCCTCATGCAATGGCATATGGCCGGTTGGGTTCATCAAGGCATCGCAAGTTACAATGCGTTGCTTTTCAGAGATCAAAGTGGTGGTGTTGATTACGAACTACCTTACTTGTTTGGCTTTGGTTATACCAGAGAATACGACTACACTTCTCTTATACCGACTCAGCCAGGCAGGGGAACTACGGTGTATGATGTATACAAGCACCCGGATCGCCAGGGTTATCCTCCGCTGAAGTCACACACGAGATACCATGACATCTACTCCTTCGGCCTCTTACTGGTCGAGATCGCGCTATGGACGCCAATTGAGGATTCTTTCAAGAGTACAATCAACTTAAAAGGCCCCAGTAAAATTCGGGAAGAAGCACTGAAGAAAGTAAAAGGTGTTATACGTCACGAGATGGGTCTTGCCTATGAAACCGCCACGCTGGTTTGTTTGGAAGGTGACTTCGGTATTGAGCAGGATGATCCAACCGGTTCAAAGCTCACCCGACGGTTTGAGCAGCGAGTAATTGAAAGACTTGAAGTGGGGAAAAACATAGACAGAGTAAATTTTCCATTATATTAATGTCTTGAGGGTTATTTAGACCATCCACATATGACTATTGCGGTGTTACGCTAGTGTTAATAAATTCTCTGCGACCTCTGCGCCACCATTTGCTTTCTCTCCATTTTCAAGGCAAAGAGTATAGATCTGGGGCCTCAGAACGGACTCGATAAGAAACGGACCTTGGAGGGCCCGTCCAGTTTGGAGGTAAACTCTGTCATTAGGCCGGAACTTGCTTTTCTAGCTTGTGTAAGCGCGAGCTCGTAATATGTAGATTTCAAACTCACCAGACCCGTTTTATCGATTCGAGGGCGCCCACCATCGTCATAATTATATCCCTCAGCGCTGCTAGATGTTTTGTTCGACCTAATAGGGTACATTAGTATATTCACAGTCATGTGAATAAAGAAATGATGCTTACCACCCTGACATGATAGTATTTCTCTGCTTCCAAAGTACTAGCGGACGTTGGATATTTTGAGATCTTGTATGGCTTCTAGGCTACTTTCTAGGTAGGTATGGAATTAGTTGGCCGAATTATTGACCCGCGAAACCTACTTATTTGAGATATTTCTATACTTACTCGCCTCACTTTGGCTTGATCGTAGAGACCGGTCTAGATTGATGTAGCCTGCTTCAGTGAACTTTGAATCACATGTTGAGACGCGGGATTTTCTGAAATTTTGCTGTAGTGATACATACTAGGCTTAAACCACACGAAAGATTAAGTAGGTAAGCGAATAGAGTACCTATTCATTTTACAAGCATATCTACTAAGTATTTAGCAAGCAAGTATCCATGGATGTATGTTTTTTACGATGACGTTAGACCTATAAGATATGTAGGTACCTAGATTGCCTTTAAAAAATAAGGCTCTTGTAGTTGTAGGTAGTCGTCAGGAAGATATCAGGTGTTTCCTGTGAGGCACATATACGGTTAACCCCCTGCTATCAACGAGGCAGTGTGATTTAGGCTGACTTGCGCCAATTTCTGTTTTTCCTTTTCGGATGCATTCTGCACATGATATTTGTACGTGGTTTAGTGCCATTCGATGCCTGTTATGCTTGAGGGTTACGTTGAGCCTTGCTCACTTACGCACAATTCGTCACGCCTAGAGCCTGCTTGTAATCCGTATTTCGCCGATATTATGCGAAGCCCCTCTCCGGCAGTTGAGCTTCTTATTTATCGGACCCCAATCTAATACCCGGGAAGTTGATCTGAGCAGTAAAATTGATCAAACCAACTATAAACATTAGGAGTCAAGTTGTGAGAACAAGTGGTACAGGTCTAGCTAGGAACAAAGGAATCTTTTCCAGGCAAAGTAGGCTGTTTGGCCGTGCATCTCTAGTTCTAGGATGCGCAACACCCTCGAAAGTGCTTCGAAGGGCAAGCGTTAGTAGTTCACTATCTTACAATACTACCTAGCATTCACTCTATGTATGACATCCATCAGAGGAACACTATTTTCCTGACTAAGGTCGTGTTTTTACATTTCGATTCCAATGGCAACTAGCCCGAGACAAGCTCCAGGGCATAAAATTTCACGTTAGTATCTCGCTCAGTTACTGGGGCTAGACTTATTAGTGCTTTAGTCAACGAGTTTCGGTCTGGCTACCCCCAATATGCAGCTCTCCTCAGCAGTCACCCGTCTTTTCACAACTTCCGTCGATTTTGCAGAGTTCGCATGCGCCTTCTTCTTGCCAAGCAAGATGAGGTTGCTGCACTTGAGAGCTCCCTGGATCGTATAGATGAAAATGAAAACCGGGCTCTTTTTCTTGGCTGTTTACGCCGGGATGCCAATCAAGAAAGACAGCAGGCATTGCAACAACTCATGTTGACGCTTGCTGAGTACGGTGAACCATTATCAAATGATGACATTGGTGAAGGCTCAGCTTACGAGTCAAATAGATAAAATGTTAGAAAACAGTCGCCGAGTTTTATCGATGCCAGACCCACCGTATCGGGAGATCCAAAACTTAAAGAATTGGGTTGACGGCACTGCTTGTCTCAGTCGTCATGAAACAGAATATCTAGAAATAGGCCACGACCTTGCCAATTTGAGTGGAACCGAGGATAGTGCCATAACGTCCATGGAGTCGGTTGTAGAGGATTGCAAGTTTTGGCTCGATCATCTCATTAGAAAGGTAAATAGTCTTGATCTTGCCTCTAGAATGCATCTAATGAATTACAGTTCGCCCCAAACTCCACCCAGATGACGACGCAATCCGAGAATATTCTCATTCTTAACCCTCAATTACAAAGACTTAGCCGAGCTGTGACCATTGGATTCGCGACAATTACTATCCTAGCTCCAACATTGGTACTGCCGAATATTTCTAGCATGGGGGGACGTATGGTTATGAACGTCATTTCAACAGCGATTCTTCTCTCCGTGATATCCTTCTTTACAAGAGCAAGAACAGTTGAAGTGTTTGCCTCAGGAGCAAGGTGATTTACCACTAATAATTATAGTTGATCTAAGCTAATGAAATTGTTTCAGTTATGCTGCCGTCTTAGTTGCCTTTACCGCCAGTAATATTAACACTAGTGGTTGTTGTCCGTAGTGGTAGATTCCCCAATATTCTAGTTGATCTGGTTATAAGAGAGGTGTGAGGACCTGGGTACCTAGGTAGCGATGTCAGAGATTGGTAGACACAATGTGGCACATGCTGGCTATGGAACAAATGGGTAGTTAACATGTAAGGAACTGCATCCCAGATGGCTGCAGTTCTGGTTTATGTGACAAACTCTCTTGTTATTTCCTATCTTACTGACTCTATAAGCAGGTTACTTACTGAGGTTTCTTGATTTCAAAGTAGCAATAGTTCAAGAACAACTCATTAGTATAACCGCCAGAGAAATTCCAGGCTACTCTCACTCCATTCCAAAGAGTGAATAAAGTCATAAACTGATAGCTTAGGAAGCTAGCAACTTTGTGGCCAGATCCGAAGCGGAGGCGGAGATTGAGGCGAGGAAGAGCAGTTGGCTCTGACGACGAAACCAACAGTGAAAAAGTTGGGAAGCTGAGCTATATGAGAGCAAGGGATCAAGCAAGGGAGCCAACGTTGGAAGCCCGGGCCGCATGGCACCGTTGGGAAAGTGTTGTGTTGGCTTTGTAGCCATACCATACCTATATAAAACACTCCTACATAACATTCTGTTGTACGTGAGTTACAGGTAATAGAATTTCAGGATTGAGTTATAATTTCACTGCGTTGCAAAGTTGACGGAATTGAGTGAGGAAAGACCGGTAGGTCCGTAGTAGGCACACGGAATCCCTTCAACTGTTACACCGAGATATGTACAATATGACACGCCACATCTCGTCTTTGCAGATGCTATTTGTTGCCCTACTTAGGTAAGCAGAATGACAAATACCCTCGAGCGAAGCCCCTGTATGCACAAAGAGCGACGTATCTGTTAGGTACTAGTATATGAACCCTTACGGTATATACCTTAGGAGTACGACGTACACCGGCGCCGGAGTAGATTTAATATGTAGGTACTCAAGAATACGGTATATCCAATGCCGATGCCGTCGCCAACGCTGTTACCCTAACGGGATCTATAAGAGATGCGCAGGCTCATGGTTATCGTGATTATATGACCCAAACTTAAAACCCTTGAGCTCCTTCAAGACTTATTGCATTACGTCGTTCTGAAACATACCTACCTAAGTCAGTACTAATATAAAGGGCATGGATGACAGCGCCTCATCAGTTCAGGTGCCAAGAGACCGCGGGTAAGTGCAAATCAGCTTTAGGAGTAACTAATCCCGATTGGGCGCATCGTACAGGTGCCAGCGCCGCCATTAATACCGCGGACTCAGTGTGCTCCGGGCTGAATAAGGCAGAGGCGCTGAGAGTGTGACATGCGCTTCTTAAAAAGCGCAATTTTAACAACGTTTTAACTTATTACGTACTTTTCCTTGTATTTATTATCCGTGCGTATGTTATTATTAATGGTATTATAAACGTACTACTTAAAATATTAATAAGCATTAAAAATAACGTAAAAATAATAAAATATTAAAAAATAAATAAATAATATTTTTAATATTTATTTATATTAAAATTTTTTATATTATTACGTTTTATTATAATAATTAATTTTTAATATATAATAAAATTATTATCGGATATATTTATTATAATTAATTTATATTAATAAAAAAAAATTAAATTATTAAATATTATATTTTTTTTAAAAATAATTATAATAATTAAAAAAAAATTTATTATATTAAATATTATATTTTTATTATAAAATATAATTAATAAATAATTTATTAAAATAAAATAAAAAATTAAAATTTAAAAAAAAAATTACGAAATTTATAATAATTTTAAATAATTTTATATAATTTTTTAAAAAAAATAATTAAATTAAATATAAAAAAATTATTTAAAAATATATTAAAATTTTTAAATAATATTTTAATATTTTAATATATATATAATTAAATAATAATTTTATAACATTATTATATTTTATAAATATTTAAATTAAAATTAAAATTATAAAATTAAAATTTTATTTAAATAATTTAATATTATATATTAAAATAATTAAATATAATATTAAAATTATATTTAAATTAATTATAAAAATATTAATAATAATATTTTTAATAATTTTTAATAAAACATTTATTAATTTAATTAATAAATAATTAATTTTAATAAAAAAATTCGATATTTATATATTAATAAAATTATTTTAAAATTAATTAAAAGTTTAATTTTTTTTATATATTATTTAAATAATTTTAATAAAAATTTTAAATTTTTTTTAAAAATTTATTAAAAATTTATAATCGATAAATATAAAATAAACGTATTAATAAAATTTAAATAATACATTAATAACGTATATAAAATATATATTAATTAAATTAATTATATATATAATTAAAATTATATTACGTAAACGGTAAAAATAAATTAAAATAATTTATTTTAAATCGCATAAATTATAAAACTTTAACCCGTTAATTAAAACCACGTGTTATAATTTTAATAAAACGATTAAAATAACCGAATTAATTTTTTAAAATATATATATATATATATATATATATATATAATTAAAAATATTTTATAAATTATAATAATAAAAATTTTAAAAAAATAATTATTATATATAATATTTAAAATACCGGTTAATATAATTAATTTTATTATAAAAACATTTATAAATATTATTTAAAAAATAATTATTAAAAAAATAAAAATATAAGCCGGTTTAATTTTAATAAACGTATATATTTTATAAAATAACGTGGATTTTATTTTTAAAATAATTATTTAAATTATAATTTTTTAAAAAAATATTAAACGCTTTAAATTATTTTTAATAAATAATTTTTTATAAAAAATTAAAAAATAAATTTATATTATTTATTATAATTTAAAATATTAAAATTATTACATTATAAAATATTATAATAAAAAATTATTATATAAAAATTATAATAAACATTTAAATAAATATAAATTTATATTATAAAATATTTATAATTAATTATTTAAATACGTTAATTATTATAAATTTTATTTAATAAACCATGAAAATTACCCGTATAAACTTCGTAAAATTAATAAATAAATTATTTTTTTTAATTAAATTAAATTAAAAATAATTAAAAAAGTTAAAAACTAAAAATATATTATAAAAAACTTTTTTATAAAAATTAAAAAAATAATTTCGTTAAAAAAAAAACTTTTTTAAAAAAATTTAATAATAAAATATTATTAATTTTTATAAAAAATTTATAAAATAAAATTATTATTATTTTTAATATAATTAATACGAAAAATTTTATTATAAAAAATAAAAAAATAATAAACTTTTAAAATAAATTTATTATTATAATTTTTATATTAATTTTAATTATAAAATTTATTATAAAAATAACTTAACTTAAAATTAAAATAACACATTTAAAAAAAATAAATAAAAAATTTAAAATAAAATTAATAATTAAAAAAATAATAAAAAAACATTTAAAATAATAAAATATAAATTTAAAAATTAATAATTATTAATTTATAAATAAAAAACGAATTTATTATAAACCTTTAAAACTTAAAATAATTAATATAATTTTTTATAATATTAATAAAAACTTAATTATATATAAAATATTTTTATAATAATATTAAAATAAAAAAATAAATATAATTATAATTATTAAATTATAAATATTAAAATATATTAATAATATTATAACGAAATATTTTAAATATAATAAATATTTATTTATAAATATTTAAAATACTTAAAAAATAAATAAATTAAAAATTATAATATATATTAAAAAAAACTTATAATTATTAATAAAATATCGTTAAAAAATTTATTATAAAAACCTTTTATAATTAAATATTAATAATTATTTATATTTAAATTATTATAAAAAATTTAAAATAAAATTAATAATTAATTATTTTATAACTTTTAAATTTTTAAAAAATTATTTAATAATAAATAATATAAATTTATATTATTTAATATAAAAATTAAAAATAAATATTAAAAATAATAAATAAAAATTAACGGATTAATTTATTAAATTTAATATAAGTTTTATAAAAAAATTAAAAATAATTATTTATAATAATAATTATATATTAAATTTATTTTTTTCGAATATATTATTTACGAAAAATTAAATAATAAAAAAATTAAAATGTAAATTAAATTATTTATTATTAAAAATTATTTTTTAAAATAAAAGTATTAAATTATTTATAAAAAAAACCCGAACTTAAAAAATATTAAAAAATAAATTAAAACGTTTAATAAATTTAATATAAATTAAAATTTATAATTTACCGAATATTATTATAATAAATATTATAAAAAATATTAATAATATAATAAAAAATTTATTAAAATTAATTAATAATTATATTAAAATAATAAAAAAGTTATATTATATTAAAAGGAAAGTTTTTTTATAATAATTAAAAAAATATTAAATAATTTAAAAAAAATAAAAAAAAACGGATAAATTAAAACTTTTCGAATTAATTAAAAAAATTTTTTTAATAATTTATTAAAAAATATAAAATAAATTTTAAAATAAATTTAAAAATAAATATAAAAATAATAAAAATTTAATAAAAATAATAAATTAATATAAATTAAATTAATAAATTAAAACTTTTTTAATTATAATAAAAAATAAAATAATTAAAAATGTAAAAAAAAAATAAAATATTTAATAAATATTATATTATTCCGTTTTAATTTTAATAATAATTTCCCGAATAAAATATTTATTATTATAAAAAAAAATTAAAAAATATATTATAAAAATATTATTTATTTTATTAAAAATGAATATAATAATTATAAAATATTTAAAAATAATTTAATTTTTTTTTATAAAATATTATATAAAATTATTAAAAAAATATTTAAAAATAAAGTTTTTTTTTAATATATAAAAAAAAGTTAAAATAATAATAATATTAAAAATAAATAAAATAAATTTTTTAATTTATAAAATATAAAAGTTTATTATATTATTATTATATTTAAAAAAAAACTTAAAAAAAATAATAATAAAAAAAATAAATTAATTAATTTATAATATATAAAAGTAATATTTAAAAATTTTATTATAAATTTAATAATAAATTTAATTTATAATATTAAATTTATATTAATAAATAAAAAAAAAATAATATTAATTATTTTAAATATATAAAAAATTTTTAATATAATATTTAAAAATAAATTATTAAATTATATAATGAAATAAAAATAATTTAAATAAAAAGTAATATTAGCCGCGTAGTATAAAGTTATTTATTTTTATTGCGTAGTAATATTAAAAAAGCGTGTTTAAAAAAAGTATAAGTTAAGTATTTTTATTATTATATAAATTATTATATAAATAATTATATTTTTATAACTTATATATATAACCATTTTTTTATTAATTTTAATTAATTATGTTTTATTTAATATTAATTTAAATTTTTAATAATTAATATAAAATAAAAACGTTTAATTTAATTTATATAAAAGTTAATTTATAAAATTTAAAATTAAAGTTTAAAAAAAATATTATAAAGTTAAAATAAAGTAATAATTAAATTACGGTTATAAAACTTAAAATTGTTTTAATCCGATAAATTTTTTAAACCTTAAATATTTCGGTTAATTTAAAGTTATAACCTTTAAAATTAAAATTACGGGTTTTCCGAATTAAAAACTTTTAATTTATTATAATTATAAGGAATTTAAAGGTGAATTAAATGTAAAATAATTAATTAAACGCAGGTATAATGTTAAAAGGTATTTTACATATTATTCGAACGCGTTAACGCCATTTTAACGGTATTACGCGCCGGAAATAAGCCACCCCATATTGCGCGGCTAGCATTGCTTTAAAATTAAATTTTATAAAAAATTTTTTTATAAATAAAAAAGTTATTATTTATTTAAAAAAAATTATTATTAAAATTAAAAAAACGGAATATAATATTTTATAAAATTTTTTTTTTTTTTATATTATATATATTATATTTTAATAAATTATTAAAAAATAATAATTATAAATAAAATTATATAAATAATATTACGGTATTAATTTTTAATTAAACGTTAAAAAAAAGTACGAAAATAATTTAAAAAAAAGTAAATAAAATGTTAAAATATAAGGAAAAAAATAAAATAATATTTACTTTAAAAAAAATAAAAATTATATATTTTATAAAAAAAAAAAATAAAAAAAAATTTATTATTAAACTTAAAAATAAAATTAAAATAAAATTAATATTATTTTTAAATTTAAAAAAATTTAACGTTTTATTAATTTTATAATAATTAAAAAATTTTTTAAATAAAAAATTAAAATATAAAAAATATATAAAAATTAAAATAATAAAAATTATAAAAATTATTAATTATATTAAAAAACTTTTAATAATTAATTAAAAGTTTTTAATAAAAAAATTATATAAAATAATTTATATAATATTTTTATTAATTTTATTATATAATTATAAAATATAATATAAAAAATAAATTAAATTATTAAAAAAAACCGTTAATAATTATAAAAAATTTATAAATATTAAATTAAAAAAATATATAATATTTATATATAAAACTTTTTTAAAAATAATTAAAAAAATTTTATCGATTTAAAAAAAATTTTTAAAAAATATATTTTTTATAATAATAAATATAATTATAATAAATATAATATTAAAAATAACGTAACGTTAATATATATATAAGTTATAAATAATTTATAAAAATTATTTATTAATAATTAAAATAATATTTAAAAAAATATTTAAAAAAAAATAAAATAATTATAAATAATTTATATAAATTTATAATTAATAATAAAATTATTCCCGTTAATTAAAAAATATATATTTTATATATTTTATTTTAAAATAAAATTAAAAAAAAACTTTATTAAAAATAAAAATAAAAAAATTATAATTAAAAAATTCAAATAATAATTTTAAAAATTTTTTTTTTAAAATGTTATAATATTTTTAAATAATTTTAAAATAAAAAAAAATTTAAATTATAACTTTATAATATATAAAAAATATATTAAAATTACGAAAAAAAAAATATAAACTCGTGTAAAATAATATTTAATATTAAAACTTTAAAAGTTTTTAAAAAATTTAAAAAAATAATAACATTATTTTTAAAAATAAAAATAACTTTATACGCGAATAACACGGTAATTATTTAAAGTATATAAAAAAATATTTTAATTATTTTTTAAAATATAATTATAATAATTTATAAAATAATAAATTTATTAAATATATTATTAAAATAATATTTTAAATATTATAAAATAAAAAATAATAAAAAAATAAATATTTTAACGAAAAAAAAAATAATAAAAAATCTTTTAAATTTAACATTAAAACTTATAATAATAAAAATTAAATATTAAATTAAAACTTAAATTAAAAATATTATAACGAATTAATATAAAAAAATAAACATTTTTAATAATTTTTTAATAATAAAAATTAATTATAAATTAAAGAAAATTTTATTAATATTATAATTATTAAAAAAAGTTTTAAAATAATATTTAAATATTATTTTAATATACGAAAATTATAAATAATATTATAATAAATTTAATTATTTATAAATTAAAATATATTACATTTATATATTTTATAAAAATAATAAAAAAAAACCCCCGGAATATATAATATATTATAAAAAATTAAAAATTATTTTAAAAAAATAATTTAAACTTTTAAAATTAAATAAAAAACGAAATAATTTAAATTAAAAAAAAAATTTAATTAATAAAGTTTTATAAATTTAAATTAATTAATTTTTCGAAATAATTAATTTATTAAATTTAATTATTAAAAAATTTATTAAAATTTAAAAAATTTTATAAAATTATTAATTATTTTACGAAAATAAATTTTTTTTTTTTTAAAAAAAAAATAATATTATATAATAAAAAATAAAAAAAAATAAAAAACTTTAAAAATTAAAGAAAAAAATAATAAAAAAAAATTAAAATATAAAGCTTTTATAAAGTTTATATAATTTTTATTTATAAATATTTTTCTTATATAAATATTTAAAAGTTTAATAAATTTAATAAAAAAAAAAATATTAATTAAAAACTTAATATTTAAAATAATTAACTTTCGTTAAAAAATATAAATAAACTTATAAATGTAAAAATAAAAAAACCTATTAAAAAAATTATAAAATATAAAATTTTATAATTATTTATTAAATTAATTATTTAATTTAAATTTATAAAACCGGGAAAACTTAAAATTAAATTAATTAATAAATAATAATTATTAATTAAAAAATATTAAACCCTAAAAGCAAGGTTTAACATTATAATATCATTAAAACCTTTAATTTTATATATATTAAAACTTATCACATCTTATACCCCCAAAGAAGTTATAAAGAAAAGCCCACACCCGTTCGCTCAAACATTAAACAATACAACAACAACAACAACAACAACAACAATCTAACTCACCACATCTTCGTTTCAATGATTTATTACAGCTCACTTATTCTCGTTAAGAGATATGACCAGAAAGGTTGGAATTACCTACCTAGGTATCTTATTTGTTTTGCGACTCGAATGAATCATTCGGTAGCTACTCTCCTTTCAGGACAAGTTCGTGAAAAGGGGATGACTTTCGATAAGCTTAGGTCCATACATTCGGATGGAAATATATTAACAGCTAATCGCCTCTAGGCTAGAGCGGATTAACTACGGTAGTAAAAACTATTCGGGGTATCATGATCCGCTGACCCGGGTTGCCCGCCCTTCATCGTCAACGTAACGACAAGGCAAGAGCTGAGCTTTTACAGGCGGAGGGCTTTTACATATTACCCTGTCCTTCAAGCCACGAAGCTGAAATTGACATGCCTAGCGAATGATAGAGCCATGTGACCCGAAAATCAGAATCCACGGGGAAGGATAACGGGGGTATTGCGGGATATTGCGGGGGGTTCATCTACTGTTTCCGCTCGCTTTCTCGAACGGCCTCGATCTTGGAGACATGGAGCGTGGCGATGAAACGTCGCAAGCCAATGGGAATGTTTCTATCAGATCGAAGTCCTGGAGTCCCGGGTTACTATTTGCTGTGCCCTTACGGTTGGTACTTTAACATGGAGCTCGCAATCAGGCGCATGGCGGCTAAATTGGAAAATGGCTATAGACATCCGTGACCTCTTATGATTTTCGCGCAACTGTCAGGTATAAACTGATATTGCCTTATTAACCGCCGAATCCTACTAGAAAAAGTCGGTCCGAGCGAATGGGTTTAGTTCAGTTATATATGGACCAACATCATGGCCAATTCCTCAGGATAGTACCGGAGTTAGACTGGAACTTCTTTTGGTGGGTTCTTTCTCTCTCTCTCTCTCTGACGATTAAAATCTCGAACCCTAAGAACCGCAATTCGTGAGATCTCGACACAATGGTCGGCGGGGCTCCTCAGACGGACAATATCGTCCATCGCATGGCGATGGATGATAAAGTCCCATGGCATCAGAAGAGGAACTTGCGCTACCTATACTTCATGTTGTTTCCATGCCTGATGGGGATCGAGATGACTTCTGGGTTCGATTCGCAGATCATCAATGCCGTCCAAATAGTTCCTGCATGGTCCAATTGTAAGCTTTAGAGGAAATCCCGAGTTAAAGATAACAAAAGCTGACCACGAGTGAACTCCAGTTTTCGGCCATCCTACGGGTGGATATAAGGGCATTCTGGCCTCCGCCTTACCCCTCGGTGCAGTGATCGGCCTCCCCTTTATCCCACTCCTCAACGACAACCTAGGTAGAAGATGGTGTGTCATGTTTGGAAGCGTGACAATGGTCGTTGGCTCGCTGATCCAGGGGTTTTCGGTTAATGGTGAGTGTTGAAGTAACATACCGTCTCAGTAGCCAGTTCTATACCAGTGCTAATTATATAATCTCCTCAGGCGCGATGTATATTGTTTCCCGGTTAATCATTGGTTTCGGACTACCGTATGCCATTGTGGCAGGATCTAGTTTGATCGGAGAGCTCGCGTATCCTAAGGAACGTGCAATCTTGACATCTTTGTTCAACGCAGCCTATTTCATTGGTGCCATCGTGGCTTCGACTGTGACCTATGGAACCCAGCAAATTCCGTCAGATTGGTGAGTTGACTTCAGTCATCATACCTCGTTAATATTCTAACACCTCTTTTCATAGGTCTTGGAGGTAATATATGTCCAAATACGATGCCGAATAGAGGGTTCTAACGTGAACGTGCTAGAGTTCCTTCCCTTTTACAGATGTCGCCATCTTTATTACAGGTCGCCCTCATTTTGTGAGACTCTATGTCCAATCCATCCAGTTCTATGCTCATGATTTCCAGTTTCTTGCCCGAAAGCCCCAGGTTTTTGATAAGCAAAGAACGATACGAGGAAGCCTTCAAAGTTATAGTTACCTACCACGCCGAAGGGAACGAAGATTCGGAATTTGCGAAGGCAGAAATGGCTGAGATAAAGACTACTATAGCTATCGAGATGGAGCATTCGAAACGTTCTTGGATGGATATGATCAACAATCCCGGAAACCGACGACGTGTGCTTATCGGCTCGCTCCTCGGGATCATGTCGCAGCTTTCCGGGAATGTGGTTATTTCGTATTATTTGGGTGATATCCTTAACCTGATCGGCTTCACGGACCCCAGCTTCCAGGCTAAATACAACATTGGGAACCAGTGCTTGGGACTAGTTTGCGCTGTCTTCACCGCGTTGCTGGTCATGAGGTTCAAGCGCAGAACGATGTTCCTTGGTTCCATATCTGGTATCTTGATCATATATGTAGCATGGACGATATCAGCGGCCGAAGCCATTGTTGGAGGCTCGAAGGCCGCCGGAAAGCTTTGTTTGTTCTGGATATATGCGTACCAGCCAGCTTACAACATCGGCTTTAATGCCCTCACGTACAGTGAGTACCGAAGGCTAGGAGACAGTTACACATTGGTGCTCTTAGCTAACATATTATTCTAGCCTATCTTGTCGAAATTTTCCCATATGCCATGAGAGCTCGCGGAATCTCAATCTTTCAGTTCTTCGGAAAAGCCGCCCAGGTAATACTTAGGAGCCCCAACAGGTATTACGGAGTTACGGATTGCTAATTTAACGTAGTTCTTCGGCACGAACGTCAACCCCGTTGGCTTAGACCCAGTCAACGGTATCGGCTGGAAATTCTTGATCGTGTACTGTTGTTGGATTGCGGTCGAGGCCTTCCTTATGTGGTACCTCTGGCCCGAGACTTCGAATCGGACCTTGGAAGAACTTGCCTTCTGTATGACCACTTTAAAAGACTCCGAATCAGGATATATACTAACAGTAAAAAAGTGTTCGAGGATGCAGACCGAGCTCACGCCGCGACGGAAGCTGTCGAGAAGCAGATCCACACCGAGGAGGTCAAGCACCATGAGGAAGCGAATATATCTGAAACTACAAGCAAAGACCAAGTTTAAAAAGAATTTGAGACTATCACCAATATTTATGAATGTTACTCTATTTGGAAACTAGTAAGCCCCTAACTGGGTACATAGGTATCTACCTATGCCTACTAGGTGCTACGGATTTTGACTATTTGAAAGTTGAAATCTGTACATTTATCAGATAGTTCGGTCGGGTATAAAACCAACATCTTTGAACAAGAATAAGGAAATAGAATATAAATTTCTTTATGACGCTAAATAGAATCTTATCAAAACTACAACTATCCTAATCCTGGGCCAGGGATTACTGATTAAAGGGGTAGCCCCACACTACGCCTTGGGCTGTAAAAGCGCAGAGTTCTCGAGAGTATCGCGTATTAAAATCATCGGGTGAAGCACCAAGCACAACTTTTAAAGAAACAGATGCAACAAGAGAAAGCGCAACCCTCAGTTTGCCTTAGATTTAACTTGGAAGAGCTCGACATCATTGAGTCGGGTGACGAATGCACGTTCAACGAGGAGGGGTTTGACGATGAGACGGAAAACTAGATTTCCAGCGAAGACCTCATCATGTCGTTAAATTTAAATATTGATCGGGGGAACTATCGAAAAATAAAAATGGGCGGACGGAATAAGAAGTTGTATTAATGTCGGTTCCCTAAAACCTAAGTCAATGGGAACAACGAGGCATGCATATTACAGATGCGACCGGTACCCACGTATGGTTTAATAACAGTCGAAAAGAGTCCATTAATACCTACTTATATCTTATAGTCGAGGATGAGGACCTAGGATCCTCCTCATGAAGTTGACGATCCGGGGGAGAAGAGAGAAGCTAGGTAAGTGAGATGGTAGGCATTGCTGAGTTTGCTATGGCTCTGACTAAACCAGACATAACCGATCCAAGAAAAAAAGGGAAAATAATTAGATTAAACCCCCTAGAAGATAACATAATGCATCGGTAAAAAAACCATCAAGGGATTGGAAGGCAGAACCGAGGATTTAAATGCCGAGTTAGAAGGTTTGTTTTCGTTGGGATGTGTTAGATGTCTGGTCTGTTGGAGGAGTAGGTAGCTTGAGTGCTGGTTGGATCGGGGCTCGGTCCGTGAGAAACTCTATTGGCGGCTAGCCACAGAGCAAATATATCGTATTCCTACCTACCTACCCACCTAGTAAGAGAGACAATGTTGTTTCCCTGCGCACTAATTCCGCCCTCTGACAACGACAAATGATGTCAACGTAAGTTAACACCTGCATGACAAATGGTAAGTCTCTGGAGTCTCAGCAATGGTTCATGAACCTGCTGTTATAGAGTATGGTAATGATCTGGAGTTTCTAAGTGGGCTATTGCCACGAGCCTTGCCGCAATGGCGTTAGACGACTATACGGCCAGATCGCGCCGCATCGAGAATGGCTATTACAATTGGTTAACCGTGCCATGTGAGCCCCGGCCAGTCCGGGCGTCATTCTGTGGAGGCGGCGGCGCCCATGGCCGATTCTCGGGAACCAGTTAAAACGAATCAATATTGATAGAAGAGGTAAATTTTTGACCCGCTTGGGTTTGGCAGAGCGGAGCGGGCTCCCGGGGGGAGGGGAGGAATTTGGAATACACCCCGGCGCGGAGTTCGGCTTAGATAATCGATCTCGATCGGTGGCGACAGCGGCAGATTGCAGCGTTTTAGTCGCGGCTTCGCTTGGGGTTATTTTCCGTATTGAAGATCGGATTTTAGCGGTCGGTAACGCCGAACCCCCCTATTCCACCTCACCACCACGTACTATGTTGAGCCGTGTCGGTCTAGAGCTCGTTCATAGCCACGGGGGGCGACCGAGGAAGTGGCAAAGAAGAAATTAGACCGAGACAGAAAGGATCAGGCTAACCGACCTGTCGGCTAACATTGCGACTGGCTAAGCTGTCAGAACAGCATCAGAATACGTGCCACAGTGCTCGCTTACAGTCACTCGCACTGTAAAGCACTGTGTATCTGGTCATCCCCTGAACTGCTGACTGCCAGTTGGATGACACAGGAGATAGCTAGGCGCATAGTGCGTTACAGTGCCTGAGTCTGTATGGGTACGGACACGGTCTGCACATATTCTGACACTATTCTGGCTGGGCGGTAGGATCGGTATTGAAGAAGCTTGAATCTCGACGTGGGCATCGCTGTCATTGACGCTTGGTTGCGGTGATAGGGGTTTCGACAAATGGAAGAGACCTGACTAATATGTTATGATTGAGAACTCGTAGTTCCGCAATCATAATCCGTAGTTCAGCACTCATAACTCGTAATTTTGAGAGTCATACGTAACTAGGTATCTATTAGATACTAGGTAGGTCGTGTCAGTCGTAATTCGTCCACCTTAAAACGCCCCTAACCCTTTCGTAACGCATCCGATATTAGCGACACGCAGACGACGACGGTCGCTGTTCCGCTTGCTGGACCTCACCCACGCGACCCGTCGCGTACTTCTTGGCGGCTTGCATGAGGTAGGCGCTGATGGGCTCGCAGCCGCAAGCGCCGTGGATGAGGAGTTCGTTCTTGAGTTCGATCATCTCCGACTCGAGCAGTGCCTTGTGCGATACCAGGAGGTTGTGCTGCTCGTCCATGATCCGCGCCTTCTCCTTCAGCTCCTCGTTCGCCTGCTTCTGCTTCTTCCGACACTTGTTGGCCGCTCGGCGGTTTCGCTCGCGCTTCTCGAGTGACGATTCGTCGCTCGTGAGCTTGATGCTCGATCGCGACGACCGGCGGCTGTGTGAGGTGGTGGGGATATCTTCTTGTTTAAAGACTATGTTGTTCGCGTGCTTCGTCTTATTGTCCCCCCTTAGTGATTTCTGGGATTCGTCCTTCTTGCCTTCTTGCATCGGGTACGGTTGTTCGTAATGGAATTCTCCTGGCAGCATCGCGTAGCTTAGTAGATCGGAATCTGCCCCGAAGCCGGGATCGGCAAGGCTGCCCTGACTAGTGCACATATCACTACCGTTAGTGGTTTGGAAGTACTCTAGCGAGCTGTCTGTAAATTCCATTGGTGCTGGTTGTGGCTTGAGATGTGGTTCGGGGGTACAATCATACGTAGTTGAGTAGACTGTTGGGTCGTCTGGAGCTTGGGTTAATAGTCCAGGATGGATACATGAGTCGGATGGATGATTCATCCTATTAAGTACTTGTTTGTTTGACATATACACGGGAGATTAAAACTGGTATGCGACAGAAATGCGTGGAATCCCAGAGAATAGGTAGAAAAGTTGGGTCAGAGGACAGAAATAAAGGTTGATCGGAAGGGTTCAACTTGTAGAAGTTTCAATTCTGATTGTCCGGGCTTAATGCGCAACCAACCATGCAAGATGGCGTAGACTATAAGTGTCCCGTCTAAATACAGTTATTCCCCAAAAACCGGAGCAGCTGCCGGATGTAGCTTATTCGGTTTCCAATCTTTTTGTCCGTGATTGGTTTATGGCCTGGATATAGCATGCCCTAACCCTCCAATATTGATCAAAGACTGCAAGGATCTCTCTGGGGGAGGGCTTGGCCTGTAGGTAATTGGTATCCTAATACAAACATACGGGTCTACCAATACAAAGCCTCTGTGGCGAATCAAGAACCTCACGCCTTTCGGACCTAAAGCTCAAAGCTGGAGTAGCCAATCATAGGTCACATTGTGTTTGCCCCTATTGGCGGTTTGACCGGCACAGCAAAGATAGAACGATAAATAACGGTCTTATGGTAACGAGAGAAGAAAAATTCAGATTCCTCATAAACTGTGGGTGAAATCTAACGCTGATGTCACTAAACTGTTGATCGAGATTCTGTTGGCTCTAAGTATTCCACATGATTGGCGTGTTGCAAACTTGGGGCTCGCTTGCAGGAATCTGGTATATCTGCGGGTTCGGCGGAATTCCGCGCACCCTCATCAGATTCAGCAACCTACACACAGCTTAGATGGCTTCATCGAATGCTAGTACGCCGACACAATTTGCTTTTCCCGGAGCATTTTCTCCGGGAGCACATATGCGTATTTCCGCCTCGGCAGCTCGGTCACCCTCTACTTCAGTATAGCGCGTTTCTTCCACGGATTGTATTTGATATTCGTCGTTCTTGTGTATCGATAGAGGTGTTTCGCTTCAGTTATCTCGTAGGACGCGAGTATCTTTGCATCTGATCGTGGAATTTGTCAACTACCACTATTCGTTCTTCCGCAGGCGTATGGTGTGTCTTGAGATGAGCCTTCTAACCGGGGTCGTACCAAATTTCGAGACACATGACCCTCTGGTAACCCCGATCCAAACCAAATCCCCATTTCGTTGATAATGGACAAGGCCGTCGTTGGAGCAATAATTTGGATCCCGACACGTTATGCCGAGGCAAGATGGCGATTCCCCCCCCTGTCCAGAGCAGGCAATAAATCTCACCCATTGTTTGTACAGCAATGCATTGGCTCGGACGATGATCCGCTAATGCTTCGACGCCTGTAATTTCTCAGCATACCGTAACATTACGTGGTCCTCAGAGGGGCTGAGATGGCCAAATCCCACCGACGGTGGCCGGCAAGGCCATCTTACGCGATACCGATTGACCACTCAGTGTAAGATTAGGTACAGAAGTGCCTGCTCTAGCGTTAGCAACACGAATATCACTTCTCAACTATGCTCTGGGTGTTACGGTAAACTCACCGTATTTGAGCCGAGAAAGTATTCATTTAATTTGCTAAGTAGGTACCTGTCACATTTCAAAACTGGTAATCAACATAGCCGCAGAAACGGAGTAGACGGGAATGCTTTTCGTATTAGTCTCCCTTAGATACCTGCACCTCCATTTACCTCTTCGGTAGAATTACATTGAAGCTGCTAATAAAGTTCTCGTAGTAAAAGGGGCCGTTGAAAAGCCTCGAGGGTGAATATAAAGTCTGATTCGAAAGAAGATGAAAGTAAAATTATTTCCGAAATATTTGCTTTTTCTTAGCAAGAAAAAAAAGAGAAGAGGAATAGTAAGTAAAAGAGCGATTAGAATAATAAATCTCGACCCGTGGACGAGCTTGTATTTATGAGCCAAAATGTACTTACGTATTTTTCTGCCAGGGACATCATATACCCATAGTAAACGAGGCCTTGTTATGTCAAGATTATCGGCTTACTCACATTTTAAGTAAGTATGCGACGTTATTTCCCGCTGTTATAACATTTTAGCAATTGTAAAAGTCTCAACATATCTGATCCTTTTTTATTACATCATGGACCTTTGATCTCGATGAAAAAATTCAACATCCCAGACGTCCCCGCAATAGTGTTACCATTGCCACTTGGCGCAAAAGTGGGTGGATATTCTGAGCCACTGCGAGTATTCACATGGATAAGTAGCATTTCACCCTTTCAAAAGTTCCTAGCAGACATATAAATGGTATCTTCAAATATTTGTAAAGCTTTATGGCACCGTTTAAAAAAATTCCCTTAAGATTACTCAGACGCCGCCTTTCAGCCGAAACTGGCAGATATCCGTTAGATTCGCGACGACGATATGGACGATACAGATCAAATCGACGGGTATCTGGTAATAAAAAGCCTACTTAGCCACTCATGATTGATGATGAGGTAAGGTACGTAAGCACTAACATAAAGGTCTTTTTGGATTATTTCAACTAGCAGAAGACAACAAACCTACCTACCTACCTACTTATTTCGGCAACAGTATGGGCAACAACCTCTAAGATCACGAAGAACCCGCAAGAGCTTAGTCATGATTGGCTGAGTTTACGTAGCTTTCTTCCTATTGGCCATGCGTCCTTATAGTTCATTAGATTTCCTCTACCAGGGTTGTTGCCCTTCTGCCAGTTAAAGGAATAGGTCGACGTGATAAATAAAGTTAGGGCGGAATATGAACTGTGGTTGACGAGCGGTTAAGAAGTTCTACCAAAGTAGTTTCTCGAACTGTGGAGAGCCGTACAAAACCAGTTCATTCAGGGGACGGATAGCTAGAGATCTGGTCAGATCGGGGTTCGGCCCATGGGAGACTCGTAGATGACAGCCCCTGGATTTGCAGTAGATAAATAGGAGAAGCTAGATGAAGAGTACATTATCTTTCTTGACGCTAGAATAGATAATTTGCCATTTGTCTTTTCCTAGCGCCTATCGATACTAGATAGGGTTTCTTCAGTCGGAAAACTTTTCACTTTTTCTGGTACGCCACCCCTAGCCTATTACTCCTATTCCTAGGTATCTAGGTAAATCAAGACCTTATGAGCTCCTGTTCCATTCAGTTTGGTCCAAGGAAAGTTAATGGATGAATCTAAAGGTCGAGATAGCCTGATCCCTGCTATATTGTTTTCCGTTCTTGTTGTTTACGTTATTAATCCAAGTTGAACAAATTGGTTACATCGGTCACAGCTGGACTTTTCCTCTGTTATTATTTTGATACTAGTGTAAAGGATTTTCGTTCTCGTTCCCCTCGAGTTATAAGGCACCCGTTTGAGAGTCGCTCTTGTACTTGGGATCGTTAAGCAGCGCCTTCATAGCGCCATTCATTGGCTTGTACATGCTCTCCGCTCCGGCAAGCTCCGCATCGCGCACAAGAGACGGGTTAGGATCTGCGCCATGTTCTAGACACATGAGCGCCGCGTCGATTTTCGATCTGGTAGCGGCAATCCTGCATGCCTCGGTGGCGTTACCGCCAGCTCCAAGCAACAATTTGAGTGCTTCCAAGTTATCTCTTTCCACGGCAACCAGCAATGCGGCAGACGGTTCAGCACCGTGACGGAGGAGCGACTCGACCGCCGGTAGGTTATCATGGTAGACAGCCCATCGCAATGGTGGTCCTTCTCGGCCGGTGTATGTGAAGTCGCTCAGCTTCACTAGCCCGCCACAAGTGTCGTCGCCGTTAACATCGTAATCATACCTCTGCAGCAGGTGCGCAATGTTAAATTCAACCTGCGCGGGATCTTGGGGCTTGTAAAAAGTCGCATAATGTAGCGCTAGACATTTTTGAGGGTCTGCCCCTCGGGAGACAAGATAATCGAACATATCTATGTTTCCCTGCGCCGCCGCTTCGTTAAGAACTGCAAGCGTGTCATCCTGCTCCCCCTTTTTGAGGTCCGTACGCAGCTCACTCTGCGGGAAGTTGAGCTGCGCTCCCTGGTCAAGTAACCAGTCCACAACTTCACGGCTGTCGAGAGCTTGGCTGCGACACAGTTAGCAAACATCAATATTGAAATGCGGCCATAGGACGAACGTGAGTATAAGATGGCCCTTCGTCTTGATTGGCCATCCGGCCTGTTCTAATAGTTCGAAGATTTCGATGGAGCGACACTTTGCGAGCGGACTTATTTGGAATACCACAGGGCGTACACCTTGCTGCAGCAAGAAGGCAACAGCCTGTGGAAGGCTCTTTGCGATAGCATGGTGTAGAAGGGGCACAGCAGACCTGGAGGTCAAGCGCTTAGTCTTGAAGGCATCCGCAACCTGATCGTAATCTCCGCCATTGAGGGCGTTTTGTAAGTCTTCCATTGTCAAGTGGCATGCCGATTAGTATCTTACAAGATGCGACCAGGCAGTTCTTATCAAATTGCTGGTGGATGAAAAGTTGGAATCCTTCGACTAGAATTAGAAGTTAAGCTTGCGGCACAGACAGCCTACTGTGACGTCAAAAGGCTTATAGGATGATCATTGTCTACAGCCGGACGTTTCATTTTTCTGAGGCTGAAGAGTAGGTGAGTGGCGGCTTACAGAAAAACTTGCCAACCCCCCGGATAAGGCACCGGTACCTTGGCAAAAGCTTGTTCTATTCTGGTCTGCTGTGGGCCCCGCAGTGCTAACGCCGTACAGCCCTACACCTCTTCAGGGGTCATTAACCAAAAAACCGGGGAGTGGATTGCACTAATACCAATAGTAAGCATTTGTTTCAGTTCAGCCAGTGGGGCTGGTTTGCCCTTTTTTTTTTCTGGGGTCGGTCAGCATACTAGTACCTACACAGTTAAAATGTTTCTTTTTTTCCTCTGAACTAGTAGGGAATTGTTTAGCTTGAGGGTATTCAGACCCATTTTAATACCTATTTTAATCCTCTGAGAAGGTTTGAATATTATTGAACTTTCGAACCGTTTTCTGGACCAATCACACTTTAGACCCATAGTTCTTATTAATAGCAAGGCTTCAAGTCAATTCGAATAGCTAAAGGCTGACAAGGCTACATCCAAACCCCTACCTCTTACACACCACCATGGTGCACAACAACTGTTCCACCCTACTAAATGTAGTAGGCGATCTGGTGATAACTTCTATAGCGAAGGATCTGCCTCCCGGTGACATGAGGGGGTTGAACCGCCGCTAGTTGAGGCTGAAGAAGTCGAGCGATGCAACTAGTCTCATTACCTGACATCAATTTACGGCGTATAGGTCTGTTCTACTAGCACATCCCAGACGTATAGCTTACATAGCGGCAAAGACTCGGCGCTATCTCAAGATTGAAGATGATGGAGTATTCTATATAAAGGGGTGATGGCTTCTACTCAATCTGCATCTTCTAATTGCTTGCCACTAAGCTCTCAAGTCCAAGTATATCAGTCTCAACTGCACAGACGAAATACCTCTCTCCTTTATCTCTACCGAAACACGAAGCACTGTGTGACTTGTTCACTATGCTGTGGCAGCTGCTTTGCCTGGTGCCTTTCGCTGCGGCGATTCCAAATCCAGCACTTGCTCCCCGTGCAAGTGGCCTCCAAGGCCAATTTTGCGAGCTCGGCGGACGTACGTGGCCCCTTTACATCCAAACCCACCCTTCGTGCCCTTCAGGCCGACTTTGAACTTGCGAGAGCTCGTCACTAACCATTTTTTAGAGGATGCTGGGGGTAACGCTGGCAAAACACCCACTTGCAAGAACTGCAAGACGGTCAACGGGATCCTAGCCCCGAAGGCCACTGCCACCGTAAAGCCTGGCGATACGGTCACCGGCGATCCGGACCTCAACAGCATCTTTGGGAAAAGAGCCCCTGAGAAAAGAGCCCCTGAAGCGGTGCCACTGCTCACAACCGCCGACATCGAAACGGTTGCAGGGCAGCCCGATCAGGTCTCGCTGTTTGACTTGCTACTGACGATGGCCCCGGACAACTCTGATAACGACATCGATATTACCCCAACTGACCAACAAGTGCAAAGCTGGGTTATTGATGGGACGCCCGTCGGTGCCACGGGAATGTGGTACGACTTTGGAAAGACTCCTCAGGTTTGGAAAATGAGGGGATTGTCGGGCTGCACCGGTATCATTATCATGGTAAGCTCTTTCTTGTGTACTATCTCGACTCCCTTAACCAAACAAGCGACTGACTCGGTTTGTTACTTCAGTCATCTAAGGGCTTCTGGGCGGGCCACCTCTGGGAATCTACCAAGGAGGACAAGATCAATGGTCCCAGTTCATTCCTAAAGCGTGTCAGCAAGGATGAAGTCGTCGAACGCTCATTAGACGAGTTCAAGAAGATTGCAGTCGATGTTATGACAGAGGCCACTCCGGCAAATCAGATTGCTAACCGGCAACACTGGACCAGCTTGGAAGATCTCAAGACTCGGAAAGGCAACCCTTTCGCAGATGGCGATGATGTAAACGTCTTCATCTTGACCAGAGCGCAGAGGTGAGTCACAGCATCTTCTAGTAGCCTCATCACCTCCTCCGCATGTTTATCGGACGGATAATTGGCTTCAAGATACCCCCTTTTAGAAATAGCGACTGACTTTTGGCTCATAGTGCTACCAACAAGGCTCAGCGTTACACGCAGCAGATCAATGCTCTAGGCAGAGCAATCAAAGCGGCAGTGAACCCAGGCAGAGGCAAATTCGCCGCTCTGACATACCCCGGAGCTGGCGACACTGGAAGGATGAAGTACCCCGGGACGAATGGAAAAATTGTTGTCCAGTACACGCCATTCGACGGCGTCAACCCCGACGACAACTGTAAGGCGATGGCTGCGGCTCAAGTGTGGGTTAACCCTGAGACCCAGAAGAACCCGGTCATCAAGAAGACTTGGGAAGCCACCAGCAACCAACAGGTAGCGAAGAGAAGCACATGTTAGTAAACCAATCGCATCCCTCTACACGTTGATTACTAACGCCCGGTTTCTGTAAAGGTAACGTATCCCCGCCTAAACAGCCAAAGCCTTCTTGTACCATGCAGGACGAGGATCCCGACCAGGGTATCAACACGAGGTACTGTGTTTGCGACAAGAGCAGGACTCTGCCATTCCTCACCATTTCGCCGACTGTTGTTGTGACTAAGAGTTGCGACTACACAACCCTGCCCCCGAAGGACACCAAGCGGGACGAAATCCTTCCGCTACCAAGCATAACCACGGCGCCGGCCATCACCGGGCGGGACGACGCCCTTCCTCTACCAACCACGACCGCAGTGCCGACGATCACCCCGAGCCCTTCGCTAGAAGACCGCGACTTGACCATCTCGACCGGTTTCGGCCCGCCCACGACCGACATGAAGCACTGCCAAGTCTGCAAGAAGGTCGTAAACAACGAAGACTCGTGCTCTAGCATCAAGAACTGCGTAGTCCAGACCGGCGCCGTGACGCTCGAGGCCGGCTCGTCGTCGGTGCACGTCGGCACCGTGACCGGCACGGCCCTGTACACGGGCGTGTCGAAGGCGCTCGAGAAGATCTGCCCCACACCCACCTCGAACAGCTTCGCGGCGTGCAAGACGGACTCGGCGAGCATCGGCAAGGTTCCCTACGTCGAGGCCGGCTTCCTCGTCGACGACGGCGAGATCGTCGTCAGCGTCGAGAGCAGCAAGTACAACACGACGGCGATCCGGGACGCGATGATCAAGACGGCGGCGGCGGCGGCGCAGAACGCCGCCAAGGGCAAGAACTGCTACACGGCGCACTACGACGTCGAGCAGTTGAAGGTGCGGCGCTGGTGGGACCCCCTCGCCCTCTTCGCCCGCGACCACCCGTACCCGCAGCCGGAGTCGGCCACTTGGTGTAATTCGGTCGGCTTCGCCGGCGTGCACTACTACAACCCCTGGTGGAAGCTGCAGGCGCAGCCCGGCGCGACGGACTACATGGACGTCCACTATGAATTCCACAAGGGGGCCGAGGGCGACTTCGACTGCGAGATCCTGCAGGCGGCTGTCGACGCCTTCGCGTTCGTGCAGCCTGAGTTCGCCGTAGGAGATATTGGCTTGGGTGAGGCGATCCACATCCTGTGCGATTGCGCTTCGGGCGAACAGTGCGGTCTAAGGCGGCGCGAGTTGGATAACTCTACTTTGATTGCCATGTAGTAGCGAAGTGCTCTTGTATTCTCCTGTATTTTTAGGCGTTGAGCTTGGCTGCATTACCTGTTTGTAAGTAAATGGAGAAGGCGTTGTGTACATAGAGAGGGCGGTCATCTTGGTTTTGAAGATGTTCAAATGTTAATAGAATCAATTGCATACACCTACTCGCGAGCCACCAGGGAGCCTTTTGCATGCTTCTTTCCTTCGAGACTCTGCTGGTGACCAAGTGTCCCGTCCCTGACATGTACTCTTGATCTGGACTTTGTGAATCTCAACCTTATCGGTTATGAAGTACGATGATTTTAACAAAAGTTCTGCCACTTTGGTGCTCTTATAATATTCTGCCTTGTCATTGACCGTTAGTTTATTCAAGATACATGTAACTAACCTACATGAATTATCTTGCATATCACGACGCCGCCTTTGAATACCTAGACTGATGTATCTTCGTCACGCACCCGCCTCCGTGATCCTCACCCACATATCCTTATGGAAGGGTATGAAATAAAACGTTTCGCTCCAGCCCTTGACCGGGTATATGAGTTGGAAATCGAAAACGCGTAGCAGCTATGCAAATTTCATCAGTATATCCCGACTTGGAAGACTCGCACTTGACGAGGTACACGATAGGTCGGGGGGCTACTAACCTCGAAAAAGATCTTGTTCAACTCCATAAGCGCGATGGGCTTGCCGGCACACGTCCATCGCCCGCCTCCGAAGACTATGTCTATGGCGAATTCCATCTCGGCCTTCTTGTCTGGGTCGCATTCGAGGAAGCGTTCCGGCCGGAACGTATCGACGTCCTCGCCGAAAATGGATTCGGTGCGGGTTAGAGCTAACGAGTTGTGGCCTAGGGCGGTATTTCCTGGGATGAAAACTCCATTGACTGTATCTCCTTCTGGGGGAGTCTGCTTGTCTGTCGCGTGTTAGTGATACTTGCTAGGTATTACGTACGCCGCCCCCTTTTTTCTCTAACTGCAGATATAAAATTTCCTAAGTCAATGAGAGTCATCACTTACAATGTCCATATGTCACCGGTATTCTCATGCGAAGGCCTTCAAGGATGACAGCCTATTTGCCCGTAAGTTCAAAGTACTTCACTGAGCGTTACGGGTGTATATAAACGAAAGTGCATAGGTACCTGTAAGTAGGGAAGCCTCTGGGCCTCCTCAAAAGTAATAGGCGATGAGGCTTCGTTGCGATCTAGGCACTGCTTGATCATTTCCTTCATCCGAATATAGACCCGAGGCGTAGACATGATGTACATTAACGTAGTGCGAATAGCCACAGCCGTTGTATCTGACCCAGCCTGTATTTGAAGGAGCGCTTCCTCGGCACATTCTTTCTTAGTCATACCATGACGAATGAATGATCCCTATTTTCATTTTTTAGTCTTATTGTTGGAAAGAGGTATTCAGTTTCATGGCTTACCATCATGTCCTTTGTAGGCTTCGCATCTTGGAACTTTTCATCAATAATTTGTTGCGTGTACCTAACGAAACATGTGAGAATTATCATCATTAGACAGGTATTTGTAACGGAACGCACCCCATGATCTTTCCTACTCCCTTCTCGTCGCTCGGCTTCGGACCAAATAGTCGGAAGAAGAATGGTGAGAAAACGATATACCTGAAGATGGGAATCTCTTGAGATAAGTTCTGCGCCTTGAGCAGCTTGTCCACCTGGCCGGTGTATCCAAACAAATCCTCGTCGGAGTCCAGGAATCCGAATGACTTGCCGTACGCCAGTCGGGTGATGATGTCCAGCGTCAAGTAACGGGACATTCTAGCAAAGTCGATCGTGCGGATCTGATCCTTGGTCGTTAGATGCTTGGCCCGGATCACATCGACGAAATGGGTGATCACGGAATCGATAGCGACTTCTAAGTCTGGGTTCTCGCGCCCATTATATCCTTGCGCGGTCTTCGCCTTGAGCTTATCATGGCTGAAGTTGTCGAGGATGGTGATCATAGTACGATGCCCTGGTGCAAATGTGGCCGCGGCGAACCACTCGTTCTTGGTGTACTTGGTTCGCGCGGACGCGATCTTGCGCAGGATCGATGGGTCATTGGTCACGATGGAGTTAGGCCCGGTTCGCGCGAGCGGGCCGTACTTCCTGAGCTGACTGAAGTCTTGCTCTAGCGTGCCCATGAGGATGCTCTTGATCATCCATAAGTAGGAGAATGAGGCGAGGAACGGACCCGGGATGTGCCGGAGTCGATACCACGCAAAGAAAGCTGTGACTGTGTACCACACAACAAATAAGCCTAGGAAGCCTAGGCCTACGCTGACTTTGCTCAGCGAACCTATAGTGTCGACGATAATGTCGAATGGCGGCGACATGTTGATGGTTGCACAAAATCCCTAATCACTTGTTACGCAAGAGAATATGACTTAGATGAGGTATATCAAACGAAGCCACGACCGACCATTGTAAGTCTGTCTAAAGAAAGAGGCGTAGACAATGCAGGTAGGCTTCTCCCTTTCCTGATAGCGACCTGTAGCCTACCTATATAAGGTAAAATGGGATGAAACAACACATGGGAATGTAGTAGTTCCGTATGTGTGTGTACCGCGCCTGAGTAGAATATGGTAGAGTAATGCCTGTCATTTCTGCAGGTATCCAAACGCCATCCGGATCCCGCGATCTGCTCTCCTCCCCACGCCATTGCAACGGTGCCATTCGCTCGTTGTGTATGTAGTTCGCTACCAAAGCTCACAGCCGGATCTTACATGTCATATAAGCGCATATCTGAAAACCACAGCTCGGTTCGCATCCAGCGGTGTAACAACCCACGTTTTCCCTTCTACGCTTGCGCCGCAACAGAAAGCTGAACCCTTCACGCAAGCGACGGTAGTGATCGTCAGAAGCCCAAGACTTGTCGGTGTCGGCTAGAGGGTTGCCGGGCGCTGGAGAGAGCGGTGCGGGCCGTCAGCGCGGGGATGTCCCGGCGTTAAAACGCAGTAAGCTGGGCACATGCAGGAATCCATACAGTATACTCGCAAATTTCTGTGACAAACGGAGACATGCACGACACCTCTAGGTAGCACACAGTACGACCTAGTATGTTACATGGTAATCGTTGACCAATGGTGAGCGGCTGATTTTCTTTATCAATCACACAGTTCTTATGACGACTGCCCATGAATGGTTCTGCATCATGCAGAGCCAGATTGTAAGTATAAGGGATGGATGATCTGTCGGGCAAAGTATCAAGAAACATGGATGCTCGAAACGAAGCTCATAGGTTAGAATCACGTCGATACTGCGTTAGGCAAGTAATTCGCTTCGATTCCGTGGCGGCGGGCTTCGACGGGCTATGACGGGCCAATGACTAATGAAGCTGGGGTTGCAATCATGACTGAAACTTGTTGGTTATCTGGTTTCGAGGTTGCTTCTTGAGCCTCGTAGAGGGAGATCTACAAAATGTTGGAAGCTGCAAAGTTCTTCAAGGAGCTTTGACATCGGGGGATTTATCTGGGGCTATCACGGATCTCTGCTTTTGGAGACGACTGTAGGCATCAGAAGACAGGGGGCTCGGGCTCGGGTAGTTTCCGGTTATGTACCTATGTATGTAGCCGCGAGGCGTCGATTTAAGGTATTACATAACCGATATTCCCAGCATCGTAGGTACTTATTCAATTTGGGTGACTCCTAAGATCTCGTTGATATTATTATTCCTATTTGAGTGTCCCGAACAAGTTATCGATGATATCTAGGCTAATGATACCGGTCATAAAACGCGATAGATCCCGGGCACGTTTGTACAGGGATATCGAAGGAGGTTGGGATGTGCATTGTGTTGACAGATCAAACATCCAAGAGCCGGTTCTCTCTCAGCTACGGAGCGAGTGTGATACCAATCGCTATTACAATTGGTTATGGGTCAAGGCGATATTTATATAATGCGAAGTTATCTCAGGAAAACGTCAGCCATAGTGGAAGATACTTGCCATTCATAGCATTAAATCGAGATCTCATATTTTATGATATGTGTATCTACTGTTGACGACCTGATTTACCTCTTAACTTATCCATATCATAACTCGAGGTTATGACCGTCCTGCTTTACCATCATATCCCAACTTATTTAGTACAGCAGTAATCAATTTAAGTAATGGCGTGTTATCGTGGCTCGTATACTTCTCTTGATGTTTCGAAAGATACGATATTATGAAGAGTGACGACAGACTAAGAATATGGTGAAATCAAAGCCTAGGTAGGTAGGTACCTACCTAAGCAGCGGTAGCCTGAACCAGCATAAATTTGGGTACTAAACATGTTACGTAGGCCTGGTAAGCTTGGTATTCATCAATGCCCTAAAGCTAGGTAGGCTTGCAGAAGCAATTAATTTCCTTTTCCCATCAAACCGAGCCATATATGACATAATTCCATCTGAGGTTTGACTTACGAAATACAAGCCACGCTTTGGAGCAATTTCGCCAAATTAAAATCAACCAATTTTTGCTTGGTTTGGGTGGATCCCTCATATTAGAAGGTATCGCGCCCCATATATTCCCCCGTTTTACCCCTAAGCTAGGAGGTTTGCACCTTGCGAGCTAATGATATACGAGACGGCAGAGCCGCATAGCGACCCGAGCAGCTGGGCTTGCAAGTCGTTCCTGCCGATCGCCCTCAAGCCATCCAAGCAGCCGGGGCTTGGAGCTCGCGATACTAGTATGTAGCCCGTCCCAGCTACCTGAGTCCTGAGGTCGGCAACGCGATCTCTAACTTACCGTTGCCATTGCACGACAAACTGCCCGCCATGTCTAATAACGCCTTCGCGATGTTGAAATCATCCCAGGAAGTCGCTGATACGAACTCCCAGCGATGGACCATTCGCGAGGAGATCGTTAGACTTACACCCAAGATTCCCCCTGGCGCAACCTGGCAGCAACTCCCTCGATTGAAAATCAAAGGCGTCGAATATATCGCGAACGAATGGCTGAACAGATCGACCGACTCACTCATACTCCAGTACGGAAATTACCTCATCCCTATTTCCAACCTCATCGACAAGGAGGGGGAGCGGGTTGAACAACTGGGAGGGAAAATCTGGGTTTGCCACTTGTGTGATCAAGAGGGTCGATTTAAGACCTTTGATGGCAAGGCGACCTCGGCAGCCAGGAAGCACCTCACCACGACAACGAAAAGCGGCCACTCTCAGGTCTTGGAAGAAAATAGAGTGCGCTTGTCCGTCCCTTCTGTCCGGCAGGGTGTTCAGCTATCCGTCCCCATTAGGGAACGACTCCTAGGCCAGGGAGATAGGGAAGCAGCTGCTCTGAAAAAGTATGAAGATTTTCAGAAGGCTTTGGTCAGGATGATGGTTGTCGGTGATATCCCGAGCGACGCCTCTACCATAGCTAAGCTTCGGGCAACCGCTGTGTCAATCAGCAATGATGGGCAGACTGCAAATATGTTCCCGAAGTCAGCCACCACAATCGACGAATGGATCTTTCATCTCTTCAATAAGTCTCGCTACGCAGTACGTGCTCAACTAAGGAGCGCAACGTCGAAGATTCACCTATCATTCGACACGTGGTCTTCACCATACATCACCGGGTTCGTTGCGATCGTTGCTCACTTTGTTGATGATCAGTTCAAGCTCAGAAAGCGGTTGTTAGGCCTACGGCGTATTGAAGGCATATGCAATAGCCATAACATGTGGGGTCACCTAAACAATGTGATCGAGGAATACGGGATCAGGGATAGGCTGGGCTTTTATACCCTTGACAACCGTGGCTGTAAGTTTTCCCATCATTTGGGTATTTGATATACTTACTAACTTGGCTTTCTGGCAGCAAATGGCAAGGCTTTAAAATTTCTCTTGAAATTTCACCATGATACTCAAGATAAAGAAACTGTCGATCTCCTAGTCAAGCAGTCTCATATACGATGTATTGGGCACGTAATCAACATCATTGCGGGAAACTTCATGTTTCTGCAGGACGAGGGAGAGGACCACACAATAGCTACTTTAGCTATGCAGAAAGCACATTATTTGAACAACTACATCAGAGAGCTCCCTGAACGACGAGAGGCGTTTCGCCAGGAAGCCAGCAAGGCAAAGAATAAGAACAGCCTACCAGTTGACGATCAGGATATTGATGAATTTCTCGCGGAGTCTGATTCCGAAGAGTTCTTCGACGACGAACCTAGTTCTAGCTCACCAGTCTCTACCTTACCAGGGGCTTCTAAACCAATATGGGAGTTAGAAGAGAAATTCCGACTACGCCAAGCCGTTGGCAATAGCACTACATGGAATGAAATTGCGGACATGATTTCTAATATGCTTTCACTGAAAATTCCCGTCAACAGCTTTGCTGATACATTTCGATCTCCCAGAATCGATTTTCCGCCCGAGGACGTTCTATCTGAACAAGAATGGGCTTGTCTTGATGAGGTTCTGGAGATCCTGGAACCCTTCGAACGTCTCGCCTATCCTAATGAGGACAATGGGATTGACTTACCAAACGTAATGGCAGATCTACATGAGCTGGAACGTCACCTTCGGAAGTATCTTATAGCATACGGATCACAGTCAGTTGGCGAAATGAATCCCGAACCCGAAGTTTATATAGATACCCCTCCCCAGTCCCAGTCCAACTCCCAACGCACTCCTGAAACCCTTAGCCAACGGCTTAAACGGAAGACCATGCCGAAATCCAACGACGACCCAATCAATAATAAACGGGTAAAGCTGGAAAACGGAGATGACGTTGAAAAGGTTAAACGTCAACTACTAGGAGGAATGGGGTTTCAACAGATTCTTTGGGCGTTGCTGCGCGCACACGCAAAACTCCAGGAATATCTCCGTCTACTGGACGAAAACCCAGCGTATTGAGCAGCTGTGGTCCTCCATCCCGGCTGTCGCCTCAAAGGCGTAAGGAAATCCGATAGCGATCTAGCCTCAAAAGTTGAGGACATAGTCAGTAAATACTGGAAAGAGAACTACGCGGATCCAACGCCGCCTCCCATCGATACGCCCATGTCGGGCGCCGATCACCAGGACACAGCCCCACGATCAAGGAGGAGACGGCAGCAGAAGCGGGAACCCAGACGCACGATATACGACGCGGACTATCCGGAGGAATCCAGCGATGAGCTGCAGCGATACCTCAATATGGAATGGACGGAATTCGGGCGGGGCGATGATCCGCTCAAATGGTGGCAAGATAGGCAGGAGGAGTTTCCCCAGCTTCACAAGTTTGCCCTTGACGTGCTCTCGATCCCGGCAACGACAGCTGAGTGCGAGAGGGTGTTCAATCTGGCAGAGCCGGCGATGCACCGTAAGAATAAGCGCAGATTTGAGGCAACTCAATGCCTTAAGCACTGGCTATTAGACGATTCGAGTGAGTTGTGGCGGTTGATAGAGGATTTGGAGATCGACGGAGAGGTTGATGATGCAGTCGTTGGAGCAAGCAGGTAGGAGTTGTGGAGGCACTATTTCTTGTATTTTGACTAGAGCAAATCACATGTACGAAGAATATCGTCAAATAAAATAACTTAATAAACCATCAAATCAAATCAAATCGTTAAGGTACCTATCAAGAGAAACCCATTCGTGAGTCGTTAACCATTTCACCGCTCCCTCCGTCATCAAACGTCAAGAATTCAAAATCTATAGCTTGGTCTGGAGACACCATAAATTCGTTGACTCGTTAGTAAGGAAAAAGAAAAGAAATACTTGAATCATTCCATCAGAGCATATCTCATCGCTCTCAACCTCTTTGCCCACCCACTGTCTCTGCCCTGTATCATTAAGTGCCTATATTAGGTTTTGTAGGCAACTAGACGGAAATTAAACCTCCTTTAGCGCATGCCCAAGCATCCCCAACAACCCGCCCCTGGGCTGCAACAGCCCGCCAAAAGTCTGCGCGAGTTCGCTAACGAGCGTCGGGTCCGGATTTCCGAGCGTCCGCCACGCGCCGCGGATATGCCAGTCATTATCGTCGCGCGGGAGGTACTCGAAAGAGCCTTGCCTTGGGATTCCGCTAAGCGTATTAGTATCGTTGTCGAGCGGTCGGCCAGAAGGATCGAAACGGTCAGGTAAGTATTCGACATCGCCATCATCAGAGGCCGGCGATTGGTCACCACGTCTTCTGCGTCGTTGGACGCGTGGACGATCATAATGCGGTTCCGAGCCCGACCGTTGTCTAGAGTTCCGGGGTCGGGTAAGACGAGCAAGCTCTTCATCAACAGCATCTTCATCTAGTGGTCGGCTAAGAGTCCGGCGATGTCTTCGGAGAGTTTGAGGGGACTTGGGCGATAAGGGGCCGAATTTGACTTCCTTGGGGCTGGGAGAGGGCGAACGCGATCGCTGTTGGTAATTTAAACCATCTAAGGGCAAAGTCAGTAGGTATGTTTATATTTAACAGTCTACCTAGCATAGACTTCTTGTAAGATAGAATATACTCAAGGAGACGCACCCTGCTCAGTAGCCGGGCTCCGAGAGGCATCGGGATGGGATTGGATGTCACCAGAGCGTGGACGACTCACATTTTCTGGCCCGGGACGGTTACCCGAGCCTGGGGGTGGGGGCCCGGATGGTGGAGGTCCAGGGGGTGGCGGTGGGAGGTTCATGGGAGATTGGTTTATGTAGTCGCGAGGGTCATATGGCTGGTGCGGAGGGTAGGCGTTGAAATTTGTTGTAGATGGGTTAGGATGATACATGAACCCACCAGGACCGGCTGGCGGTGGTCCGGTGGGTTCCTGAGGCGGGGGAGGATAATAAGCACCGCCTGACGCATGAGGCGGAGATGGTGGCACCTCATCGCCATAGTAATATGGATTTGGCGCTTCTTCTTCATAACCTGTTTTTCGTTAGCCTTACGAACTCACACTAGGAAGTAAATCGTCCATACGCATTCGTTCACGGTCACGGGACCTTCTGGTTTTTCGTCTTTCCCGATTCCCGTCTTCCCTATCAAGCGAGCGATTCCGACTTCTATCTCTGGATTTACCTTTATCTTCCCGATCCTTTTCCCGATCCTTTTCTCTTTCTTTGCTCTTCTGACGGTCGTTATATTTCTTGAGGCCTATCGCGGCAGCGGCAGTGCCAAGCCCAGCAGCTGCAACATCACGGAGCGTGCTCCGACTCCTCTTCTTACGTGTCTCTCGATCAGATGTCGCGGAAGTTGACCGGCGACGATGGCGAGTGCGGCGTCGTGGTTCTCCGCTCGCCGACTCGTGATCCTCGAGAGGTTGACTCCCGTATTCAACGCCGGGATAAGGTACCAGGCCTAATTCTTTATCAGCCGTGGAGTCTCGGGAACGCGAATGGCGACTAAGAGACCTGGAGTGGGATCGGGATCGGCTCCTTGAGTAGCCTCGATCATGATCTCTGTCAGAATATTCTTCATCTAATTCCCTATCATGTTCGCGTTCTTTCTTGTCGTTATGGCGATCCCATATCTTGCTCGCTGCAGCGCCGGTCAACCCAGCAGCTGCAATTTCAGCTCCTAACCAGAGTTAGAGGTAGTTTTAATAATATGATATCATATAAGTTGTTACTCACCTGTCCTGAGACGAGACTTCGACCGAGATTTTCCGCGAGATTTAGATCTGTAGTGCTCCACTACGCCAGCGAGAGCACTGATGAATTCAACAGTCAGCGATCTGTCATCTAGAACAATAACTATTCGCCCACAATTGAAACAATTAAGGAAGCTAGATGAAATAGGTATTGTCTAAGATATGTAACACTTACCTTGTCGCTAGAGCTGCCTTGGCCGCCTTCGAATTCGACTTGCTACGGCTGCGGGAGCGGCGCGATGACCGACTTGGGGACCTCGAGTAAGAATCCGCAGAATACCGACGCCGCGCGCGTCCACGGTGAGCTTCTTCTTTCTCGATCTTATTGTTTTGCATATACTTCAGGCCACCAGCGACAGCAAGAGCAGCGGCACCCTATAAACGCATCAGCATGAATCTTCCTACGCGGCAAAGAACCGGGTAACTTACGATCGCTAAGCCAGTTGCTAGCCTACTGCGCGACTTGCTACGCTGACGATGGTGGTGATAACCGTCGTCATAGTCATCTTCGTATCTGTCGTCATGTCTGTCTTCGTACGCGCTCTTGGCACGACGCATAGCTTCAGTGCCCAAAGCACCCAAAGCGGCACCGGCAAGAACCTTGCGGCCTCGGTGTTCGTGGTAACCGGTATCCTTGTTACCACGGCCGGATAATAGGGCAGTAAGACCGGCACCGGCCAGGGCACCTTCAGCTAGATGACGTTTTTTGTGGTCGGCGCTTGAACTACGGTCTCGTCTTATGATGGTTCGCTTAACATAGTAATCTTCGTCATATCCGTCACTTTCGTATTCTCTCTCATCACGGCGTCGTCGGTGATGCTCTTCCTCCTCTCGGCGTGGCGGCGCGACTTCGCGGTGTTCATCTCTTAGGACGATATATGTGGGTTCCTGACGTGGAAGGAATACAGGAGCCGGCGCAGCAGCTTCGTGGATAACAACCTTCTGCTCGGGAGCTTTTTGACGAATGATAACAGGGGCGGGAGGTGGGGAGGGTGCGGCATAATACTCGACCTCTTTCCTGTATCGCTCAACATCGACGTCACGCGGCGGTTCCCTTTCTTCGACAACGCGGCGTTCGACCTTCCAGTCGCGCTCTCTATAGTCGCGAGAGTCGTCTCTATGTTCTTCCACAGTCTTTTCCTTTATTTTCACGTCGCCGTCGCCGTCTCGGCGCACCACACGTTTATCAAGGCGGACGTCCGTGTCATCCCACGGATAGTTTTGTCGACGGTCCCAATAATTGTCACGGGGTGAGGTAGATGTCTCCTTAATCTCCTCGACAACTCTAGTGCGAGAGTGTCGCTCAGGATACTGATCCCGTTCCCGATCTACTTCACGCTCGTATTCGAAGTCTCTGTATCGGTCGGGCGGATCGAAAGCCGATCTCGGTGGATCAGGGTAGGGAGTTCTTTCAATACGGCGGTCGATGCGATCGACTTCTACCACCTCGTCGGGAGAGCGACCTTTGTGGGAATGAGAATATCTTGATCTGCGATCATCATCTTCCTCATAACGCTCGATGCGATCTCGTTCCACAATCTTATTACCAGACTTTCCGCCAGCAACCTTGTACCGTCTTACGGTCGTACTTTTGTACTTCTCGTCGTCGGACGAGGGGCTTTCATCTCTTGTATAGCGCACATCGCGCTCGCGATAAACTTGTGACATGGATGTCGTCGCGAAGTTTCAACAGCTCAATAGCCAAGCGACAGTGACGTCACAAAGCTTCGATGATTGATTTCAAAAGATATGAAATTTATGAATGGGAATGGGTTATGCCAGGGAGAACAGGCAATATTTCTAAGTAGACTGTACTAGTAGTAAAGATTATATATTTTCTCGGCAAAGAGAAAAAAAGTAAGAGGCTGGTGACGATGATGTGGGATGATGAATGGCGTCACGCAGAACTTGTAGTGCTGAAGTTGGGCCGTGAGGGAAGGACCGGGAAGAGCGAGAAGAGCGAGAAGGGCGCTGAGCAATGAGCAAATGCAATGGGTAGGCCGGCAATGGGCAGATGGGGAGGATCTGTGAGTGATGGTTGCCGAGGGGCGCCGTAAATGTGACTCTGTAAGTCAGCCCAGCCTAATTCGTTACTTGGCACACGGAGCTTTTGTGGAGGGGCAGAATGGCGCAGATGGCGATGACCGAGAGAGACTTTGCCCCCGTGGCCAAGTATTTAGTCTTTTGGATTTCCCGGTTCTTCGACAGTTTTGATTCTGGGTTTCTTCTCCTTCTGGAATAACTGAATAAAAATCGCAGTTTGCTTGTGCTGCGCCGTGACGTGGTGTAATCTTGCAATTTCTATTTCCGCCAACTTCCAAGGTTATTCTGTTTGTTTGAGATCCGGGCAGGGACGAGACCCTCTTCAGCTTCGATCTTCTCTAGTGCGGGGTCCTATCACCTACATGGGTTCAGTTGGTTCTAGAAAACGGAGAAAAATAGCACAGCCTAGTCAGCCCTTTTTTCGATGTTGGTCATAAAAGTCCTCAAATTGCCATAGTTGGTAAATTGTCCCATTCAACATTCTCGTAGGACTTACCGCAATACATTGGTTTGGACCTCATATGCAATAATGCTGATGAGTTAGGCAGACAGGTGATTTCCGATGCTGATTTCAGATAACGATAAGAAGTGAGACTTTTTTTTCTCTACCTTGTGATCATTGTCTGAACTGGGCTGTGATGGCTTCCTGTCTCGTTTAGTAAAATTTAATTGGTGGCAGAGAATTGAATGCGCAGCTGCAGCCTATACCCATGCAATCTTTGATCCCGTGGGTGCTTAGTTAGCACTATCGAACCTGCAATTCTCTCTGGCTCCTTCCGAGATATTCTTCTTCTCTTTCGTGCCTTCCATGAATTTCGAATCTCGCAAGATCCATGAATACATCATAATACCACTCTGTATTGTCATGACGTTATCTAACGTGAACATTCAATATTCTCCATTCTCGTGTTTTCCAAGCTTGAAGTACGAGACGAACCAAGACGAAGCAAGACGAACCACTTAGTTCGATAAGCTCCTAGGACCTAGGCCCTAGAGCTGGTAGAAAATGTCGTCATTTCTATCCATCTTTTAGATACGAGCCGGAGGGGGAGTCTAGGCTCCTAGAAGTTTAGAAGTAACCAAGGCAGTTGGCCATTCGACTTCTTAAGTGGAACCTGCCACTAGCCGTTACAGCTAGATGGGATAAAGTTTCTTTCCTTTTTTCTTTTTCTTGGTCGGGCTTCCCCGCGCATTTATCATTCTCAAATGTCTCCATGTACATATGTACTAGCCTGCACCGCCACAAGTTGCGGCTTAGACGCCCTTGTCAACTGCCAGGTGGTTTGTAAGGGCCACGTTCTTCGCTTCGCAACCCTCCCCCTTTTCAATGGCATTATGCTCGGGCGAAAGCTACAATAACTGGTTCCACAACCCACATCTGAAACGAAACAAAACTTGCATTGGTCAAAGAGACTCTCTTGTCCTCTCGATATTATTCATAGTATTATCTTCACACGTAGGCCGCCACGTCTTATGGAAAAGGGAGGCTTAAATCTCACTTGACTTCGCCGAACTACTCGACCACAACAGCCAGAATGGCTGAGCTATTATGCTCAGCTAAGCTTACTACGTATTTCACTGGCACAGCCAGTTGGACCAACTCAGCATAATGTTGAGCCACCCAGAGCGTTATGCTGGCCCACAGTATATACGCTCGATCGCGTGAGACCGCACAAGGCTCGCCTAAATATCAATTCCCTGTCTAGGTAAACGCCTATGGACATAATCACAGACTAACTCCGGCAGATCGGTCCCCATCCCTATAACCTAGAACCTCTGTTAATTAATCTGAGGTACCGACTTAACGGAAACATAGATATCCATGAAGCATTCAAGCTTTCTTGAAGTTATTAAGTTCCACGACATATTTTGACAAGTCAATAACTATCTGTCGGACAGTTCACACCGATAAATTCGCATTAGAAGTCGACGAATTTACCTACCTTCCTTAATAATATTCCTTGTTTCGTTTCGTTTCTACAAGGCTGTCTTCCACTTTTAATGTTTCAAGAGTTGTTGTGTTACGTACTTGGGTTAGGGTTGTATATACATAGTACGCTCATCCGATGTTGAAGTCTAGTTGTGGTGTGGACGGATCTCTGTTCCAGACTTCGCCGCATTTGCCAAGGAAGATCCGACTCGGCTGATTCGATATGTTATGCATTCAATGGTCCATTGATCTCCGTTTCGATGTCATGGCATCTAGCCGGAATTGCTGGATCTGGAGAGGTGATCCGATTCTAGTATGCCCATATGCCCTCGCCTATAACACCAACACCTATCTCCCTCTTAGTCTATTAATACCTCATACACACTAATGCCCTGGTACCATATGCACTTCTCATCGTATGTAGGTACTTAGGTACTTTTATCTCTAATGGAATACTATTTGCTTGTGAAGTAAGTAAACAAACGAAACTAACTCTTCATCGTTGACATCAGTATGTCCACATCTATTCGACTATACCCACCAAACTATATTTTAATGATATACTACCAAGATGTAGATCATTTTTCTGTCTGTAACTCCACAATTGCACCCCGCATTTCCCAGATCCGGCACTCGATGGCATTCTAGTCCCTCTAACGTTGTGATTTAATCCGAGTTTAATCTGTACCCGTCCGCATGGTCCAGGAACGGGATAAAATGGTTAAATTACAACCACAAGTTTAAACATCTCATCTCAACTACAGAAATTTTAGAAATACCATGATCAAGATCTGATCATAGGTTCTTTTTACGTCACAAATACTGCGTTCAGGGCTGGGACAAATGGCATTAAGCTTACCTATATCGCATCCCAACGCTTTAGATGACGCGTCAAGTGTCGCATCAGTCGCGGACTTTTCGGCGGTTAATTCAGGAGATAAATTGCACTTGTCGATCTATAAACATTTCAAGATGACGCTAGAACATGTTAGACTACGCGTCGGCAACAAGTAGGCTGAAGGCGAGGCAATGGTTGTCCCTCAATCGGCCAACCAACACCTTGTAACTACCATGTGGCTTTACTCCTTTGAGTCTTGGCGAGGCTTGTTCCGCGATGTCTCCACGTAGCTTAAATCGGGCCTTGCACAAGCCAGTCCTCCGCCAGTCTTGGGCAACGTGCCGGAACTGTGTTGAGATGTCGTAGCTGTGGACGTAATGGGCTTGCGTCGAGGAGAACCTGTACTAACTTCTAGTTAAGCTGCCGAGAGCTTTGCCCCTGACTCATTCCGGGCGTGGATCAGCATCCGGCGGCTCTTCGAAGGAAGGGGTGTCTCCGTAGGGTCATGGAGATTCAAAATCGAAAAGGGAATGTCAAAATGAGTATATATATCTTGCTCGAGGACCTCATCCTTCTTCATCTTGTTCATCTCATCACCCAGATCTCATCATCCAGAACAGAGTCAAGTCACCACTCAATTCTTACCTACCTAAACATCGCACCTTACAACATTCAAAATGAAGGGATTCGTTGCTTTCTTCCTCCTCGGCCTCGCCATCGCCGCGCCTGTCGCTGAACCTCAGGAATCAGATCGTATGTTATACTCAAGTTACACCAACCTAGCAAGCGTCTAGGTAAACTTGACAAGAAAAACTAACATCTCTCTTCTCAGTCCCCTCTGGCCTCCCCTCTGACCTCCCCTCTGGCTTCCCCTCCGGTTTCCCCTCCGGTCTACCTTCCGGCCTACCTTCTTTCTCTGGATCTGACTGTAAGAAACCACACCGTTATCGTTTGTGCGGATATGACTAACAGGATCCAAATAGTCCCTCAGCCTACCGGCTTCCCTAGCGGTTTCCCAACTGGCTTCCCCAGTGGCTTCCCAAGTGGTTTCCCTGGTGCCTCTGGCCGTCCTCGCCCTACTGGTCGGCCTAGCCACTCTGGTGGTCCGCGTCCCACCGGAGGCCCACGTCCCACTGGCGTCCCTACCGGTGCTCCCAGCGGTTTCCCTACCGGCAGCGACTGTATGTCCCCTTAATCTCCCTCGTATGCTCAGTCTCTGACATGTGAATAGTCCCCGTCCCTACCAGCTCTGCTTAAATATGCTCCGTGCATAAAGTGTACACTAGGTTCTTAGCGGCCCGATAGGGGTGATGTTGCAAGAATCGCCCGCATTGATGAAATGAGTTCGGGGATTATGTTCATACAAGGGCCGAAAGGATTCAAAAAAAAAAACTAGGATTGGACGGAATGGGAATGAAACTTAACCTTCTAAATTTACAAGATCAGACAATTAACCAGGGTATTTCGGTCCCGAGCAATATTCTTGTACCTATTCAATTCTCTAGTTGAACTAGATTGTTACATATTTGGGAATATACGGCGTTTTGCTTCTTACACCCTTTCAACGCGATGTCTTGTTTTGCCGGTTATATCCTAAAGGGGTGGTTAACTGGGGCAAATCCCCCTGAATGATTGGCCTAAATGGTGAGAGTTCTCTCAGGGTCCGTAAAGAGTAACTGTGAAGACATAACTGGGCTCTCATTGGTCATTATGGCTATGGTTGCAATCGGGTTATCTCTTCAATACCCCTATCCCCTAGGAGGGTAGGTGGATTGGTGGTTGAGGAAAGAGCTACACCTGAGGTTAGTGTACTCTAGATTTTCCGCAACTTGCAACCACCCTCAAATCCTAACTAATTCATAGGTAAGAGATGCTCTTATATATATATAACGAAGCACTTGCCTTCAAACACGGCCCGTACATGCCAAGGGAAGGAGGAAGGTAGGTAGGTAGGCACCTAGGTAGGTAAGTACGTTGAGCATGAGTGAAAATAAATGCCATCTATTGTCAATTGAGATAGATTCATCTTGCTAACCCCTCCACTAACTCCAACCTCTTGGCCGCATCTTTTCAATCCCTAAACATCGTTACCCTCGTACAGAAACTCGTATTTTGTAGCGATTATTATCCTATCTTTCATCTCTACTTCTTTTCGAGGCCCTACTGGACTCGTATAGGCTACGAGTTATCCATAGTCGAAACAAATTTCTGTTTCGTCTTCATGATTTCCCTTGGCGTATATCAATCACTCCGTCACTAGTCGATTCGGTGACGGTGGCAGGAATTGCGACGAATGATCAAGGACTAGCCGTGGTTTTGTGCTAAGCAAAACATCATCACCATGGAGTCTAAACTGAAACTCATGCTGCATCCCAGCAATTCGGCCCCCTCGTTGAAAGAGACGACAACTCGACCAGAATCAGTCGGTTCTGCAAGATCGAAGGCCTCGTCATTTCGTCATGGGTTATTGAAGACGGGTGCTTCTACCGACCAACCAGCTAAAGATTCACCAATACCTCCGGTTTTGACGACGGGTCGTCCAAAACCGACAGGAAGAAATATCACTATGAGGCATAGGTTTTCAAGCGTGTCAATTCCGTCAAGAAGATCATCCATGGCTAATGTCGAGAGGCGAAGCGAAGGAACCCTTATAATCGATGAGACTAAACGACCTCATGTGGTGTGTCTTGACCCTACGATGCACCCTCCAGACATGCACGCGGCAATCCATCATCCTGGCTTGGTCACAGAAGCCGACTTTTGTGATGCTGGGGTCGCCATTGAGCGCGACTCGCCGATCATAACACCGCCAAGCAGACTCTCCCCTCTGTCAGATATCATCACAACTGCGCCAGTCTACCGCATTCTCTCGGGAGGAAATAGGCATGAAGGTGTAATGGATGTATCTGCTCATACTCACAAGCACCATAGCTCAGCTGTCAAAGTCCGCCCAGCAACTGGACTTCTTCCTAAGGCTGCACCGCACGAGGGCCACTCGAACATCTCTAAGGTTCGACCTGCTCCAGAGAGCAGTATAAACGAGGTTATACCTGATGAAAAAACCCCAGTTGAGCCAAATGTCATTGAGGAAAAGCGCAATATTACAGAGCATCTTCAACATGGTCATAGTCTAACACAGGGGGTCAGCCCATCAATGGCTCCCAGCTCTCCTTTGAGCTCTGAACACACTTCAAATCATGAAGGTCATATTTGGGTCCAGAAGGTGCAGCCTTATCATGAATCATCAGTTGTGTTATTCAAAACAGAAGAAAGCTCGTTCCCAAAGCTGTCTGTTACAAGTAATGACGAGGATTCGTCAAAAAGCACTTCATACTGGGGCTTCCTACCAAAGTTAGGTGAAAAGAAGGACAAGGTGTCTAGTGTCGTCGATGAGCCGTCGATCCATACACCTTCACAGCCGGAGCTTGAAGATAGGCGCGTAACCCCACCTGTCTTGAAAGATAGAACAGTGGCGACGGGTCACATTGAAAATAAGCCTTCGAGCCAATATTCAACCTCTCAAAAAAGCTTCGATGTCGTCTCTGGAATCATCCCAAGGTCGACCGAACTAATTGACAATCAGGAGAACGACCGCCACGGTAACGAAGGTATGGCACTACTTGACAAGGATTCCAACAGTAGTCCTTCGCAGGTAGGAACCGGCCTTCAAGATGATAGAGAAGGAGGAGTTCTATCGACAACATCGGTTTCCCCCACCACTCATCCACGTCGTGTAGAGAGCGAGGGCGAGAAGAGTGAGCAGGAACAGAACCTATCGCCCGAGAGGAGTGACCCCTGGCGTGCAGGCGCATGGCTCCGTCAGTTTCTTGGATATCCCGAGTCGGCCGATGAGAACCTTACCCAGTTACCAGAGAAGTCCCACCCTCGCCATGAAGAGCATTATGACTATCCCAATGACATAGTCGACGAGATCGCATCCAGAGTGACGACATTCTCAGAACAGAGTGCAGCAGATGCCGGAACTATGGATAAGACTATGCATAACCTCGAACGACTACTTAACGAAGCACTGAATCTCGCTGGTGAAGCGAGCGAGCGTGATCATTGTGAACATACCGACGACGGGAATCTTCCTAGTCATTTGCAGAACACATTTGAACTGATACAACCTGATGTTCATGAGCATTTCGGAAGTTCAAGTGAAGATATGCAGGAACCTATACTTACTAAGGCACCGCAACATGCCTTCGTAGGCGGGGTTGAAGGCTTCGGGCATGGATGCGAGGCCTTGGCCTCAAGGTGGACAGATCCTCGCGGGTTAGTTAGACCTGATATGCGCAGCGGCAATATCGGACGATCATCATATTCTACTGGGGCCCCTAAGGAACGAAGTGTTCATGACCGGCGGAATTCCAAGCGAAAGCATACAAGTCGCGAGAAACGTCAGCATGTCTCCTCTGACGATAGCCTTTTGCCAATGCCACCTCCCGATAGCGAAATCAAAAGACAGTGTCTGTCTCCAATGCCTCATGCATATGATGAAGATGATCCAACGGGAGTGATAAAATCTCATGGCAAAGACGTCCCCAATAGTCGAGAAGTCAGGGAGTATATCCGTGTCTTCCATCATCCTCCAATCACATCTCGAAACAGCTCTAGAAATCTTCGCGATGCCTCGCCAGAAGATGACACTAAACTTCGTCGAACTGATACGTATCCTGGAGTGCATCGCAGAGACGTGGACGTATGTAGCTTGGATGGCGGTTCCGATGAGGTAGACTTTTCTACTCAATACAATACCAAGGAATTACAAGATACCGGAGTCCCAGGCTTCAGAAGGCCTAGGCATCATCATAACCAAGACTCATTACCGGCAAAAACTAGAGCATCCCCGAAACAAACAGCACCCAAGAGACATCACGAACTGCGCAACATAAGTCTTCACAGAAGGTCTCACGTCAGTATCCGGGATGGGCAACGATTCAGTCTTACCAAGTCTGTAAAACGACAACCTACGATTGCCCGTGACTGGTCGCCCATCCGCAAGCGATTTGTTGCTTCTGTTGCGTGCTTGAGTACTGCATTGATCGGTATCTTGGTTGGAATCTATGCTGGTCTAGTTCCATCAATGCAGTATTACATTGCAGACTTCAACCACTATACGATCCTTGGAAACGTTGGGATGTACCTGGGAATGGCGCTTTCGAATTTCCTATGCTGGCCGTTGCCATTGCTACATGGCCGCAAGCCATACATCGTATGCAGTTTATGTGTAGCTATGCCGCTACTTTTCCCTCAAGCTATTGCAGTTAGTGCTCCCAGGTCTCCATACACAAGTGTTTGGAGGTGGGCACTGCTTCTTCCCAGGGCCCTCATGGGCTGCGCTTTGGGATTTGCCAACATGAACTTCCATTCAATACTAACCGACCTTTTTGGGGCATCTTTGATGAGCAGCAACCCACATCAGGAGGTCGTTGACCGTTACGATGTGAGAAGACATGGGGGTGGCCTTGGTGTATGGCTCGGCGTTTGGACATGGTGTTTCATCGGCTCATTGGGCGTCGGCTTCCTAGTTGGCGCTATAGTCATCGACAACCTACAACCGTCATGGGGGCTCTACATTAGCATCATGCTTATTGCAGTCGTCCTTGTTCTTAACGTTCTCTGTCCTGAGGTCCGACGATCAGGCTGGAGACGTTCCGTAGCCGAAGTCAGGACTGGTTCAGCAGTATCCCGAAGAGTAGCTCGGGGTGAAGTCATGATGCATCGAGTCAAGGATGGCCCTAAATGGTGGGGACAAGAAATGTATCATGGAGTAGCCCTGTCCCTCGAGATGCTTCGGCAACCTGGTTTTGTTATCATGGCACTCTACTCGGCGTACATATATTCTCAGGTTGTTTTGGTCATTGTCGTAAGTTGATCTGGCTCCTTTCGAACCTGCGTCCTTCGCTGACACCCGAAGCTTCTGGGATCTTTGACCTCCAGATACTACCGGTTTAAATCCACATACGTGGGAACCGCGGTGTCATCTGTCGCAATCGGTGCCCTTTTAGCAGTGCCATTCCAGATGGCGAACCTCTTCTCTCGAGCGCGCTCTACGGGCCCGCTAACGAACAGTATGACCTTCGACAAAAGGTTGACATGGACCTCACATCTCGTCCGAAGAGCCATCTTTGTCATTGTGCTCCCCATCGCCGGCATCCTCTATACCATCGTCTCCTCTGGTCCTCCCGTACATGTCGTCTTCCCTTGCATATTTGCATCTATGATTGGATTCTTGTCATGTCTTGCCATAGCTGAATGCAATGGTATGCTGATGGAGGCATGGGATACGTCTGACCTCCAACCAGGGATGACCGGTCGCTCAAAATCAGGAAAGGATACTATTAAACGGACCAATTACTCTTCTTTCCCCCGAGTTACTGCTGGATGGAACCTTATCCACAGTGTTGGTTTCATAGCAGCTGCGGCTGCAACTTGGGTTGGCGGCATAGCTACGCGAAGTCTAGGACAGAGAGCTGCAACAGGAGTTGTAGCATCTGCCTTGTTCTTACACTCGATTCTACTTCTCGGTGTATTTGCTCGGTTCAAGCATGTCCAAATCATTCCCAACTCGAAAACCTTTGAGATGGACAAGTGGACAAAGGAGCGAAGAGACAGTATCCGCCGTCGCGCCTCTGCCATCGCCGCCGCCAAAGCCAACGGTCTCCAAGACGTTTCCGAGATTCCCGAGGAAGACGTGGGCTAGAGACCCATAATTCTTGGTAATCCATCGGAGAAATTTCGTCGTATGAATATCCTTGAGATAGGTTCTCTAACTCGATGGAGTGAGATCCGCAAGAAGAACCGTCTAATCGACGAAGGTGCTCACTTAAACAGACAGCTAGTTGATCTGGCTCGTGACGAGATTGGACGTCGGGGTAACCAAGGGGCAGAGAGATTCGGGGAACTTGTCCGCAAAGTGAGCAAGAGGAGTATGAGGAGCAGACGCAGCCGCGACAGTGACGAGGATAACATCACGCGAGTCGAACTCCAAGATATCGGACCACTAGGGCCACCAGGAGCCGGACTCGAGCACCACCATACCGAATTACCTCCTGAAGTATATTTTGAGCGCGAATGCATCATGGGCCAGACTTTGCCGGAAGAAGCGGAGGAAGCCCCATCCACAGACAGCGGATCAGGTGATGATTATGACGCAGGCCACTTGCAAGAGCACTCCTCTCATATGACTTCCAAGGTTCAACCATACGCCGGTTTCAGGAAACCAAGCCTACGAGGCGCTAGGGCTGGCACTGATGACTATATGATCGACATGGAACTTGCTCGGGGTGAGCACGCCTCTCATGCGGAAGCAAAAGTGAAGCCTGCCGATCCAAGGGGTTCGGAACACAGGGAACAGCACGGTGCGCATATGACAAGCAAAGTCAGGCCAGCCGATATGGAATTTGAGAATCTAGCGCAAGAGCACAGGGCTCATATGGACGTGAGCAAAGTTAAGCCGGCAAAAGTGGAATTTGAGGATGTTGACTTGGGTGATAGATCTGGTCGCAGGGATTCGAAGACGAAGCAAGACTAAAATGGATCGTAGGTAAGGAAGCCATTGCTAATTCCGGAAAAAAGTAGAGAATGAAATTACCTATATACACACAATCAAAATTGATACCTAAGTATATTCAACCTTAAACATTTTATTGCTTAGAAGTGCCGCAAAGTGAAGATGCTCCAGTAAGAAATAATTGAAAGTGCGCTAGAATCTTGTTATGATCCTTTGGGAATACCCCGATTACACGATATGTATGACTCGATATGCATATGTACGTATAATTTGAAACAAAAGAAATATCTCTTCTACATATAAGAGTAATATCATGCAGCTAAGGTGGACACCTACTAATGAAGTTACTGATAAGTGCCTTTCTGAGATAAATTCAAGGTCTTCGATCTCATTCCTATCAACACTACACAAATGTAAGCATCACAGCATATAATTGGCTCTTCGGACTTTATGATGCATACGCCTGGCGCACCTGCTAGATCGGGTCTAGCAACCAGCGTTCACTCGACTTTCACCCACAACATCTAATCAAATCATCGCATCCGAGCCCCAGGCGACCATAGCAACGGGCGCGCACACCATGAAGCTCTACGCCATCGGAGATCTCCACCTCAGCTACGAGTACAACAGGAAGGCGCTCGAGGAACTCGCGCCGCACCCGGAGGACGGGCTGATCCTGTGCGGCGACGTCGGCGAGTCGGCCGACCACCTCGAGCTCGCGTTCCGCGCGGCGAAGCGCAACTTCAGGCAGGTCTGGTGGTGCCCCGGCAACCACGAACTGTACACGCTGGGCTCCTCGCCGCGGCCGCACCTGCGGGGCGAGGCCAAGTACGCGCGGTGCGTGGAGATCGCGCGCGAGCACGGCGTGCTGACGCCCGAGGACGACTTCGTCGTCTGGGATGGCGAGGTCATCGTCTGTCCCGTCTTCACGCTCTACGACTACAGCTTCCGGCCGCCGGATGTGGCGAGGGAGGACGCGCTGAAGTGGGCTGAGGAACGCGATACCGTCGCTACCGACGAGTTCCTGCTGCATCCGGACCCGCACCCGTCGCGCGACGAGTGGTGCCGCGTGCTCGTGCGCCGGTTCGAGGAGAAGATCGAGGAGGCGAGGAAGGCGCACCCCGGGTTACGGACCGTCATCGCGAATCACTGGCCGCTGAGGGAGGACCTCGTGTTCATCCCGCGCGTGCCGAGGTTCAGCCTCTGGTGCGGGACGACGCTGACGAAGGACTGGCATACCAGGTTCGATGCCAAGGTCGTGGTTTCCGGACACTTGCACGTGCCGCGCACGGATTGGAAGGCGGGTGTCAGGTTCGAGGAGTGCAGTCTCGGGTACCCGAAGCAGTGGCAGGATGTGAGGACTACTGGTAAGGATATAAATGGCCTGCTCCGAGAGATTCTGCCCGGTCCGCCGCCGCCGCCGGGGGGCGAGGCGGAGATGAAGTGGAGGCGTTGGGGATAAGGGGGGTATGGTGTATATGAAGAAGATGACAAGGAAGAAGGGGATGAGTTATGTGATGTGTCATAGGGGTGGGGCTTTCACGAGGCAGGCCTAAGCTACGCGAATCATGGAAGATAGGAAAGGAGAGGGCATGGTCAATACATAGCCGTCGAGGCAGGCTCTACATGATAAATCATTCGGCAGGGACGGTTAGATTCATTGGAGCCATACTTCGTTAGAGGGTGCCGCATACACAGGGAGAGGATGGTCGGTTCATAGAAGCTCTCTATAGATCATCAACCAGTTCATGGCTTTTCTTCATACTCTTTTTTCCCAATTGATCACGTTGTCTAGAAGTATATGTTCTCACTCTTCGCTAAGACACTTAGGGGCCTTTAGACTTAGCTACTTCATGTTCCCCACGAGATTACATATTGGTGAGTTAAGTGCTCCGTAATTTATAGTAAATATAATATGAGCTGTCAATTCCTCTCGCATATGACATTGTCATCAAGTTCGCCTCGTCTATATCCGCATCTCCCCCCTAGGCCCCACGATCGTTCTCCTATAGGAGTGGACCGGTGGGTCTCCTAAATCTAGTCTCCTGCACACCGCAGGACTAGTCGAGGACGCACATCTCGCCTAGCTTAATATGCCTACTTAACCCTAAGAGAATTTTATGTGTCAAGTTCGGATTCGTCCGTCCAGCCTACTATAGACTGAGGATATCGGTCCTCCGTGGCGCAATTGGCTAGCGCGTCGTGAGTTCCTCCCCATTCCTGACGCCATCGTGGGTGTTGCCGTTGTTTACTAACTGGATTCGTATAGTGACTGTTAATCAGGAGGTTGACAGTTCAAGCCTGTCCGGGGGAGATGATTAAGTCTTCTGTTACTTTTTGCTCCTTGTGGCTTTAGGGTAGCGAGGTTTGGATGTCTCGATTTTAGTTTTGGAAATGATAAAAATTCTTCATGCCCCCACAAGGCACCAAACAGCGACTTGGGTAAAATACTTTCTTATATACCTCCTAGGACGGTACGTAACCTACACGTTACCAAGTAACATGTTATAATCCAGGTACCTACGAGTCCTTAGCTCAGTGTCTCATTAATTCTAGATACCTGGTCTATAGTGGTACTCGCGACATACTTAGGGACTGTGTACAGCCAGATGATATCAAAGAGCTACTTATTTGACCTGGACTTTTTTAGCACTCGTCTGTTGGTGATGTGTGCTAGGGCGTAAGACCCGCGCTACTGTCATGGACGCCTCATCAGCCGCCCCTGACATAAACGACAGCTGAATAATATTTGGGATTCGTAATGATATATAAGTGAAGCTTGTATTAGACAAGTTGAGGGAAATCAATGAACCAATACAGTTATCCAGCTTGATTTTGCCTCGGGATTTGAGTCCTCGTCCTGTCGGTAGAAGTAAGGGAGCCCCAGTCCACTGGTAAGCATATGTGCTTGACGCGTACCATATATCATCTAGATCTTTCAATATTCTTGGCAACCAGATATTTCTTCTTACCATGTAATTAATTGGAAAGGAAAGATGCTATGAGTTACATATAGCCGGCTGGCATTGGTAAACGAGAGATTCCGATAGGATCCCGTCTTTTCTCGACCTAAGCAAGGAGATCATTTTAGATTATTATACCTAGATTCGTCCTCATGAAATATGATTCCACAACTCTACGTAGAACTTAGGTAATTACTAGAAAAACCCGGATTATTAAGGTAGTCTTACTCTCAACCGGTTACTGTTATACATCCCCATTAGTGCGAAAACACCATTGTTGGTAGGTAGCTGGAAGACGATAGTTCGATAAACTCTTCGCATATAGATGCCTTGCAATACATATCCAAGGGCAATAAAATATGGCCACAGAATTTTCAGCTGGTTATATTCAAGCCACTGGCCCTCTCCTCGCATCACCCCAATCGCAAGCTGCAGCTAGATCAATCCTAGATATCAGGCACATGCAGGACTAGTAAAAGGCGTTATAGATGATAGGTACTCATCCTCCAAGAAGATTTCTCCTCTCACCAGGGGAGTCAACTTAAACTAGTGCATTATGCTAGATCGGGTAGTAGACCCCTATCGAAGTACCTAGCCAGTAGAATCACCCCTATTCGGTCATCCACCATACAGCGGTTTACCCTCGCCAATAACCGAATCTCGATAGCCTTCTTCTAATCCGGTAGGCATCTCCATCCTTCTGGTAGCTTTCCATGCAGAAACCGTCACGCTAAGGCAAAATCTGGGGCCATCCTTCTGGGTTACGCAGACGAAAACGGGGACGACGTAGCGGATGAGTCAGATTCGACCAGAGATGCAGCCACCGTCGCCACGGCACCACAAGGAGAGGACTGCAGGGCGCGCAATCAATCTGAAGCGCCGCGATCAGCTGGTCATGGACAATTCGACCTGCTTTCTCCGTCTCGCAAGGTTTCAACGAGGCAACATCCAAGTGCCGAATCTACGATGTGCCAAGGGACCATGTATCTTGCATGATGTCACCTACTAGTCCCGAGCGATGGGAGGTCGTGGTAGCTGGGTGGTAGTATGCCTTACCTAGGGAGATATCGCGCGTGGGAGCTGACGTGCGCATGGGAATAGAGAGAAAAAAAAGACAATTCTTGCAGCTCTTGCAGCCACGCCGTCTAAAGGCGGTCTCGCACGCTGTTTCCAATAAATCTACCTAGGTAGGTAGGTAGTTACCAGTTAGGTAGGCATTTTACTAGGTATTCGTGAGAATTCACCTTTCACCTGCCCAGCCTCGAACCCAGCCGAGGCAAACGAGCAGATATGTCATATATCAGCTACGTGTGGCGTCCTCTCAGATTGAAACCGGTGAGAAGGGGTCCCTTGAAGCAGATCGCTAAACGGCGCACTATGTCGAGGGCCGCTTCGGCACATGCAAAAGGACATTTCTAAAAAGATAGGATGAGATATCCGAGCAAGCCTAGAACGATCCCGTCCGGCCTACGGCACGCTTTCCTTTGCCACGTCCACACATCCGTACCTACCTACCTACCTACTCACACCGAAGGATGGGGGAAAAAACAATTGAATGATCATAGTCATGGCACAGCAGTCAGCGCAAGACTATGCGAAGGGGGACACCGCGTCATTCTATTATATGTATATGTCTACCTTCTATCTAATATAGCGTCAGAGTAGTAGGGGGGCAGATTGGCGGGCGTTCCTCCAACCACAAGCGCAGAAATCAGGTAAGATGATTTGAGATCCAGCGCCGGGCCATGCGGCCACCCGAAGAAATACGCATCATCCGCTTACGGTGGGAAGGATGTGGAAGGCGGGGATTGGCCGCGAGACTCGGCGAAAATAAAAGGGCTAAGGAGGAGGGGAGGGAATCAGATCAGAGAAAGGCGCCCCCTCCTGCAAGATTGCATGGAGAAATCAGAGATCGGGTCGAGTTGCTCAGGCCGAGAGGGAATTAAAAAAGTTAAATGAAACGACAGGTCTCTTTTTTTTTCTCCTTTAGTCCATCTTCCTTCACCGTTGCTCGTGGCTAGACCCAGAACAACTAGCTCGCCTTCTCGACGCCATTGCTTCTTAGATGGCGGGTTTTTATAAATATTGACAGGGTGATATCAGTAAAAAGCTTTGTGATCATGAGTATATAATATGGAAAATATTATCTTGTGTATCGAGGTAGGCAGCTTTCTTGCGGTTGCGTATAGTGTGTTCGGGGTTCGTTAGTTGATTGTCTCGGGGCGATTCGGTTGGCTGCATCTTGCCGTGTCTCCCTTGCTTAGCAGCTCGCTTCGAGACACAAGCAGGACGACTTAAGGGAGTCCCGTAGCATGCAAGCAATCCACGAGCTAGTGACAGCATCACCGAGGGTCATATTCAAAACTACGGGCCTACGGAAATGCAGTTACTTGCGAAGGTGATAAAAGAGTCGTAAATGCTAATTCTCGTACGTACTATTCTATGTGAATATCCCGGTCCCCATTCAGCGGGATCAGCCGCTGATGAGGCGTCACATGGAAAAATACCTCCTTAGGTTATACGCAATAAAGTCCTTTGTCTGCCCGAGGGCTAACTGCATTGTGTAGGTACCTAGGTAAAGGATTATTGGAGGATTTTTTTCTCTTCGCTTCCTCAAAGGGGCTCTGCTGCTGGAAGGCGATTAAAGCCGAACTTCTAAATAAGGCTGAAACGACTGTGCACGATACAGTGTCGTTAGCATCTTACATAATTACCTCCAGTGGTTGCACTGGTTGGAGCAGGACGGGGACCCAGAGCCGGGCAAAGTTATCACGATGCATAAGATCGTGATCTGGGATGATCTAGGGGACTGGGAAGTATGGATAAATTATATTGGCCTGGGGTCATCAATGTGTTTTGTACCCTCTACATTTCCCTGCCTGGTCCCGGATAGCCGGTGTGCTATTAAAGGGGCAATCATGATTATATTCCAGCATATGCAAAAATTAAGTATTGTCATCATTATGAAAAGTTCGCTATAGTCTAGGAGTAAAGGAAGAAAACCCTTACAGCAACGCCTACCGGCTATCCACGAACCTGGGTAGAAAGAGCATCGTCGGCGACTAATTTCTAGGACTAGTATCTTTTACTAAGTAGAACCGTACAACCCGATACACGGAACTGTGTGGTAGCATCCATCTCTAATAAGTGGTCTCGTACCACATATAGTTCCTAAAAACTAATAGAAGTGATTTGCAGGAGGTCCCGGACCAGTTGACAACACACGCCGTTCCTCGCTCTCGAACCTCTCAATTTCGTGGAAAGTGACAGGTAACAAATCTCCGCCGTAAGACTCTTCGGCTAGAGTACACAACGTCAGAGCCCGCCAGCCCCCTAACCCCGGGACGTGTTGGAAGCATGTAGATATGGATACAGGTATGGGTATAGTTATGGGTATGGAACATGGGTAGCTGGGTACGTAGTAGATAGATATATGCTAGGTACGTATGTATGTCGGTATGTAATAGGTACATACTAGCAATGGAAGTTCCGGGGAATGTTCGCTAGAGAAGAGTGCTAGAGAACATACGGCAGAAGAAGATAGGACTATTGTTTGGCCAGTCTCGCTTCTTCTTTGGGACCCTAACCCCAGGCGGAAAAAAAAATTAAAAAAATAGGCGACGTGGAGGTGTAGGCAGCGACATTAAGATGCTGGGTTGCCGGGTTAGTGAAGTCAGATCCTGCAATGCATCCATCTGACGGCAGGAGGAAAAAGGTCCCGCGATCTTATTCATCATTTCCTTCAAGGACCAGGCCACGAAATTGTCTGGCCTCTAGTTTGGTGGGCTGTTTGCCATCACCAATCCCTTCACCGGAGTTTGCTGCGCCAATAGGAGCTCGCCAATTCCATTACCCATGGGCTTTTGGACCTCTTTCCCCTCGCCGTGATAAACATGCAGTAGGTAGAGTGGGACCGTTAGTGATCGCCGGGACCAAGCCACAGCGTAGCATTCTGAGTTTCCCGAGCATCGCATTGGGAGAGGTCCATCGGCGTTTAGGTAAGGGAAGTTCATGTGACATTCCCAGATTCATTTGGTCTTGGCTTGACGAGCTTGGCGGCGTGGAAAGATTGGATTCCCACCCCCTATCGAACATACCTAGGTATGTACGCACTCGCTCACATACAAGGGTCAAGGGCCACCTACTCCCTGGACGCTGCCGCCGCCAGCCATTGTCTACCGACGAATGTACGTACGCGTTATTAGTCGTAGCCCTAACTACTAAAGTTGCCTGTTTGGGTGATAGTATCATAACGTTTCAGCCTTTTCTCTCATTGCGCTAATCCCAAAGATCTCTAACCCTCAAAACTGCTATGTGCTATGAAGGACCCACCATCAAGAACGCGAACACGGCTTTGGTGCTGGTCCGTACAAGGCCGCCGCATAGCAGACTCTGGTGGACCGTACTTGTTAGTCATGCGAGCGAGGAGATCCAATGATCCTAGGCCACGGAAACAGGTGGTGCCCACCGCAGAACCAGAACAAAATTACCTACGCCTATTTCCCCCCTGCGATAGAGCAGACTAGGGAAAACTGACATGTCATAAAAAGCACCCGGGCCCCCCCCCAAGGGTCATATATAGGTAGCTACTTCTTTGCTTGTTATCCGGTTAACCCATGGGATAGCCTACGCTGGGACGTGATAGGACGAAGCTGGGACAAAACCGTAGCGAAAAAAAGATATATTGTGGTTTTATGTGTCTATGTGCATAAATACGACGGCATGCGCATAGGTAACCGTCGTTGCAGCACGTATGGACGGGCAGAGGCGTACACGCCGCATTGTATCGCCTGGTTAAGTCATCCGAGAGGGACACAAGGCGACGCCGGGTGCCCGCTTGGAAAGCGCATGCGACAAACAGATTACGGTAAGCGGGAATCCCGAGGCCGGAAGACCTTCTGTACGGCAACATCGCCGAGAGGTGAGGTCCAGCATCATCATCACATATTGCATCTGGGCGACAAAGGGCCTGCGCATGGAAAGAGGGGATCGGGTTTCAGCGAAGATAGAAGAGAGGATCAAAGCATGGAGGTATGCTGGGCATGTGCAATCCTACGTACAACGCATAGACATGCAATATACATCTCATGGATTCGTAGATACCTACCTGCTGTACAATACACGTCGTGTTGGTTTTTTTTCCTTTGCAGTCGTCCGTCAGAGTCCCTTTTACTTTATTCACAGAATAGGAATATTCAGGGCCGAGCCGATGCAGCTTCCAGATCTGGCTGGCCACAATGGACCTGGACGGACGGGGGGGTTACCTAACTCGGCCGTCTTTACGACGAAAGTAATATATGCAGAGATAAGAAAAGTAGCAGTCGTCGAGAAAGGGAAAATGCCCCACGCTAGATCTGAAATCCCATATAGATCAGAAGATCAGACTCGTTCGGCATCATTGGCTCGCGGCCGGAGATACAGATTTTCAATTTCAAACTGGAGTGTACCATTTCAGCCTAATCTGGTCATGATAATATGCGTTATACGACGGCAGCGGCATGGTGATGGCTTTGCCGACGAGTTGGGCTATCTAGGTAGCGAGGTGTAGGTATGTAATCTTCACACACAAGATGTGCATTAGCGGGATAATGAGATTGGACATCGATCAACGGCGATCAATAGGGGCATGACAGGACAAAAGGATTCTCGCGGACTGAAAGCCAGCTCCGATGCTCAAGGGGTCATCTGCCATTTTATTCCAGGGCACGAGCAACCGGCTCGTATGTAATAGCGCAATCTTTAGTGAGCGATTTTCAACTTCCGGTGGGTGCCTTGAGATATATAATCGAACCGATCATAGGACGATAACGGTACTGACCGACGGAGTGCTAGGTCTATCATATGCATGTTGGGATATTTGAAACATGGACTCGGTTGGTACGGAGTCGAGTCCGAATTACCATCTCGCACGTAGATGGACGGCGAAAGTGCCTCTCTTATATCTTTCTTTCAGCGCCATTTACGTAGGAGCATGAAAATTAGAGTCGTATGGCAAGGTCGCCCTCGGCTTTTCGTAATGAAACCACACCCCGTGGAAAGGCGTTGCGGGACGGGGTGAAACGCAGATTATTATTGCTGGAAAAGGGCGGAAGGATCCTGGTCGGGTACCAAGGTAGCGAGATGGGAAAGAAAAAAAGAACAAATCCTTCCGCGCGAGAGTGATGGCAGATCTGGGTGTGGTCTGCATATCTAGGCCGCCGTTCGGATCCAGATAACGCCGCAGTCTTGGGTCGATGGCTGACATTAGGCAACCCAATCTTTTCAGAGCTTGCCCCGTACCAACACCCTTCTTCGCAACCAAATTTGGTGAATCGCGGGAGCACGGAAGATAAGTCATCCTACCATGGTTCCAGGTACAACGCTCGCCTCAACATTGGGATAATTTACAAAAATTCTACTTTATTCTATTACATACCTGGAGGTAAGTAGACTATTAGGTGGTAGAACAATCGAATCTGTTTAGCAGATTCTATTGAACTGAGATGGCAACGTCAAGAGCGCCTCGTGGGTCTGTAAGTAAGTAGATAGTTCGCCGATTCCGACGTCGTGCAGCATTGCTGCGAGTTTGACAGCAGCTGACCCGAAGCAAGCTGAATAACTTGCCAGTGAGGCTCTTGCTAGTGGATTCTATGGTTCGTTCGACATCATTAGAAGCAGTTCCTCGTAGGAGACTACCAATAAAATGACATATCGAGTGATATGCTACTAGCAAATGCGAGTTCAGGCGCCATGAATCATCATCTCGCGTGTTATATCTTGTGCCTGAGTCGCTCATTTCCTCTGGTACTGCGGGAAGAGTGCTTGAAATGCAACGCAACGGTGTCATGTCTCCGCTAAGGTACTGATACATAGTACTTTTCTGGTACAATATCTACACCGTGGAAGGTCGTTCCCAACCGTCCACGGAAAGATTTGGGTGGAGAGGATGAAAGAGATGCGATTACATTACCCAGACTAAGAGCCGGTAAACCAGTCGGCGGTTGACGCACTAAATAAAACAACATCCCTCGCCAAATCATTATACGGAAGGGGTATAAAATGTTGCGGGCAACTCAATCGCCTACCTACGTACCGCGTAGACAACTAAAGATCTGGTTCGGGCATTTGACTTCTTAACCGAATACATAATAGCGTGGCCTGTTCCATATGAAGATCGCCCCGATTTGGGAGAACCCCAAGGGTACGGATTCCTGAATCGGATGTAAACCCGGCAGTTTGGGGCATCTTCTGATTCTTCTAGACTTTCTAACCCAGTAACGTCGACTAGGCTCCTCCGGGCGTGGGGTCCAAAGTCGAACCATTTCAATGCAGCTAGTTGCTGCTAACCAGGGATCGCCATACCGGCGGATGGGAGATCTGTACGTGGTATCTTGTTCCTCTTCGCCATGTAATAATTTCTACACACGCAAATCCCGAACCCACCGAAATTAGTACATACGACAAATCCCGTAGCCTTCACCTAGCCACTTATATTACTAGCCATAGCTGTCATTTAGACGGGCACAACGCAGCATTGCGTTCACTGTACCCGTTTGTATGTATACCTATGCATGTGGGCAAGTAGAGATGTACCTAGGGAGGTAGGTAGGTAGGTAGGTAGGTAGGTATGTATGTGTGTAGAACGGACAGTTCGCTGACATACTATTTATACCTGTCTCGCAGGAACGAACCTCTTGCATCGATATATCACGACGCTTCGAAGAAACGAACACCAGAAAGGCCGAATAAGGCGGTTGAGGCAACCTCTTCTCTCACCGTCCTCGTCAAGTGGGCCCGAGACGTACTAGTATGTATTATGGGCGATTTAATAATTAGTGTAGGTATCTATACCTAGGTACCTGTACGAAGTATGCGCAGCAGGACTTCTTTCCGCCAATGAGAAGTCGGTCAAGTAGATATGTAATTCCTTAACTCCCTTTGGCCTAGGCGATAATAGGAGTTTTCTCTAATACGCGACCCGAGCGTTTCGCGCCGGCAGGCTTCGAGTATTTTTCTAAGTGGAGATTGCCAGAGGTTGAAAACGTGCTGCCTGTCAAGGCTGTCGAGGCTGGGCTGTCAAAAAATGGATGAATGCTCGAACTGGCGATCCTAGCTTACTTGGCAGCACTCATCATCGCGTGACTGCAGGGTCTGAATTTTTCCTTTAGCAGCCATAAACCCGGATAAGTTTAGTGTAGTGCCGCCTCAGGGAATTTTTTGACGAACAGCATCGGTTGCTCACGAAGTAAACTTCGTATTTGGATCGAACAGACTGGAATCGCTTAGCTTGCTGCTACATTGACACCAAATGTAGTGATCGGCTCGAGCCGGCAATCTGTGGTTGAAGGATTTAGCATACTCCAAAATATCTATTAAAATAAATTGTACCTACATAGGAAACGGCTGCATGTGACGGTGCGCTGTCTGAGAAGATTCAAGGTCAAATTATTAGTAATGACATCGAGATTCCTCTTTTCATTTCTTTTTTGAGACGGCAAAGCAACCGAACTGATGTACGTGCTTAGGACACAAGAGGGTTGTTCCTTGTTGGTCGTCACAAATCGCAACCTGGTCTGGGTTCATCGATCTGAAATCTTGAACTCCTGTTGCTTTTTTCAAGATTCCCGAGAGATAAGCCCAGATCGCGCCCACACGTTAAGAGGAGATAGTACTGGTTACATTGACCCCGTTGAGGTCTCACTTACGCGTTACACGATACCATAAATTAATACCCTTTATGGAATAGGAAATAATACACTATAAAAAATAAAAGCAGTCTTAGCTCGTCCCACTCTATAGTTCCTGTGATGGATTGCGTGCAAACCTCGTGTTGATAAGTCAAACGTTACGGGCGCTAATAAAACGAGATGGTGAAGCGAGCTTCCGAACTGCCATGACGTACATACTTATGTATGTATCTCGGATTATCGGCTGATCCTTTGAGATAGCCTTTTATACGGAGTAGAACGGTTGAGTCGAATAGACCCATTCCACAATAATTCGACGGTGACTAGGTCGGGGGTGAAAGGATTCACTAAAAACGCAACACCGATTCCATCTGGGATTAACTGTGCATAGCATCTCGGGATGTCGAAAGCAAACTGCATTTCGATCTGAACCTCATATCCTTGTACCTAGTCGGCGAAGGAGTTTGCATAGGTAGCCCATGCAAACTTCCTCAGGGGATCTTACCCGGGATGCAAGAGAATGGGAGCCAAGCGCATCGTGTTGCGCTCAACCCTAGCATGCCCATGTAGTGCGATACGATCATTTCGATGCCTCCATCTGTACCTCGTTGCGCTGGGAGGATTGCTTAGACCTTCTGCAAACGGCTAAGGATAGAATCGACGGTGTTAAGGCTTGGTCCTTTCGCTCGGAAGATGTATATAGACTTATTATGGATTAGTTGTTACCCTAGGCACCTAATACATACAGGTTCATGGCTCGGTAGTTTGGCTTGCAAGATCAATTGATGCAGTTAGCCGTTATCTGATCCGACCAAGCCAGAAAATACATACCTTACACGTGGGTGTAGTTTGCTCGTATACTCATCGTACCGATAAAGGTGTGAGGTCTATCTGGAAAGTGCAACACCGGCGAATTACTCGTTGTGATGCGGTGACACGAAAAGATTAGGACTTACAAGTTGTTGCACCCATGGGTATGTTCTTGCGGCCAACCCATTATGGTCCATGAACCACGTACACAGTATTGCTTTGAAGCCCTGAATCGTGAGGACAATCGTTGTGCTCTGTACGTAAACTTCTTGGGTATTGGGATTAGGACTGGGTAAAAAGAACAAGAATAATGAGATATTTGACCATTTCTTCCAAAATCTGTCCTGCTGTCCGAGGTTTGTGATTTTCGGGGGCAGCGCTGTCCAGCTAAGGGTACATGCTGTACATACCTACCCAGATGCCACTGCAAGCCACAACATGGCAATAGCATGCAATAGGTATGCTAGGAGATATTGTCGACGGCCTTGCTTACCTACCCGTAGCATGACTGTCATCGCTTCAAGAATTCGGTATTTTAAGCACGCTTTTCCAAGTTTTGCTTCGGTAACCGTCAGGATTTCCAACTGAACGGTTCAAGTTGTTGTTGACGTATCGGTCGCTAATCTGTCGAAACAAGCCAATCTGGATGCAAGATCTCCGAGAATTGCTTAGTAGCATGGGGGGCGCAGGCAATCTAGCCGAGAACGAGTCCTGATCGATTAATTGCACGCTAACCACAGTCGAACCATTTGCCCACATGGTTCTCCAAATCTGACCAAAATCCCGGGTTGGGACAACGGGATGGACAGCTTGGATTGGCCGATTTTTTAATGGCCAAAAAATATAGGTATCTATCTCTCTTGTCATATATTTTATTGTGTCGGATGACGTGAGCCCTTGCTCACAACAAAATAAGGATAGTCTGCTCGCAATTGATTGGCTTGAGGTGAATTGAATTTGGGAAGATTAATCGAACGGACCATTACTCGGTAGATGTATGAAGAAAGAAGTAGGAATGCTAGAGTTGACTTTCCCTCCATGCTAGCGGAACCCCGAATTATGTATGTAAATTTCGGATAAATCGGATTGAGTGATGCAGCTAAGTATTTGTAGCGAAGTTGCACTAATCACGCACTAGGTAGACTACGTGTATCTGGATATCGAATGTATTCTCCGACGTGTTCAACCCTAACGGTTGCATATGCCTCTTTCAAGGCGAACTGAACAGAGAGGCAACATTTGGCGGACGAGGGGTTGCGACTCCTACAAATTGCGCTTTTAGGTAATGCACCCGACTAGGAAGGAAGCAATGGAGGAAATAAGGAACTTATCGAAACGTGTCGCGAATTTTGCTCGTTACGATCCGCCATCTAATCTGATCTGATCTCACTCATCTCACTCGATACCACGAAACGTTGTCGCACACTTTATCATCGCAACAATGCAAATCTTACCCACGAACTTTTAGAATCCGATAACGAACATCCGGCTATTCCGACTCGTGGCGCCTTTGCAGAAATCTTGATTTCGCTTAAATGTTTATTTACATCGTATCAATAATTGGCTTATGCAGTTCATGGAAGGTTAGGAAATCGATTGATAATTGAGCGCATGAAGAATAGTTTACAAGGTAATGAATCACCAGGTAGGTTGCAAGATTATTCTCATATTCCAGGTAGGCTATAAATCCTCGATGGATAGTTTCGTAACTATTGCGATATTGCAACATAAATTTGAATCCTGAACAAGATTGGATATATGTCCTAATTATTAAGACCTACCCACACAGAAATGAATGGCAATCCACAACACCTTGGACCTCCGCCTTGGAATGTTTACCATTCATATTAGTGGCCATGAGAACATCTCCTTCATTAAAACTTCTAGAAGCCCATCGGGAGTTAAGTCAAAATTAGCAATGCATATTTTTACGAAGCATCCATCAATATCCACATCCCCTACCCAGATCTAACTTTATGTCGGTCACAAGGCCACAACAATTGACGGCGGTAATAGACTGGAAATAACCCGAATAACCTACGTATAGGAGCCCGTTAAGCCTCGGACAACTGTAAATGTGATAGGATGGACGTAAGGACAAGAAAACGTCAAATAAACCTTGGTGCGTTTAGGTCATAAAACATGAAAGCATACAAGAGTTAAGGTGTAGGAAAGTTCCCTAAGGATTGAACAGCAAAGCAACTCCTACTACGCAGGTATGTAGCACGCTGTCTTCGCTGTAGAATATGCAGCATGCAGTAAAATAGCTTTCGGCAACATGCAGCCCCCCAACCTGGTCCCTGTCAACCCTTTCCCCACTCGATTTAAAGTATATACATGGTACATGAGTAGTAGTAGTAGTAGTAGTAGAGGTAAAGTGGTAGATTTCGACGGTATGCAGTGGAGTGCTGCTAAGGCATGCGAAGGAGCGGCCCCAAAGACCCACTGGCTCTTTGAATGAGATCCATCTGGATACTTACCTACCCCTGCTAGCAAGCCAAGGCACAAGTACCCTATACGTCAGACACTAAACCGGTACGTACCTGTCTATACATGTACGGATGGATATGTACATACCAGGTATTATACCTATTGTGTGCTAATTACTTCAGGCCGTCCAGCACTCATCCAGCACATGCTTGCCATGTTCCCTCGTAACCCCATCCCCGTCCGAAATCTCACATTCTGATCTAAAGAAGCAATGATATTCTCCTACAGCCCCATTCGAGAGACCTTGTATCTCTTCTTCCTCTCTGCTGGGTTAATAGGCTTAGGGTACCCGCAGCGGTCTCTTCGTCGTCCAAGAAACAGTTACTTCATACATCTCTGGTGCTCGTGATGTAGCCGTGTCGGTCGAACATGGAACCTCAATAACCTACTATCTACGTACATGCTATGGTAATAGATATGTAGGCAGCTCCGACATCTGCATCGCTGGCTGCGTGGACATTTTTCTTCGATTACGGATTGACACCGAGAGATCGTCATGAAATGTCGGGTTCTTAGGCGTACCGAATCATACCCTTCCTCCCCAATCAGGAACGCTCCTAGACGGAACAACCCTGGTCTGCCTACCGCCCATCTCATCTTCGATCTGAGCTGCCAAAGGGTTGGCAGAGATGCTAGTCGATGGGGCCTATCGCCACTAAGGGGGCCCTGTAACCCTCACCGTCTAACAGCTTTGGGTTGCCAAAAAGTGGTGCCACCTTATTTCGCTGTGAGGATAATGGCGTGACCTGACAGGTTTCGGGACTCGTCATTCCTATACAAACCAGCCTGCTATACTTGTGCTATACGTATACTGTACAAGTACCCAAGTTTTGGACCGTCGGGAGCGATCCGTTCGCGTTCAGATTCGCCCACAAGTCCCATGCAACTGGGGCTACCGTACGTTTGAGAAACAAGAGATCGTCATCTCACTATTCCCAGGCGATCATAGGTAGCCGACCGTGTCATTGCAGTTGCGAACCTTGCTCGCATCGAGCCAAGGTCGTTCTGTCGCCTTTTTTTTCTCTTTCTTGTGGAGAGGCGGATGTACCTTATTTTTATTATTTTTATTATTCTCTTTTTGATCATTATCATTGTCATTATTATTAGGTATCTCATGGGGTCGCCGTCTGGGGCTGCCAGATTGCGGCCACGTTTATTCTGCGGGCACAACAGCTTCGCAACCATCATCTCCTGCCCGCTAGGTTTGCTCTGCAATACGATACCAAAGATCCCAAGTCTCAGGGCAGGCATCGTGTTCCTTTCCAAGGGTGTGGGGAGGGCGATGGTGCCCAGAATCGCGAGCAATCTTTCTTCCTCTTCAGACCCCCCGGGATTGTGACAGAACCCAAGTCGCAGTACCAAGTGACTGGCTGCAAGCCCTGACTTGTGAGATTCCTATCCTTGTCACGACTATTTCGTGCCCCGTTTCCCCCACTTCTAGCGACCCAGGTCAAAGTCTCCGTACTGTGGTTACTGCACATACAATAGTAAATTGGTAGACAGGGGTGCCCTAATGTATGTACACCACAGGCTGGTGTTCCTTATTACGCATATTTTGCCCATCTACGTATGGTACATCATACATTGGTAGCATACATCTCGCTCTAATCTGCTGTGCTTATTTCTCTGAACTCTCTTAATACCTACAACACATCGCCCGCGTTTTCGTCATTTACTTTTGAACCTTTCTCTTCTTTTTCCCTCTCCCCCATTCGACCGTCACGAGGCCAACGTGACCTTGCCGGCATCTACGATTAAAAATCTTGGTTCATCTACATACATACCTACCTGCCTATCCTATTAGACGTCATCAACATCTTGCTCAATACTTTGCCCGTCTATCATTCTTAGATATATATCCGGCATCTTGGACTTGTTGCTATAAGATCTTATATCTTTGCCTATCTCGCCTGTCTTGCAAGGAACCATTGTCTCTTCGACGCCTGTCGACTTTTAAGCAACTTTAAAAGCACTGTATTGACAGGAAGTCCATACCGGCTCACACAACTAGACGCCGAAAGCAAAATCCCATAGAATCTTCGGATCATATCTAGACCCACTTGGGTGGCTTCATAAAAAGGTAAGAGTTCAGGAAATGTCTTAAAGGGAAAACCCCGTATCGCCACCACTCGTGGTATTTCTATTGTCTTATATACGAGACGTCTCTGTCCTCCACATTGTCTAGGAAGGAAAAACGGATGTACCGCTGCTCTAACAACACCCTTCCCGTCTTGCTACATCCGTACTTGATCTAAAGCGTTCTAACCAAACCGGGTTCGAAGATATTGTTTCGCCATCCTGACACCACTCTTGCGTACACTCCCGACCGATTTATAGTGTTTCATTGGACTACCTATCGGCTTAGATTACCTTAGGCTGGATAGCTCGTGACGGAAACTATCTCGACTCGAATCTTCGTTCTCGAATCCTCCTATCCCTACAGCTGCGCGCGAAACCCTAATTCCACACCTAGCTTATCTCGTCGGCGACGACTAACCTCAAAGTCACAAGCGCACGGAAATAAATCAGATGCATGAGTTGTTCTAGGTGACCGGTTGGAGATTTTGGTATCGTTGTTGGTAGCAGTCCCGCTATGGAAGCGGGTGAATCTGGAACTAGGTCAAGGTCCGTTATAATTAGGAGCTACCCGCTCTAACGCGCCCGGCGCTATCTCATCGAACTCAAGTTGATCAGTATCTTTCTCTTAGTGGTTTTACATCCGCTAGCAGACTTGATACGTATAGCCAGCGTCTTCCCAAACTTCCAGAGCGGCATAATCGCGACGCGCCTACGATGGCAGCCACGGCCTTGATGAATCCGGCTCCGGCATATCATCCTCATAAACCGCCCTACCCAACCGCTTACCATCAGCCACCTCCGCCATCGATGCCCAGTATGATTTCGCCCGGTGAGAGTAGGAGGACGCCCAACGAAGCGGAACCTGCCCAAAGACAGTCCCTTCCTTCTTTATCAGAAGTCTTCCCAGGGGCTAAACCAAGTCATTATTCGCCGACTACTCCTACGACATTGGGTGGTTCTCACAGTTTACCTCCTCCATTAAGATCTGAGCCGCCTCCCGAATCACGACCGCCACCACCTTCGCATGAAGACAAATTCTTCCGCTATCCTCCGCGATCAGAAGTTGGACCACCGCCTGGTCCGCCTCTTCCTCCCGACTCGGGATATCCGTACCCGAATCAGCGTGATCCCATTAAGCCCCCAGAACCAGTATCCAACGCAGGTCACCAAAACCCGCCGCCTCCACCTCAGATCCCGTACCCTGCGGGCCAGTACCCATTACCTCCAGCGCCTATCTCGCCACACCATCTAGGCCCCTCACTTCCACCTTACGAGCAACCACGGCCGCCCCTTCACGCCGACGAGGAATACGGCATACACCGAAATCGGTATGATTCTAACACTTTAAATCGGCATTTCGAGTCTTGGGGCTACCAGGACTGTCTAAACAAGGTCTGTTTCTCCCAAATTCGTACCGGTGCTATAGCTAACGGATACAGCAGTTGGTGTGGACGTCAAGAACTGTTTGCAATTTTGCCGAGGCCTATAGTAAAATTGCTTCGGAACAGCATGGTGGACAACCCATTCCAGAGCGATTGCCCAGTGACCAAGAAGTATCAAGCATGCTGGGAAATGTGGAGTTTATGAAACGTTCCCTTGAAAATCTCCGGGAATTGGTACAACACAGCTTGGCAACTGAAAAAGCACGAGAAGGTCGAGGGAAAGGGCCCTATGATGGAGATGATGATATAAGCATGTATGGTGATGGCATGAAGCAACCATATGGGCTTAGTGAAGTGAAGAAGCGACGAGGCGTAAGTCATTCCATCTTGCGTGGTCGACGCTCGAGACTAACATCTAGGTATAGCGCGCAGCACCTCCCGGCCGGTGTCACAGCTGCAATAGGATCGACACTCCCGAGTGGCGGCGAGGACCAGATGGTGCGAGAACGTTATGCAATGCATGTGGGCTTCATTACGCCAAACTCGAGAGGAAACGTCAAATGGAGCAACGGTCCATCCGACCGAAGACGGTGGAGGAAAGAGTATGAGCTCAGTTGCTAGTGGATTTTAACGCCAGTCACAAGATACCGTACGAATATCGGACTCTTATGAAGGAAGCCGAAAGCGGCATACGACCCTCATTCTTGAATACCTACCTATGATTCAGTCACTCAAGATTCCCTAAATACCTACCTACTCACCTTCTCGATCATTCGATATTCACCATATTAAAGCCAGCAAATCTTATCCTATATCGTTCCGGAATATATAACGTGTGTTAATTATTATACCCGATTTGGAACTTGTGGTCTTTTCTTTTTCGCCAAGTTTTGTTCTTGACATACAGTCAGCTTTCGTTGTATATACCCTCATCTGGGCGAAAGGACTCGGGAGGTTACGTCAGGGCATCATCCGGCGTCTGGCTGTTTCGCAAATTTGATTTCATGTGTCATTTGACGTTTTGGGTCGGTTCATGAAATGCAGTCAAAGGGGACTGTCAGAGTGGTTACTTATGGGAGTTACAATTTTTATTATTATTTTGGCATCTAAATAGTGGAAGCACGACGAGCCGAGGGACGTATGGGTCAAGCAGAAAAGAGAACAAAACTTAACGCATTCCCGTGGTGATAGAGGGACGGATGATATCATTCCTCATTATGTCTGGAGAGTACGACGCAAGTCCTTTTTCTTTTTTCCGAGTTTGGTGAATGAGCTCCGACTTATCGACCTCTTTTTGCCATGCCACAAAGAGCGGCGGGATGACTACAGTACTGGTACGGATTCAGTTCGTTGGTAGCGTTCCTCAAGGGACACCTACTATTTTATTGATTTTTTTGGTAATAAATATGGGGAGGTTAATCCAACTTTCTAAATCACGATTATCTTATGTGACTGAGACACGTAAATACATGAGAATCCACTTGAGTCTAGGTAACGGGTCTAGCTTCGCCCACTAATAAGCCTATATAGATAGATCCTTCAACGGATGGATCTTATTATAGATCTACATCTACATCTACACTATTAGTCATGAGCTTCTTCTTCGATGGACTCAGTATATAGCGGGTACCTATCGGAACAGAAATAAGATATGGTCTCACGGCCCCTTCCACAATTCTTCCCTTTTCTCCTAACGCTGCTCCCCAATCTCCCGCTATTCGTGACACGCGACGTGGGGAGGGACTGTGTCACGACTGGAGCTAGGCTACAAATCTACCGTAGCCGTCGGTTGTGGCGTGCCAGTACCTACCTACTCACTAATACTTCTGTGAATGAAGGCCCTACGGCCCGTTTGGGAAATTGCTGACCTACCTCCTAAGCCTGTTCGATATCAGTAACAGGCACTTATCTACCAGGTTCTCGTCACAGCGGCGACAAGCTCACGCGCGCTAGTCGTTTTAACGAGTACCTACTGCCCACTAGGTAACAAGAAAAGGACAAGCCAGTTCATGATAACCGTCTACTATTTTTACTTTATTTTTTATTTTTTTTTCAATGCGGTACCTCTTGGTTGAGGCGCTCCGGACGACGATGGCAGGATGCAAGCTCCCCCTCCCCCTACCGCGAACTGCACCCACGCGGCGGGAGGCGCGGGCCTCTCCACACAGGTGCCGCCGTGCGACGTGACCTGTCAGATTGATGACATGCGCTTCGAACTGCTTAGCCGATGTCGCTGCAACGCCCACGCAATATCCGCGGGGCTTGGCGAGGGATACAAGGAGCGACGAGCAACACGCGACAAAATTCGTCGCTTTGGTGGTTCACCAGCCTCCTAACTTAACCGCAGTACCAAGATTGTGTTGTGGTGGTTTTTTTTTCCTCTTGTGAACTGCCAATTAGGTAGGATGATGTAAGGTGGGATCGAAGGTACATAGCTAGGTAGGCACTACATACATTAGTATGTGATAAAAAGGTTGGCTGTGAACCCGGACTACGCTAGGCAGGTTTGTAACACATGGGATCTGAGACCTCAGGGTCCCTTCGTCAGTGCGTTGCGTGTGTGGCTGGCATGGATGGTACAGCTATCTAGGTAGAGACACACGCTACCACCCGGGGCGTGCGCGCTGACAAGTAAGGGATGTGGAATTTCATATACCGGTGTAAGATCGATATTAGAAAAAAGCCAACATATTTTCAAAGAGACATGTATTCACCAACGCCGCAACCTTTCCCCCCAACCTTAAAAGTTGGAAGGGATACAATAAAAAGAGGCTTTATTAGAGGGCTTTCGACGACCGCAGCGCCGCGAGCCTACCTACAGGATCGGGACGAAAATGCGGAGGACCCCATTCGTCCATCGAGCGGTACACCTGTGATCCCGCGGCCGGCGTCACGGCAGAGGGGGAGAATTGGGAGTTGGAGTATTGGCGAGGAATTATTCTCGACTCGCAGCGGCTTTCTACGCGATTTTTCCCTGCGCGAGATATCTACCTAGGTTGTGGACCCTGAGGCTCAATATATATAATACCAACCGAACGCTTGAACCCGTTGCCCTAACACGGGCTGCTGCTACGACTGTCACTCGCTGCGCGTCCACTCTCAGCCCCGACGCGTATCTTTTTTTGTTTTTTTTTTCTTCCCACCCTTTTTCCTAGGGAACCGGCAACTACACATCGTAGACATTTTATGTATGCACGAAAAGGGTGATTGCATTCCGTGCCGTCCTATGCTTAATACAAATTAGATGCGGGAAGACGGAATAGGTGAAAAGGGACTTCCACGCGGGCGAACGAACGTATGGGAGGGCAAATTAAAATAAAAAGATAAAAAGACATCGGACGGGTATCAGAGGGTAGGTAGGTAAGGAGGACGGACGTAATAGATCAAGATCAGATCATCGTCGCGCTCCCCCCTATCTATCTCACTCCCGTCGCACAGTGTTGGCTGTCCTACGGGCGCACTAAAGAGAGAGGCCTGCATGAAATCAAGTTCGCCGCGATGCAGCCAGGCGGGATCTGCATCATTTTGCCCTCTAGGCTAGATCTCGTCTGTCAGACATCCGTCAACTTTCCCCCGGGGAAAAAAAAAAGATGGGGGAGTTGGGGGGGTGGGAGGGGCAGACGGGGCACGCTTCGATGTCCGTTTTGCAGGACGGGTCGGGTACGGACTATCGAGCTTTGCCTTTTTAATTAACTGCCTATACAAACGCTGTACGCTTTTAAAGTGGGAATCAGGCCGGCCGGCCGGCGGCAAGTCGCAGTTTGGAGGTGCCACCACCGCCCGCGCGCAATATTTTTTTTTCTCTCCCTCCTCCTTGTGTGCATTAAGCCGCGCTTTTTATGGTCACCCATGCTCGAAATAGCGCTTGATGCAACGTCGGGTTTTGAGTCTGGTATAACCTGTTGCCTAGTGCCCAAGAGCGTACAGAGAGAGAGGCACCGGCGCGGATTTTCTTGTGCTTGTGTCGCGTCCAATGTGTTCCCTCCGCCGGGATGGAGATACTGAGTTAGTGCTGGTCATATCTCGAGATCGGTCACGAGGCCTGCAGCTAGTATGCGATCTCAAGTCCCCCCAGGTTGGCCTCTCTCCATTCTCGGGTCATACATTGTACCAGCGCGGGATTTTCGAACTTATTTCGTGTCCGAGGGCGAACAATGAATGAATCAGCGTTACGCGGCACCCCTATTTGTCGCTGCTTATAAAGAAAAATAAACTTCGCTGAAGTTGATTGTGGCACGTGGTTTACTCATCCTGATACTTCAGATTTATAGGCTCTTTCGGCGATGGATCAGTTGTACCCCGGCCGGATAGAGTTAGGGTTTTTGACGGGTTTCCGTCCGGCTCGAAACTCAACTTTACCACGACTCTTTCCTGGCGCAACGTTCGTCCGATGTTTAGGTTTCGGCTCACGTTGTCAAAGTAACCTTTAGCTTCTTTTTGAGTTTACGTAGTTCCTGACTATTACCTAAGATGCTAGTTGTCGACGTCGTTTCTCAGATAGGGTTGAATGGCCGATTTCTCAACCTTCCCGCTCATACCTATTCAATCCTCTTTTCTTACATTGATATTCGCAAGGCCGACAGACGGACACGATAATCGCGTGGTGTCTCTCAGCAACATAAGACATGTGTAAATTACCTTGTCTCTCTCGTGGACCCCTTCTCCCGCAAATCTACTACCTTCCACAGATCTAAGACATAGTTTGATCCTTGATTCACCTCCTTATCAATTGGCGACGATCTCTGTCCCGTGCTGAACGTGATACAGCCACATGACCTAGTTCTGCTGGTTCTAGTTCCCAAGATGGTAGTTACATCCTTCTCCATGATATTTAGATTCGTGGGTGACTAAGACCAAACTAAAGCACGATCCGAAGCTATCGTCATTCTAACCTACTTTGTTCATCGAAGACCTGCAAGAACTATCAGATCTACGCTTACGCACCTCATAGGAGCCCATGTAATAAGAATGATTTGATTTGTAGGCAGAGAGGTAGGCACAGAGGCAAACTAAGTCTTAGACGGCTCGTCTCGAGATGCCTCTGTTTGTCTGTCCCCTTTAATCCTATGCGAGATGGTTTCATGCTATCGCCCGAAATTTTATGCTTACCTACGTACAGTTTCCGACGGTTTCTCTGTCTAAGATCGCGAGTCACAAGACAAGGCTCGAGCTACTAACTCTTAGTGTTCATTGCACGGGAGAGCAAGTACCGAAGCATACATAAACTAAGGCATTATATCTACCGAGGGAAAGCTTGCTTAAAATAATCGACTTGCGTAAGACGGCTTAAGCGGCTTAGTCAGTCACGGATACATCCACGACGACGATACGAGCATCTACTTCTTGTACAAGTACTTTGCGACACGTGGTGTAGCAGTCTGCTTGTCATCCATTCTGCCAATCGAGATCCTTTCCAGATCCCAGATCGGCCCCCCACTCTACAACTCGCAGCTTCGGTGTGCTGTATCGGTACATCCATCTCCATCTCACCCTACAGATGTACACACCCCCATTCGTTTTAGTCCCCTTAATTTTTTTAAATTCTTTTTCCCCTTATTAATTTTTCCCTATTCTAAGCATCGTTTCTCTATTGGGCTATCCGTGGCCTGATTTCGATCCTTCCCGCCAAATCACCCACAATTCTCCATTCTCGCGATCCCGCCAATCGTGCCTGTTCGTTTCCTCCTTCGGCGCGTCCGGGTTGGAACAGAGTTAAGAATATTGCTATGTACATGCCTTAGTACTGCGCTGCACGTGTACATGCATTACATGCTTACAGCAGTTCATGCCCACACTTGATGCGATGGATACAGTGTGCTGTACAAAACCTACTACGAGTCTCTATAATGTCGGTATGTATCTATTAGGTATTAGATATAAACCATACTGGCCGTAGCGTCGATAGTTTCTCTTCGTCGCCCTGCCGTATGTTCCGTCGTCAGCTGGAGATGTGTCGGAGTTTCCTCCGGTACACTTATTACTAGTGACTTAGGGGACTCTAGGGGGGGCCTAACTTAACGTCTAGGGACGATGTACCATAGACTTGATAGCTTCTCGCCGCTTGTAGGCTCCCCTTGTTCCGTTAAACATTAAACCGGTCAACTAGTAAGCCGGCACCCTTCCGTAGTCGCGGCTAGTGCCGTGCAAAGAGGTTAAAGAGGTTACTTTACTCATTTCTACCTCGTCTAAGGAACACCTAAGCAGCTAGGTTATCAAGGAGTTTTAGTTTCGATTTCCCTATTAGCGCCTGCTCTAGCATTTTAGTATTCTTCATACCTGGTTCTATTTCCTAACCCGGTGCGATCATCGCCGTTTTGATGCGCTACCGCGGGAAAAACCCATCGACTCAGAACCCGACGCTTACGTTTGAAGATTCTAGATCACGGTCTGGATTCTCCGCGTATCAACCGGAGCCAAGGTACCCATGTTTCACTAGGACCTATCCTTCAAAACATCGTCATTTCGTAATCTACGAGTACATGCTTCCCGCCTTCCCCGTCGAACTACGACAGCAGCTAGCCTAAGCTGAAAGCCCCGGGTGATCGCATCTAGGCTGAGATCTAGCTCGACGTCAGCACGTTGCATGAGCGGTGCCCTGAAGCTGTCCGAGCAAAAGGACGCAGGCCCTCAAGGTTCTCGGGCAGTGATGGTCGAGAAGAAAAACTACACGCACTCGCGCGAAGCAATCTGTCTCCACCAAAAAAGATCATCGCCAGGGGATTCGACCGGTGAGCGAGGTACCCAATCAACTATCCTCCTTTTGGTGATCGCTAGATCGTCTCCGCTGCCATGGACCCTTGCTAGCCTTGCGAACCTCACGAGATTTCGACGTCATGTCTCAGTAGCTAGTTTTAGCGGTAACCGGTAATTTGGCTACTTCGGAATATACCAGCCCAGACTTTTTTTCTTTCTTTATTTTTTACCTCAAACCTGCTATAGGGGACTGGCAGACTGGGGTTGCGGTCTTCTCCCATACCTAACCAGGATTAAACCTGTACCGTGACGCTAGTAAGTCTTATGTCGCTGCGGTATAGGGTTTTTATGAATGTACCGAGATTTACAGATCCATTCGTGGCATGATTTCAAAGTGGGCAAATTTGGCGACGTGTAGGTAAATTATCGATACCTATGCACGCTTTTTCGTTGATGGTTAGAAGCAAGCTATAGCATTGGATTTAAGTGCTTACACCACGGCATCTTCCTCCATAGCGATCTTCAAGACTTACTTAGAGCAATAAATGAGATTCCATGGGGATGCGGTATGAATTTAATGAGATGGTGGGAAATGCGCTCCTTTCATCACACACTAGAGCGTCGCTAGCTGCCCTCTGAAACCGCACGCCCGTCCTATTGACTTAGCCCTGGTGATAATAGCTGTATGTGATGGCCTTTGTAGGATCGTATGAGGCTTGTAATACATCACGGTATTATCAAATTCGTGGTGTGTCTCGCCGAAGCTGGTGGAGAAGTGTCCGGGTGGTAAGACGTCGGCGATAGCGGCCCATGTTGACTCATGGCCGGTGACAGACTTAGACATACACTTCTTGCCTCTCCGTGTTGCCCGAGTAGATAGTCACATGAAATAGACATCTTGTTTTCTGCTAGATCCCGAACACAGATCTCCTGTTCTTTCCCGAAACACTCTGCTTATCTTAGACATGTGTTATGTTGTCTCTGATCCCACCCAACGGCTTCACAGAGCGGGGGATAGGGCGAGATATGTCAGGGAAAGAAGTCGATTTGAGAGTAGAAGCATGTTTCTCTTTAATACATGCTTACCTAGTAGATAACTGAATTGAATTCCTCCTTCGCAGCCTGGCCCGGCGGTACTACTAGCTGTCGTCCTACGTGATCCGAAACACGGATCAGTCAAATTCTAAGCAAGAAGCGTAACCCTCGAGACAAGGCTAAAGTTCTATTCCTCTTTCTTAAAGCCTAAGGCTTCTTCGTTACACTTATGAAGAAGTTCCTGTGATTTCTAGCTTGCTCGTGCTACGCATGTGATGTCTATCTACTTAAGTGCTTGGGTACTCACCCTATTTCTATGCTCTACCCAAACTAGGCTCTAAAGTCAACATCCTTCCAAAGCCCATGTCCGATGATATGTTACTCTTCTATATAATCCCATATAGAACTCCACTACCTTAAAACCTCATTCGAAAATAGGACAGTTGATTTACGAGGGAGAATGGGAAGTGAACGGCTCCTGCCACCCCTAAAAGGAGGAGCATGCACAACACCAGCATATACAACACCGGTAACTGTCGAGATATCCTATCTATATTAGATAAGCATAAAAAACCTAGTGATTATTGAGCTTATCCTACAAATGAGAGTTTGACTTGCGATATTTCCAACGTGGTTGTTTGTCCTTGAGGCCCACCACCCCTTGCAACTGGCAACACTTTGCGAGGCGCCTAGATCAAAGCGAAGTTAACTCGTATGATATCGTACCACCCAGCAATAGTGGGTAGTATTCGTTATTCCCAACATTGTGGTCATTGTTCGAGAACCGATGTCGAATTTGGTGGATCTGGCGCTTAATGTCAGTTCAAGGGGTGACTTTCACGTGTACACGTCGCAGCAATACATATCTGGTACCTATCTGCTGGGAACTTTGGTTCTGGTGCCCTACCAAGGGCAGCGACATTTCTTAGCATAACCATGTTCTGTCGAAGAAAGTGTATGGATAGGCTAGTGGTAAACAGCATGGACATAGCCCTTGTATGGTGTTGGCCCTGGCACAGACTTGGAAGTCTGCTTCCCTGAGGCGTACCTTCTTAGATACTATGGGAGCGTCGAGGTTATACCTCAGGCGTAGAGCGAAATATTGTAGAAGGGTCCATGATGGTCTAGTGAGATGTGCAAATGACTCTTGATATGTGCGGTGACTTGTAGAACTCGGGGGCTTCTGTATGAAGGGCTAGAGCCTCCTAGCAGACCGTCTATACAAGCAATTGTCAGTATGAGAAGAGCAATTCACAATGCTCTTGTATGGGTATCCCATATTTCAACTTGTATATAAGAACTGGCAGAAGCTACTGGATGAATAGGGGTTAGAAAATCTCTTGGTCGAGAGTTCACCCAGAAACGAGAGAGAGCACGGTAGTAACATACCTTCTTCCCAAGTATGTTCTTCAAGAGACATCGGAGCCTTCGTGTAAATCGAATTTTATAACTTCTCAATGATAAATCTCCTTTGCCTTTGCTGCTTTCACCCATAATGATTGCCTGTTAGACATGTACCTCCTTAGGTAGGTAGGTATGGCCTTCTCGAGGACAACGCCAGCTCCTGTCAAGTACCCAGATAATTCCACTTCTTCTAGACTCACCTTCACAGTACCTAGCCCATTCTAAGGCTATTTAGAAATGAACGAGTGATATTTACCTACTTAAGGCTCGGAGGACCGAAGGGTTCCGGTGTAAATTGTTAGGGCTGTCGAATTTATTACCTGCGAGGATTAACAGCTCGAAGAATCGGCTCATATAAACACAATATCCATGAGCCTCAACTCAATCCCAAGATACTGCGGATTAACCAATTGCGCTATATATCTGCGGTATCACCAATGACTAGGTGCTTACGGCGCATTTGCGGGGTATGCAGGCGCCTCAGCTAAGAGAATCCTCTACACGTAATCCTTCAATCATTGGATCTTCCACAAACAACCTTCAAGCCTCATAGAGTGCTTTGGTTTCGCGATAACTTTCGCTCGACACAGCCTGAGACTAGGCGATAACCGCGGAACATGTCCTTATACGCCAAGATCAAAGTTAAAGTAGGTCGTATGTTCGATAAGGTCGACGACAGCCCCCTTCATGAGAAATTCAGCGATCCGACGTTGGAAATCCGACTGCTCGAGGTCGAGGATGACACTGCGGCTGACATTCGGTGGAAGATGAAAATCGCGCTTCTCGAAGATAACCCACGATTTACAGCTCTCTCATATGTCTGGGGCGACCCAGCCAAGACGGAACGCATCACCGTGAATGGCCAGAAGGTCGAGGTGACGGCAAACCTAGCATCCGCATTACGCCATGTCCGCCAGCATTGGGAACAGGAGGTTGGTCGTCATTCGCAGGGCAAATTCCGCCTATGGGCAGACGCTCTGTGTATTAACCAGAGTGACGTTCATGAAAAGAACCACCAAGTCCCGCTGATGAGATCCATATACTCTTCCGCCGAGCTTGTTATATGTTGGCTCGGCCCGGCCGACTCTAAAATTCGTCTAGCTTTCGAGATGATCCGTCTACTTCATAACGAGTGGACACGCTCAAGTACTGATGAGCTCCTAACCTTCGACTGGATTCGTCGTCACCCCTCGCTACACACAACACCTGAAAATGAGTACCCCATGAATCATCGGTGGGAGGCTGTGCAATACTTAGCTCAACTGAATTACTGGAGACGCACCTGGATTCTCCAAGAAGTCGTCCTCGGCAAGAGGACTATCATAGCTTCTGGCAAGCGAGCAACCGAATGGTCTTTGATACGAGATGTCGTGAGAACGGCCAGCATGCTGAGTGGCAAGATAACGAATAACGGTATTGACTGGCCGACATGGATATGTCCGGAAGTCTGGAAAGCGATCAAGAACGTGCCCGTGAGCTGGGCTGCCATACTGTTCTTCTCTATAGTTAGTAGAGATCAAACGGGCCAACCAAATATAGAGCTCACCAAATCAGATTGGCTGCGTGCTGTCGTAGCGGGAAGAATATTGCAAGCGACTAATCCGAAAGACCATGTGTACGGGCTAATGGGTATCTTCCCAATCCGCCTGGTTCCCGATTACAGCAATTCCACGCCGGTTTCTACGATATATCGAGACTATATTGGTGTCTGGCTGAGGAATTGGGAGATGGGGCTCTGCGGAGACTTAGAGGAACTTTACTTCCTCTTGTATTCAGGTGTTTATCTGGAAAGTTCAGAATTGAAGCTCCCTTCTTGGGCTCCAAACTTCCCAGTTCTATCTAAGCACCGGCAGGCGGTCTACGACGGTAAGCGTCAGTTTGGCGAATTTATCACCGATGGTCACGCGGACCGATCCGTGTTTCCGCCGGACACTGAGGGTTCCTCGATCGTTGACATGTCTCTATTTGTGAGTGGCATAGACTTAGGTCCAGTTGTCAGTTTTGAAAACTACGGCAACGAGATGAGTCGAGTTTCTACCGCTACAACCAAGTACCTGAGACAATTTATCTCGGAGGAGCCAACATATCCTAACGGATCACCCTCGCTTCAAATGGTGTTCCGACTGTTCTGCCGGAAATCGTACGGGATGGGCAGACCACTTGATGCGAGGGGGCTTGTGAAGGCGCTTGGATTCGTGGAAACACTACTTGGCCTCGACCCCGACGAGCCAGCGCTGAGAAACGAACTACGTAAGAGAAACCTAGGAGGTTTTGGCTTGATAGCAGATGATGCGGTGGCGTTTGCTACTTCCTTCATGGACGCATTTGCGCCTCACGACCCATCAGTCGAACGCCTCGAAATTCTGGATATTCTACACCGATGGCACAATTCTAGCGGCGGCATTAGCAGTTCGGAGATGGGATACGATGACGACCACTTAGCCATACTCATCAGCTCTTGTTTATATTATCTCCAAGAGGCAAACCAAGGCGCTCATCATGTTATATTCAAGATGGGACGGTATATCGGTATCTCAGCGCGCGGAATCCAAGTTGGAGATCGCGTATGTGTCTTGAAGGAAAGCAATACGTTATCGGTTCTAAGGATGACGCCGGGTAATGAGAAATACTATATCCATGTAGCTCCTTGCTTTATTGTCGGTCTCATGAACGGCGAAGCTAAAAGGTTTCTAGAAAGCGGTCACTGTAAAGTTCAAAGGATTGAAATTCGATAATGAACATTCCCAGATGGTACCTAGGTGCCAGCCTACATTGCGTGGATACTAGCCACAGCGCCCAGCTGTGGCTGTCATTGTGTCTGTCATGTGACATGATTAGATTACTAATAGCTGGATCCTTGGTAAACCGTCATCTTTGAACCGACGTCAATCAACCACCTCCTTCTGAACTCATAGTCTTTGCGCTACATTTAGGCTCTTATGGTGGTAGCTACACACCCTATACCCTACATCTCAGAATCTTCGAACCAGAAATGATTATAAAAGCCAGCTTTAGGGTGCATCTGCATGGCCGGAAACTCGGCCAACACAACCTCGGAAGTCTCAGCAGCAATACCCATATCTTCATCCTCGATGCGGAGTCTCTTGGTCCCCAGCTGCAGTAGGACTTCTGGTCTGCTCCCTTCGCGCCGGGCGCAAGCAACTTGGAAGCTTGTAGTGAACTTCTTTCCATCCGATAGCCTCACCAGGCACGCGGGGTGAGGGCTGGACACAAGGCTTACCGTTTTCTGATCGCTGTTCCACAACACCCACCGGCGATTCTTCGCATGGAAACGGAACGCGTAGTATACTATGCGTTTTGCGGGCCCCGAACTTGGCTGCGTCGCGGCTGGGAGGACGTCAAATGTGGTTTGAAGGCCGTCCGCGCCGAGGCGTACTCTTGCCCGGCTCCCGGGACCGGGGAAACGCAGGTAGAGCCCCTTAGGGTATTTGACTGCTTCCCCGTCTTTCTTGGTTTGGCTGGCTTTGAGCACTTTGGAGAAGTAACCAAGACCGGCTCGTTTGTAGACCGTTTCGAGAAGTTCGAAGCTAATGCGTGTTCCTCGGCTCCTCTTAGAACGTCCCCGTCCGCCATAAGCACTAGATAGATAATGCGACGTGAGAATGCGTGCCTCCTGAAAGCTGACTGGAGTCTTGAACTTACTGTATTGCGACCACTGTGGCAAGCCCTTGGTAAGGAACCCAAACAGGTGAACCGCTGATGCCAGGCTCTGTCTGCGCTTCATATTCAATTTGTCCTGTAGAGCAAACGCTGCCGGGGCCAGTGGTAGTACGAATAGAACCCTTCGTCAGATGTCCCGCGATAGTTACCTGGTTTTTTTGAAGAACACGCTGGATTAGGCTCTGGCACCCATCTTCCCGATCGTCCAAACCGAGGAGCAGATTAATCCCAAATCCGTGCGGTCGGCCGTCTGATTCAAGAAAGATCGCCCCCCAGTCATTCCTAGAGTTGTCTGGGCCAGGGTTCTTTCTGTAACTGTCGCAAATCATTACTTGGTCTTCGCTCACGTCAATCCAAGTCTTCTTAATTACTGTCTCAATTTCTTTCTTTTCGTTCTCTTTCTCCTCAAACTCCGCTCGCTCAATCTTCACATTTGTCGACAGATTTCTATCATCCCCGATTAGGTTATGTCCTGCCGTGAGGATGATATGGTGGCATTTTCCCTCGGTCCTATCTTTACTGTTGGTTGGGGCTGGGTTATTACTGTTGCAAGTATACCAGTCACGTCTCACATCAGGGATGTTGATGTAGAAGCCTGTCCCGGTGCAATGCTCTGATTATAATCATGATGAGCCAATCCGGTAAGTTGGCAAGGTTAGCGGTCACTTCTTACCTGGCCGGTAAAACGACAACTTGACAATAAAAGTCTCCCGCATGTGCAATTCTTCTAGGTTTGCGCCGTTTTGGAGGGTGATTTTAGGCAAGCCGTTCCAATCTTCATGGTACATGTCAGGATCAAGCTTCTTGAACTGGTGGCCTTGCCTTTTTGCCATGGCGACAGAGCTTCGACAAAAAAAGGTCGAATGGGTACCTAAATAAAAGACTAATGTATGGGATCAATAGTGATAGTTAACTTGGGATGAATGAATAATAAGAGAAGCACAAGAAGGTTGAGAAGAAATAGGAATGGGTAGATGAGGGTTATAAGTACTTAAGGCCAAGTCATCCGACTCCACATCCATAACTTGATACGTCTACTATGGTACTACATTCACTTAATAGTGGCCCGATACTCCTGAATGAGCAGTGCCTGTAGGGGCATCTCCATGGATGGCATTGATCATTTTGATAGGTACTAAAGCTACCCCTAAATCTACCTATATGTTCTCACCCGCGCTTAAAATCGGCCCCAGGCTGGTATACCTTGACTTGGCTGGCCCATATAATAATTATTGTACGTTATATACCCAGTGTTCACGAAGCCGCTGTTGGCGAACTGGGATATGTACCGAGGAGGCAGAAAAAGACTGCACTCGGCTGCCGTTGGTGGAATCAACTTGGTTCCGTCCACGACCCCAAGGTCAGTCTTAGCGCCTCCTGCTTCAATCCAGATCATTTGAGAGTTGGAAAGTAGGATAACTAGATCAAACGTAAGCGCATCCTCTTTCGGAAAAGCCGCAATACGAGCGAGCGGGGCTTCGAGCCTCGAGTTTTCGACAACGGAAGCTACAGGAAGAATATGTCAGCGAAAGAGCTTTTATAGTTATCATGACTTCAGAGTAGGTACTTACCATCCCAACTACCGCTGTTGTGGTCTTGGACAAGGTGGAGGATCTGGCTGTCATGTCCAAAACAGAAGATATCGAGTTTGTTAGGACCGTCGACTGTTGTATGCGCCGCTCCTGGTTCGACTTTGGCAGGAACTGCTCCAGTGACCTTCCATTGGCCATCACGGCCAACTAGGGTAGCCAATTGTCCTGGTTGAGTTTCGAAGACGATCATCATTCCGGAGGGGTTAGAGAACCCGCTCAATCGTGTGTTTTCGTAAACCTCAATTCCACCGAAAACATCATTGAATGGGGCATCGTCCCATTCTTCATCATTCTCATCGTATGTCACACACCTGAGTTGATTGGTGTTGTCTAGGAAGAAAATGTATCGCTAGAGAAAAGCATATTGAGTCAGCAGCGATGAAGAGCTAATAATCCCGGTGTTTGGGATAAATACATGCCTCTGCTTCGTTCGTCAAATACACAGCTGGTGTATTTTCCTTGGCTCCGCTAGTGACAAAGGTCTTGATTACAGGTTGGTTATCAACCCAGAGCTCCTGCAATAGGTTGCCCTCAGCCTCTTCGAGCAAGAAGACGTTTGCACCATCCCCTGAAGGGCCAGTAGCAATAGCCTGCAAATTGCGGGCAAGGATTTGAACAGGTGAACTCATCATAAAGGATACTCAGGAAACAATGATGTTGGCTTACTGTTAGGTACCCAAGTGAAGGAGATGCGGGATGAGAAGAGCCCTTTAAAGAAATAATTCTCGGATAGCCTGAATAGGGGTCAGGTCCAGCCGGCTCTCTACATTCTCTACGTACCTACCGGTAGGTACAGGGAAGTGGAGGTAAGGGGGGATGAGTGGGTCAAAAGCATGTACATTGGGTACGGTTCAGATTTCTCTGTCAACTACATGTGAAAGATGAAGATTTTGATTGGTAGGGAGTATTCGGTCCCACACAACACAAGAGGTGTGCCTAAAAGACACATCAAATCCAGCCGTACGACGTAGGAGACTCGTGACACTAAGCCCGCCTATGAGAACGAGAGTAGCTATGACTGCGCGCTGCTAAAGTCAATAAAGAGCTTTGAACCTGGACAATTCCCATGTAAAGTGGAAATCCAGGCAAATATAATGTCAATCATCTTGTATAATTCTTCAAGTACTCAGCTGAAAGGCCAGAGTGACGTGTCCTATGATGACTGCGGCTTATTGGCACCTAAGCTGATATCTTGCAAGTTTCTAGGTTTGCAATATATGTTTACGCGAAATAACCGCCTCATTAAATGAGAGCCCTGCCGATCACAAGGACATATCGTATGCATAGCCTTTTTCAGGTTATAGTATTTGCATATAGCTGAACTCTCTCGACGTAACGCAACCGAATATCCATGAACACAGACTTAGTATTGAAGTCCATTAATTATGTTCGTTCAGGATAGTCTCCCCTTTCCACCCACTTCGTTTCACCTCTCTACTAGGAATACTCGGCACAATGTCTCTCCACCAGAGTATCATTAGCGGAACCCTTTCACAAGAGTTGCTGAACCAACAGAGAGACAAAATTGACGAGTGCAATGACAGGGGATACACCCCGTTAGCACTCGCCGTAGTGCATGGCAATGTTGAGGCTGTCAAGCTTTTGGTAGGAAACGAGGCTAATGTGAATGCTAGATGCAAGCTAGGAGAGACGGCACTCTGCTTTGCAGCAGCGAAGACCCGAGAAAACCGGGTATCTATTATAAGGTGTTTGCTCGAGACTGGAGCTGAGGTCGACGCAACTTGTTCGGTACTCGAGGAAAACACACCTTTGATGCTCGCCGTCCAGGAATTTCCAGATGACTTAGATTCAATCAAATTACTGCATTCCTACCACGCATCATTGACCATCACGAATCGGGACAAGAAGACTGCAGTCGACATTTCTAAAGAAACCGATCGGCATGTCCTCTCTTTGCTGCAACCAAGGGACTCGACAAGTGGCTTTGGAGATGCTGTCCATACGGTCGTGTCATTTTTGGTCAGCACTCTTGGTTGGGTCAATAATGCATTTGGTGGGGTTATAGGACGTTTATTCAACTTCAGTCCACCAGTTGATGTTAACTTCTATGAAGTAAGTCTACCTATCTGAAGACGCAATCATTTCAACCAGCAGCTTATTAATCGTGGATGCATTGCAGCAAGTCAAAGGGGACGAGGGCGAGGAGTTGTCCGTGGAAGATTTCAAAGAGAATTTGAATCAAGCAGTCAACGATCTTGGACTAGACAAATTCTTCAGCAAAGGGAACAACCTATTGCAGACTGTGGCAGAAAAGGCAGCAAAACTAAAGGACAATCCTAACACAGACCTCGGACTTCCCCACAATGTTCAAAAACTCACTACAGTATCGATGTATCAGCCAGTGATCTATTGCGGTGAGATCGAAGGAAACATCCGTCTTGATGCTATTGAAGCTGACTTAATTCAGACGACAGCGGATCTATGAGGGCAAAGAATCAGTTCCAAAACCAAGCAAAACTTGTAGAAAGAATCTGCCGGATCACCACGTATCTCGTCCCAGATGATTTGGGCATAGCAATTCGCTTCATAAACCAGGATACCCCTGATTCCGACAAGCTCCGAGAAGATGAGGTTGCTACGCTAATATCTACATTGAAACCGGGTGGCGCATCTGAGCTAGGTTATAACCTCAGGAAGAAGATACTTGCCCCATTGTTGTATGATAGAGTTGGTCGGGATGAAGAGCTTAATAGGCCATTGCTCATCTCTATAATTACGGATGGACACCCTGAAGGTGCCGAGGAACGAGATAGAATGTTTATCGACGTGCTCAAGGAGTGCAACAAGTTTCTGTTGGATCATGGCTATCCAAAAACAGGTCAGTCACAATTCTCGGTATCGTCTCTAGTCTCATCAGCTCTCTGGCTAACATACTATTTGTGCCCAAAGCCGTCAGGTTTCAAATCAGCCAGATCGGCTCTGAAGACAGGGTGAAGGACTTTTTCAACGATTTGAAATCTGAGCGTCAGATTCAAGATATGATATACTGTACTAGTGGTATGTGCCCATCGCATTAATTGGCCATGTACACTCAACAATCGAGACTAATAACTACCCAGATCAACTGGATGAGAAGTACCGTGAGATGAAAGACAATGAAAAGGGTTTAGAGGAATGGGTAAGTAATGAACAGCACCTCCCTCCCAACCTGCATATTTGACCTTCGTCCATTTTGGCTAACTACATGACAGCTTCTTACTACTCTTATGGAACCTATTACCCAAGGGACGCTACTTCAATCGCGTCAAGTTTGACTTAGAACCTTAAGACGTATCAAGACATAGAGTAACAACAAGAGATAACTGTCAAGGGACCTGACCCATGTTTTGCTCCTACGCTTTTTACGATTGTTCAATTCCTACTAGGTACCTATGTAGGCACTTACCTAGAGCTGTACTTAGCAAGTTGTTGAATTCAATATAGTACTTGCATAATAAATATTGAAAAATTGAATTGGCTCAAGAATTTGAAAGAATGTCAAGGAGTGTTCGTAGAGTCGCGAGTCACAACACGATAAATCTATCAAGCGCCTTTGTCACGCTACACTCTGGCTCTTCCAGGATTACCTACCGAGGGTACTTCGGATATCCTATGCGTAAAAAGTGCGCGTCGATGTATATACATCTCTATAGTAGCATGTATGTCCTCTGGACGTAAACACGCCCATCATCTATGAAGCGCCGCAGCCTTGACAAAAATGCTGGTAGTCTTCGATGCATCAACAGTCACCGCCTAAGGTGATAATCGACTTTCAGCTCCCTTCTGCCGCAGAAAACTGCATCATATGTCCATTTTCGTAAATTTATTGGATCATATTTCATGAGATACTCATGCAAGCATCAACATGCATAACATTAAACATCGTCGTCTAAAGTCGACCAGTACAGCAAAGCCTACTTCAGGTAGAGCTCGTTTAACGGGATGCCACGTAGTGATCATCGTATTTTCTCTCAGCTGGTGTCCTTCTGAGTATGTTACGGTTTTGACTGGCGCAAGATATAGCTCCACCAGAATTTTGTGACTCTGCTGCCAATAGTCTCTAGGATCCACTAGCACCCATAAAATCCTATTTCTAGTTGGCTAGACGCCTCCGAGGATCACTCCCTTGAAGCTCACTATAATTCTAAGAGCCTCAACACTTACAGGTTTGACGGGAATGACTCTACCAAGTGACCATCACCAGTGTATACTCTATCGGTTTTATGGAGAATGTAGTCTTTTGCCGGTTAAAGGGGTAGACACGTTAGGGTTAATCACATCAATGCTACCTACCTACATAGCCCCTTTATAGCGCTCTAGTTATAGACGGCAGACAGTGCGGTCAAGTTCTAACCTCCCTATCCCACACTCCTCTACTCGTCCTAGCCGGTCACCCGCCAGATCGATTCTAAGGAGTAAGACCATAGACTGAGATAACCTGATATTCTCTGTTGTTCCTTCTCGCCGAAGATATCTCATATTCATTACAACATTCAGTACAATATTCTGTATCACCATGGAGACAGATCAACAGTACTTAGTTGCTACAATATCTATAATTCTATGTATATGTTCACTAATGAATCTTAGATATGATGAGTATGTAGTGAGCTGGATATGCAGCTCACGACATGTTCAGATGTCGAAAGAGATGTTTGACAACGGGTTCCGATCCCTTCTATCTACTAATTCCAAATATGATTATTTTGGCGGACAAATGTCAGGAATCAACATCGTGATAGCCGCCGCCCCTGATGGTGACGACGCCGCCATGGCTGGAATGGAGGCCGACATGCTTCAAAGATTTCCCAACATCCGTTTTCGACTGCTAGTTGGTATTGGAGGAGCATCTCCTAAAATCCCCGCCTTAACGGCTACTGAAGATGATATCAGATTGGGGGACGTAGTTATCGGTTATGTCAAGGGGGCGGGAAGGTTTGGTATATCTTCAACTTCCCTATCTACTTTTCTCACGTTTGTATCATTGACTAACATGGATGGGCTTTTGCTCGCTCACAGGTGGCGCCCTGCATTACACCGCTACGGATTCTAGCTTCAGCGTAACATCGCATCTCAAACCACCACCTCGAGTTGTTCTTGACGCGGTTGACCAAAGTCGTTTCAATTATGCTAGCAAGGCTAAAGGATTGAACGGATACGTGGAGAAGTTGACGGCCATATTCGGTTCCCATTACCCAGGTCAAGAATATGACCGGCTGTACAAACCTGGTTGCGTACATGTCAGAGGTTGCAAGACCTGTAGTGATTGCGATGAAGAATGGGAGGAGCGCGCACAAAGAACATCCACCCTCCCCGTTCTACACTGCGGTCTGATAGCTTCGGGGCGTTATGATATGCAAGACGCTAAACGTCGCAACACTCTCCGGCACGAAGAGGACATATGTTGCTTTGATGAAGAGGCAGCAGGCCAGACGGATGAGTTCCCAAGCCTCATGATCAGGGGAATTTGCGACTATTCCGACTCTCACAAAAATAAGAACAGCAATAAAAACTGGCAAGCCTATGCAGCCACTGCTGCCACTGCATACGCTAGATACCTCATGGGGGCAATCAAAGCCACAGACGTCGCCTCTCTAACACCATACCGATCAACGAAGCCTAGGAACGAAACACTGCAAAAGGAAGTCCCCAAAGCATCTAATAAGCACGAGCAAGCTCCCCCTCAACCTACTCCTCCTCAGGTTGCTCGTCCTTCCCCTCTGCCTGCTTCTCCTCTACCAGCTCCCTCTATACCTTCCCTTTTATCTACTTATGTTCCATTTGCTCCTCCACCTACCATTCCCAGCCCGGCTAAGAGTCCAGGCACAATTTGTCCTCAGTGTCAAAATAAAGGTATCAACAATGTGACGCCGCCACAAACGGGATTTCATCCCAACGCCCAGCCTACCGGCCCGAACCTTCACCAACGATGCCGCATAGGTATCCTATACGCAGAAGATGTCGATCGACAACTCTTAGGTCCCCAGTGCCAGAACCTTCGAAACGACCTGAGGTGGGTGATTGGGACTATGGTTCAGGGATTGGGAGGCGACTTCACAGCTTGCATTCAAACATATCGCAACTTCATAGTTGGTTATCAGTTACGATCAGAAGGGATCATCAATGTAGGGCAGTTCGAGACTGCGTTCGACGGTATGTCTACGGCTGAAGCAGCTCTCGTTGCCTGCTCCATGCAGACTCCAGACTTGGTTAGACTACGCGCAGCCAGAGCATACCTTTTCCTCTCTATGAGCTGCACTAGACAACCAGTCGTATTTGCCATTTATGATACGATTTTACGATTGTGGGAATATGTTGAAGGTCGCAAGTTTTAACGTTTGTTGTCGGGTATGTAGATACCTACCGGTAGCTTTAAAGAACTAGCTATAACAAAGGACATCATCAATCCAAACTGTGCTGACCAACCTCTGTGATTTCATGACATATATCCTTAACAAATTAGTAGAATACTATGAAGAGAATTTCATATAAATTCCCCAATACCCAGAGTACCACCTACACAGTGTAGAGCTGTCGACTACGGCGCCCATACATGGCTCTAGTGTCACACAGGGAGTCTCCTGAATAAGAAAAATGATCCTGGTATACCCACCTGGGCAGGGATAAGACGTAAACGAAGAGAGGATTTTGGCAAAAAGTAAACGTACAACACCGGGGATTCGCTGGTCGTCACCGACCCAACTACTGATCCGGCAGTAGCCAGCTTATCTAAGGGGAGAGCGGACGGGATCCCGAGTTTTCTAGCTCCTATGGTCGTACGTGGAAGTTTTAGTTCTTGATTCGGTATATATTGCTTGCATCTCCACTGGCCTTGACCTCGAGGGCAATTCCAGAATACCTACAATCCCCTACCTACGTAGGGGGAAAAGTAAATAAACAATTTGAGGTATAATACATGAGATATATCACCTACGGCGATTCCAGTATCAAGAAACACACATCTGGTAAGTAAAAATGGATTATAATGAGAAATCGTTAATGACGCTGTCGATCACCCTAATGTTAATCCAAGACCTTGGAGGTACCTATATTACTAAGGGATAACATAATACCGACATAGGTGGAGCCAACTTCACATTGCCGTATTCTTATTTGCATCACGAGAAGAAAGCTCGGGTTACATCACTGGAGGGTCAAAACCCCCGCGAATAGTGGCGTCTTCAAGAGTGGCGGGTTGGGGAAACGGTGCGGGGAAAGCAGGGACGGGCTTGTCTTCAGCGGGCAAGGTTAAGGACTCTTGTCGGCCAAATTCAGCCGGGAAGAGATACGGATTAGGCTAGCGAGGGCGAGTCGGGGCCGATGATCGTCACGATGTAATACCAGATGTCTGAAGGCGGAGTATCCCGTCGGAAACGCAGCTCTAATTGCAGGAAATCGGGGTACCCGTCGGCATGATCCTCGCCTATGCGGACTAAGTCTTTGCGCTGCGGCGCGGGGTCGGCGAGAAGTACATATATATTTGGAATGGCGGAGATGTACAATGGTCGTTTCCATCTGGTTGTCTCTCTGCCTAGGTGCGAAGGTATTCACAATGTTCGGCCACAAGCTCCTCGGCCTGTTGGCATTATGCGGCCTAAAAGCGTCTGCCTCGGTCATTGTTCGGAAGACGAGTAAGGGCCCGACTGGGTATGAGGTGGATTTCAAGTACACCAACACCACCGCGAAGCGCGTGAGCATCGGTGACTTGCAGTTGTTCACCGATCAGCTGCATACCACGATGGACACACGTGCATGGTACAGCCCGCGAGACTACCAACCCGGCGACTTTCCCGTCAACTATGGAACACAGCCCGTCGACCTTGTGTATCCATACGAGATGACGAACGAGGGCAACGGCTCGTGGACATTCACGACGCCTTTGCCCGCAGGAGTCTACCAGTATCAATACCTCATCGACTGCGACTACGTGCCAAACTGCACCATCGTGACCGGTCAGCTAGTCACCGATCCGGACAATCCCCCTTTCCAAAATGTCATAGGAGATCAAGTCGCCTCCAGCTTCCAGGTCCCGTACGACGCGCAGTTCCAAGGCACTGACGACATAAGCGCGAATTACGACTATGCGCTGCCCGCGCCTGCGCAATACCGAGGGACAATCAAGTCCGTTAATTATACCTCGCCGGGATCCACACACCCGGCTCCTAACGTACACGACCTCACGCTGTATCTCCCGGCCGAGTACGGCAAAGTAAAGGGGAAGAAGTACCCGCTTCTCTACCTCTCGCACGGAGCCGCCGGCAACGGCAACGATTGGGAGAACCAAGGCCGAGTCTCCGCCATCCTGGACAACCTGATCGCCGGCGGCCACATCGCGCCGACCGTCGTAGTCATGCCGTCCTTCTACAACCTCGACGACAGCCTGCCGCCCTTCATCATGGGCAACGCGTCGACCATCTTCACCGCGCTACCGGACTCGGACCACATCCGCGAGAACTACCAGAAGTACCTGTTCCCGTGGGTGGAGCAGAACCTCGATGTCTGCGACGACCCGTCCTGCCGCGCGTTCGCCGGTCTGTCCTGGGGCGGGCGCCTGACATACGAGATGTACGTCAACGCGACGGACTACTTCTCCTGGTTCGGCATGTTCTCGGCCGCGACCACGCCCCCGTACATTACCAACGCGACGCTGGCGGCGAACCCAGCACTAGCGCAGAAGGGCATCTTCGTCGCGTACGGCCTGTACGACTCGCAGTTCGAGCCCGGCCGAGAGATCCAGGCGACGCTAGATAGCATGAACATCACACATCTGTCGCGCGTCACGCCGGTCGGCGCCCATTGGTGGAATACTTGGCAAGATGAGCTGTGGTGGTTCGGTGTCAAAGCCCTCTGGAAGCCGTATCCGTTTACGACGCGGACCGGGCGGTAGTATTCAGTTAGTTCGTATGAAGCACCTAGTAGCTAGGATGTGTATAATAAAGGAAATTTCCGGCACCCTCGTTCGATGGCGTACGTTCTTAGCAGACACATCGGGTCCGTAAATGCAGGTCTCTACATAAAAACACCTGTCTTAGTTGCTCAGCTCCGATCTAAACTACATGCCCAGGCCCTTTAGATAATCCGTTGGTGATTCACCGCTTCTGCTAAAGTAATTACCGGCATGCTGCACATGTTATCATCAGGTATCCAGGTGACTATCACACCACATTAAAGGCTAGATGAACTCGAACTTGCTAAATTGTTAGATCCTGATAGTAGCATGACTTGGCTTTGAGAGCCTGGATTAGGAAGCGTACCTTGCATGTTCATGCGGTTCGTCCTGCAACCTATTACCTGCATATGCAACTTTGGCACGGGTGTGGATAGGGGGGTCCAAGGAACTGAATTGTGACATGAGCCAGTAAGATGAGGAGGACGAGATTCAACATGAATGTCGCGATTGGGTGGCCATTAAGCCAAACAGATTTCTTACTCAACCTCTGGCAGTGAAATCAAGGCTCCGTTGTTGAAAAGCCTCACGCATATTGACCAGTATTTGCTAGCTTATCGAGGCAAGTCGAGCAACAATGACCAGTAAGAAACATCGCGTAATTATGCCCGAAAACTACACAATTAACTAGTAGTGTCAGTGGTGAGTTATACATAAAACCGTGAGCAACTTGTACCTAATTCCATTAGTTGAATACTCGAATTTAGTTTTAGTTTGAAGCTTGATACATAGTTTGGCGTGATTACTGTCAGTCCCTCTGCTTAGTGGACATATTATGACTCGAATGAACAGTCATTATATCCGCTATAAATGTATTATCCCCGTGTCAAATACGCATACTTCAGGGATATTTGATAGTAGGGTCCGGAACATCATGCTCAGGACGTAGACATCACGGAATTAGGTGATTCCCTTTACAGGATAAGTAAAGAGCGTATGGACGGAGATAACGTAATGGTAAGACTCTAATATGTGACGTCTAGAAGTTGGAGAGCATGTAGTTCTAGCTCCATCGGAGAAATAGATGCGGCGTAGGATGCGGCTGATCTGATTCTGGTAGGGCTAGATGTGTAGTAGAACATTGTCGACTTATGTCAGAGTAGCTTTAGCTTCTCAACTTAGCAAAACATCACACGAGATGACTGCAGGAAGACCTAACTTATAACGCGTTAGTGACGATAACCTCAATTTAGCAACGGATGATGTGGGTCACCCGATATCCGATCGGCGCATCGTTTTGCCTGCGGGACCATATCGTCGGTCTGAGGCGCGGCACAAACCGAAATATCTGCAAGTACCGAAGATGAAGAAGTAAGGTAATTGAAAGTTGAGTCTTTGAACCCGAATTCCTCCAATCCTGCATTCCCATAAGGCGCATTACATAACTCGCGTGACACGATCTTATCTGTAGATAGCCCAAGAAGGCAACTCCGCGATCAGGACCCGACGACGGGAGGAAGCTGCAGCCGATATGCATCTTCTAAGTGTCCAGGTGCCCACCTGCGTAAAGGCGGCAAGACGCAAGAACGACCATGGATTAAACCTTGAAAGTTGCCTCAACTGTGGGACCGCGCTGCGCTAAAGCCCATCAAAAGAATATTGGTTTGACAAGACGTACATATGTACAATCTAATCGGTACAGACGACTCGAAATTGTTTGCTCATTGTTGAGTATAATCACGCGATTTAAAGCATCCCAAGGGAAGATGTAAAATGGAAAAGATTCACCGTCGAAAGTTCGTAGTGGAATTGGAAATTCCGGAAAGTGTGATTCCTTGTGGTGCGGTCGTACGATCCGGATCAGCTCATACAGAGTCTAAAAAGTCACTTAAATTGCTGCGTAATGCTGATTAGGCACTTCGTGATTGGTCAAAATACATGGCGGTAGCCGCTTTAGGGAACGTGGGGTGGTCTGATGGACCCTTATGGGGCGGGGACACCCGGTGAACACGACAGTCGCTACACTGAACCTCCACTGAAGTCAATCTAATCAGCGATTGTACCCAGTCACTGGCCGCTTTTCCCCTTTTTAAGTAGACACTAACGGGGGACCTTACCTAGCTGGTGCCTGTGTGTTACCCGATTCTTCAACCATTTCATCCACTTCATCCACTCAACCAACGATCCCATCATCCATCCCTACAATAACTACTAGGTAGGTAACAATTCTGAACAATACTAACTTCCAGGCGCAATGCGTCAGTTGGACCAGCTGAGCCTATTCAACGTGTCAGGGGTCCTCTGACACCACCTGGACACCACCTGGACATCCTCGTACCTAGATCAAGATAAATTCTATTTCAGGAAAAATATCACAGGCAAATAAAATTCTCCCCTCTCCCACTATTCGTTTATGTTTCTTCTTTTTCCTTTTCAGAACTCTCCATCGGTATACCTCACTTGTTTGTCGACCGCCTACCCTCTTCCAAGCTCTTTGCCTCTATCCACTAGGGCGACAACCTTGATCACTTCAAGCTTGATAAACTCTCATATTTGACACTATCTATTCTCGACACCTCCATACAAGCGTATTGCACGAGTTATCAAGCCTTGCTTTTGCAATCTTGAACGAGTCTAGCTACCCCTGTAGCTATTGCTGTCGATATTTACCTGCATAAAATCGCGGTCTCGCGCTCCTCTACTACTTTCGCGCCGTCATGTCGCCCACATACACCATGTCTGCACATTTGTGCAAGCAAATCTACAAGTCCTTCCAGACGCGCCAGACTTCTCCCGAGCCTCTAAGCAGTCCTACGACCACCACATACACTTCCACATACTCACGCCGCTCGCCTTCACCGATACCTGAAAAGCGTTCCATGGATAGCGACCGCGGCGACTCTACCGCTCATTCTACATCGCCATCGTCAAGTTCAGGCTGGAAGTGGGGTGGTCGCTAACTTGACCTCTACCTGCCCTAGGTATTGAGAGAGTCCAGGTCCTTGGAAGAATGCGGAGAAGGGAGATTTGAGCGATGACGTTTGGCGAATGGCACGTAGATGGAAATGATACCCCCTTTTAAGATTGAGGATTGGCGAATGGCTACCGACAGCCGCAGTTGGCAAAATAAACCGACGAATCACGCAATTCAATTCGCCAATCACGCAACACAGAACATATAATCATCGATACGAGCATATGTAGCTATTGCTGCATCGACACTACACTCTATTATTACGAAGGAATATTTGTTGTGTATTAAGTACCTAAGCTACGAGGTAGCTTGGGACCTGTTTTTGCCTGATCATGAAGCTCTCCGTCTTGAGCTTGGAGTTACGGATTTTTCCATTGGGGGGAAGCATACCATGATACATAAGAATGAAGGATACTTCACGACAAGCAAGTTCAGGCTTACCCGTTCAGCTATTGGACTGAGGAAAAGTAGAGTGCTTTTCATTAATTAACTAAATTCTAACATCATCTTGTCTATTATGCTGCATCTACCAAAGTGTTCTAGACACCTGCACATGTTTACCTATATTGACTCTCAAGTGAACCATTGTATGAGATCTATTCTGCAGATTGATGTTTATGAGGAGTATGCTCTAGAAGTAAACAGATGAACTTGTAATATATGCAGTCATTACCTAGCAACTGAAGACTATTGGTCTATGTAGAGGATATTAGATCCCTTACTAAATATTGATTTAGCTAAATTACACGGGATGTACTAGGGGTCATATAGTAGAACAACATAAGAATACATGCATAGAATGAGAGCCAAACCAGGCTGACAATATTGTATCCCACTAAGTTCTCACCTATAAGTGTAACACTTGAGCTGTAGGTAGATATTTGCGTTTAAGTCATGAATTGTTAAACCTTCCACGCGCTTCTGAGTTTAGTAATTCATACAGTCAAGCGGGTTTTTCCTATATGCCAAAAATGGGACCATGCTTCATTTGGTGTTAAGGCTTCGTTAGAGTCATCTAAGTTGAGTTGACAACATCTTCATGGCAAGCAGAGGGACATTCTCTATATATACCTTGTGGCTGTACGGCTCAAATATAAAAATGAGTCTCATTGCTAGGTAGGTAACATGCTATGAGAATATCCTGCTACCTATATATATGATGGCCTCAACATTATTAATATTTCTTATGTGATTCTACACCTATGATTAAAGACATCAACACCAGTCCAGCGCACTTCTTCGCTGGCCACGGTATGTAAGACCAGCATTTCTGGGCCGAGTCAGCTAGTTGATATGCTCTCGAAAACCTAGAGACCTAGAAGCTGGAAGCCATTAACTATATTTACTGGATACTTTTCTAGCTGCACCATGGCATAGACTGTGAAAGCCATTCGGACATCGCAGCCCCAAAGAGATATTGGTATCGGTGGTAGGGAGTAAACGATAACCCAGACCAGACATTCGCTGGACCAGGTAGCGTTTCCAGTATATGGCCGAGATTCACATTTTGTCTTACCGTACCTCAGTACTGCTTCAACAAATTACCAGCCCACATCCTGCCCTCTACGTTTGCGACGAGAGAATGGGAAGACTTCATTTCCCAATGCGATATTCACGACGTGGAAGAGCAGACCACCAGATAATTCGGCCCTGGCGTGCCCAACACATAAGTTCGTTAATATCAGACGAAAAGATCAACAAGTAAAAGCAGCGCAAGCGTACCTACGCAAACGCGCCCCAGATTGATGACCTTCTCAGCCTATGTCTACAGTCGCCTTACCATGTCTTCATTCCTTCCAGTCTGAAATACATTGACCTCGTTATTTTTTTCGAGAGAAACGTTGCAGTTTCCTGGCGTCCCGCCCGCTGGTCCGTATGTTATCTAGAACCTCTCCTACCTAGATCTCTAATACCAGCTAACGAACGTTCCCAGAAGATTCTACACCATGACATGAGAACGAAAGCACTGCACACGCACGTGCGTGGCCTCGTCGTTTTCTCCAGAATTCGCTTTTAGGACAGACGCTGCCATTGTAAAGAGCAACAGAAGGATTGGCTGGAGTCAATTGGAGCATTATAAGTCAGAGACTGCGCATTGCTGATCCCCTCTTATGCCGAAGAGACACCGTTGTAACCAACCCGAGCTTGATACACACAAATGCACATTTATACTTAGATCCGTTAGGTACCTGAATAGAAAGCAATTCATATCTCTGAAAACGTATTCGTATTCCATGCATCTAAACTGCCCCCGTCCATGGCCCATCGCCAATCGCCCGTAGACGCCGTCTAATGCATAAGTCTATCTATCAAGGTATCTTACGACCGTCTCTTCATCACCAAAAAAGGAAGAAAAGACATCCGCGTCCGCTTCTACCGCCGACACCCGCTTCCACATTTACCTATCTTCCGTGTGTATTATTCCTAATCACTATATAAATACGCAGACGCAGACGCAGACCCAAACTCCAGGCAGGTAAATACCCCAGGTTTTGTTGGTATTAGGTCTCCTTACAACGTAACAGCAGCAGCGCCGTAGTTCATCGTATTCATGCCGACCATCCTCTTAACGCTAAGCCACAGCTCGAAGGCCTCGAGCTTAAGCTCCACGCGCAAGTACCCCACCCACGCGGCGAGGAACTTGAGCGCGTTGCTCGGCCACAGCAAGCTGCCGGGGCGCTCGCGCGCGTCCTCGACCTGCTCGCGGAGAACGGTGCGCGCGCAGTACCTGGCCAGGATCATGAAGCTGCGCATTGGGCCTTGGCGGGTGTGCAAGTTTTCGTCGAGGCTGCGCGTGAGGTCGTTCGTCTTCAGGATAAGTAGGATGATCCGAGGGACTTGTCCCAGCATCGTCACGAGGTCCGACAGTAGACCTTCCTGTAGCGCGCTCCCCATCGACTTCTTTTCTTCATCGGATCGTGACTTTAGGATGGACGAGCTGACGACAGTATAGTCGCGACCTGTGATGGCGCTGGCGAACAGCGGGAACTGCTCGTCTGTGATCCCGGCGACCTCGCGTGCGTACTGCTTCATTGCGGGCATATCCCCGTCGATGACCGCCAGCCACATCTTGGCATACGAGCGTTGCAGGCTCTCGGGAATATCACGATACAGTCCGTGATCGTAGATGATGATCTCGAAATTGGCGCCGCCCTTTCTCCGTCTGGTTGCCTTTCGGATGGCGAGGTTGCCACCGTGTGGGTCACAGTGCAAGGACGCGTTCTTCCCGAAGATCATCTCGTTGAATATCCGGGCAAGCGTAGCAGAAACTTCATCCCGGTCGATATGGTTCGAATCCAAATACTCGAGATCGTCCAGACGGTGACCCGACTCGTTCGCCATGACCAGGATGCGCTTCTTTGCCCAGAGAACGTCAGGAACCACAAGTGGCAACTCGGGAATGCGAGCGAAGTATTCCTGGGTGCGCGTAGCATTTGCGGCTTCGCGTTGGAAGTCGAGCTCTTGCGGTAGGGACACATCCATCTCAGAAGATAGCCACTCTAAATCATACTCTGGGAAGTACCTCTTCAAGGTCGAGAAGGTGAACCTCGTTAACGTGAGGTCGAGCGGTGCCCATTGTGCTAAGCCGGGATGCTGAACTTTCACGGCGACTTTCTGACCACTCTCCTTTACAGTTGCTAGGTGGACCTGGGCTAGGGACGCAGCCCCTATTGGCTTTTCCGAGAACTCCGAAAAGTAGTCTTTGAGCTCTTCACCTGTATCAAAACGGAACATCTCCTCTATTGACTCATACGAGGAGACCGGACATTGGTCTTGGAGTGGTATAAACGTGTCTGTCCACTCGCGTGGGAGAAGGTAAGTCATTGCGCTCTGCTCAGGGGGTTAGTATATATTCAACAAGGCATGTTATCTTGGTCATTGTATTACCAAGTGCTGTCCCAGCTTAATGAATATGCCTCCATTCTTCTCGAGGACTTTGAGTGTCCTTTCTGCACATCGCTTGTGACATGACCGTAGGATAATATCTTGTTCATTGAGGTCTTTGGTCTCGTCTCGTTTCTTTAAGGATTTTAAATAACTGGTGAATACTCGATTTAGTTCTGATCTCAACCATTTCCCTGATAGTCATACAGCCATGTAGTACATACTCATTAATACATATTGCTAGTGCTGCGGCGACTCTGCCTGTTCTCTCTGTAGCTTCGTATCCGTATTTTATGTCGTCCGTGAAAGCCAGTACACCAGCTCCAGTTGCCGCAGTGGCAGTAGCGGTTAGCACGGTGAGTTTCTTTCTCCGAGGCCTTGGTCGTTTCGAGTATCCCGAAGAACCGGTCGCATAATGCCTTGCAAGAGAACGTTGTGCCGTCTTAGTGTTGGCAACAAGCTGAGTGCGACAATTCAGACAAGTCCATGATCGGTTAGTGGCGAGGCGGCCGAGCGAATTGATCGAGAGGCATTTCATGATAACGTAGCTCACGTAGTCTCGTGGTTCTCGTCATCTGAGGCGGTAAATTGAGTTAACGGACCAATTCCAAAATCTTTTCTATGCGGAGAACAATAAAGACATGTTGTCCTATTCCCTAGAATCTCCTTGCCGGTGGAGAATTTATTCAATGATTGTTGAATCGTCAATTATGTTGGGATTGTACTTTGCACGAAATAGAACTAGGTAAGTAATAAAATTTCACAATCTTTTTTTGGTCTATCGATCGGGACATGCAAGTCCCGGTTCGGTATGTACATAGAATACCTCGGCGTCATAGGGGGCAGGGGTAAAGGAACATTCTATTTTGGATCGTGTGATGCACTGATCAATTGATGTGCAAGGTTGCTGTGGCTGGGACCTATCCTAATTTGGGACAGTATATGGATTGATGCATGAAACAATATTCCTATGCCATTATGCACTAAAATAAGCAAGCATTAAAGAGCTTACTTCGGTTTATAGCATATTCTGCCAGGATGATTGGCCCGAGTCGCGCGAACTATTACATTATCCGTAGAACACAATATTCCCCGCAAACCCCTTAACGCGTTGTTACCCCTCTTACGTGCATTACAAGGATCGCGTTGCTTTCCTACCCGCGTTTCGCTTTATTGAACTCGACATAGAAATAGGCGCGCAGGCACCGTTCTCCATTTGTCTGACTCAATTAAACAATTAAACCATCATTACAAAGAACGACGAATTCGTAAATCTCATACATCACACCGTACTCTCAACTACCCGGTACCACATCATAACAGACGAAATGCTAGCGACGATGCCGATATTCAATCTTGACTTCTCATCGCCGCATCGGCCGGCGCATTCTTCGCCGTTGTCATCCTCACCCATCAGAGCCAGTTCCCCGCCGCCTTTATCACATCGCGACCCAAATACGCTTCCCAGATTCGACACCCAGTCTTCACCCATACGAGAATCATCTACCAAATTCAAGTTCGCTCGAAATGTGAAGCCGAACCCCTTGAGACAGAACCGAGAGAATGCGCAAGAGAGCAGGCGGAACCTGTTCCTTCGGAATGTACGGAAGCGCGCCGATGACAGGCAGTGGGAGAGAAGAGGGGGTGACCAAGAGGTACGAATGACCCTAGCTCAATCGACGAATACGTTTTACGTCGCCAGTGCTAACCAGTTTTATAGACTCTAAAACTCGAGTGGTCGATATTGGACAGGCAACGCAGAGAACAAAAGAATGCGGATATCGATGGTATCGTGTTCGAGGATGAGATCGATGACATCCTAGAACTCCAACGCCGGCAACCTGAGGATCAGGACCCTGATGAGATGATGGTCGACGCAATGGCACAGGAAGAGGAAGCAGAATTAAACGCCATGCTATCCATGCTCGAGACCCACTCATCTCAACCACGCGCGGAAACGACATCGCCGACACTTGTCGATGATGATGACTATGACGATCTCTTCATGGACCTCTTATCGCAACAGGGCCAAACTAGCCACAACACGAACCAAGGGTTCGCGTCATCGGGTCAGATGGACATGTCGTGAATTTCAAGGGGGATTGGAAGAGGGTCTGGTTACATTGGTTCCACAATGGTAGGGAGTTCTCCGGTACTGGTTATGATTTGGTGTTGCGGCTATATTGAGATTGGGGTTCTATGGTAGGGGGCAGGGAGGAAGACATAAGTCTGCGTTGCCTTTGTTACATGGCAATTTTGGGATTGGGACTTCACACAACCCGGGTGTATAAAAACGAGGAAATGAGGTGTAATATTTCCCCTTGTATATCATTACTGTGGCGCGCATGAGTCGTCAGGCGCGTCAAGCACTTCTTTAGCAGAAGGCATATCTCCAACTAGGTCATGAGGCGGCGAGCCCGCTGCTTGCATCTGGTACCCTAGTTAGTGATATAATACCCCAACAAGTCTCATAAGAGTCCTATGGGACGATTAACCAACTCACCTTTTGCATGCGATCTACAATGTACTCTCGATCCGTCACGTTGGAATCGGTGTATGTTGGCTCCTCGAATTTGGTAACCATCTCTGCAACTAGGACTTGCTGGTCTTCATAGCGCTTCAGATCATCTTTCGCTAGGGTGGCTTTATTCTTCTCCATCCATGCCGGGAACTTCTCGTTCAACTCTTTCATCGGTTCGTAAAGGATCTCCTTGTTAGTGAGTTGTTCCATCATTCCCATCAGCATCTTAGAGAAGTCTTCTTCGTTGCCTCCTTCGTTAGGGAGGTCCTTCATCGCTTTTAACATCTCAGCAATGAAATCGTCCTCGGATCCTTCAGCCGCAGCCGCCGCTGTGGCCTGATCGCCGGATTCTTGCATCCTTTCCATCGTACGTCGGATCGTCTCTTGAAATGAGGCGTCTTGACTCAAGTCTTCAGCTGCTTTCTTTGATGGTTGCGGTGTTGAGTCTGATGCGCTCCCTGAGCCTTCCGGGACAGCTTCCCCGAGCCCTTTGAATATGTTCTCGAACTGGGCTTGCATGTCCGGCTGTATTATATTAGATACGACACACCGTTGTGTGTGACGATAATATAGCTTACCGAGTTATCCAAACCACTCATTAGTTCTTCCATGCCGGCCTGCAGCTGTTTCTGAAACTCGTCAAGATCATCTAGGGGGTTGTCCGTGTCTGAAGCTGTTGCTGCCGCTGGAGCTGGTGCAGATGAATCTGTAGTAGGTATTCCAGGTCCAGATGCTGTGGCAGGTTTCTTTGCGTCCAGGCTTGCGCTAGAAAATTCACCCAAGAATTCGTCTAGGTCAGAGAGATCGTCTTCATCTGGATCTGGCGCATCACCTAGAATTTCTGCTGCTTTATTTGGACCGACTGGACTGGGAGCCTTATCCATCTTGTCCAACACATGCTGCGGATTGTCTTGCGGAGTTGAATCAATATCAGAAGGCGTTGCTTCATTCATCTCCATTTTGCTATGTTAAGGACTTAGTCCCTCTTTGCCCAGATCGTGAACCGCAGAGTATCGCCAAACCCAATCGCAAGCCCCGCGAACCAGTTGTACGGGTCGGCCAACAACAGGCTTAATCGTCAAGCATGTGAATGATATGAGTTAAACCTGGAATGACAATAGAAGAGCGACCCGAACAATAATATGTGCGAAGAAGCTTAAACGGTGGGAAAAAGAAAGTGAGTCAGCTACAGGAGAATATGGATAAGTAGAACAATGAAATTTAAAAAGGCCGCTAATAGAGCGATGCGATGCAAGTTGCGATTTGAATTAACAAGTATGAACCCTTGGAAGTTGCCGAGGCCCTTTAAGTGCTTTTTTAGCTGTGAGATGCTTGGCGGCAGTGAACCTATGTAGCAAGTAACTGCCTAGATTTTACGTTATAGTAACGGTTCTTACTACTAGCACACTGAAATTATAGTGGCATTTATGAGACGGTTCGACGTACTAGGAATGTACATCCAGGTATGTATTCGGAAGTCTATGTAATAAGGTTTCAAGGCGATAAGATACTATAACCCCACCATTTCCAAAATTCCGGTTGTGGTTGGCTGGAAAATCCTGGCAGAAAATACCTGGACTAGGAAGTGACCGCCTTCCCTTTTCATTATGTCTTGTCCGTTGCCCGGACTTAACATACCTGCCTAGTACTTAGCAATAAAGAGAAAGAGAAACTGCTAAGGTCTGCTGGAAAAGTGCTGGAACTTCCCTGCAAGACGAAGCTTCCGGCTAACATCTATTCACGTTCATGCATTTCTCGCCTTTGGAGCCTCACCTACGAAGGCTTAACCTTCTTTCCTTTTCTTCTTTTTCTTGACATACAACTTCGATACATACATCCATACCCGTTAACCAACTTTTTCTCAAGCTTTCTACCCCTTGTGAGGCCTTGAAGCCGATTAAGTCTACGACCCGCTGGCGCATATTCTAATACATTCATCACCAAGTCATATTCTCAACCTCTTCATAACAATTTGCGCGAAAGTCTTACCGCACACCTGCCATTTGACTCTACCATAGACGTAACAGGAAATCCAACCGTCAGAGCAAGCACAAGTCATACAAAATCATCGCTAAGCGGTCTACCATATAACTATGTCTCTGTGTCAATTGCGCCTCGGGGAGGAGAGGTACGTTAAGCTGGCTACCGCAGGGTCTTTGCGCGAGGCATTTATCATCAACCTTTTGCCGTATTCTCTAGCTAACATTTATGTCGTAATAGAAAGCAGTGGCGAAGGGACCACCCCTTTGGATTCTGGGCCAGACCGATGAAAAATGCTCAGGGTGTCTTGGACCTGAAAATTTGGGAATGCGGCATTCCTGGCAAGGAGAAGACAATCTGGGAAGGAGGCCTATTCAAGCTAACCATGACGTTCCCCGATGGTAGGTCTTAGCTAGGATATGGTGCTGCTTCAAGAGCGAATGATGCTGACTACCGTTTCACAGAGTATCCCACGAAGCCTCCGAAGTGTATGTCTACCTACACCTACAATACCGCATCGTAAAGCTTCAAAATATTACTACTAACCGACACTTTCAGGCAAGTTCACGCCACCGCTGTTCCACCCTAATGTCTACCCTTCGGGCACCGTGTGCCTCTCGATCCTTAACGAAGACGAAGGCTGGAAGCCGGCGATCACAGTCAAGCAGATCGCGCTCGGCATCCAGGACCTCCTAGACAACCCCAACCCAGAATCGCCTGCGCAAGCCGAAGCATACAATCTTTTCAAGCGAGACAAGATCGAGTACGAGAAGCGTGTCAGGCGTACGGTTAGGGAGAATCCGACCTCATGAAGCGTTCTTCGAGTGCTGGGAAGATGGTCTCTTGGGGCAGGGACTATTATACTTGGCGTGCTTTCGGAAATGGAGTTTAGGCTACGGATACCACATATGGATGGCTGCTTTCTGCATTTAAGCCCTCGGAGTTTGACACGGGCGACTACGCAAGGATGTCAGACAGGTTTTCAACGTTGCAGCCATGAAAGTCCACGAGTTTCTCTTTCACTGGAGAGATTGATCTACCCTTGTGCTTTAGGAACCGTGGCACGATTTCAATGCAGATAGATTCCCCGAGGTGTTATAGAGTTTATACATTCGGTGTTCCTTAATGACTATTGCAGTGCTTATCTCCTTTATAGTGACATATGTTTATTTCTTGCTTATTTAACGTAACTTTAATGCATTTATAACTTTTCGCGGCGTTAGTTAGAGCGCGTGTTTAAAGTCAGAACCACCATCCGAGCAGGACAGGGAGATTTGCCTATCCACTTGAAATGGCCTGGCCTATTAAGTATCGAATTGATATCTTGCAGATGTATATATTACACAGGACGATCGAGCACTATTTTAAGGCTATTGGATGGCACCCGGTTATCTAGATACGATGCAAAGATTACACTGGACTCTTACGTCCAAGTATCTTCATGTATTTATTGTCTAATATTTCACATTTTGTAGGTATTCGGATGTTCGAAAGGTGAGTAATCTACTAAGGATGAGATAAAATCAATAGCACACGTACTTCTTGCCAATCTATTCAGGCCTACTAGCTAAGGTTACATACTAGATACTATGGATACACATGATATACATATAAATAGAAGTGATAGACATGGATCCTAGTGTATATATGAAATTAGCCCTTAAGACTTAGGTACCTGAATATTGATCATTCCGTTTGAACATTACATGCACCAATAGACGGTGAGTAGTTGGTAAGTGACTTCAGTTTCTTGCTTGTCCGAAATCGGCTATCTTCCGACTCGACGGTCTTAGCTAGCAAAAAAAAGTTTATAGGTACCGTCAAACTAAGAACACCCCTTACCTACTACCACACATCTGACATAACAAACCCAATCTGGTATCAGAAGGCAAATAAGTAATAAAGCGTACTAATTGATAGCATTGATAGCAATAATAGAACGGCCTGTGACTCAAGTCTCCTGTTCCGGTATTGGCTTCTAGACTCATACTTTCACGCTCCACCTAGTTCTTACCTAGGCGTCTATCTACCTTTTCTGCCCACGCTTTTCTAAATCTAGTCGCGTGGCATAACTCCTTCTTCTCCTAACACCATCACACCTTTTCTCTCTCGTTGCATTCGACGAATCCCTTCGTTCCTACTTCGACCCTACCTGCACTACCACACTTCGAGGCAAGCAAGATGTGTGGAATATTTGCTTGTCATAGGTAAGTTAACCTTTCCCCCTGCATGAGAGAACCGAAAAAGTTATGGAGGGGCAATTCGCGAGAGAACAAACCCCACCAAAAAATTATTATCGATTGGTTTTACTTGTGCTGCCATTGGAAGAGTTGCGCCGTATGCTAACAAGAGGCTTGCGCCTAGTCATCCCGACGTCCAAAAATTCAAGCCGACGGCTTTGAAATTGGCGAAGCAGTATGTATAATCCGTATCCGAGCTCTAGAAATCCAATTGACTCGTTCTGCGTAGAATTCGCCATAGAGGACCGGATTGGAGTGAGTCGCGGCACGGCGAACTGATTGTAACACCTATGCGAATACTGACAACTCCCGCGCATTCCAGGTGGTAGCTGTATCTGCAACAACACGAGTAGGGATACCCGTTGGAATCAAACTTGTAAAGTGTGAGATTCATCTAACCAATGCATCTTTAGTCCTTTGCCATGAGCGTCTAAGCATCGTCGGCGTTGGTACGTGGTCATCCATTATCTTAGGTATCGAGCACGGAACCATATTCATGCTTACGATGTTATAGAGTCCGGCGCACAGCCATTGACCAATGCGGACGACTCTATCATTCTCGCCGTTAACGGCGAAATCTACAACCATCGGTTGATCCGAAAGAACTTGAAGCACCCCTACCACTTCAAGACCGCCTCAGACTGCGAAGTCATCATACCCCTGGTAAGGATAGCTGAGGGATTGTGCTTTCCACAAATGAGACATCTCGTCTAACTGACTTTTTTAGTATATGGAATATGGGCTCGACGCTCCCAAGTATCTGGATGGCATGTTCTCGTTTGTTCTGTACGATAAGAAGCTCGACCGAACAATCGCAGCCCGCGACCCTATTGGTATCACCACCTTGTACCAGGGCTGGTCATCCAAGGAACCTGGTACGACCTACTTCGCTTCGGAGTTGAAGTGCTTGCACACGGTTTGCGACGAGATCCGCTCATTCCCTCCCGGACACGTCTACGACACTAAGACCGGCGAGACTGTGCGATATTTCCAGCCGAGTTGGTGGGATGAATCCAAGATCCCGGAGACTCCACTGGATCTGAAGTCCGTCCGAGAATCACTCGAGAAATCTGTGAGGAAACGGCTTATGGCTGAGGTTCCCTACGGTGTACTATTGTCGGGTGGTCTTGACTCAAGTTTGGTTGCATCCATTGCCCAACGAGAAACTCTACGGCTGAAGGCGGCTGCCTTAGCTGCTGCTAACGGCGCAGCCGCTGAGGCGAGTGAAGACCCCGACAAGGGTGAGGGTCTCGTCGGTATCGACGACGACAACAAGCTCTCCACCGTAACATACCTCCCACAACTTAACTCTTTCTCTATCGGTCTACCTGGCTCCCCTGACAACGAGGCCGCCATCAAAGTGGCCAAATTTCTCGGCACGAAACATCACGTCATGACCTTCACCATAGAGGATGGTCTCAACGCATTGTCCGACGTCATCTACCATCTCGAGACGTACGATGTAACGACGATTCGCGCTTCAACACCCATGTACTTGCTATCGCGAAAAATCAAGGCTATGGGTGTCAAGATGGTTCTTAGTGGTGAAGGAAGCGATGAGATTTTCGGAGGATACCTGTACTTCCACGCTGCTCCGGATAAGAAGGCTTTCCACGAGGAAACGGTTCGTCGAGTCAAGAACCTACATCTTGCCGACTGCTTGCGAGCCAACAAATCTACTTCGGCATGGGGCCTCGAGGCTCGAGTGCCCTTCCTGGACAAGGAGGTATGCATACCACAATACCAATTTGATGCTCTTGGAATATCCCTTACTAATACAATCTAGTTCCTCGAGGTCTGCATGAACATTGACCCGCAAGAGAAGATGATCACCAAGGAGCGGATCGAGAAGTGGCTGTTGCGAAAAGCATTCGACACGTCGGACGACCCCAGTGCGGAGCCGTACCTACCAGACGAGATCCTCTGGAGACAAAAGGAACAATTCTCCGACGGTGTCGGTTATGGCTGGATTGACGCGCTGAAGGACAATGCCGAGCTCCACGTCACCGACGAGATGATGAAGAACCCCAAGCCCGAGTGGGGCAACGACATCCCCGATACCAAGGAGGCGTATGTTTAGGTCATTGCCCTCTTCGATAGATGATTTTGCTGACGTCGGAATAGTTACTGGTACCGTCTGATGTTTGACGAACACTTCCCTCCTCACTGCGCTTCGACAGTGATGCGATGGACGCCGACTTGGTCGAAACAGACCGACCCTAGCGGACGGTAAGTTGCCATGATTGTGTTAAGATTGCGATAGGTGCTAATACGCAAATGCAGAGCTATCTCGACGCATGTCGCCAAGTACGAGGGCCCATCTGCATGAATTCAGCATCCTGTGATATTGGGTAAATATGGTGAAACCAAATAGAAGCACAGAGGTACAGGGTCCGAAATATAATGGGATTGAATAGAAGGGACAATTGCTACTTTCAGCATGTATGGCGAGATTTGATTGGTCTCTTCCGGTTAGGAGAACAAACCTAGAAGCATGGATACCCGTAACATGTACCTGTGACTGTTGTAAGCTGCCACCTACATACCTTTATAGATAGGGAATCGCCATAATACCAAGAGATTTGTCTCGGGCGACATTGATGTATTTCTCTCATAGCCGTGACCAAGAGAGATCCCACGCTTGAATCGGTAGAATGGATACTATTATATGCATAAGCTCGTCCTGGGTGGAAACCGGGATGACTATTTTAAACCATTCCTGGTGTAGACAATCCCCACGTGGACGGGGGTTAATCGAAAGTGAGGTTGTACGGGGAATTGGTATGTACCACAGTACATGCTGCTAGGTACCGATAGCCAGGTGCTGCACAGTGGTTGTCGGCTGCTAGTGCACTTTAGTCCGTCGGGACCAATTAGAAGTTAGAAAAGCACACCTGATCGGGCAGAGGAAAGACCCAAAGAAAACAATTTCCATCAGACCGTTCTGTCGTTTCGGACCAAATCTACATAGTAGCATCACCCGCGCCCAATCCGATTCATTCCCATCCACACACAATACCCCAACACAATTACTTTTTTTTTTTCCTCAACCGCATTTGCTCGACAACTTTTGTCAAAATAACAAAACAACATCCGGCATTGCGAATAACCACAACCACCGATCAAGATGTCTATCCCGGCCTTCGCTGATATTTCCAAGTCGGCAAATGACGTGCGTAATAAAACCCAATTCACGCTTCTCCGTGCACTTGGAGCTACCCCCCTCGGCTATCCTTCTCCTAAGCCTCAAATAAATTTCCCGCAGCTTGAACATTTCGCTACCGTCGCGCAAACGAGCAAGACGAAGCTAACCATGGCCAATATAGTTGCTGAACAAGGATTTCTACCATCTCTCTGCCGGCACTATCGAGGTGAAGAGTAACACCCCGAACAATGTCGCTTTCAAAGTTACCGGCAAGAGCAGCCACGAGAAGGCCACTAGCGGTGCTGTACGTATCTCCCCCGTCTGATCCATTTTGTCGACACGCTAGCTCTCCTAGGACTCAATTCCTATGCGCAAGCTATGCGACTCCCCTCCTATAATTCAGTGTAGCGATGGTTAACAATTGGATGTTTTGGACTACAGATCGAGGGCAAATACGCGGACAAGTCACTCGGTAATAATGCCACTCCCAATCAGTCAAGCAACGCGGTCACCCGCAAGCGCCGGCCGCCTACAATCTCACTATCACTAAGTGGGATCAGCGTGCCAGGCCCAACAGCCTTACCCCTCGAATTCGCTACTCATCTCGATCAGCACGGAGTAGAATTGCTAATGCTATACCGACGCGCAGGCCTTACCCTGACCCAGACATGGAACACTGCGAACGCTCTCGACACCAAGCTCGAGCTTGCCGACTCGCTCGCCAAGGGTCTCAAGGCTGAGACCATCTTCTCTTTCCTGCCCGCCAGCCAGAACAAGGGTGTTAAGCTCAACCTGACGTTCAAGCAATCCGCTTTCCACGGCCGTGCCTTCTTCGACCTCCTCAAGGGTCCCACCGCGAACGTCGACGCCGTTATCGGCCACGAGGGTTTCCTCGCCGGTGCCTCTGCCGGCTACGATGTCCAGAAGGCTGCCGTCACCGGCTACAACGCCGCCGTCGGCTATCTCGCCCCTCAGTACAGCGCCGCCGTTACTGCGACCGACAACCTCAGCGTCTTCGCCGCAAGCTACTACCACAAGGTCAACAGCCAGGTCGAGGCTGGTGCCAAGGCTACCTGGAACTCCAAGAGCGGCAGCAACGTCGGTCTCGAGGTTGCCAGCAAGTACCGCCTCGACCCTGTCTCGTTCGCGAAGGTTCGTCCCCTCCCTGGCGCAATTGGGTTAAATAACTTTGGAAGACATTAACAAGGAGCAAAATAGGCCAAGATCAACGACCGTGGCGTCGCCGCCATGTCGTACAACGTCCTTCTCCGACCTGGTGTCACCCTAGGCCTCGGTGCCTCTTTCGACACCCAGAAGCTTGACCAGGCCACCCACAAGGTTAGTATAGTATCGTCATGCCCTGTCAATTATTTCATGTTCTAATGAGAAAAAATAGGTTGGCGCCAGCTTCACCTTCGAGAGCTAGGGGCTTCCTTAAGCGGTGGATTGATTGCGCTAGACGAGTTTCCGGGACGCAGATGCCCAATACCCTCTCATGAACCATTTGTACCCTATACACACACAAGACAGGCAGGATTCGCATTCGGGTGGGTGTCTCTTGAATGTAGATTAGACCTCGGACGTTTTCATGCCGACTAAAATGGAAATAATGCTCGGATGGTTCTGAATGCATATGAATCATTGCTTTTTCTTCTCCCTTAACTCTTACAATTGTGACAATCGTCGTGTCCGCCAGTATAATATTTCTATTCCAAAACGCCGTAAAACAGCCCCGCCACTCCCTCCATTTCTACTATGCAGCCGCGCTCCATTTCCCCCTCCTATTCCTCTCCTTGTCCCCGGCACTACCGTTCCATATACTACCAAGCACAAGCGGTATAATGATGCTCATCACCAGTATGCCCCCCACGACGACGAACATGGCCCCTTCCCCCCGATCCTCGGAGAGGGGCCGCTTGTCCAGGTTGATCTCGTGCTCGTTGACGTAGGCGCGGCGGCGGGCGCGGCGGCGGTCGCTCCACCGCGCCGCGCGCTCGTGCGATTCGCGGTCGAAGTGCGGGACGTCCGACTCGTAGCCCCGGCCGAAGGGGGTCTGGCCGGGACCCATGCCGCCCGCGCCCGACGCGGGTCCGCTCGCGGTTCCGTCCTGGGAGGCGGACGAGGAGGAGGAGGAGGCTTGTTGGGAGGATGAACTAGAAGAGGTAGAAGAGGTAGAAGAGGTGGAAGAGGAAGAGGAAGAGTTGGCGGTGCTACCCTCGTGCGCGGCCCTCCGCTTCGCGCCGTGCGCGCCCCAGCCGCCGCTGCGGTAGAAGCTCGGCGGCGGGCCCTGGAAGGCGGAGCGGCGGCGGCTTAGGCCCGAGGCGGGGCGGCCGCCGGCTGGGTTGTTGGTGCTGCTGTAGGAGGGGTGCTTGTATTGCGTCTGCTGTTGGGCGTGCTGCGCGCGCTTGTGTAGTTGTAGCGTGTCCCGGTCGTAGGACGCGCGCTTCGCGGGGATCGAGAGGATGCTGTAGGCTTCGCTTATGCGCATGAAGCGCCGCGAGGCGTGCGGGTTGGAGGGGTTGTGGTCGGGGTGGTGGGTTTTGGAGAGGGCGTAGAAGGATCTGTGTTTTTGTGGTGAGCTTCTGCCGCTTGTGAAGGTGGGAAAGGGGGGGTGGAGGGGGGAAGAAAAGAAGGGCGCACTTCTTGATCTCGGTGGGCGTGGCGCCCGGCTGTAGTTTCAGCGTCTCGTAGTGGTTCATCGAGCGGTCGATCTGTTCATCGCGGAGGCGGCCGAAGCTGTGGAATCCGCATATCGACTGCTTCGGCGGGCTCGTTTCCGCCGAGAGGAGGAAGAAGGGGGTGATGCCGTGTAAGAGATACTGGCGTCGCGGACGGGCTACGGAGACGGAGACGGCCAAGGGGGATGCGGCGCAGCGGAGTGGCATTGCCTCATCCCGGATCCGAGGGGTGTTTTTGGTCTTGGAATAGGGTCCTTTAAAGCATATACCTTTTACGGGTATGGGCTCATAGAGTGAGGAAAGCAAGTAGATGATGAAGAGAAATAGGTAGAGTGTCTAGGTGTTGTGCCACCGACATCCGCGGTCGGATGAATGAGTGACGACATCAATGGGGGTTTTAATGCGCGAGCTCATTTCCACTTTATCGACGGATCTTATCTGATGTGGCGGTGTCCGTGTACGTGGCGTTTCGTGTAATTCCCGAAGTATTTGCGTCAAGTATCCTCCTTTATCCTGCCTTTCATTATTCTACTTTCCTAGCAAGATACTTCTCTTTTACGAGGAAGTCTTAGGGACAATACTAAACTATAGACGTATTATTACTTCGATCATGAGTTATGATACAATTCAACTCTATCACGGAATGGTCTTGGCACTCGGGACCTTGTCTGTGATCAGCCGTCATCTCGGAGATTCCCCACCGCTGTCCAAATGCCGTACAGGGGCACGGGGGCACAGGGGCACAAATAGGCGGGAATTGTTTGCTCAACGATTATCGGTCCAATTGCCGCCCTGCAATGCCGCTCTTTGCTCTTACTAACAGTCAGCAACTACAATATCTCAAGATTGGATAGGTAAAGAGGAAGTAGAATTTTAAGATGTAAAAAGCAATGTACAACGCCGTTCGATGTGAAATTAGGGATTGAATTCGCGTAAAAATGACTCAAGAAACTAAGGGCGTTCAATTGGGGCTCAAGACGGACGAACTCGGGGATGGACGCCAAACCGCCGTGACGCCGTCTGTGGGACCGCAAGCTGAGAACAAGCCGCTAACTCCCCCTAATGGAGGATGGATGGCTTGGCTTCAGGTCTCTGCCGCCTTCGTCCTCTATTGGAACACCCTGTAAGCTTGCCTCGAGCCACACCTATTTATCTTAGGTCAATCCCAATACTCATGCTTGCTACATAGTGGACTACTTAACGGCTTCGGTGCTTTCCAAACTTACTATGAAGAATCATTGCTTAGCACTGAGTCGCCGTCGGCCATCTCATGGATCGGTTCCGTTCAGGTCTTCTTCCTCATGGCCGGCGGTGTCTTCTTCGGCCCGCTTTACGACTTAGGCTACGCGCGCTCAATGCTCATCGCGGGCACGTTCCTTGTAACGTTTGGCTTCATGATGACTAGCATCAGCACGGAATACTACCAAATATTCTTGGCTCAGGGACTCTGCGTCGGCATCGGAACCGGCTGTCTCTACATTCCCGCCATCACCTTGGTTCCGGCCTACTTCACCACTAGACGGGCCATGGCGATGGGCGTCTCCGGAGTGGGAAGTAGTTTAGGCGCGACTCTCTATCCCCTCATCTTTGAGAGACTCCAGCCGCAAATAGGGTTCGGCTGGACTGTCCGTATCATCGCGTTTATTAACCTAGCTATGTGCTCCTATGCCATAATCATAGCAAGGCCTCGCCAGAAGTCCGCGCGGTCCAGCACCTCTCAAGGGCTAAGTTGGGCTTCGCTCAAGGAGGTTGCCAAGACCGCCGAACTCAAGGACTCGCGCTACGTTATCCAATGCGTCGCTATATTCTTCAGCAACGTCGCATTTTTTGAACCTCTGTACTATCTACAGAGCTACGCCCAGTCTCACGGAATGGAGGGGCAGGATCTAGCCAACTATCTGCTGGTCATACTTAACGCCGTTGCCATCCCAGGCCGTATCATACCCTCGTATATCGCGGACAAGGTTGGCGTGCTAAATACCTATATCGGAATCTGTGCTTTTACGGCGGTGAGTGTCTTCTACTGGATCAGCGTGAATAACCGAGCTGGAAATATCGCCTTCTCGGTACTGTATGGTTTCTTCTCCGGCAGTGTTGTCACCTTGGCGCCGGTCGTTCTGGCAAGCATTACCGACGACCTTAGTATCTTAGGCACGCGGCTGGGCTTCGTTGCTGTGCTGAAGGGTATCGGGTCCCTGATCGGACCTCCTATTGCCGGTGCCATCCTAGGCGCCACGGATAGCTATCTCGGTGTCCAACTTTTTTCCGGGCTTGCTATATCGCTTACCGCTGTGTTTGCTAGTCAGTTACGAATTGTGGTGGCTCGTCATAAGAAGTTGGAGAAGGGGAGATCTGAGAGCGAGAGCGAGCCTAACAATGAGTCGGAAAAGGCAGCTTAGATAGGTATAGATAGGTATGCTTAGACATTCTATGGGAATACACATCACGAACATCTTTTCACATTGCAACGGGGTTCGACTTGTTTGTTTGGGGATCATTACAACTGTTCCGGTAACCGGCTGGGCCGATGGAATATTGAATACAAGCAGGATATCAATTTCATGATAGGAGAACGGACGTGTTCAAACTTCGAGGTATGTAGGATAGCCCCTCCTTTAGGCGTTCCAGGATTGACCACAGTAGGGGGGGTGGATCTAACGTATCAACTCTACCTCCTTCACTGATCTGATGCTACAGACCCGTCTACATATATCACCGCTGAGATGGTAGCGAATGATATATCTTAATATTCTAAGAATTGTCCTTATTCTCTAAGAGCAGTGTTCGCAGTTATGTTCGCAGTTATAATCACAGATGACATCAAAAGCAGGAGATGCCAGCTATCACGGTTAGGCGTAAGCCTCTCTGTTAAGACTGTTCGATGTGTTAGAGGTCTAATCTATTAGAGGACTAGTAGCTAGGTAGAGGTCTAGTCGGATCGAAGTTTGATAGGATAACCTCTATATAGAATACACGCCTTGGCAGATTGCCATGGCGAAATGTCCATGCTCGGAGTCTGTAATTCTTGACGTGCTTGTGAAAGGATTTATTCGTCAAGGCTGGAAAGCTCAAAGATGCTGGGAGATACATCATGGGCATGCTAAACAAACATACGGCAGAAAGGGAGGTTGGCTCTAGGACCGAAGACTCCATGCCTGCATGGAAATCGCGACCACAGGCGGGCGAGGCCAGCTCCACCCGCCTAGGGTCACGATCTTGATTGCCTAGACGACTTTCAAGGCCTAGGTCTCATCTTGCCGTTTGTTTGTGTAGATTATGCCCACGATATATTTCCCAGCACCCTGAGTACTCGCCTGGATTGACGGATTATTCCGTGACCGTATCGTGGATTACACGATGTCGTCTAATTCGCCCCGGGACACCCATGGATGAAAGTGTCGTTGATCGAAAGTATATTGATCATCCCCATGAGGATGTAGAATAAGTGGCCTGTAGAATAGGTATGTTAGTAAAATAAGCGTACGGCGTTATTTGGATTTGGCAAAGGTGAGTACTGACCCTACCACCGCCACAAGTGAATGGTCGAAGAGGACACGCCTGTCCCCTAGAAGGGAGAATAGGTGCCGAAGTATAGACTACTGAATACAAGCTACCTAACCTGGGAGTATTCTCAACCAGGAAGGCGTCCAGATTCAACAGCTGTACCAGGACGTCTACCATGGACCCTTGCGCGCGGGTCTCCAACTCCGGAAGGATCTTCTCGACATGTTGACTCTCCCGGAATTCGTGGTATGAATTGTTCACCTTTAATCGGTAAACTTCGACGTCCTTAGTCTGGCCGACCTGTACTGAGTTAGTAAATTATCCTACATAGGCAGAGAAAATTAAATAACATACCCGAAGGACTCTTATGGACAGCTTGCATCTGGACGGCAAAGCTGTGTGCTTGGTGTAGCTACCAAGACTTGAGCACAGCTTTTGTGCAGTAAGCTGCTAGCCTCGTACTTTAAAAGTACGGGCGAAGGCAGGCCCGTAAGGCCGCCAAGTGGTGGCCGAGATGGGTGACGCCCCTAGGAGCGGACGGCTTATCAAACTCATTAGTGATGTGTTAAACAATTCGTTCACGTAGACACCAAAGAGAGAGAGAGAGAGAGAGAGAGACGGTAGGTATATGAGATTGCTTACCGGTATAAAGAACCGCCCATTATCTTTAGTAGAATGGCCCCATGGAGACCAAGGGATTCTGCGCGCGAGGAGCCATTGCGACTCCCCTACAATGGGTATGTCGAATTCCCGTTCCAAGACACCGACACCTAGTGAGAGGTGTGGTTGGACGGAATTCCAGGCACAAGCGCCCGTAGATGAGGACTTGGCTTGGATTGTTAAGGGCAGTTGTGGGTATAATATATCGAAGGGGCTTTGCCACCAACGTGCGTCTGCTTGTGCAGAGCACGAGTATAGTGATGAAGACGGGGGAGGGCTGCTTGTGGCAACGGTTGTGAAGAGTAGTGCAGTCTTGCCTTACTTTTCTAAGGAAGCAAGAGGAAGATAGTGAATGTATTAACGATGATGAATGTTGCGACAATGCATGTACGCAACGATGGAAATAAAGATATAAAATATTTAAGTTGGATGGGTTGAGGGTACGACAGCACGCGTCAAATCGTAGTTAGAAAAAAATGTTGTTTTGGAGAAAAAGAAACAGATTAGATTTTTAGGAAAGGGACGAGGTTAAGTACCTAACAACCCACACCCGCCTAGGCCACACCTATGACTGCCTGACTCAGCCATACGGCGACTGGCAACGAAAGCGACAAGAACCGACGGCTGTCATGGCGATACAAATAATTTAGGTACCTACCTCCCCAGACATGTTTACGCTTCTACTTCTATGTACGTTTTTGTGACCCATTAACGCAGTCCATCTCAACGACATTGCAAGAACTGCATACTCTCTCTTTAACTAGCAATCGTCCCCAGCTAGGGATTAATAGGCGAATATAACTTCATACGGACCTAGTGGACCAGACCTAGAATATAGAGCAGGAAAGGCACATGGTTTTACATTTATTCTGTCTTGAACTTGGTGTGCCAGCAGTGCCCTGAACAGAGCTTCTGTGGGTGCTTAGTTGTATTCCATCTACTAATCTCCGGCTGGCGACAACTGCCACTTAAAGAGATTTGAAGGCCGTACTTTTAAGCATCATAACAATATTCCTGTAGCACATGAAGCACGAATCAATTTAGCGAGATATGTCAATCATATGCCCCGAGAACTAGTAGTCTTTGATTGAATTGAAACTACATCTTTGGGCAACCCTCCATGATATTTAGAGGGTTGCCGGGTTCATCTTGGAACCCGAAAGCACCGGTGTGTTTTTCCGGTGCTACCCAGCACCGACGCAGCAGCTCGTCGGCTTCTCTGCCGACGAGCATCCACTTCACAGGTTCGTGAACCATGTGACCGATCTTATTTAGGGTCTCTAAGATCCAGAAGCGGCGACCTAATAATATTTGTATGTAAGTAACCGAATGTAAGAAGATAATAATAAGGGTCAAGAGGAGGGTAGGTTGACATACCACGACCATCCTTCAATTGGTATGTAGATAGTCCGGAAGCTTGTACTTGCAGAATGACATCTCGGAGAGTGATGCCAGCGTTCATTCGTCGGCCGATATGACAGATGCCGTTAGTCGTAAGTTTCTTCCAATCGTTGGAATTGCCCTCATCTTTGTTGTCCGTGAAGGTGCGAAGCATGAACACAGTACCCTTGACTGACTCTGTGTTGTACAACTCAATCGTGATCATCTTAGAATTTTGAAGTTCCAGAGCAATCTTCCATGGGTTCGGTGCCGAGGCACGCTGGTCGGGTGAAGGAAGTGCATAAACCCAGATACTACTAATCGTCCGGTCGCAGTAATTAAGCCAAGAGAAAACGTTGGCGGTTTCAGAGAGGACGAAGTATGCGCCGTCAGCAAATCGAAACTGGAGAACATCTGTTGCAGCTCCATCGACGGGGACGTAACGGATGTGATAGGGTTCCATGATGAGGAAAGATTGATATGTTGATAGAGTGTAGATGATTATGTGTGATGTTAACGCAAGAGTGGTTGTCGTCGTCTGATTAACAAGTGTCCAGTGTTAAGGTGGAACTACTGTTAATTGTAAGATGAAGAATTAGAAGTGAGAGTTGGATCAGGTTGTTAAATACCTAGGTAATGTTTCCTACCCGGGTGGTGTAGTTTTCTGCCAGTCCGAGCTTTTTTGACGGATGGGCAGGTGTCGAGAGACTCTCGATATTAAACATTTATTGGGTTTTTAGAATAAATATTAACATGACTCATCGAATCATTTGCTGGATTACATGGATCATTCTGTCCCAGCTGACAGCTGTCCGTAGTTAGACTTTTGAAACTGTACCATATCTTGTTCACTTGCATAGGGTTCTACGTACCTAGCCACAACAAGCCAACACTTCGTCGATGTACTGGACTTTTAGCCCTACTTTGTATCGTAGAAGTACGGTTCATCGAGATGCTCGATTTTTCGTCAGCAGTCGAATTTAGGAACCGTATCTTAGCAAGGACTTTACGAACACTTTGATCCTTGGCTTGCCGTGATGTTGGATGAGCTCATTTGAGCTGGCCATTTATAGCCTTGGAGACAAATAAAAGTATCTATTAGTTTAAAAATATGAAAGAAATGTTAGTAGTTTTATTGAAGCCATTTCCACGAAGGGAGATCTACCTAAGCCTTTGACTTATAGCACAGTAAGCACGAATCAATTTAACGAGCAATGTCCATCATATGCCCTGAGAACTAGTAGTTTTGATTGTTCAAAACTACTCTTATTAATACTTGGGGCAACTGCATTACCTCCTTGCCGTAATTATGTTCGGCGGTTAAGGCCCTCTATTATTTTAAGAGGGTTTCCTGATTCATCTTGGAACCCGAAAGCACCTGTATGCTCCTCCATGGCCACCCAGCACCGACGCATCAACTCGTCGGCTTTGACATCATGGGTCGTATGCTGGGCAACATCCACGAAATCCAGAAGCGATAACGTATTATTTAAATACGACGGTGTGCTCGAGGCGCGGAAGCTTGAAGAGGGTACTACTATGGCCCCGTTCAATTGGTAAAATACCGAGCCCGTTTACTATGACTACGGTTATTAATAGAATAAAGAAAAGGTTCACAATATTAGGGTGGATTTTATATAATAAACTAATAAACAAGGTGATGCATTTTTCATTGAGACGCAAATTCCTCAAAATTTCTGGGTGACTGTAGAGTGAAAGGGTACAAGCAATGATGACTGTCAAGAAAAGGCCAAGAAGACAGTTTGTACCCTCGACGTGTCCGTCTCCCCCGGCCCCTACTGGTAGAACCAGTTAGGGACAGAGACAGGTCATCTATGGGGATGGTGCTGTCGTAACCTCCTCCAATAACCTCCACCCAATATCCATCACCTAAAACTGACCAGAGGCAACCGTCCATATTAGTTGGTGAGGTATAAAGGCTGTCGACAAAGCCTAAGTGTCGTCTATCCTAATACCCTCCACCATCAAGCAGCGCAATTATGATCCTTCTCGTTGGGTGGAAGGGCGGCGCCACTGGCCCTCTGCAATGTTGAGCCGGTTGTCGGGCTCGTCCTTGAAGCCGTATCCGCTCACGGCCTTGTTTGGCTGCACCCAGCAGCGTCTCATCAATTCATCTGCCTCGCGGTGCATTAGCATATAGGATACAGGTTCGTAGATGAACTGTCCAATGGTGGAAAGCACCATGGAAGCCCAGAAGCGACGGCCTATTATTTGTTAGCGATTCAATATGAAAATAGAAAAGGGAGAGGAGGGAAGGTAGAATAACATACCACGGCCGTCCTTCAGCTGGTAGGTTAACAGGCCCACTGCTTGGACCTTCAGGATAATGTCCTTAAGCGTTACGCCTGCGTTGATGCGACGGCCAGCATGGCTGACGCTGTTGCTGGTAAGGTTCTTCCAGCCACTTAGTGAGGCAGCATTCGGGTCGTCGGTATATGTACGGACCAAAAAGACAGTACCGCAGGCCTCATTGGTGTCATATAACTCTAATGTAACCATCTTAGTGCTCTTTAACTCGATTGCGATCTTCCATGCATTTGGCTGCGAGTTCTGCACATCGGCAGATGGTAGTGCATATAGCCAGATGCTGTCGATTGTCTGACTAGAGAACTCAAGCCATTCGTCATAGGAAGCAGTAATTAAAACTACAAAGAAAGCTTGCTTTGCAAATTCAAATTGAACGGCGTCCCTTGGGACACCGTCAACTAGAACGTGTCGTGTATATGATTGCATCTTGAAGATGCAAATTAAGGGTATGTTTGTGATTTTAAGAAAGAAAGAAAGAATTGCGACAAGGGAACGTTGTTATATAATTAATCACCGTCCTGTCTGCCTACTGCTCGCCTACTGCCTGTCACCTGGTGACAACATTTTCTGCCGGGCAATAATTTTTTCAAGGGCGGGTGACGAGAATTACCACCTTGGTATCTTCCCGTGTTATTTCTTGCCTAATATTAGCACTGTTTACTGGATATTTTACTGAACTTCAAAGGGCATTCATCTTTCACTTACTGTTCTCCCATTACTGTTTAATAGCTTGGTCCTCTCCTTTATTTACCTAATATAGGAGCTTAATATAGGCCGTGAGGGGCCAACCCTTAGTTCGTGTACCTGTGTTATTTATTATCGTCATAACCTATGTACTTATGTTAACCTAGTTCTGTATAGCGTCGTCAAGGAACGTATTGTTAATAAACTCGATCTTTCGTTAATACTGAGAAAATTGGATATGGGCAAGTTCACGAAAAGCACTTTGCCCTTTGACAAGCTGTAATAGATACGAGGTAATTAAACTTACTCAGATGCATGACGAGGTAGGCCATTGCTATCGTTGACCATTAGAAGGATATAGTAGGGTTGCCATATTGCCATACAGATAAATTTACTAATGCAGCTACTGAAATATATATACTTCTGCAGTCAATTTAAGGTTCACTTATTCCAACTAGTAGCAGCAACGATAAGCTGTTTCCTTAAAATTTTGCAAAGTTCTCTACCTCAATCACGAAAACATTATCTCATTATTCCATACCGTTGTTGCTAGGTGTGGTTTGAGTTTCCCATGGACAATGTGCGCACACAGTACAAACACATACTAGTATACTAAATGCTTATTTTAACGAACTTCATCCCTAAATCAAAACATAACTAAAAATAAAAGCAACTAAGCCAAGACAGTGCCGGAAATTAGGGTGACTAAGAAAACACAAAATAATCGTTCTGTACCTTGAAAATCTTTCAAAATTGACTCATTAATTGAGCCTGTCCATGTACTCAAAAGGGGCAGTCCATACGGTGAAGCTCTTACCTAAGCGAGTACGTACCCCCAACCGCTTAGCAACAGCCGACAAGCTGCCAGCTTCCAGGATATTTACATAGATCTATATCTGGCCCGAGCTCCCAAAAACCCCCGACCCCCAACCCAGCCCCACCAACAAGTCGAAAATCAAGCTCGCGACGCCATCGCCGCAGGCGATTGACGCATGTTAATTCGTATATGTCGGAGACCTGCATGCAGCGGCAGTGATTGGCAGGCAAGCCTCAAATCTAGGGCGTGAATCTGATTGCACCAAGACAATTGATTTGTAGATCGATCGATTAGAAACGATGAGACTAGGTAGGTTGGGGGGCACAAAAAAGTACGTAGTGCGGTAGCGGGCAAAGATTTTGGGGTTGGATTCAGGGGCCCAGTCGTCATCAGCCCACCGATTAAATTCCCTTGTTTTTTTTTCTTTCCTTCTGTTCGCACCAAAAAGGAGGCTGGGCCAGTGACAGTGGGGAACACGTCAATTCGCAACCCGCCCAGCCTCCTATCAATCGGTGAAGTACCAAGGATACGAAGCCCAGTCCCGCTGTCATATATCGAATAAATTTCAATTGAATCGAGACTCCTTTTAGTTTTCCAATTTTCCAATTTCTTTGTCTTGTTCATTCCTCACTTCATTGAATTTATCGTCGTCGGGGAAAGTGTCTCTATTCTGCTTACTACTGGCTGGGTACATGCGCACCTACTACCTAGGCATACGCTGGCTTCCGAGTGTACCGCTTCCGCAGTCCTGTAGATTAAATGAGTCGCTCCGCCCATCCCACCGCCATGAATTCTCCCACCAGACCTCGTCCACGTCAAGCTCAAGCGCCACGTGACTACGACGACGGGCAACCAGCAATATATCACAACAGCGCGAAAGCTGCACCTAGTGCACCTAATGGGCCGCGTTTTGACAGCCACGACGACTTCTATGATTTCCTAGACAGCAACCGAGGTCCCATGTCCGGTCCAAGCAGTCTTGCCGGCCCTTCTAACGCAAACGCCAGCACTAGCGCACCATTGCATACGCAGCCCCTGCAGATGCCCCAGCAGCAGCAACGCTTCGGACAGAGTAGCGGCCCGTCAAACCAGAGCCCAACAGGGACGAGTCGTCCTCCGCTCACCAACTCGTTCCCGCCCCAGGGAGGCGGCGCTCCGGACAGGTCGCGACCCCCATCGTACTCGGGCAGCAGCCGTTCCGAGGAGATGCTTGTGGCAGATCGCACCCGCGACGACGGGCGAATCCAGCGCCAAAATGGGCGTCGGGGACCGCCAGAGGGAAAACCAGTATCGGGCCCACGACCCCGACCACCAACCAGCAGCTCTGCCGGGTCGTCTCCTCCTCGTAACTCGTCAGGGTACCCAATCAATCCGCAAGTCCAGCATGCGCAGGCTCAGTCAAAGTCGGCTTCCGCTTCCGCTTCGGATCCCAGCTTATCTGTCCCAGGCGCAAGCGTAGGCGCGTCGATCCAGCGCCTTAAGAGTCCCAGTGTGGCAGACTGCGTGCTACAACCGCTTGATCAGAAAGTCCGCGAGTACAATGACTTGATGAATCGCGAACAGGACGAGATGGACCGCCTGGATGCCGAGATCCGCGCGCTACAAGAGCGTCGCGCAGACGCCGAGACGCGCTTCCTCGAAGCCAAAGGCAAGCATGATGATTATAAACGACAGTATGTCGACGTCGAACGTGCTATGCGTGGGGAGATGGCGCTGCCACCTCCAACGCCTAGGGAGCAGCCGGCGCCGCTCACACGACAGCACACGCGGCCCATGAGTCTGCAAGATGATGACGATGACGATGATGATGACCTAGCGCTGCCTCCATCGTCGCACCGACGTATCAATTCTCAGCAGTCGTTCGGACGATCCTCCCAGAAGATGAGAAGTGGAGGCCGCTTCCGGTTCAGCCTGTTTGGCGACAAGTAATGAATGATGATCTTTCTGGTATGGGTCGTGACATATGGAGGGAAGCAGGATTCGTCGAGAGAATAAAAAGCAATGGCCGTGTAATTAAGATGGGATGGCCTAATGACTTACGCTAACGTCTTCTAAAATTCTCCGGTGTGTAAATGATAGGTTAATGGTAATGACAATCAGAGCATGTAGATGGATGGCATGGAAAAACGGAGTCAACTTAATTTGGAATTATTCCCAATCTCTCTTAGCGATCCATCATCCCGCGTGCTACACTCCGATTTATGGTCGGTCAAATAATATCCCTTGGTCGTCAACGACGCCAAATGCGTCAATATGTTATATGAGCTAAGTTAGTTCTAGCCACGTCTCTTCTCAACTCGCTAGCTAAAAGCTTGCGCGTCTAGAAGCCTCTTATACGACTTCGAGGTCCCTTTCGAATTCGCCAACGTGTTGCCGTCATCCGTTTCACTTAGCAGCAATGGCACAGCTAGTTTTTGACCTTGCCGTCAGCATGCTTGTTTCAGAAGAAACCTGCTACCACTCAACTCCTAGTACGCAGACTTTTTCTGGCTGGGAAGACCAGCCGAAGGTTAAGGTGACACGGGAATATAACAAAAATTCCTCCATGTATCTTAGAGATTCGGTACCAAGAGTAGTTAAATCCTCCCACGATTGCTCAATCAGATCGGGTTCCGAGTCGACCTCTTGGGTTTCGTCTGCTGCACTTCCAAAGAAGAGTTGAGTCCAAGCGCCATCGCGCCATACGAGCTTATTAGCTGCAATCATACCACTTTCATCGACCATTGACCCGATAATACGTTGATTCAACACGAGATCCCTCTTCAGTTCGCAATTCTTGCATATTGCGACGGGTTTGTTCGAGTAGAGTGGCATATTGCAACTGAGCACGTCGGTTGATCAGCGAAGCAAACGACAAGAAATAGGTCTTCAGGTACCTACCATTCGAGGTAGCAAAGAGTTCCTTTACGCCAATGTTCCATCAATTTCATTTCAAGAATGACCACATTCATCTTCCCAGTAAAGTCGACGATAGATTCGGGATGGCGAACGCGATCTTCTACGTCGGCGATGGTAAATAACGTTCGATCCGGACCGTTAATAGCCCGCTCGGTATCCCAAGTATTAGAAGGAAATGGGATATAGACGCTCTGCTTCTTGGCCATACTCTTCACCTTATTCCTAAGCCAATCGGCATCAGGAAACATTGGATTGACATCGACCATCGAACTAAAGCCAATTCCAAGTTCCGGGGACGTGCCTCTATTTTTATAGGTGGGCTTAGAAATGAGAAGGATTGTCTCATTGGGAACCCAACTCTTAGCCGAAGGAACCTTGCCTTCCCAGAGCTTCAAGACGCAAGTTGCCGTATCGTCAAATATACCTACTTCTACCATTTCAAGGGTCTGTTGAGTTTTCTTTGACTGGACTGTCCTCCGCGGCCCGACGCTTCTCACACAGACGAGAATTTTGCCCTCACCTAAATCATAACCGGTGGAAAGAAAGGACTTTAGCGTCATCAGCGCTGGAAGATATTCATACTCTTTTAGATTACACTCTAAAGGGCAACGCAGTATGCGATCTCCATCCGAGCCAGGATCATCGTTATGGACGATGATGTGTGTTGCGCCATTGCGGCCAGGGTACAAAGTCGTAGTTGAAGAACAGAAAGGTATACTGCCCGACGAAGCCCCCGTTGAGTCGCCAATGAAAGTGGTCCATATTGTGACTCTTCGGCCGAGAAGTAGCTGGTAATCAGACACTTTAATGTAGTACACTTTTACCTTCGACCTCTGGTTATTATCGAAGTACACCAATGCTGCAAACTGACTTACTGCAATGGCCCCTGATCCATCGGTGACAACAAGAAAATGAAAACCTTGGTCGCGAAAATTGTCGGCAAAGTTCACAATCCTCCCCGAAATCTGGTAGTTGTGAGGACCAGTTTCGAGGAGAGAAATTGGACATGTTTCATAGTGTCGTGAGGGTTTCCAAGGCCTTGATAGAGGGTCAAGTACTGCTTCAACCTCAGAAGACGTGAAGCCATCTCCTGGCTTTTGCGATTTCGAAAGCCCATCACTTGTACCCTGAGAGCTGGGTTGCAGTTCCCTGGAGTAAAAAGACTGAATGGAAGGGAAATTGACATCCATGTTGACGACGGCTTCATGGAAAATGTCGAGGAGTAAGGAGGCACAGCCTGGAAGGATACGTTCAATTTCGTAAGATGAAGATCCATTACATGTAGGCAAGTAGGGACGTAGGTAAAAAGAAATTTACGCATTGAGAAATAACATTGTTGATTGTTTAGGCTCTCAAACTTTATCCTATCACGAAATAAGAGCAATTTCCTTTCCAAGGTTTTTTTCCTTAGGTAGGTACTTATCATCACGCAAATTCCAAAGAACGCTCCTCCCTCATGCACAACCCGTAGACGTAATACGATGTGTCGCATGACTAATTGATGGCGCAGGTTTCCATATGGATGGAAGGGACAAACGTCAGACATCAGATTTATATAGGTATCTAGGTATCTACGTAAGTTGAGCTTAAACTCAATCGCTACAGCTCCTTAATGTTCTTGATTGAAGCCTACCATAGCGGCAAAATGTATTTCGAAGAAATCATTTTATTCTAAAAATCATTTTAGTTTTAAAATGATTTTGATAATTTAATGTATCTTTTCCTATTAATTTACTTGGGAAGGTATATACATAGGCTCAAACGATTTTTTAAGTTAAGAATCATTTTAAAACTTAGAATTATTTTATACTTTTGTAGCTATAAGGTATATATTTTGTAGTTACGGGGTTATTATTTTCAACGTTCCTGGCGACCTGGCTAGGACCTTGTATACACCAGGCTACAGCAATACCACTTTTAATTTAGAAGATTTTTTTCCCTTCCCCATCATTTTTGTCACTTTTTAAAAACTTAGAAAAAATTTCCAGGTTTTTTCTTTGTATTTTATTTACAATCATACGCACACCACCCTCGCATTAACATCAATACCTACTACACCTAAAAAACTTAGGGTTTTTTTCCTCCTCCTCCTCCTACACACATCAACGCCAATATCGATCGTGAAACACTTGCTATACCAAGCTTGATACCTAGAGCAGTAGCAGTAGGACAGTAGGACAGTAGACTGCTAGTAGGCACGTAGGCGTGTAGATGCGTAAACGCGTAAATCAGTAGATGTGTAGACCAATAAACCAGTAAACCAGTAGATCCATCTGTAGAACTGTAGAACTGTAGAACTGTAGAACTGTAGAACTGTAAAGCTATGGAACTGTAGAGCTGTAGATGTAGCTCGTCCCCTGCCATGCTACTAGTAAGTAGCATGGCAGGGGACGAGCAGGAGTACCAAAAAATAAAAAAAAACATTGCTGCCTACACCCTAAAAATGATTTTTAAGTTATAAAATGATTTTTAATTTTAAAATGATATAGATTTTATTTAACGTTAGTTATTGGTCCGGGCCATTCTAAACTTTAAGAATGATTGTTTGGTTCTGCATATTGCCGCTATGGTAGATTAAATAGATAGTTTGATAAGTCAAACACCCTAGTCGTGTTCCACCCCCATGTGGTCCACTTAAAAATCAAGGCCCCCTTCAACACTACAACAACTTCAAGATCACGTATCTCAACCAATTTTAGCTCAATTGACTCCTAACTAAGTAGAACCGACGATAATACAATCCTCCGCATCTGATTCGCTCGAGGGGTCCTCTAGCCCCCCCTCGGACTGAGAATCAGGGATTACAGGGGATACCTCTCCTAATTCAACCTTGACTTGATGCTGTGTTGCCCAAACATCCTCTATCCTTACAAACGTGTTATTAGGATCTTGTGTGACCCTACGACGCTTATTAGGCCTTGCTCTCTCCAGCTCTGCTTGTAGATATTCAATCTGGGATTCGTGGGTGGCGATTCTGACCGAAGCACTATCCAGGGCCTTATTTACCTTTTTGAACAAAAGACGGGCCGTTGGCTGGGTGTACACTGGATCCACGGAAGCAAGCTCTTTTGCCACGTTCTTCATAATCCTAGAATTGAAGGGGGTCTGGATGACAATAGAGGCTAAATCCCTAGTAAAATCGGGCCGGGGAGGCTCAGTGAAGTACGGAGAAGGCTCCGGGGTGGGGCTCCGGCCCGGCCGGAGCACCCACCGGCTGTTCAACGGCTTCTCTGGGTTCCGGGGAAAGATCCCGGTGGCCCTCCAGCCAGCCATGAGATTGTAAGGCTTCAGCCGTTCTTTCCTGGCCGCCTGGTAGGCTGTTAGGAATTCTCTCTTGCCAGGGTGGTTGTTGAAGAGCATCAAGCACGTGAGAGATAACTTACGGCGGTAGGTCCGTTTGAGAGCCGAGAAAACACCAAGGTCTAAAGGCTGTAACACGTGGGACGAATGGGGTGGGAGAAACACGATCCAGACCTTATTAGTCCAGCAGGTCCACATAAACTCTAAGGTGGTATGGCTGCCGTGGCCGTCGAGGATTAATAGCCGCCACTGCTCAGGGTCCTGGGGCTTAGTAGAAGGCAGGAAAATCTCCTTGAGCCACTGTAGGGCGATTGTATTGCTGGTCCAGCCGTTAGGTGACGTAATAAATCTCCAGCCTCGAAAACCTTCCTCGTCGTCGTCGGGAAACCACTGTTGTTGCACGTTTACCCCTGCAAATATAACGAGTGGATCTAGCACCCGAAGGTCACCGCTAATACACTCAACTATCGACGTCCAGGTCCTGCTCCCGGGGTCCTTCACGAGTAAAAATCGCTGGTAGGCATCACCAATCACGACGCCGTTGTCTCCAACCCCCTCCATTATCCCCATCTCGTCGGCGTTGTAGGAATGCTCGGGTGGGATGCTCGCCACCTGTGGCGAGCTCAACCTGCCGAAGAAAATCTCGATATTTTCAGGTGAAGCCCCGTTGGCTCGTTTATAATCAATCCTAGTAGCCCTGGCCATCTTAAGGTTCGGATTCCGAGCCACAAAGCGAGACTGCCAGTTCTTCCCGAGGGTAGCATCCGGGTTAAGCTCTCGCAGTATCTTCAGGGCCATCTCCCTGAAACGATACAACGGCGGAGCGTGGCCAAGGCGGCTCAACGAGATAGCCCATTCGGCTAGCTCTTGCTCCTGTTGCTTGGAGAGCTTCTGGAGACTCTCGTGATACTCTTCCCGTGTGTAACGGCCCGTTATTCGGCTCGTTAGGTAGGTACGGGAGATCTGGTTGTTTTGCGACGCACTGCGCAGGGACCTCCCCTCTAGGACTTGATCCAGCGCCTGCGCTGTACGGAATTGAGCTGCAAGAGTAGACATTTTAGAAAGGTGAGAAACTGAGGAATAAGATGGTATGTTCAATTTTGCAATTGGATTAGAATTGATTGAGCTATATAGGTAAGTTGTTTCGAACCTCGTCGCAGCTGCGTCTCATTTTGAGACTGGCCCACATGGGGGTGGAACACGACTAGGGTGTTTGACTTACCCAGCCACCATCGCATCACACTCTGTTTCGTATTTGTCTCTGACCATATCCTATGTTTACCAAATTTTGACTATCAACGGCCTTGCGATTCCTCTGGGGCTCAGTTTGGAGTGAACCTTTATGCCATTCATCACAATGAGGAAATTTTCCTAGATCCGTTCTCATTCAACCAGCAGCCTTGGATTCCTAGTGACGAGGATTCTAAAGGCACAATACGAGAGATGTCTTCTCTAGGGCAATTTCAGCTCTACGATGTCCTTACTTCATCCCATGATGGCCTGGTTTTGGTATTCCAGCCAAGGGACAACGTCAGCAAAGCATCTCGAATGGAATGAATCTAGCTTTCTATGGCAAAGGGCTATTCATGCTGCGCCGCCCCTCCAATATATGAAACATTGGCTTTTGATAGATCAACACATTCGGATATCTACGGACGTAGGATGCCGCCATCTCGGGACCGAGTTAAGCCACAATAGCTTTATGTATGATTGGGTACCACTTTAATGGGTATAGGTAGGATTTAATTCAGAATAACTACCGGTACTAACCTAGGTAACTTCCAATCTTATGCCTTTCTAGCTAGCATATCTGGATTAAATTAAGTATTTGTTTAGTAAACGAACTGCTTACTACATAATGGTGTTGGATCCGCTGCTCCGTATTAATTCTAGCTCCGGCAATGACTTCTTTCGGCTCTTCACCACCGTAAAATTCTGTGGTAGAGGACAATAGTCTTATTTGTTCTTAATAATCCACACCCGACCGATGCACAGAGGTGTCAATCCAATAAATATATCGACAGATTGTTCTTATGACTAGACTTACAGTTGCCACAAAACGACTTTGAATGCGGAACGTTATTTTAAATCTCTTCCTTCGGGTATCTCAATCTTATGAATTGGGAAGGAGGAGCGTCCGGCTGGAGGACCTCTATCTGGGTTGGCAACCACCTATGGATCGGATCCGGGACCGAGACATACCTAACTACACCATGGCTATATCTATACACATAGGCCGCTCTAGACTTAGTTTTACCATCGTCTTGTTCTACTTTTCTTGACATCCCTGTTGTTATTTGTTGAGGGTACTAGTCCATTTTCTCAACCAGACCTCAGCGACAATGCGTCTATATAGTATGGTTGCCACAATGGCATCAATGGCTCAGGTAGCGCTGTCAACCCCTTGTGTTGGAAACAGCAGTGGTATTCCTAAGCCGCTCGAGTTCAAGGAGTTGGAGAGTCGGTATCAAGCAAATATCCGAGCCTCTCTCGGCCTCGATGGATGCACAGAAAAAACGATTCGAATTCGCAAATCTTGGTCAGTGAACACGATAGCTTTCTCTTACGTCGGATGATTCATACAAACCCAAGCTAGACTCTAACATATGCACCAGGGACGACATTGATGCTGCAGCGAGGGCCGATTATGTCCGGGCTGTCAAGTGTTTAGCCGCAAAGCCAGCAACAGTCGATAAAACTCTCGCCCCCGGTGCTGTCAATCGTTTGGATGACTTTACCTACATCCATATAAATCAGACAAACATCGTACATATCTCTGTAAGAAATTATTTTGCCAAGGGATTGTAGGGGATTTATGCTAAGATATGTATCAGGGCTCATTCCTATCCTGGCACCGGATCTTCGTATGGCAAATGGAGGAGGCATTGCGCAACGAATGTGGATACAAGGGCACGATTCCGTATTGGGACCAAGCTCGCTTCTCCCAATATCCCACGAATTCTAAAGTATTTGACAACTCATCTTTTGGGGGCGATGGAGAATATCTCCCTAATGATCACGGCCCATACAACATCACAATTCCGGGACTCGCCGTCAACATGAGTATTGTACGACCTGCCGGAGCTGGGGGCGGTTGCGTACAGGATGGGCCTTTCGCAAACTTCCAAATCAGCCTCGGACCCACGGATAGACCATTTATCGATCCGACGAACAAGTTTGGCTACGAGCCGAATCCACGCTGCTTGAAACGCAATTTTGACTACCCATCTAGTACGGACTTCATGACATGGGAGAACGCGATCAAGATCGTTGGGGCATCTGACTTTGTAACGTTCTACTGGAACATGGAAAATACTTGGCATGTGAAGTCCCACCAGTTCCTTGGTAAGGATGGTCTCGATCTATTCACCTCACCTAACGACCCAATCTTCTACCTATTACACTCCCAAATCGACAGGCTCTGGGCTATCTGGCAAGGCCAAAACTTGGAGGAGCGCACGTTCGCGATCACTGGAAACCGTACCTTCTTCGGCATTCCACTCGATACTGCGCCGAACGTGCCACCCTCAAACGCTACGATCGAAGATATTATGGATTTAGGGCATGGATATAGACCCAAGATCAAAGATGGTATGCCTATGACCTATAGTGGAAGGTGCTATATGTATGAATAATTTGGCAAGATAAGTAGACTATACAATACCCCGAGATTCAACTTAAGTACCTAGGTAGGTACTCATTCAACAGGGAATTCACAGATGCATCAAAGATGAGAGTTGTTGATTATTCACGAGAATACATATTAATCCAGATATGGGCACTCTTCCTATTTCATGAAGGTAAATGTAAATATGTCACGGTTTAATTACCTACCTAATAATAACTTCTGAATAACCCACTTTCGAAAACATACCTACTAACAGTTACTACGACCCCTATCTTCCTTTTCCATAGGTAAACATCAATCCCATCACTGCCCTTTCACGAATTTGGCTCTGAGCTTGTAATAACCCCTAGATCAAGTTATCTGCCTATATAGGTACCTAGGTAGTATGTCGAGTAACGAAAATAGATAGCAAGTAGTGGTCTTTGTAATGTTCGAGCAAACGGTCAGTTTTCAGATAAACATGAATTTGGTGAGCCCGGTGATCCTTCAACGCAAGGAAAGATGCTTGCAACAGAGATTGCCACTCTCCGGCCTCCAATGTACCAGACCAATTAAATTGAATGTCATAGGTGTTAAATATATCCCGATGTGATACATATGTATAGAGGGTAGATGTCTCGACCTCGGATTCAGTAATCTTTCTAGCAATCTCCGCCCCAACTGCGTCTAAGTCATCGTTTATATCCTGCTGCTCTGGACTGGGGAAATAGGCGCCAAATACTATTGTGTCAACTGTGAGCGACTCGCCTGCCGCCGTTTCCGTGGTCTGTGACTTTTCGATTGGACGGGTTCTTGATATTGGCCCGTGATTCACTACCGGTTGTTCTTCTGGTATATAGAATGTGGGTTCGCCTTCTTCCGTCGCAAGATCCTCCGGGACAGGAGGCACCTTATGGTCCTTTTCAGTGGGCTGTAAGCTACTCATCTCTAATAGAGTCAAGTCGTAAATACTTTGGGTTTGAAGGAAGCGAAGAATGTGTAGAAGTCATAATATTTCAAGTTGCGTCAAATCAAGGTGAGCTACGCCCCTTTTATCGATACCTATATAGTTTGATGAAACCCAAATAGTCGGCAATTCATTACGTACGTTACTGTGGAACTATCTGGTTTAAATCTATAAGTTGCTATTTATTCACCTATCTCCTTAGATATATGCTCATAGAAACTTGCTTAGGTGCTACCTGCCACGGTCAAGTTTGTATACTTTTCCTAAGCCATCAAGAGAATGTTCACATTAAATTGTGAGCCTTTTGAAATAGTGAAAGTATCCCTTAGAAAAACATACAGCGTCACCCCCTTCGTGATCTAGTATGACACATTTATATGCAGTAGATTTTATTAACTATCATCATATCTAGGAGAAAATGACTCGCTAGAATGATTTCCATTAGTACGAATAGACATAAACCTTCGCAAATACAACGAAATCTCCAGGTGGTTTTATAGACCTTTTTCTTCGATAATTGCCAGTAAGCAAACGAGCTTAAAGCCGTTGATGAGTTATTAGAACGAGGTGCCTGCTTATAATAAAATCTTTCTAGGGAGAAGTCCAAGTTATCTACCTATGGTTCCCCATCTTTCACCCACACCTTCCTGATACAGCCTTTGCAAAGTCGCATTGCATCAATGCTATTATTGATAGCTTGCAATAGCTTAATTCAACGACAACTTGCTTCATTTTTTGTATTTGAAATTAATGTTGACCAATATCTTTTCCCCAGTTCTTTTATGGTGGTTCCGTATCAAACAATCTATGGAAGGAAAACACGACTTATATTAATTCAACTTTCCAACAACTCAACATAGGTACTTTAATACCTAATGAAGGTTTTCTTTATTAATCAATTCATGTTATATTCTAGCTTAAAAACAATAATGCGAATTAATCCAATGAGCTATAGATTTAAGAGTCTCAATATCTATCATATGGCTGGAGCTGGATACCTATGGTTCTACCTAATACTATTCAAGCTCTTGAAAATACACAGTTTATATTCTCACATATCAGACTAGAGATACTAGCACTGTTTTGTGACGCCTCCTCGTTCCTTCAGTATTGCGCTTTAACTAAGAACACGGGCAGCAATCAACACATACCGGAGGCTAGCCGATGGACTGATTTTCCGTATAGTCCTTTATTTATAAAGATCCTTACTTTTCTCGATTTTAGTATGCTTATTAGGGAGGTATATGATGATGTAAAAGACGTCTTATATGAGAGAAGTACCCATGGTCTCGATCGCTGCCCGTGTTCTTAGTTAAAGCGCAATACCGAAGGCACAAGGAGGCGTCACAAACCAGTGCTAGTAAGGGTCGCTTCTACTAGTATCAAGCATACCCATACCTAACTTAGGTAGGTACATAGTGCCCTGAGATGATCGCTAGCAGGCCCCTGGTATTCAAGATGAGCAAACTAAATGAATGAACCTTGTATCCAAAGGACTTCTTGAATCAGCGATATTGAATGGAGTGGGACTATGTATATCATTTGACGGGAAGCTAGTCACTTGCAAGAGCGTCTGACTCGTTTATCATATGAGTATCCAGGGGCAGAAACTATCATTGGAGGAAATATTTATGCGAATTTCCCCTTTTTCTAAAACAATCTATTCCAATCCTCTTCTATTCCCCTTTCGACTTAGAACTGAAGCAGAAAAACCAAGAAGAAGACTAGTATACGAATTACGGGTGGCTATCTCTTTGACTGGCAGTTGTCGCCAGCCAGGGATTAGGAGGCACAACACAACTTCACATGACCTGATGGACTAGACCCAGAATTATGGTACGTGGGTTTACATATATTTTTGCCTTGAGCCATCTGTACCAGCAGTGCTCTGAATCGAGCTTTTGTGGGTGCTTCATTGTATTTTGCCTCCCAACCCCTGACTGGCGACAACTGCCAGTTAAAGAGATAACGGCGACTCACGGACTATCCAGGCAATCAAGGCGTTGTCATCTTGACCGGAGCCTCGCACATTCATTAAATCCCGTGTATTCTTTGTTTGCTCCTATTCTGAAGTATGGGCGTCATGGTCTTCATTGGCCAAGTAGGCCTAGCTCCCAAACTAGCCTCTGACAAGAAATAGAGAGTCAAGTGGATGGATGCTGATAATCAATCGGCTCTAGTATTCTAGCCAATCAGCACAGGTGGGATTATAATACAATATTAGCAGGCGCTACACAATTTGCCATGAAGAAAATACCTCCTCTTGGTTGTGCAACGCAGTAAGAACAATGAATATTGAATACCGTCTACAAACTGCATTACCTATCTTGTACATAGGTAGATACCAACCTGACAGAGCATGGTTATTGGTACCGAGGGATTGGTACGCCGACGATTGAAATCATCCTTTGGCACTGTAAAATTTGGGTTGAATGAAGACTCGGAATCAGTCTCGGTAGGCATTCTATAATAAGCAGATAATCCGAGACATATTTTGAGACATCTATCTGGTTGTTGGGTTCGGGCTCTTTGTATGCGCGACTTTCGAACCCAGGGCTTGGGCTTTACGTTTCGGTAGCGGAAGGAGATGAGATTGCCTAAGCTGTTAGCCTACTCGCTTACATACGAAGAACATACGAAAAACAAAGGATCTTTATCGAGATCGGGGGAAGGAAAGAACATGAGATACACAAGATGCGCTAGACTAGACTCGACTCAGCCGAGCCGAGGCGAGTTATTTCAACTAAGCTCCAATCGTGGAAACAACCCTGGAACCTTGGAAACATTGAAAGCTTGAAAACGTTGGAATGTAACGTGAATCCGGGGGGCCAATCTGGGGTAAATAGGCATGGTCAAATGTGGGGAAGGACCTTAACCCCTGTCCGGTCCCAAGCAAGACAACGTCATTCAGCGGAAGCCCTGGAGCTAACAAAGTTTCCACTCTAGTACTCCTCAGTATCCATAGTACCCATAATACCCCGAGGTTAATCGAGGTTAATAGAGGATAATAGCGTTTAATAGCCAGGCTAGCGAGGTAGTTGCACCATAGTATTGACTTAGCGAGGGACAACTGGTTGTGCAGGAAGTCGCAGGTCGTCTCCAGCTTAACGAAATTTTTTCAATTTTCCATTAGTTACTAGTAAAATAGACCTAATAGCGGCAAATGAGAAGGATTCTCTATATGGATACATCCATTCCTCTTTCCAAGATTTTTACTGCCGTTTCTTCGTTTGCCATCATTTTCATTCGCATTCGTTCGCACCCGCATCCATTCGTCCTCCCCAATCTTCAACCACCACCTATACTCGCACAACCTACTACGCAAAAATAATGAAATAAAACCAAAATAATATAAAACGTATTACCGAAAAACAATAATACCAAGCTACCAGCAATCACCGACAATGTACCAGCCGAGGAGGGCCACAGTTGCGGCTTTTCTGGTCTGTTAGTTGTTGTTTAGCTGGTTCCTTTCACACACTCTCTCCCGATCGCACATCCACGTATACTTCTGCGCATCATACGCGGGCATCTACGGCACCTAAGCACTTGGCACACAAACAGCCTTTGTGCACGGTTTTCCATTTTCATCTCCCTATCGCCTCTCTTTCTCCCTCTCGTCCATCTCCGTTTCGGCCCTAATAAATTCTCATTACCTATGGCGGTCGCGGGGTAGGCGGTCTTGTCTGCCTCGTTATTCTGTACATGTACAATAGCTCAGCTCTCTCCTCACACTCACCGCTCCCAAGCATTTTCACTTTTGCCTTTTGCCTTTTGCCTCCTCATCGTTATCCTCGCTCGTCGATCATTTTCTCCATTCTTCTATGTGTTTGACCGACCTCCTACTTGGGCTTGGCTGAATTTGTTGCAACTAAGGAGCTGAAACTGAAGTTGACATCTTACCATTGCTATACCGTCGCTATCTCGACCCCGAGTTTGCTTACGGCCGTCCTCTCCCGGTCTGCGTCTTATACCTATACTTACACGGCACATCAACCACGAGCTAGCACAGTATAATTTAATTCATATTATATTACCCCCGTGTAGAATGATCACTTAGGAAGAACCATCGCCGCCTCATTCGGATATACTATACGGTTCACCTACACTCAAGCCCGTCGTCTCGTCTCCTCTAAGGAGCCGATACGTACTAATGGCCTTGCATAAGGTCTCTAGTCGTACCACGACATCACTGTATCGAAGATGTCGCCAAGCAATTTCCCCAACCGCGGTCCTACGATCATCGCTGTGACCTCCTGGACCCTCGCCCTAACCACTGTCGTCGTCGCTGCTAGGTTATTCTGTCGGATTCGTATTGTGCGATGTGTTACTTGGGACGACTACTTCATTATGGTTGCTTGGTGCATAGCTTTCGGGCTTACCCTTTCCATTGACATGGCTGCTGGTAAGGGACTTGGCCGTCATGATACGGATATCCCTGATCAAGATTGGGTTGCCCTGCGTAACTGCGAATATGCCTTTTCGGTATTATATGTAAGTTGAACGGATTTTATGAATCAGGCCTCTCAGTGAATCTAACCACACAGCAGAACCCAGCTTTGATGGCGACCAAGACATCCGTTCTAGTCTTCTACCTACGCTTATCCAAGAACACACAAAGGGTGATGCGGATAGCTTCATGGACCGTTCTAACTATCGTCAACGTAGCCGGAGCAGTCCTGACCTTTATCAACCTCTTCCAATGCCGTCCGGTCGCAGCAGCATACGATACGCTTACTGAACCGACATACTGCATTCCGTTGCTTACCCAATTCCTATGTTCAGCGCCCGTCAATGTTCTGACAGACCTCGCCGTATTAGCTTTACCATTACCCGTCCTTACTAGCATGAGACTACCACGACGACAAAAAATTATTTTGATTTTTACGTTTGCCCTGGGGGTATTTGTCACTGTAGTTGACGTCGTCAGGATCTATTACCTGGAGCAAGCCATTACTGTGACCTCTCCAACATTCGAGACTGAGAAAGGGCCGATTATCGGGCACTCGCCCGAGTTTGCTTGGAACGCATCACTCTCGCTCATGTGGTCGTCTCTCGAAGTCAATGTGGGCATAGTTTGTGCGTGCATTCCGACACTGAAACCACTCATCCGGCGCATCCTACCCTCCATGCTAGTCGACCCCAATGGAACTCGGGCATACGACAAAGGATCCTCGACGGATGGGAACGGGAGTTCTAATAATGCCCGACCGCCAACTGCTGGCCTCTTCACCGATGGCAACATTACACCACCTGCCCCGGTGCATGCCGGAACAAGGCAGGAGAGCCAAGTCTCTTCGATCGATTTCATGACCACGCCAGATATGGGCTTCGTTACTCATTCCCCAGACCCCCTTAACCGATCGCCAACTATTCTGACAAGCGCCACTGGGACCTTCTCCATGACGGAAAACTCGGTTTATTTCGGCTTCGTAAACATGCGTCGACCGAAAAGCATGATCAGAACCTCAGTTCGTGACTCCTTCAAGTATTGCACTGTGGTCATCATCCTATTCTTGCTCTGGGGATTTTCATACGGCATATTAAACCAGCTCAATAACGCGGTCTCTGCGGTCTCGGGCATGTCGACCGCCGAAACGATAGGGCTTTCGTCAATTTACTTTGGAGGGGGGTATTTACTCGGTCCGTTGCTTGTTGGCGAATGGATTCTGCGACTTGACGAACACTCCAGGTCCGGGAAGAAAACGAACGGTTCGGATCGTATCGGTGGCTACAGGGCAACATTCATAGTGGGGCTCTGCTTATATGGCGTGGGGACGATTATGTTTTGGCCTAGTGCTGTCCTTACTTCGTTCGCCGGTTTCATGGTCTGCAACTTCGTCGTCGGATTTGGCCTTTCGGTCATAGAGACCGGGGCTAACCCGTTTATCGTCTTCTGTGGCCCGATGGATTATGCAGAGATGAGACTCTGTCTAGCCCAGGGGATCCAGGCTGTCGCAACTGTTTTAAGTGGGCTTCTAGCTGAGAGAGTCTTCTTTACTAAGCTCGAAATGAATACTTCCACCACCAACACAAATCCGACGACGCTGCTGGACGTCCAGTGGACGTATTTAGCTATTACACTTCTGTGCGCGGCGCTGGCGCTCTTCTTTTATTACATGCCTTTACCGGAGGTCACCGACACCGAGATGGAGAACTCCACGCGATACCTCCCGGTCGACCCTAAAAAGCGAAGTTTCGGTGGATTACAACTTCGAACATGGACCTTAATACTGGCCGTTTTAGCCCAATGGGCCACCGTTGCCGGCCAAGAAAGCATGAGCATATTTTTTCAGAAAATTATCACGCCGAAAACTGCCATGCATGAAACCGACGGCCAGTCCATAGAATCATTACTTACTCCGAAAGGGCTTACTCTTTCTATTCCGAATTACCTATCAATCTCCCATACTGCTTTTGCTCTCTCGCGTTTTCTGGCGGCATACCTCGCCTTTTTATCTCCGACTCATCCAAAGGTCCCACAGCCACGTACGATATTAAGCATTACCACCGGACTTAGTATTCTCTGCGGTATCACAGTGGTAACCCTCCGTCCAGCGAACCCTAACCTGCTGGTAATCCCGGTAGTCCTTTTCTATTTCTTTGAAGGCCCCTTATGGCCTCTTATATTTGCCCTTGGACTTCGCGGGCAAGGCAAACGCACCAAACGAGCAGCGGCATATATCACCATGGGTGGTTCGGGGCCGGCGTTCTGGCCATTCGTGATATATGCGGTGACTCAGCGAGGTGGCAGCGTTCAGACGGCATTCGCTGTGGTCCCTGCTCTTTTCGTTCTAGCGGGATTCTTTTCCCTCTTTTTGGACTTGAAGAGAGATGCCCGAGCTTTGGTCGACGCTCGTGTCGGTGCTGAGAATCAGTCCAGAATACAGGATCGCGCTAATCGGGACATGGATCTTGACACTATCCTTGAAGCGCGGCGTCGAGCATCACTAGCTGGTCTACCAGCTGATAACGAGAAGACAGGCTTCTTCAAGAGGCTCTCAATTGCACTGGGCAAAGGCAGTAGTGCACTCCCTGCCCGAAAAGACTCGGACCCTCCGACTTCAGAGCACCGTGAGGCGAGCAGTGGAAGCCCTGGTTGAGATAAAGAGAGCTGTTGATACCTACCTAACCCTCGAATAAAGATCAATCACCCGGTTGTTAACTTGGATTCGCGCGACCTCCTCGGAATCAACAATGATCCTAATGATTTAGTAAAGAGTCATTGGCGGAGAGGCGGATTGAGAGGCACCATTCAGGCTCTACGACAGTGACGTCATTTTCACTTCCCGGCCTCGATTACCAGGATCTTCAATTCCAGTGGGTCCAATATGCTTACATAAAGCTCTTGGCCTTCTGTTTGCTTGAGACCTAGGTATGGCTTCGAGTCGTATCATACGATGCGTAGGGCCATCGTGACTCGATAATTCTGTCATGGTAACGGTAAGAGAGATCATTGTAAAATCATCTCGATTGATATTAATGCTGACTTGATACTAGCAGTTTGCTTTGAGAATGGGATGAAGAAACGTTTGATATCCACATATCTTAGCGAATAATTACGTTTGAAGACTGGTGGCACTTGATCCCCTACAACGTGGCTAAACATGTCAAGTCTCATGGCGTTCACGACGAGTCGAGTCACAGTTAGTGAAGATCTTCTTGTGCCGTTCCCACAACGAAAGAACGCAGAATAAACTAAACGTGTACTCGTGCCAAATCATTGCAGTACGGCGAGTGTAACTACTATGATATCACGCGTTACATTAATGGCGTTGAGGATCTTCATAGTCGTTTTCGGATGATACCCCAATATATGGTTAAATAAATATAAAACTTATAACGTAAATGGTTTATGAGAATACAGTGACCGGTTAAAGGAGTGCATTCCGAAGCGAGAACCGGAATTTTCGGTGTATCTCCGTACAGTATGTCCCACTAAAAGTTATGGGGACCTGAGAACGTGGAAAGCCCCCTTAATCAGATTACTGTTAGTATATGCACTTACTTAGGGATATCGTAGAAAAGGGGGGCCACTGTTGGTGAATAAGTTGTCGGACGCCGAGAATATGTAGAAAAGAGATCGGAATTTAGCTATCCTAGGCAGCCTAGGCTATTGTTGCAAGCTTACCAATCCAATCCTGTTAATGATGACCCCTTCCATCTTGGCTGCCCTTGTTCGTATTCTTCTTTTTCCAATTATCAATTCTATCATAGTTTCATTTTCTTATTCCTTTTCCCCCGTTATTAGAATCTAGACGAGGATGGAAGAGCAATAAGTCCTCATAATTGTACATTGGTAATTGAATCTGCATCCAAAAGCAATATTTGCGTAACGTAAATACCGTGGAACCGGGGGTCCCGGTATCATTAAAATCACCATGACATCTCAGGTTGAATCTTCTGGAGGTTCCCCTTCTAAAGATGGCCTAAGGGAGCCCATTGGTTCGAAAGATACTCCGTCCATAAATGACTCCGCCACGGAGGAGACGCCGCTCCTGCGGTCCGCGTCTGGTTCGGACATTATTGAGAGCATCTCGTCTGCGACCTCCGAGCCGTCTGAAGATGGTGATTCCCCTGATCTGGATACCCCGAATCAAAGGGTCAGCCGGGGCCGGGCCGTTGCTATCGTCTTGAGCGTCTACCTCTTGATCTTCCTGCAAGGTATCTACCTACCTACCTACCTACCTACCTACCTACCTACCTACCTACCTACCATCTAGCTAGGTGCCATGCTGCCTGGCCGCCCGAGCTCATAGATAGATCCCGGTATTAACTTCTTCCCGCGCAGCAACCAATATGTCGGGCATCACCATGGCGCAGTCAACCATAGCCGCGGACCTGGATTCGTACGAGAACGCGATGTGGTTCACGACCGCGTTCCTCGTGGCCATGTCCTCGTCGACGCCACTAGTCGGCAAGCTGGCGTCCATCTTCTCGCCTCGCAGCATGGTGCTGGTCGCCTCAGCGCTGTTCGCCCTCGGCTGCTTCGTCACGTCGCAGGCGCGCTCGTTCTCGGTCTTCATCCTGGGAAGAGTCATCACGGGCATGGGCGGAGGAGGGTCCACGGCCTTGGCCATTGTTCTTATCCTTGAACTGACGACGAAGAGGAAGAGGGGGCTATACGTTGGGCTGATGTAAGTACTTATCTAAGGACTCCGTCGATGAGAAATCATGTATACTGATTTCCACGGCTAGGAATGCTGGGTTCACCACAGGTGTCTCGTTGGGCGCCGTCGTCTTTGGCGGTCTCATATCCGTCACCGGCTGGGTATGAGTCCCTGCTGTCCCCTTGTACTCATGGCCTATTGACTCACAATACCGTTTAGAGAGCCCTCTTTTGGGCACAAGTTCCCCTAGCGTTGATCGCCGGGCTCGCGATTTACTTCAGCATCCCTGCCTCGTTTTCTTCGAGCCATCGTTCCAAAGAGGGTTCATTGCTCGCGAAGCTGAAGCGGATTGATTACCCCGGCGCCATATTCTTGGTAAGTCGATACTAGTATGGGTGGGTATACTCTCCGCACTACTAACCACGCGTAGACCAGTACCGTCGTTCTTTTTCTCTTCGGGTTGTCTAATAACATCCAAGTCATCCCGCTGCTTATCTCGTTAGTCACGCTCATCATATTCGTCCTGATCGAGTGCTACGTTGCCGCCGACCCCATCGTTCCGATTGCCGTCATTCGGAACCGTGGCGCCTTGCTGACTTGCCTTGCGCAACTCGGGTTTATGGCTGCGCGGTGGGCGGTGCTGTTCTATGCCCCTATCGCGGCCCTAGCAGTACGGGGTTTCCCACCGGCGGCAAGCGGCAGTATTCTCATCCCGACGAATCTTGGCTTCGGTTCCGGTGGGCTTCTCGTTGGCGTAAGTTCTCTTGTCCCCGTACCATATCCTACGCATACCTCCACTACTTTCGCCTATTATGGCGTCGAGTAGGGAAACCGTTAGTTTGTGACATGTCACTAACATGCACCTCAGTGGCTGCACATTCGCCGCGCCGGAAGCTTTTGGCTATCCTGCGTCGTGTCTTTTGTCCTCTTCGCCGCGAGCTTGTTCGTACTATCTCTGGCATCAACACCCGACGTCCCGATCGCGGTGTACGTCGTCGTCGTATTCCTCAACGGCCTCTTCACTGGCGCCGCGCTGAACTACACGCTCGCACACCTCCTGCACCTAACCCCGCCCGAGACCCACTACGTGGCGACGAGCTTGCTAGGCACGTTCAGAGGATTTGCCGGCAGCTTCGGCAGCGCCATCGGCGGAGGCATATTCGCCCGGACTCTGCGCGAATCGCTGGAGAAAGGGTTCGAGGGCATCGATGGTGATCCGGGCCGAGACCGCGCCGAGCTTATCCGGAAGCTGATCGGAAGTCCGGCGCTCGTGTATAATGGTGGACTTGGGGCCCGGGAACATGAGATTGCGGTGCAGGGATATGCCGGCGCGATAAAGGTTCTGTTCCAAGCTGCTGTGGTTCTATCCGTGATTGTCTTGGTCGTCCAAGCTGCTACGGGGTGGAAAGGGCCTGCGGATAAGGTGAAAGATTCGGGGGTTGAGGATGAGATTGATGGGGCTGGTGGGGATCAACGGCAGTAGGGTGTGGACTGCTGCAAGATCTGGTAATCTACCAAACCCTGCTTGAGATATGTAAAAATCCAGTCATTATAGACGGTTAGAGGCCTTGATTTAGAAATTTGGGTATAGTTGGTTTGATTTAGAGAAGAGGGTTAAATTCTACTTGGGGCAACCCCCTATTATTTAATACTAAGGTATGTTTGAGATCTATGATGTTAGGTACCTACATTTAATATGCACAGCACATGTAAGGGGCTAATATGGAGACTGCAGTCACAGATACTCAGATAAAATTCGTTATTCAATGTATATTTGCTATTATTTTACCTTATATGCATTTAATACTAGAAACAAAAGCTTTTTCTGTTGAAACAATTAAACACAACAAGCCTTCTAACTTTCAAGGGGAAAGAAAGTCTACGACAACTCAGACAATTACAAGGAGAGAAAATCACCCGTATGTACCACCGATTTTACTAGATCCTTTTCGTTACGATCTTGTTTTCTCTAAGGGAGGCTCGTCGCAACTAAAAGTCAACATCATCATCACCTACCGTGTGATCTACCAGGTCTTGTAGCCATCTAGCTTGAGCCTCATCGCCGATTTTGCGCGCGACGGCTGGTAAGGAGAGTCCTTGGGCCGCCCAAGTATCTACGAATCCGCGAGCTCCAAGGACAGTTAGCGGTCCATCGGCTGCTTTCCCTCGCGCCGACGTGTCTCCAGCGGGGACCGGAAATCCGGCTGGAGGCGCTGAGGTGATGTCGGCCATGATAGGTGCAGGGTTACCGACCTCGAGAAGATATCGAACGAGGGCCGGGTCATTATGTAGGACGGCATGGTAAAGCGCCTGGAGAGAGCGCCGGCAGTTACTCTGGACTAGAAAACTGATGGTAGTGTTGTTACCGTTGAGTCGGTCGCGAACGGCTGTGGATAGAAGGCGGCCGTGGATGTCGTAATATTGGCTATCTCTTGACACGCTGAACAGCATTCGCGTCCAATCCAGGCTCGGCTGCGGCAGATCAGCCAGTTGCAAGAGCAGCTCCTCGCCGAGCTGGCTGTTAACGGGCGCTCCGCCGTGAGGGGTAGCCGGAACTAGCCCTTCACCCCTATTAAACCTCGTGAAGAACCTCCTCCTTTCCAAGGCCGCGGCGAGCACCACCACGGCGCCCAAGACGCTCTGGCTAGCGATATTGTTAATCCGTTCAGCGGATATGGGCTCGCTCAGGCCGACGAAGTAGCGGACCATCTCGATCCCCCCGTTATCCAGCCCGGCCGAAGCCAAGGCCTCGACGACGATCGGGAGCGAGCGTCTTAGCCCGTTTCGGTAGACCTCCGAATCGAGCGCGCGGATGTTATCCACGATGCCCCAGAGCACGCGCACGACGACGGCGGAGTCGGCGGCGGCGTGCGCGTCGCCCGGCCGCCCGTGCCGCTGCAGGAAGGCCGGGTCGAGGCTCAGCAGGTTGACGCGCGCGCCGCTGAGGAAGACGTCCGGGAACATGAGCGCCAGCTGGATGCGGTCGGTGCCGTCGAGGCGCCCGACGAGCGCGAGCAGGTTCGAGTTCGTCAGGAACGGGATCTGGCTCAGATGTATGGGGACCCGCGACTGGAGGTCCGGGTCGGCGGCCGCGACGGGGATAGGCGGTGTTTTAGCTTTACCTTCTTTCGCCTTCTGCGCCCTCTCCCTTTCTTTCTGTCGGCGACGGGCTCGTTTTTCGCGGTCCCTGGCCTCGTTCCCTGCTTCCGAGGGCAGAGGCGGCAGAATGGGACGTTTAGGGGGGCTGGTTTTCTTCGTCTCGGTGCGGCTTGGGAGGTGTGGACGCGGTGGGAGCGGACAAGCTGGCCCGAATGATTCGATGTCTGGGATCGGCGCGGCAGTCTTGCTAACAGGGTCTTCTCCGCCCTGCTGAGCTTCATCTTGGACCTGTCGAAGCGTTTCTTTCTGCTTCTGGATCGTCTTCCGCCGACGCTTGGACTTAGCTTCCCGCGCCTCGATCTGGTCCGCTTGGAATCCGGCCAGCCTTTCCAACTCGCGAAGTTTCTCCCTGCACCGTCGAAGATCTTCAGCCTCCGAACCCGCTGGTTCGGGAGGATCACGCCGTGCTGGCGGTGCGGCGATCCATTTTGCGCGCCCCGCTGCTTGAGCCTCGTCGAGCTTCCGCCGTTGCTCTGCCAGCTCGGCTTCTTGTTCTGCTAGTCTCTTTATACGCTTAGCCTCCCGCTTCGCAGGCTTCCTACGCGGGGGGGAAGCCTTCGGGAATGGTACTTTGCTTGCAGGTATCATGTTGCTGAGTTGTCTGCCCTTAATAGAGATTGAGAACGTTATAAGTTGTAAAATTTATAATTATTATTTTCCTATAAGCATGGAACCTCTCGAAATTGGGTTTTTTACTCAGTTAACTAGGTACCTAGTTCGAGATATGTATAAAGAGTAAGAATGGTTCTAACCAGTTACTTAATTGACAGTTGTCTGGCTATGTGCTTTTCGAAAAGTTGTGAGAGGCATTGTCGTATATTTATTTTGGGTTGTGAGGAAACAGAATTATTTCGCTTCGTACAATTGCATTGTTCTCTACCCAGTTGATCCACCCCTTGGCTTTGTTTCTGTTCACAATAAACACATGCGTCATCGAATGTCAATGCCCGTTGTTAGATCTGAGGTATCATTAATAGAATACAAGACTCGGATAGAATTAATTCAGAGGAAAGTTTCCCATGTGCCAATGTTACTATGTTGCATTACGACTTAAACTATCCCCTGCCTCACCTTTATAAGTAGCTTATACGCGTTTTAGCGGGTAAGGGATGCCGTTTATGTGGCCCAAGGGATAGTTTATAGTGCAAGACAGCATAAAGACATAAGAGAAAGCCATGTCTTTATGCCTTAGATCTTAGAACGAACTTTAGCCTGGGCTTTCGATTTCTCAGCGTCCCACTTGCTCTTGAGGGTCTGCGCGTGTTCGACCTTTTTGATGAAGCCATCATACACTCTTAGCCATCCACCACCGAGACTAGAGATGTCGATAGGACGACCAGTTCTGGCATCCACAAAGGCTGCCGAGCCTTTGACTTCAGCAACTATGGCTTGTTGTTGAATCGAAAAGAGTGAGGTAGTACCGAAGTAGCGCGTTGTTTCCATGCGCTCCGGCCGATGTGCAATTATAAGCTGTGGTTTGAATTAGTCGGTGGTGACCTCAATAGTTGACATAGTCTCCCCTGAGCGGCACCTACAGAATCAGGATACTTGACTGGTCTTCGAATATCTAACTCGTATTTTCGAACGACGGGGGTGACGGTCTTGGCGAGGATCATATCGTTGTATTCCTGCTCGCTCAGGAAGTCATCGAAGCTTTCCATAGTACGATGGAAGCCGATCCCTAGAAAGTGCGTAAACCTAGACTGCTTGACGTGCCCGAACGGATCTTGGTCTTCAGCCCACAGCACACCGCGCTCAGTCATAGTTTGAGGGTCGTAACCCATTGCCTCAAGCGTAGCGATCGCGCTGGCACGAAGTGGCGCATACGGGTCGCCGGTAGGATGAGGTCCCGATGCACCGGAGCGTGAATAAGGAGAATCATATGCCGACTGGGATAGGCGCGAGAATCTTTTGGTATTATCGGCCATTGTGGAAACAGAGTGCCATCAAATACTATCGTAAATAATTTATGTACCTATGACTAGTAAACCTCTTCTATTCCATAGTCTCTGACTTATAGAAACGGGCCAGAACCTCCCTAGCCTTCTTGCCTGGGTGATAGCTATGAAGAAAGGACGCGTACGGTTCTACATTGAGGTGAAATAGCTTCAATTAGTAGACAGGTAGGTACGAATGCAAGAGTTATTGAAGAGGAACTACCTATTCTTAGCCCAACAAATGAAAGAAATGCATACGAGGAACTGACTGTTGGTGAACTGCACCATAGTTACTTGGGTAGTTACTAATTATAGAGATGTGACACGATTTTCCATCCGGCAGGGGTCATGTTTCTGGAACACATTGAGATGGTGAACCAACGCCGAATCCCCTTGCGTCAAAGGAGGGAGGAACATGCGGGTTGGAAACAAAGCAGGCTGACGGCTACGTCAAGCTCCGTTATGTTGTACAACGTTGGAATCCAAGCCAGCCGAGGCTACCTCCACCCCATTACGCCGTTCTACTATGGTGCTATAACATGGCCGGTGTGTAAGAAGAATGATTTTAGGTGGAGGATGTCTACCCCCTTTAGCCATTTGTTCACGAGCCTGCCCGACATTTAGCATCTCGTACTGCCCCTACCCCTTCATTTTCAATCACCTAGCTACTAACAACTAACAGATTACACTCTGGCAACCTATATCGATCGCAGCTGATCAATGCCATTCCCAGAAGATGGCGTCTGAAAGGCTCTTTGAAAACATCCCGTCTTTCCCTGACGACGTCCCGACGGCCGTCATGTCTACCATCTCGCTAGCGAGGCTGCGCGATGGGGATATGGATGCTGCTACTAATCTGTTTGATTCGGCCCAGGAACTAGGTTTCTTTCTACTCGATTTACGCGATGATGAGTTGGGCAAGGCTCTAATAGATGAGATTGACTCTCTCTTCGGCCTGAGCAAAACCATCATGAACCTCCCTGACGAGGTCAAGCGGAAATATCTGCATAATGCCCCGAAGAGCTTCCTCGGGTAAGTTGTATCATCACCTTCCACTTCTTCCATCATTCTCCCAGTCCCTGATGTCCGGCAGCTTTAAGCCCCAGGGTTATGCGAAAATAGAGACCCGGGAGCCGGACCGGTTTGAATGGTTTAACCTTGGCCAGGATGGCTTAACGGGGTGTGCACCCCTCCAACCGCTTCCACCGGTCATGCACGATAACCTGCCATTATTCAAGTCATTCCTGGGGCATGGCCAGAGTATCATTGAGACGATCTGTCGCACCTTAGCAACGCAGCTCAAGCTGCCGCCAGATTCCTTCACATCTCTACAACCTCCTACTAAACCCTCTGGAACCGTTATTCGGATCATTAAAGCATTCGCGTGTCCGGAGGAAGAGGACCTACGCACGAGCATGATCCACCATACGGACTTCGGCACCATTACCTTGCTCGCCAACGTGCTGGGTGGCCTGCAAATTCTATCACCGGCGAAATCACCAATGGAGGCGGACGACAACGACTGGCTCTGGGTCCGTCCACGGCCCGGTCACCTGATCGTGAACCTCGGGGACGCCATGGTACAATGGACGGGCGGGCTGCTACGGAGTAACGTGCATCGCATCAGATATCCGCCCGGCGAGCAGCGCTTTCTCGACCGGTACAGCATAGCCATCCTCGTCAGGCCGGAGCGCAACGCGAGTATGAAGAGATTGGCCGGCCAGGGCGAAGACGACGGAGATGACGAAGACGACAATCTTACCGCCTGGGAGTGGGAGGTGAAGAAATCCCAGGCGCTGACGAGGGGGGAGAATACCGTGAAGAGTAGGGGTGGGAAGTCGGTAAAGAGGTAGGTAGGTATTTTCACATCCTATAGCTGCAAAGGGGACGCGACTTCGTAACGACCTCATATATAACCGTGTACATCTTCAGCTCTAGCTTTATGTTTGCGATGTTCTTGTATGTCGTATTGGTTCCATTAAGGATCTCTTCACATTGCTGTTCTTCTCTGACCGTCCGGCGTATGGTGACTCCATTAAAAGTAAGAGGCGGTAGATATATTTTATGATTGTATCGGAAAGTTGGAGTACCTAATTAGATATTGTGCTGGATATAAATCACGTACGGAGAATTCGATTAAAAGAAGGGAGGTTAGGGAGGTTGCAACTGGTCCGGGGTAGTCCGTTCATACCCCGGCAGCGGTTCATGATGCAGGTTGTACTAGGTACCATGTACCTCCGCCAGCTCAAGCGGGAGCTATTTTAGTACTGTACCTTGGTACGACGTTGAAACCGTGAACTTCCCAATGTCATCACAAACCTCGGGTCGGGGTCTTGTTATTTTGCTATTTATTCAATCAAGACTTATTCCCTTCTAAGTTAATATACTCTACCCTTCTATGTGACTCTCTAATTGAAACCTCCATTGAACACCGAGTATGTCGTCGTCTGGGTTGCGACAGTGCATCCGAGATGTCTCGCCATACCTGATCCTCCTAGTCGCTATCAGCACCCTTGGTCCGCTACAGTTCGGCTTCCATCTTGTAAGTCTAGCTCTGTGCATCATTATCACCTTTAATCTAGCAATCCAACTCATGTATCTCTAGGCCGAGCTCAACGCACCTCAAGATGTCATCTCTTGCCGGGCCAAGCAACAGTCCCTCTCACGACTCTCCTCCGTTCTGTCTTTGATGTCGAAGTCCTCGACCTCCAACGAAGTAACCACTACCTCTGCCCTTCCCGACTGCATTCCCATGGATGACGCCCAATTCGCCGTCGTATCGAGCATGTTTACGCTAGGTGGACTGATCGGTGCTCTCGGGAGTGGCCCTATAGCCTCTGCAAAGGGTCGTCTGTTGGCTATGCGGTTGACCAGCTTATTCTACATCATTGGTTCCGTCGTCGAGGCCCTTGGCGTATCCATTGCCATGATGGCTGTGGGCCGCATATTCTCGGGCGTAGGTGCTGGCGCTGCAACTGTCATCGTGCCAATCTATATCAGCGAAGTGGCGCCGCCACGCGAGCGCGGTACCTTTGGTGCCATGACCCAGGTCAGCATCAACGTCGGCATCCTAGTAACGCAGACTATGGGATATTTCCTAAGCTACGGTTCAGCCTGGCGGTGGATTCTAATCGCTGGGATTATTATTGGTGCAACTCAGGGCTTCGGGCTCCTGCTGCTGCCGGAGAGCCCGGCTTGGTTGGCGGCGAATCAGAGCGTCACGCAGGCGAAGCGGATTCTGCAGAAGATACGTGGGAACCACTACGATATTGGAGAGGAAACCTCGACGTGGGGCGATTCGGCGGTGTCGCCAGAAGAGGAGGGTTTGCTCGACGACCCAACTGTTGGCTCCAGAAGAGATTCGACTACCAGCAAGGCTAGCGGCAAGAATAATGGGACCCTTGGCTTTCTAGAGGTTGTCAAGGACCCATTATACCGGCCCGCTCTCGTGGCAGCTGTGGGTGTCATGTGCGCCCAGCAATTGTGCGGCATCAACTCCATTATCATGTACTCCGTCTCGCTCTTGAGGGATCTCCTGCCAATCAGCTCCGCGCTGTTGACCATCATGATATCCGCCATCAACTTGATCACCACCCTCGCGTGTTCGCCGCTCCCGGACAAACTTGGGCGCAAGACCTGCCTGCTCATTTCCATCATTGGCCAGGGGGCAAGCGCCCTCGCGTTGGCGTTGTCCATATTATTTGAAACTAAGATACTGTCGGCCATCATGGTCCTTTTCTTCGTAGCCTTCTTCGCCGTCGGGCTGGGGCCGGTTCCTTTCATCCTCGCATCTGAGCTTGTTGGACAGGAGGCGGTTGGAGCAACTCAGTCGGCTTGCTTGGGTGCTAATTACATTGCTACCTTCCTGGTGGCTCAGTTCTTCCCCATCATCAACGTTGCTCTGAATAAGCAATTGGGCGGTGCAGGTTGGGTCTATTTCATCTTCACTGCTCTGGCTGCTCTATGCGGGTTGTTCGTATTCTGGCGTGTCCCCGAGACTAAGGGGAAGAAGGACGCCGATGAGGTTTGGGGCCGGACACGGCGACTTGATTAATGGGACACGATATTTGGAAATTGTTCATTTATTTTTACATATAATGGTATGAATTTGATATCTCTGGTTCGGGGCTATGGATCATGACGGCTGCCTAGGAAGCAATCTCTGATGTTTGATCATTTGCTCGACTTGCATTATGCCTGCCCTCACACCATCTATTACGTGCAGTTCGGAATAGGCAAATTTCTCTCCTTGCGCCTCACTGGCGGCGCTCCGTATAATCGTATCTAAACCGGCCATCCCCGCACACCCCATCAGGATGACTTTAACGCCGCCCTTAGCGAGAAGCCTCTGGGTGGCTTCCTTCAGCTTCTGTCTCACGACGGCGGGATCCACGCCGTTATGGAAATCAGATGCGTTCAGACCCGTAGACTCGACTCCCCTGAACCGCGGATTCGGATCTTCCCGTGCCTTTGCTCCTAAGAAGGAGTCCACACCGTTGGCCAAATGCTCCTCCCACCACTTCCCCGTCGTGACAATTCCCCAGGCGTCGCCGTCCCGGAGCAGGGACAGGGCGGCTAGGACGCTGGCTTCGAAGATGCCGGTTACGGAACTGGAGTACGCGCCGGCGCGCTGCATACAAGATACGAGGGGGTGCACGCTGTAGCAGGCGATTAGGACGCCGTCATAGGGGAATTCGCTCTGGTGGTAGCGGGATTGGAGGTCGGCGAGCACGGTCTGGCAACTGTGTTGCAAGTCTTTGCCGTCGTTTATGCTGGCCGGCGAGGGCTCCGGGGCCGTGTAGGTGTATATTTCGGTGGACTAACATGGTTAACTTATGGAAAAGGTGGGGTTTGTATGCTTTGTAATGAAAGGAAGGGAGTATACTCTTTCAGCTCGGAAAGCGGACTCTCCTTTGAGGTATTCTGAAATGCCTAGCTGAGGCCATCTCACACTTGGGCATATAATATAGGTAGGGTTACATAGACTCTGAAATATGATAATTAAGGGGTGTGCATTGACGTACATATGATAAATCTATAGAATCGATTACACCCTTCAAACCATCTGTCATAGCCTTAGACGAATTGGGGTTTAAGACCAAGATCTTGGTCGTTTTCCCTCGGACGAGTTCGGTTGACATGGTAGTTATTGTCGCTTCCTACCAATATGGGGGTAGTTGATACGGCCTATGAATCTTGTCCGCAGGTGAATATTTAGGAAAGTAATATATGTAGTTATACCCTTAATATGGTTGAATCCAAATCTGATCTTGAATAGAATCAAGTATTTCAATAGGTTATCCAATAGAGATGAACATTCTAGTCTAACCTGTTTCAAGTTAGAGATGAAATTCAAGTATACAGTAGATCAAACATCATGAACTCATAAGGTAGCTCATTTTGGCGGGGTAGCAGTTGTCAACGAGGGGTGTCACCTGACGGCGCTGTATCGAATCGTACCTCTTTAATGCAATAACGAAGCATTTCAGTATCGACCTTAGTGGAACCCGAAACCCCAGATAGAAAGTGGGGTAATCAGCCACATTGACAACGTCAGGCTGTCTCAGCCTCAATGGAATGCTACAACTGTACTTACCTCCAACTGGACCTGGTTTCATTAATTCAAGTACCTGAGTGAACTGAACTGACGAGCGCCTCAACTCCAAATCCAACCCCGCCATCCAAGCTACGAGCTGCCTGGCCAACTGCAGCCTACACGAATCAACGCCAATATACTCCAAATTTCATCCTTAGACGTGTACGGCCTGCCTCTCGTTACCAAGGGAGTTATTAAATCATGGCTGCTCCTCCTATCGGTCAGTAACATTTCACTCTAACCCCTATAGTAACCTGGAAGATAGCTTGAATGGATGTGAACCTAACAATGTCAAACTAGTTCTCGATGGAGGTACCGGTTTTTTAAAGGTCGGATACGCCGCACAGAATTTCCCCGAATTTCAATATCCATCTATTGTCGGCCGACCGATCCTACGAACGGAAGAGAAAAACAATGACAATGACATCGTCCTCAAGGATATCATGTGCGGTGATGAGGCGGCGGCGGCGCGGACCATGCTTCAGATCTCCTATCCTATGGAGAACGGTATCGTCAAGAAGTGGGATGACATGCAACACCTGTGGGATTACACATTCTACGAAAAGATGAAGATTGACCCGAGGGGTCGCAAGATTCTGCTTACCGAACCACCTATGAACCCCCTGAAGAACCGAGAACAGATGTGCGAGGTTATGTTCGAACGATATGGCTTTGGCGGTGTCTACGTTGCTATTCAAGCCGTTCTGGCTTTATACGCGCAAGGTACACATTGAATCCCCTGAGCTTCTTTGGATTCCATTTTTAACATTAAGTTAGGTTTAAGCTCCGGTGTTGTCGTCGATTCTGGTGACGGAGTTACCCACATTGTCCCTGTCTACGAGTCTGTTGTCCTCAACCATCTTACTCGAAGACTTGACGTGGCCGGTCGAGACGTGACACGTAACCTGATCGCCCTTCTCTTGCGAAGAGGTTATGCACTTAACCGAACGGCCGATTTCGAGACTGTACGACAGATTAAGGAGAAGCTTTGCTATGTGTCATACGACCTGGAACTGGATAAGCGTCTTAGTGAGGACACGACAGTACTGGTGGAAAGTTACACCCTGCCCGATGGTCGAGTAATCCGAGTAGGTAGCGAGAGATTCGAGGCTCCCGAATGTCTCTTCCAGCCTCACTTGGTAGATTGCGAACAGCCGGGCATTGCCGAGTTCCTGTTCAACACCATTCAGGCCGCCGACGTCGACGTTCGCTCTTCTCTCTTCAAAGCTATTGTCCTCTCCGGTGGAAGCAGCATGTATCCAGGCTTGCCGTCACGACTAGAGAAGGAACTCAAGCAATTATGGCTCACACGTGTTCTTGGTGGCAATCCCGAACGACTGAACAAATTCAAGGTTAGGATAGAGGATCCCCCTCGCCGTCGACACATGGTCTTCTTGGGTGGTGCGGTGCTGGCCAATATCATGGCGGACAAGGAGAGCATGTGGATCACGCAACAAGAGTGGGCAGAACAAGGGCCGAGGATCCTGGAAAAACTAGGACCGCGATAGAAAACTGAACGGTTCATGATTCGAGCATGCGATGCAGAAATTTAGAGTTGAACGATCATGGTGTTTTACGAAGTTGTAGCAAAAATGATTTAAAATGGTTTTAGCCCAAGGCGCCATCGTCGTTTTTATTTCACCCAATCCATCCCAGTCGATATATCTGTGTCTTGTTCGTCCGGTTCCTCTAGTCGTACGTTTTGATCGTCGTGTATGTGTAACTGACTTGAACCGAATCGTTGTCTCATACGTCGCTTAATGTCTCTATGAGCAGGGGTGACTGCGCCACAAACTACCAGCCACATTATTCGACTAGACTGAGCCAGACTTCAGCTCTTCGAACTTTCAAACGCACGATGATTGATGAGGCAAGGAAACCACGAGTCAATAAACGCAGCCTTTCCATTTCGCCTTCCATCATATATTACACCTCGCCCTTACTCTCCATTTTACGTTATATAATGTAACCCGTTATTTACCCGATTGCATCACGAGCTATTCTTAGTCATTTATTTTATTTCTAATTATTCCCTGTAAAAAATAACAGATAACAAATAACAACATTGAAACTGGACACTAACATACCTAGACGGCCTTCCGACGGGAACAGACACACACCACCACCCGTCATCTCCGTCATCTCCGTCAACGGGTATCCAGTAAGATCCATATCAACTACCCGAGACGTCCCGCCCCCCCTTTTTCCAAATTTTAGAAAGGTTTCATTAGCCAATACGGGCACATCAAAATCTCACCGTCCAACGACCTAATGCCGATAGATCATTATCGGCGCACAGCACTAAAGTAATAGAACGCACAGGCGTATGGGGAGATCCCGCCGGCTGAGAAGAGAGGAGTTTGACGTGAGAAGGAGCGAGAACGTAAGAGAGGAGAGCGTAAGAAGAGTGAGAAGATAGTGAAAGACTTGTCTCATCTCACCCGACCCTGCCGGCCGGCAGTGAACCCGCATCTCGCCGCGGGCGCACGCCTGATCTTTTTTCTCATTCAATCTGGGAGTTGGATCTGGTACCGCGTCTGGATCTGGGATTGATCTGAGCTGACCGGTTGCCCCCAAGCCCAACACGAGCACAAGCACGAGCACAGCAGCAACTAATAAAACGATGAGTCTCAGTAATCCTGCTTCGGCCGCGTCGGGACCTGCTTCGGCCACCGCAAGGAACCAAACCCTGAAGAGGAGCGTACAGGCCGCCTTTGAAGGTACGCAGCAAATGCCATGTTTCTATTAGTCGGTGTATCTTTATTATCTTATTTTTTTTTTCTTCGGTTTTATGTATACCGTATGCTGTAAAATCTGGCTGTTTGCTAGTTTATGTACTTTGCCTACTTTGCTCCTTGCTTTGTTCGCATTTGCCCAACAATTTTCTCCTTCCTCTTTTCGGCCATCACAGTATCTATCCCACACCTTGAATCGCCACCTGATTGGTGGCCTTCGGACTTATTCAACTTTGGCGACATGCTGCGCCGCTAAGAGCTTACCACTCTGTTGCCGTCATGTTCCATATTCATATATCTTCACTACGACTTTGATTTTCCCATTCCAATCCCTTTCTCCTCTTCCACATTAGAAAAGAGCCACCCTTCATCATATGATGGTGTTTGGAGACGGGCTCGATAATCCTCTACGGTATCGCCGAGCACGGCTACCGGAGGACAATAAAGCGTCTTACGGTCCTCCAAACACGGGATTCACTCTACTTAAGTCTTACGAGTCTAGACCAATACACCATACATTGCATACGCCCACATTCCAGCCACACCTTCCTCCGTTCCGTAATCAACGTACGGACTAAACATTTCTTTTATTTTTCCATATTTCACGCCCTTCTAATCGTAGTGGGTGAGTAGCTAATCTCGATATAGATCCTAATGATAGAGGTGGAAGTATAGGCTACCAATCCAAGGTTAGGGTCGTTGACAAGTATAAAGTCATCGGTTTTATTAGTAGTGGGACTTATGGTCGAGTATACAAGGCGCTAGGCCGACATGGCCAACCGGGGGAATTCGCTATCAAAAAGTTCAAGCCCGATAAAGAAGGGGAACAGATACAATATTCTGGCATTTCCCAGTCGGCGGTGCGCGAGATGGCACTATGCTCGGAGTTGAAGCACGACAACGTTATCCGCCTCATCGAAATCATCTTAGAAGACAAATGCATCTACATGGTGTTCGAATACGCCGAGCACGACCTCTTGCAAATCATTCATCATCACACCCAACAACCACGCCACAGCATACCACCATCTACCGTCAAGAGTATCATGTTCCAACTATTAAACGGGTGCCAGTACCTTCACAGCAACTGGGTTCTACACCGTGACCTCAAACCTGCCAACATTATGGTCACGTCGAGCGGCCAGGTCAAGATCGGCGATCTGGGGCTGGCCCGGCTTTTCTACAAGCCCTTGCACTCACTGTGGAGCGGCGATAAGGTAGTGGTCACGATATGGTATCGTGCTCCGGAGTTACTCTTAGGGAGCCGGCATTATACGCCAGCAATCGACATGTGGGCCATAGGGTGCATCTTCGCCGAATTATTGTCCCTTCGGCCTATCTTCAAGGGGGAGGAGGCCAAGATGGATAAGAAGACGGTTCCTTTCCAGCGTAACCAGATGCAAAAGATCGTCGATATCATGGGCCTACCTACTAAGGAGCGCTGGCCCCACCTACCCAGCATGCCCGAGTACAACAACCTAAGCGTATTGCAGCCTCCGATGCTGCATCCAGGCCACCATCACGGCCACCACCATCACCACCATTCCAAGTCCGCCGCCTCGACCAGCCACCTCGAGAAATGGTACTACAGCACCATCGGCGCGCACTCGTCGACGTCGTCGCCGAACTCCAACGCGACCCTCGCGGCCCTCGGCGCCGAGGGCTACAAGCTGCTCGCGGGCCTCCTCGAGTACGATCCCGAGCGCCGGCTCACGGCCGCCCAGGCCCTGCAGCACCCTTTCTTCCAGCCCGCCGGGACGGGCGGCATAGGCGTGAGCGCGAGCTGCTTCGAGGGCTTGAAGGTGGCGTATCCCCAGCGCCGCGTCAGCCAGGACGACAACGATATACGCACCGCGAGCCTGCCCGGGACGAAGAGGTCCGGGCTGCCGGATGATAGCGTGGTTAGGCCCGTGAAGAGGGTTAAGGAGGGCTAGAAGGAGTCTTGGTCTGATGCCTGGGAAGGCGACGGGGATGGGGGTGATATGGGGGAGTGGATGAGATGAAGCGCTTACCTAGGTTATGAACGCATAGTGTTGATGTTCGCTTAGTTTAACACGGAGTGTAGATTCGGCTTAGCTTATGATGGCGTATTTGGCATTATTACTTTGAGGAGTTGGGCATGTCATTAATTAGGAACTGATATGGAGTAAGGCGATAAGGCATAGCATAGCATGGCATGGTATAGCATTACGTCGCATTGAATTGACATTAATGCCGTCTTCTCTACAGGCTTAGGCACTGAAGCGATCACTGGCATTGCAAAATTCAAAATCCATGGACACTCTAATGCTATAATCTATTGTGTCCAACATGCCGTACCTATCACTACAGCCTAAGATTCGATTCTATTTACCTATGTAGTTATCGATCTTTGCAGCCATCCATATTCCACCTTTTCCATCTAACCTATCCTCATCTCACTGAGAAGCGAAGACAACGAAATACGTATATACCTCGCTTCGCCTCACATTCTTCCCTCGAGCAATCAGCAAAGGCCCTTCGATATTACAATATTACAGTATTAATATGTATGTATCTATGTGTACAAAACATGGTACTACCTAGTGTCAAGATAAAAATAAACAAAAACCCGCTCCCGCCAAAACCGCCTAGATGTGCCGCTCCCGTTCGTGTCGTAAAAAAAGCAAGTCAGTATGATGACGATGATATTGTATGATATGTATGGGGTAGATTTCGTGACCAAGAGACAAAAAAGCAAAACATTGGATTGGATATGCGTAGGGAAAAGGGGAGGGGGGCTGGACTTCAATATCGAGGGGCCCTGGGTATATCCACTTTCGCTTCACCAGCTATCGTTGCCCGATCGAGTCCGCGTATATGGACGTATTGACTATGGCAATCTATTGCAGCCCGTACTTCGTTCACCTCCTTATCCCTCTCCCCCTTTTTACTTCCTTCGCACGGGGCAACTGACAAGACTAAAGATTTGGGGGGCTGACATATAGGAGTATGTGGTGGAAAACCGCTGGACTTCTATCGCGTGGCTGCCCCCCATAACCACACGACCCCCCTAATAGTAAAAGCTCAACTCGCACCACACATTGGACCCCCAACGCAGACAAGTCCCTTTATTTTATCGTATCGTGCCGAAAGGATCTCAAATCCGAACCAAATTTTTCTTCGTATTATTAAGAGCCGTAACAGACTATGTGCGAGTCGAACAGACGAATTGCGGCTCGACCACCAAATTGACCCACGCTCGCGCTCACGCCCCCGTTGGCTCTTCGCGACGCAGTTATTCTAAATCAAACAGCAAACAAGGGTATCAAGGGAACAGCAGAGAATTAAGAAGGCCTACTTCTTGGGGGGTGTAGGGGGAACCTTGACATTGTTCGATAGCCATGCCAGACCTTCGAGCAGACCCTCTCCCGACATGGCACAGCTGGGAGCCACGTTCCAGATCTTGTCCTTCAAAGCGGGGAGTTGTAGAGCATCGGTTACTTCCTGGGGACTCATAGCTGCGGAAAGTGTTAGCAATGCTCTCTTATTCCTCCTAGCGCGGTGGAGACTGGTCGAAACATACCATCCTTGATATCCTGCTTGTTCGCGAATACCAATAGCAAGCTGTCCTTCATCTCCCTGTCGTTGATAATGCGGTGTAGTTCTTGTTTGGCCTCGGCCATTCGTGCGCGGTCAGAAGAGTCGACGACGAAGATGAGACCTTGGGTTCCTATTTGCATGTTGACATCAGTGTTTATACTTTTCGTGATTGTTAAATAGCTAGGTGAGTATGCCGTGTTGCCGTGTTCGTGCGCCCACCGTTCGTCTACCGATCCATCCGCAAGTCAACTCCATGGAAGACCTCGCCCACGAACTGGCACGGCGATTAGTGAAAGAACGATTTGCTACTCACCGCTAAAATAATGTCTCCATAAAGGTCGGATCTTGTCTTGACCACCAACATCCCAGACGTTGAACTTGACATTCTTGTATGTGACCGTTTCGACGTTGAAGCCGACTGTAGGAATAGTAGTGACGTCCTGGCCGAGCTTCAGCTTGTACAGAATCGTGGTCTTGCCGGCGGCGTCGAGACCCAACATCAGCAATCGCATTTCCTTAGATCCGAAGATCTTGCCCATCATCTTGGATAGTTGGCCCCCCATCTTGATATTGGTAGTTGGTTGGTTGCGGTTAGGGGAGATTCTGCAAAGGTCGATCGGAATAGGTGAGTTATTCTAGGAAGTCGGGTCACGTCGTGCACTTAGGTCCCAAGTGGATATTATATCGCCGGGGTGATTGTCATGAAAGTCTGGAGGGAGGGAGGGTGGTAGGTAGAGCGGTGATTTGCAAAGCCCAACGCGTAACTATTGGCTACCGCAATTTCTTGTAAACGTAACTAGAGCCGCCGCGTTTTTGGTGTAGTGTGTGGTCGAAGGAAATCGTGAGATATATTTGCAGTACCGACGCAAAAGGGTGTTGCAGTGCTCCGTTGTGAGGATGAATAAAAATAGATAAAAACTACAATTTCCGAGATTGACACATGCAACGACGAATGAGTGGAAGAAGAATAGGGAGATTAAAAAAAAAAGAGTGAGTAAGAACAAGGGGAGGAAAAAATAGTTCGTCGTGTCGATTTCCAAATTAGAAGTTTAATGAAACATTAAAAATACGCCAGGACCCTCATCAAATGTTTCAATCTCCGCTACTCCCAGGCGGGTACAAAAACCATTACAGTGACCGCAGCACCTAAAGCTGCTACATGTAAGGGCTCACACGCGCTACAGTATCACGCTAGGAAACGCGCTGGGTGCCCAATAAGGTTAGACGGCCGGTTTCCCCTGACGGGTAGACAGGTACCTGTAAAAAGGCTGATAAGCGGGTAAGCACGGAGAATAAACGCTTAGGCCATTTCGATCAATCTCCTATCAAGCAATCATCGCAATCATCTTAAAAAGGGGGGCACATAGATCTATCTATATCAACTTACCTACGTATATGTGTATACCTTAGGCGGGTACCTACTTCTAAAAGGGACACCAGTTCGTAATGTAAACAGTCAGGTTTCTAATCTTGTCTAGGACGTAGCTAGAGCTGAAGGACTAGATGAATTGTCAGACAACACTAGGTAGTTCAAAGGAATATTGTAGATCAACTGTCAACTACCTACCTACCCCAGGTATTTTTAGGATATCTCGATGACGCAAAGCATCTAGGGTAAGGAGAATTAAGTGTAATTTTTCCAGGCCCAGTAGGCTCAAATCAGTCGTGGCCGTCCATAATACTTCGCCATTAAGTACAATAAGATTTGCACCTCCTTTTTGTTTGAAGCAAACCTCATAAGGATATTCCCAGACGCAATCCCTGGCTCGACCGACATTCTCTTGCGTAGCTTTGGTTATAGCGACGCGCCGTTACTGTGATCTTCAACCTCGCAGAACGCCTTGAAGGTCGTAAACGAATCATCCGGACCACCTTCAGATTCTAGTACCAACTCCGCGGTGGCGCCAACAAAGAAGACATATCCTTCCTTGATTTCCTCCGTCTTAGGCCCAACCGTGATCTTACCCTTGCCCCCGGTACAGATGACGATGCTTGGTCCATCGAGAGGGTCGAAAGTAGCTTTCGATTTATCACCGTTGAGGACCGTTCTGATGACACTGAACTCGTCGATCGGCGGATCATACAGAGTTGCATCCGAGCCAGAGCTGTAAGCGGTACGGTTGAGCACGACGTATGGGTACTCAGTCGGCTCCATCTTCTGCTCCTCGATAGGGGCATAGTTGTAAGTGAGCAGATCAACTAAGGTCTGGACATCCTTGAACTTTGGCGTAAATCCTGCTCGAACGACATTGTCACTTGCTGCCATACACTCAATGATATCTCCCGATACGTAGGCGTGGATGTCATCTGCCTTAAGGAAGAGAGCTTCACCGGGAGAAAGCTTGACGAAGTTAAGGAAGAATAGGACGAAGAGGCCAATGTCATCAGGGAATTGCTTGTTCAACCGAGCCACTAACTCAGATAGGACAGCTCCGCTAGTCGACTCAACTCCACCATCCGCGAATTCGGCTCCTTTACTCTCGGCGTCTGAAACTAGCGCTTTAGAAGCCGAGGCCACGTCTTCCTGGGAAGAGTTCATGAGAGCGGCAAAGGCAGACTGTAGCGCTCTCTTATTTTGCGTTTTGGATTCAGATGAATCATCACTCTCCTGGCCTCGAACCGTGGCGATGAAAGCTTTTGCAGCATCTTCACCCACTAATTGTCGCAGAGCGGGCACCGATGATAGAAAATGAGCAATTTCGGCGAGCGGGCGGAATCCACATAGACCTTCGAAATCAGTTATGGCAATGGCCATCTCGGGTTTGTGGTTGTCGTCGGGGTAGTTTCTTGGATCTCTGGCATGCAATTGCTCGGCAAGCTTCTTGTTGGGATGGGCTTGAATGGAGAGGGCTTTGTTTATGGAAAGCACCTTGAAGAGGAAGGGTAGCTTGGTGCCATATCTCGCCCTCACTGACGGTGCTAGAAGCATCTGATTCTCCTCAACCAAGTCAAGTAGGGTCCGGCCAGACTGGAGGTCTTTGGACGGATTCGAAGGATGCGTGCCCATCCATAACTGTCAACACAAAGTCCCTCAATATTAGCGATCAGACTGCTTAGATCTCAAGCAGTAACAGACGCACCTCGGCGTATGGCTTGTCTGACTGGATGCTCAAAGTATCTGAGGGCGTTGCTGCGGCAAACTTTGCTGCAGCAGAATCAGATCCAATCTTGCCCCAGTCATAGGAGTTCACTCCACATTGGAGTCTTATCAAAGGGACGGGCAACACCATTCTTGATGAAGTTTCGAAAGCTGCGCTCGGTATGTAGAATTCTTCGATTGAGTCGTGGTCGTGTTTGGGATATGACTCCGTATGGTATTAACTCCACAAATATAGGTATAGGTAGTAGATACCGAATTTAGGAGAAATACAAATTTACTCTACTTGTACGTACTCTCTATCGTGTTGTAGTTTCGTCGTGGACATATGAAAGCATCGAATTAAAGAGGTGAGCAAATCAAATCTTACATAATGTAACGAAATGTTAAAAGCTCAAGATGCGGGGCGTTACTACCCCGCCAAGCTACCGACATTCCATCATAGCCCCACATGAAATCTTCAAAGTTCAATCTGGCAGTCTGACTGCTTAGGTAATCACAAATGACCCCTGAGGTTTCACAGACCACTTTCAAGCCACAGTTGACGGACTGAACTTCAATTGGCGCCACTGAGCATCATAAACAACGTTCATGAGAGGAATCACTCGCTTTTAGGGTTAAGATGATTACACTGTCATCGATTAGAGAAAACATTAGATACGCCATGAAGCCTTTGCTCTCGGGCCTTTCCAATGCTTTTAAATCATCCTTGCTATTATAAAAGGCGACCTTGTCGTGGCTTCCCATTTACTTATGGTACATATCATTCATAATCGCTTTGGTTATACCTGCCTTCTTTTTTAGAATATCGGCTTCAGCCTTCACCCTTCATCGCTCTTTCCATCGCCAAGTGACTTCAAGTCGTCGCCACCTCTCCTCCCCCTTGGCCCAATTAATTAGTAGGTAATTCATTCCTAGCCCAATCTTCCCTGCAATTTGTTTACCTTATAGTAAGAAATTCATCTTTTTCTTTTCTTTTCAACACACGTTTTCAAGGTAGATACATATCTAGATATATACGTGCATATAGCTCGGGTATACTGTTTGGAAAAACAACGAACTGCATTCATTGTCTATTCACTTTCCAGTACCGTCTCTTCACTGCCACCAAGATGGGGACTGACAAGAAGACTAAGAGAAACTTGAAGAGGCTTACCAATTCACTTGGTCCAGCCTGGGATCCTCCGATTAGATCTCGCAGGGCCTCAGGGAGTACAACACCTGCTAGAGACCTATCTGAGCCTGTTGATCCTACAGAATCCAAGCCTAGAAATACACCTACTGCTTCCAATATAAAAAAGGACAGCCCGGCCGAGATGTCTTCCAGAGGAAGCCAACGCAGGGGCCCAAATCGCAACAGCGAGATCGGCGAACATGGAGAGGAGTTAGGAATGTGGAAGGATGTTAAGGAAAAGGTCCCCGGCGTCGCTGAGACGTTCAACGAGAGTAGTCAAAATGTCATAGACATTCGCAATCAAGAAAAGCTCATGGCAGAGAAAAAGGATAACGGCAGTAAGTTCTGTTTTTGCTTTCACTTTATTCGTCTTTCATTATGTACTAGATGTTTACCTTGATATTGATTATAATTAACTGTGTCAGCTCTCACGGCCGAGGATCATAATGAACTTGACAGGCTCTGCCGTAAGGGAGTAAAGCTTAATGAATTGGCCAGCCAAAACATCATGGAAACGATAGAAAAGCTCAAGGTATTGCGTGCCGTGCAGAAGGCCAAGGAGGATCAGCAGGAAGCAAACACTTCCCGAGCAGCTGCTCAGCGGGCCAAGGAATCGGCAGCCGCTGCGTCCTCCTTATACGACTTTGACGGAGCCGGCGACTCCCCTGTTCCATCCCCCAACCCTGCTTTACCTCGTCGCATGGGTGGCGGTAGCAAGGGTGACCGTGACTCGGTACCGCCTCGACTAGACCGCTCTACTCCGGCAGCTAAGGCGGGTAGTGCCGAGCCGCAGTCCGGATCGGCATCCAGTACTAGTCGGTCTAAGCAGACATTTGCCAAGGACGACGAGGTAGCATTCAAACCGAAGCCGCAGAATAATGAACAGACGGACTGGATACTAGGCATAGTCCAAGATGTACGCGGTGATGGGAAGTCAAGACGGTACAGGGTTCTCGATGCCGATGTCGACGAGAATGGCCACCAGAAGGATTTCCGCACCAGTGCCAGCAGCATGATCCTTATACCCAAGGAGGGAACTATCTTGCCACCCTTGGAAACAGGCAAGACGGTGTTGGCACTCTACCCAAATACGACAACGTTCTACAAAGCCGAGGTTATGGGTATGGACGGCGATGGAAAAGTTAACCTAAAATTCGAGGGGGAGGAGAGCAGCAATACGATGCAAGCTGTCACCCGTCGACATGTAGTGGAGTATCGAGGTTGAATGACACAAGTTTTGTTCGGCTAGTTGGAATGTTAGACGGTCGGGACAAGCCATGATTTGAAGTTTTTGGCTTGAGTTGGCTATATGAGACCTAGAAGGTCCTGAGCTCTGTTTGAGAACAGCGCGTGGAGTACAATTTTTATTCCGAGATCTACTCGACTAACGGTACAATAATTGCAGAATTACCTATCCTACACAAGGCACGGTTATAACATGCCGCTTAATGGAAGAAATATCATTATTGCCTCCAAGAAATGTTGGCATTTTGTTGTTGCCCCTTTGCCTCTAGCATTTGATTTGAAAGGGAGGTAAATAGAGATTATTGACCAAAAAAATATACTTGAATGATGCATCATTTCATTTATACAGACCTTCCAATTGGAAAATCCACGATGCTTTACATTCCCACTTTTCGACTCTACCCGGTAATTATGGAGGGAACCACCATTTGTGGATGGGTTAAGAGAGTTCCAATTTCACCCAGATGCAATGTTTGACATAGAAATCATACCAGCAAAACCTTTGAATGCTATCCAGGTATTAGTTTCCAACAGATCTAGTGATCCTTAACCCCCTAAACTACCCTATCTACCTAGATTCACAGTCGTAAGATAGAAGAGCAGCACTCAAGTCACAATCTGATGAGAAGAAAACACGATTCATCCAACGGATTGAATAGCTGAAATTGATTTTTGCCTTGTGTGACAACTCTGTGTTTTAGCCTTATTCACTGTTCTTCTAATGCTTCGGAGAGTTATATTTAAGAGTAAAGGGATAGTAGGATATGTTTGACGTTCAGCTGACCAGCCGTAATATGGTGGGTTTAGTTGACGTCGAACGTGGCAGCAGTCCTTCACGTACAGATTTCCGTCGCTAAGTGCAGTGACTTAGATGGATGCGTGGGTATGCTGGTTGGCCCCTCTATTACCAGAAAGAATGCCAAGTCACATCCAACACTCACTCCAACAGACCAGACCCAATAAGTCGACAGCAAGAGCGAAATCTACAAAATCTTGGAAGTTCCATAGGGCTTCTATCTTGTTTTATCTGCATCACACCCGGATCTTACGTAGGTCTCAGGGCGACCTGAGTCGCTGGATCTGGAATATTCCCTACAGCCATCTGGGGAGGGGAAGAGGGGGGAGCACTCGTTAGCCATGACCCTGCATACGCGACGCACCAATCACATCTCTCGGATCCGTCAAATGCAGCTCACAGCTGCGACAGAAGACACCTCCGTCGGTCAGGTTCTCCTTCGTCATGGCCGAATAGGTAGCCTGCCATTTGCCAGTTTGGTAACTCAGCTCTGACAACAACGAGGATACGGGTTTGCTGTCTTCCTGTCTACCTACCTAGTATCTACCTAAGGTAGAAATCTTTATAAGCCTTTGGTTCTTTTGCCAAGAAAAGGGAGTCATTTCTCGCCAGGGATCAGCAGGTGAAATGACTTGCAAACGGATGCGGGAAATCTGATGGATCTTATTCGGGGCTTGTGGGAAAGACGATGCGTCGTCCAATAGCTGCCAGATACTACTTCTAAGGACATCTTCCTTTTCGTCAGTATGCATGCGTTGGTACTTTTATTCACGTACAGGATACCTAGTTGTCTGCATCACGCCCGGCGGAGGGAACCGGTTTATGGGACAGATGAGCGTGATATGCCTAAGGCCTTATTAGCTGAGAACTCCGTGGAATTGATTGCGGAAGTTATTAGAGCATATCTAAATTGTTCTTATTTCTTTTTTGCGCCTCTATTTGGCTCTGATCTAAGATTCCCTCCTGTTTGCCGTTCCGTGACAGCCTTGACGTTTTCACGATAATCTCTATTCCACTTAGGTGTTTAATTATATACCTCGATGAGCTGGCCTCAATAATATATTACTCTCATTCGGCCGTATAATATACATATCTTAACTTCGCCCTCTACCACTTGGATACCAGCTACGACCTTGGGCTGTACGAGAAATCGCCTACCATTATTAAATCCATAATACGGCACTACAAAACCCGCCGCGATGCTGGCAATCATCATTCTAACCACCCTACTGAGCCTTGCGGAGGCCAGCTTCAAAACACCAAGAACCGCGCTCCCTCCGAGCCCGAGCTTGTCATCCGCAATATCCGCGTCGGCAGTAGAATCATCTATTCCCACAATAGCAACAAGCAGCATAACTCAGTCCCAACCCGTTGAATCAAGTTCTTGTGCCCCGCAGCTGAAGAGCTCTGCTGCTGTCTCGACTCGGTGCTCCGCTCTACTATCTGACGCGCCTACGTCTATATCGACTGCCAGCACGGGCAGCCCCGAAATAACGCCGTCACCTGAACTCGATCCGCCAGGGGCCAACTTCCACGAGATGGGTGCCAAGTACGTCCAGACTACATATTGGAGTTGCGTAACTTTCCCTCTGGAAACACATTGCGGTTGGCACCAGCCCATATTGGATGCCAAAGCAGGTGGGATACGATGTGATGGTAGTGGACAGGCAGCTTTGCGCGCGGGTATCGTGGCAGGTGTCGTCGCAGGTGGATTGGCGCTTGGAATCTAGCGTCTGAGCAGAGCGCCTCTGCTTATTTGGTTTCGTTCTTTTGGGTAGATACCCCGGATGACCTGAGAGATGATGTGATGATTTATGATAAGCTTGCGCCATACGGGACATTAGATACCTGGGGAGATTGAGGCGTCTTGGAGTTAGTGAAGGGAAGTGTTATATGAATATATCGTCAGTGAATAAATAACACGCCAATAGGTCACTTATGAAGAAGAATCTCAAATCGTGATTGCCATATCAACTCCTTGATTTATGCTATCGTGGGGAAATCATCAAATTCATTCCGACACGCCTCGAGGAAAAGTTCCTAAAACCGTATCTCGACTAGTAGTAGGAAGCAGGATGCAGAGAGATGCATTTTCGCATGTAATGCACAGAGCCAGTGCCAAAGCCGAGCCGAACCCACTCCGCGAAGACCGTAAAAACCCATAAGCCCACCGTTTATTTCTCCTTCTTCGCCTTGGCACCCTTGACCTTGGCCGTACCGCGTAGGGTCTTCTGGCGGTTCTTGCGTTGCTTGCCTGTATTTCACCGTGTTAGTTCCAACGATTCCTCCAAAATAGCTAGCTATACCATGGATAAAAAAGCCAGATATGAATGGAGGAAAACGTACGCTGCTGTCGGGATGCTCGCTCGCGCTTGGTGGCCAAACCGACACGGACAAGTCGGTACTGGGGTTCGAACTTCTTCATGGCCTCGGGGGAATCGTAGACGAGGGCGAAACCGGTCGTCTTGCCGCCACCGAATTGTGTTCGTAGACCGAAGACAGAGACCTGGTCCTTCTGAGCCTTGTACATGGTGGAGAGCTTGTCGCGGAGCTGGTCCTTGGAGATGTTGGGTCGGCCGGGATGGAGGATGTCACTATATTAGGGAAATATCCATCATTAGCTAACCAACCCATTTTTGCAATTTGATTTTTCTCCGTTTTGTATCTTCATGTTTATCGTGATTGAGGATAGATGCGATACCGTGCGACACGATAAACAATTTAGGTAAGATGCGAAAAGAGGGATCAGGCGAAGGGTTTAAACGTACACGACCATCTGCTTGCGACCGAGGAGGGGGTTGCGAATGAACTTGCGAGTTCGCAAGGTAACGGGAGTTTCGGAGTCAGCCATGTTGATGGTTGACGATTGACGAGGATCGAAATGAACTGTCTGGAGGGAAGAGGTTGGCGTTGAGACAGAACTTCTCGATGTTGTCGTATTGATTTCGATGAAAGTGGAAAAATCCTTGGAGTGGTAAAATTCGTTAGTCGAAAGTGGGTTTGTGTGATTGGGGCTAAGAATTCACTGGTCCGTGCTTTCACCAGAGTTCAGTAGCATTGATGAATGTGCACAAGAAAGTGCTAGGCGAGGTTAAAACCCTAAGAAATTTGAATTCGATAAGCTTGATGCTGATAAGAAAACAGTACTTTGTACTATGTACCAGCTACTACACTAGCCACACTAGATGTTGGAATCCACATGCCTCTTGTATCTTATTACTTCCAGGGTTCCTCTCACCATTCAAACTTCACCAACATCAACAGTTGGATCCGAACCTAAATGACTTGTTACATCTTAAAAAAGACTTCTCAGACTATTTTTCGGCCAACATTATGGATTTAGAACAAGCTGGATTAAAAAAACAAACTATCGATCGCTTCTGTCGCCAATACCTACAATTAGAACGAGATCTTGACTACCCTTCATCCATACTCTTACGAGAGGCCGATGTACAAGATACTCTCTACAATCAAATTTTTGCGGATGGAGCTCTTGATTATTCTCCTCCCCCAAGATATCAACTAAGAGTACTGAAGGAACTCATGTCCAAGATTGAAGCTAGCATCGAGGATTGGGATAGCCATGTAAGGGGCAACATTCCTCGCTGATGTGAATATTATTCATGTTACGGGGAACTTTCTTTTGCCATGTAGCCATGGCTGATTCCTACTTTTTCTCAGGGAATTTCCGATGACTTGATGTCCTCCCTCTCTAATCTCCTTGCTCTTTCACTTCCATCAGAAATGACTGCTGCGCAGCAAAAGTCATACGTAACCTACACCCCCTCATTGCTTGATATATCAAGTATAGGTAGTCATCATAGTTTTCCCTCGCCTCAGATCACATTGCTAGAGTCGCGGAACCTTATCTCTGCCTCGGGGACGACTGGTTTACGGACTTGGGAAGCAGCTCTTCATCTTGGACAGTTCCTCACTACTAACCCTTCTATCATCCGCGACAAGACGGTTCTAGAGTTAGGGGCAGGTACTGGATACTTGTCAATTCTTTGTGCCAAATTCATGGCTCCTACCATGGTCATCGCCTCGGACGGTTCTGACGATGTAGTGGCAAATCTTCCGGAGAACTTTTTTCTAAACGGGCTTCAAGAGTCAGGGGTGGTCCGAGCTATGGATGTCAAGTGGGGACACGCTCTTGTAGGGACGGAAGATGAGCATTGGAACGGCGGCATACCAATTGACGTCGTCCTCGCTGCCGACGTCACCTACGATAAAAGCATAATCCCCGCTCTCATCGGCACTCTAGAGGAACTGGTGGGGATGTTCCCGCAAATTGCAATTTACATCGCTGCTACCGAAAGGAATCGAGAGACCTTCAACGTCTTCCTAGATGTTTGTAAGGAGAGGCATCTCAACGTCGAGGAGATTAATTATGAACTTCCACGCAGAGAGGATCAACATGGCCCATTTTACAGCGATCAGGTCCCAATTAGGATATGCAGAATATTAAAGTGATAGAGGCTCCTCATATCTTATACCATTACTCGCCTTGCTCTATACTTTGCGCCCTTGTTGCATTCACTCTCAGCACTACTTCATCGCGAGTTGTCTCCTCAGGAGGAATAGATCATCAGTTTGCTTAGCTTTTGGACGAAATGAAACAGTGGATATTGTATGCTGTGGTCAGTTGTTGAGTCGCACGAAGTCCCCTTTGGTAAGGCTCCCCGCGTCCGTCCGTCCCACGTGTACAACACAGCACGACGTACAAACAATATCCCACGGTATTAAGATGCTTCTATGAGATGTTAAAATTCTAAACTGACATAGAAACTTTGTTTCATCTTCCTTCGTTCCCGATCACCTCACCCTCCAATGAAGATACCGCTCAAAACCCAGCTCATCAGTCATGTTATCCAGAACAACATGCTTGCTATTAACCCTAGCTAGAAGCTGCTGTGCCGTGGTAAAATTCACAACAGATCGATGGGAGATTCAGGAAGGAAAAGGATTGGTCCTCACATGGACTGATGCTATCGGCGTGGTTGACATCGACTTGGCGAAGGTAACAGCTGAGGGGCTATTACGGCCCAACGGAATCGCGAAAGGTTTGGGCGTCCATATATAGACCTATATTGTCACCCACTCATGAGAACTTTAGACTATTCAGGCAACAGTACATTCGCTTGGACACCAACTGTCGACCTCACCCCGGGTGATTATGTCTTCCGCATCAGAGACCAATGGAGTGCCGATGAGTCGCCAAGGCTAGCATTCTCTACTCTCTCTGCCCGCTCTCCACAGGTACGATTATGAACTTTAAAGTGCGAGAACATCTCCGCTGATCAGGGCGTATCGCAGAATAACGTATCCCAGGACACTAGCAACGCTAGTAACGGTAACGGCAGCGGTGACGATGGCATCGGACCTAGTACTGCAGCTGGAATAGGGGTTGGCTCTACTCTCGGAGGAATCGTACTGCTGGCCCTAGTTGCTTTCCTGGTCTATCGCGGGCGGCAGAGCAAGACTAGGTTAGGAGACCAAGAGGATGGCGAACACGGCGCGGGAAAGCAGAAACAGAAGGGGCCCCAACTTGACATCTATGGGAGCCAAACACAGGGCTTAGTCGGTAGCTAGGGTTTCCAAATGGCAGTTTCGTAAGTACGTATGCGTCAAATTTGGAAGAATTGCCATAACATCCACCGTGAACACAGAAGAGGCTGTTGCCTCTATACATGGAAAGAGAGCTAGACTTAAAGCCGATATGAAGTACCTAAGAAGTCCATGGGAAGGAACATTCTTTAGCTTACAGAGACGATGATATGGTTATAATAATGCGGGTGTGCTTATAATTAGGTAATTGTAAATACCTAGAACCGTCGAATGAGAAAATCAAGGCATCACCTTCAGGTACAGTACATGCCATCTTTGCAGGAATGAATAGGTACCTATATAAGCATGATTTCCCCCAAAACAAGTCAATATCTAGTTAAGGTACAATCTAAGCCTCATACACCGTAGGTATCTTTCAGCAGAAACTAGTATCCTCGCCGAAAACGGTTGACCAGTCTCTTCATCTTTTCCGTGGTTCGCTGCTCAAGTGATCGGCTGGAACATTCTTCAAGGATTGCTGTATCCAAGCCGGCGCTTCGCAACTTGACTAGATGGCGATTCCATTGCTTCCTTGTACTGCTTCTAGTGATACCGCCACGCTCGATGAGTAGTAGGGAGGTGGCATACTTCACCAACAGCCAGCTCTCGTCAGATTTACCAGGGTCCCCATGCGGTATTCGAAAATCCGAAATTATATGGTCTAAGGGGGTATTACCCAAAGAGTCGGTCTCATTGACTTCAGCTCCACGATCTAATATGCAACGGGCGAATTCCGGCGTTCTCGCTTCATGCAAAATCTTCACACGATGTGGGCGGAATTGGCGGAAGATACGAGGTCGATTATCGAAAATTTCGAAAGAAGGTTGGAACCATATGTCTGCATCTTGGCAATGTGCGATTGCCGTTGGAACTTTTTCGTCGATGTACTCGTATAAAGAAAATTCCTCTGAATAATAAAGGAGTTTCATTGCCGCCATGATTTCTCCTATATGTTTGACGGCATAGCCGTTTTCGAAAACGAAGCGCAACAGAGAAAGTTGCCTTGGCGCATGTGTAATAGAGTATGGTCTTACCGATACCAACTCCTCTTTCGTGTTTCTGAAAACGTCGGGCTCAGCACGTAGCGTATCCTCTAGATATAGCCCCAGGTTTAAAGAAACGGCTAGGGATAATGGTCCTTTCACATGGTCATGAATGTGTTTATGGTAGTAGTTGTCGTAGGCTTCTTTCGGAATACTGTCGATGAAGCCCTTGAGGCTGTTCCCCGTCGTCGCCTCATGGAGAGATATATGTCGAAGGCTGCAAGGATTTATCTGCCCTTCGGCAAAGTAATATTTAACTAGGAAGGTATGGCCATTTTCCTTAATTCGTCTATCTCTAGGATTCAAGATGGCTAAAATTGTCTGCTTAAAATCCCGGCTGCGGACAAATTCTCTCACGGTTTGGTGTATGAATTGTACCACGAATGGACCTCTTTTATTCTTGATTATCTCGACCAGATTGCCTGTGGTGGTTACTATCCTGTCTTTTCTTTTCGCGTCCAGTTTATAGGGCTCTTCAATATGTTTTTTCTTGTTGGGCTTCTCTCCATGCCATAATCTTTTTAGCATATTCTTTTCTGGGTTTACTCTGCGTGGATCCACAACGCTGCGACAGCCTTCGTAGCTTGATTTCTTAGAGCATTCAATTATATCAATTATATCAATTGGGCCAAGAGATCTATCAGTCTTTGACAGCACCTCGAATATCACATATGCATTCCAACGAAGGTTCTCCGGTATGCGACGGAGGGTTCTGACATAGTAATCTTGTAGGTCAGAGGGGATCGAGTTGAGGGAGCTTTCAAGCTCATCGGTGTTTTTTTGGGCGGCTTCGTTCATCAACTCATGCAACGCTAGCTTGACCCAGAGAAAAACGCCGTTTGCTCTGTCAATCACCTTTGGAATGATAGGGCTCAATGTGATAGAGGGCTCTTCGCCTCTCGAATAAACCATGCCCCAGCAGTAGTTCTCAATGTCGTCTTTTGTATAATCCTAGAGTTGTATCGACGAGACATTTTTGAATTGACGTGTGAATTCTTCCCAGGGGCGGCTAGAGAATAGCACCTTCAATTTGGTGCGGGAATTGGCCGTCATACTTATCATATCCTGCAGAAAACGACAGATGAAGTCAGGATTCATATCATGCTCATCCAAGGCGTCAAGAAGGACGAATATCTTCAAATCTAGAACGGTTTGATGAAGGATTTGGCGGAGGCAATTTTCCAATATATTAAGGGTCCAAGGATTGTCTTGTTCTCGCCGCGGTGGAAGTTGTCTGAGAAGCCCTTCTATGAGCTCCGCGCCAGCCCTTCCACATTGCTGGATTTGGCCGATGATTTGGTGAAGAATGCTTCTTAACAGCCCTTCAAAAGACTTCTGTAGCAACGTTCCCCTGTCATGGAAGAAGAACATAGCAGATATTCTGAAAGCTCCAGATGAGAGCTCATGAAGGTGTTCTAAAGTACGTTTATCTTCGGCAATGAACTTCATCAGTGTCGACTTTCCAGACCCCGGCTTTCCATGGATCCAGAAGAAATTATTTCCATCCTCAAGCCACGTTGCGAAAGGGGTTTTCTCGACATCGAAGACCCATTCATATGTATGTTCATAGTTCTTGTCGATTGTATGAAAGCGAGAACCTTGATTAAAGAATTCTAGTGATTCCATCAGATCTATTCTCAGTCAATGTCAGTTAGAGTATAAGGAAGGCCGAAGGTCATCTTACCCTTGATTGACCAACTCCGAGTGTGATGGGCTGTGGAAGCACGGGGTTCATCATGCCCCATTAGCCTATTATTTTCTATGGTCCCATGTGACTCTAAAGTTGGATTTGGTACTTCAGCCCTTGTCCTAACGCTACTATTTGACCTGGAACTGTCCTGGCATAGCTCTCTCAACTTGTCCTTCACAATACGAAGATTTGGGTTATCTGCTCCGAACTTGGCCATCTCCGAGTGGTTCTCGTTGATGGGAAAGGTAAATGGTGGCTTTGAACCATATCGGTTGTGTGTCGCCGACTCCTTCGAAACTAAGATTTCTTCTGGACCTTCCCTTGTAAAAGATCCATCTGCTGTCTTCTATAAATGGCTACGTATTAGTAAAATGATAGATATCTACACACTAGGTGAGGAAGGTTACGTGGTATAGCTCACCATAACAGTTGGCGACGTCTTAGTCTCATAACCCCAGTAGATGCGTATGTCTCTAACTAGGGACAGGCCGGAGAACTTATCATCAAGTTCTTGTAGATATTCCGAACCGCTCGATAAATCATGAACCATCTGCTCGTTGACCTGATTCTTGACCATGGCGAGAAGATGTGAAGTAGACATGCCTTGGCTAGGAACACCAAAGAATATACCTCCTTTAAAAAGCCCAAGGATGTGTGCAGCCAGCTCATCGCTGTCTGCTAAGAAAGTAAACATTTCCTTTAGGACAATACCACCTAGGCTATGGGCCAAGAAAATCAATGGCTTTGCACTGGGAAGAGCCCAGCCGGAGGATTTGATGTGGTCGATGAGAGATACCGCTAGATCCTGGATGGACTGGAAAGAAGTACTCCCTGCGAGAGTGGTATCATATCCATATATGCTGATTCTTGTTTCGGGTATGGCGCGCGGTAGTTCATCTCGTAGCCACATGAAGCTTTTGTCCCTCCCTTTTGGTTGCCATGAACCGAACGGGTGACTTGCCAGGCCCGAAATGGCAATACAGCTTGATTTGGTTCATATATTAACATGAAGTTCGCTAAACCAAGGAAATTCCACAAGTACTTACTTGAATTCATGTTTCGCTTCTTCAACATCATTGAGAGGTGTCATCCCTCTAAAATGAGTGTCAAGAACCAAAGGTCTTTCAAACCCAAGAACCTTTAGGTCCCATGTGTCTTGTTCTTTCTGCGTTTCTATGAGAGCTGGAAGTCTCTTGAACACCAAAGTCCCCACTTTGGTTGGCGATGTCACCCATGGTTCTGGATCTGTGGCCAGAGACTGAATTTGTATATCATCGCGCGAGACATCTCCGAATTCTCGGCTGAGAAATTCAGCAGCTGTCCCAGGATGCAGATGAGCCGGGCATCCTCTCAACCGATAGACCAGAGGCCTCGGTGAATTGGAAGCCATTTCCGGCAATTACATGATGGGTTTGATATAGAACGGACTGTGAGGGAATGAATAGTATCTAGAGGCTGAACGTGATGGAAGAGAAATGAGAAAAGACAGAAGGCTGGAGGGGTTTTCAATTTGTGGCTGGCTGGACCCCAGCTCATGCAGTGGGATATTTTTGAAGTCACCCTGGCCTATCAGTGCCATCCAGCGCTTAGAAATACCTTCCTACAATGCGACGAATCGGCGTCGTATAAGAACAAGAAATCTGCCTTGCTACAATGTATTGACCGCCTTTAGAACTGCGCGTTTTGCTCAGTGACAACTCATTAAACCACCGATCTATATCTACCTAGGTAATCATAACGCTAATTCCAAAAAAAAAAAAAAAAAAAAAAAAAAAAACCGCCATGAACCAACCCGCCAAACCAGCCCCCCTCGACCCGCCCTTCCCGCCAAGCCAGAGCCTCGTCGACCTCCCCGCGATAACGCACCCGGCCGCCATCCGCTCCGCGACGGCGACGCTGCTGCTCCCCTCGCAAGACCTCGCCGGCTACCTCGCGCACGAGCTCGGCACCGCGCGCCTCTCGCGGCTGCGCGCGTACCTCTGGCTCGCGGGCCTGCCCGTGCCCGCGCGCCCGCTGCACCGCCAGCGCCTCATGAACCGCGCCGTCGTCGTCACCGAGCGCGCCGACGAGCACCTCGTCTGGCACGAGCACCGCATCTTCGTCAAGCCGCTGCCGGCCTTCCTGCTGAGCCACGGCTTCTGGACCGCGCACCTGTGCGGTGGCGGCGGTAACGGGCGCGACGGCGCGGGCCTGCACGCCTCCGCCCGCGGCATGCTGCTGAGCTACGCCTGGCTCGTCGCGCACCCGAGCGACTTCGCCATCGCGTCCGACCTGCGCTTATTGCCCGCGGGGATAACCTGGGAGCGCTGGACGGCGTTCGCCGCCTGCGTGCTGGCCTCGCTGGACCTGCGCGCCATGGACGACGTCGACCCGCGGTACCGGTACGGCGAGCTGCGGCTCAGCCGGCTGGACATGCTGACGCGGTGGCCGCTGGTCGCGGCGGAGTCGTGGTCGACGCGGACCTTCGTAGACGGGTACATGAGCAGCAGCACCTGGTACACGGCCTTCTTCGAGCGCCACTTCGGCTGGCTGCTCGTCGGCTTCGTGTACGTGAGCGTGGTGCTGTCCGCGCTGCAGGTAGGTCTCGCGACGGACTTGCTGAGCCAAAACAGCGAATTTCAGAATCTCGGCCTCGGGGTCACCGTCGCCGGGCTCGTGGCGCTGTGTCTAGCGCTGGGTTCTATCGTGATAGTTTGGTTTGTTCTGTTCTGGTACCATGTGACATCGACGATTATGTTTGACAGGAGGATACGCTTGGAGAGGAAAAGGAGCGCACAGGAGAAAACGAAAGACACCTCTTAAACCTTGACTGTTTTCAGTGATTCGGCTACTGGCCTTCGATATCGATTTGTCGAAACCAATTAAATGAGTAATTGTAAGCCAATTTTGCGATAACCCTTCTTTATCTAGATCTAACAGACAGAGAGTGCCCCGCAATACGGATCATAAGCGGTTTCTTGAGAAGATCCATCAAAGTTGAAAGCTGTATAACTATCTACCTAGGAAATCGCTTACATACGTATACAGAGCCAAATCATGGGAAGTAGATGGTTAGCCATAGACCTTAAGTTTGAAACGGGATTGGTTATGCCCTATTGTATATATATAAACTAAGTATACTTACTGCTGCCATTTTACAGTCTCATTTTATACGCTCTAGCAGGATAACATAAGTACGTTATAGTCATAAAGAATGACATAACAATTGTCTCCCTAGCCATGTGTCAGACACATCTAATGTTACCTACGTACTAGACTACAGGAATAAGACTAACATAAGAAGGATTACGGGCATTGTACCTGATTCACAACTCATAAATACTAATTTAGATTACAATGGCTGGTTTAAACACGTGATATCACAGCAAGAGCAAGAGCAAGATAAGGTACAGACTTGGCATTCAATTATCATTGTGCCATTGGATCACTACCTAGGTACTTAAGAGTTGGAAGAGTACCTCTATCAACGTAGACGCCCCAACCGCGGAGCTGAGCTCTTAGCCCACAAGCTTAGGAGGGAATCGCATCCACAAGGGTCGTCAGTGAGATGCTTCCTCAGCGAGGTTCCCTCCAAACACAACGCATTTAGAAATGAATAAAATGTGCGGTTTGTGAGAGAGAATGACGTGAAGTATAAACAGCAAACGAATCCCAACCATGGGGTTTATTTTCTCTCCAAGCCGCTCTATCCCCTCGAAGAAGTGTATTGCCGGATGCTGGTTGGGGGTCCTTGGTATTGCAAACGAAAATCAACGTATCGGAATGCCGCCAGCCCCCTAATCCAGTCTCCGGTGCCGTCCAAAAAAAATCAAATCGCGAAAAGAAATGGCCATTCTGATCTCCAGTCAAGTCCCGTCCATTCGTACGTAATCTCTGCTCGGAGGGATCTACCACTCCGTCGCAATAGTCGTGAAGAGACAGAGACGTTCGGAGCATGCGATCATTATTGCGTGAAAAAGAAATTGGGGCCGATTATGTCTTAAGCCACCACGACGCCACCTTTGCGCTTCTCGGCGCTAGTGAGGACGAGCATAGGCGCTTTCCTCTGTCCGTCGATCGACTCGGTCTTGCCTGGTCGTTGAGAACCATTCTTGAACACGCTCGCAAAGCTACCTTCACCCTCACCGCCGCTAGACAGGCTATCGACACTCTTGCGCGACTTCTGACGCGAGCCCGGTCGATCGGAGCCAATAGCTCCCCAGCTGCCACTGGTGGAAGTCCTGGAACTAGCCAGACTCGGTTCCGCGTCGCCGGAGAGGCTGCCCGAGCCACTACGTCCAGAATCAGACTCGTTATCGGTCAAGGGGCTACCTACTTCCTCGGCGCACTCAGATACGGGGCTCATGCTTCCGCAGCTACTACCCGTACCCTTACGTCTAACCATACCAGCCTTCACCAAGTTGTGGACAGCAGAGCGGCGAGTTCGCGCCGCAAAGTTCTTGCTACCCTCATGCTTGGCAGTGGGCTTCGCCCTAAGTTCATCCAGCGCTGGAGGACCACGAGGCTGCCGAATCGGATGCTCGCCAGCCCGACCCTGACCGGGACCATAACCACCATTAGTCATGGGCGTCAACGGGAAAGAGGCGGTCTTTGGACCAGCTGACTTCGGTGCTTCGTCCGTCGATAGAGACAATCCCTTATTGACACCCGCCAGAGACGATGACTTCTTATGACCTCGACGGAAAGCGTTAGCAGATGGTGGCGGAAGAGGCGTGGGCTCTGCCGTCAACTCTACTTTCTTCGGGGGCGAGGTGGTCCGGAACGTAGGCGGGGTGTTCTCGGCAGGCGGCGGCGAAACTTGCACACGAGGCGTGCTGTTGCTGGGCTGATGGCGGTTATAACCCTGGGGGGTGCCAGGAGTTCGCTCAACGTAGTTGTTGCTGGCGTTGGCGTTGCTCATCTGGCCGACACCCTGATCAATGTAGTACACCTGCTGGCCAGACGCGGGGTCGAAGTAGGTGTACAGATTTTGCTGAGTGGGAATAGATGTGGCCATCGACTGCTGAAGGTTCTTGAGTTGCTGTTGTTGATGATACAAGTTCTGCAGAGCCATCTGCTGCTGTAGTACGGACTGCCCGCTGAGGCTCATGTTCTGAAACTGCTGGGCAGCAGCCTGAACACTGAGCAACTGCTGCTGTAGTCGTTGCTGCTGCTGGGCCAAATACATATTGGTGGCTACCAACTGAGCATACAGGGAAGGGTCCATCTGATCCTGAACCTGTTCGTCAAGATGAAGCTCGGGAGGTGCCAAAATCTGCTCAGCAGTGTACTGCTGGTGGCTCATGTTCATCATCTGATTGTAACCTTGCTGCTGCTGCGGCTGATGTTGCTGCTGCTGCTGGGACGATAGGCGAGGAAGAGAAGTCTTGGGTCCGGCGTACATGTTCTCTTGGTTGCCGTACATGTTTCCGGCGACGCTATTCCTGCCATGCACATGAGAAGGTGGGACAGCAGAAGTGGGGGAAGCGGCAGCGAAAGAAGTTGCCGTAGCTGATTTCGGGGCCGTTCTGAGGCCTGCAAGCAGGTGAGATCGACTGGTTCGCGGGGTTGGAACACCGTTATCCTTGTGTTCAGAAGCAGCCTTGATGGCTTCGAAGGACAGAGGCTTGATGTTCTGGCCACCGCCACGACGCGAAGCTAGTCCTCCGGTGGGCATGCCCAATCCAGTAGAACCGAAACCGTTGTGCGCCATTTGAGCGAGACCGCCGGTGTCCATTGCTCAAATTAATGGGTGAAAACTATGATCTATCGATTGAAAACCTGCCAATGGCGAAGTCGAGGCAGAAGATTCAAATGCGAACGACGGCGTGGGAGCGATTAGAATAGAAATCTAATAAGGAACGGATGATTGCCGCTAGAATAATAGGGCGATCAAAGGGATATTACAACAAAAGTAGATTGGTGATAATAATAGTGAGCCGAGAAGGTCGTGATTAATGCAAAGGTATAGTTGGTACTGTCGGAGTTGACGATTGCGTAGTGTGGCCAGACAATCGGCGCAACGGCTAACGATGTAGCAATTGGAAGAATGTCGTATCAAACGCGTGTTTGCCGGCAGGATCCAACAAAACCAAGAAGGCAGTTTTGTCGATGCTGATGATAGAAAGTTGTGAACAAGAAACAGAAGAGGGCGCGAGTAGATGTAGTTGTCGTCGTACTTATTTTACTCCTGGGGCGATATTAAAATATTCCGTAGTCGTGTCCGAATGAGCGACAGACGTAGCCAATGATGGGAAACTGCGTAATGAGGTCCTGGAAGAACGAGGACTAGCAAGAGCGAGACTCGATGATTGGAAGTGAGGTTTCCAAATCGATACTGGTCAAAGAAAAGGTTAAGAAACTAAAGGCTGATGCAAATGACGATGTGGAAAGACCGCGATGTCGAAATCACACAGGGATGAGATAGAAGGGCTATTAGAGACCAAGGCTTCCTTCTTTGTTTCTCCTGACTCGTCCGAGAGCGGCTTAATCGGGCAAGACGGGAATCCTGATGCTGATAAATTGGCAGTGTCGACTTGTGTTACTTTGCTTTGTTCCTGTTCCTTAGGTGGATGTCCCCGGCAAGTACCTCGGGATAGTTGACAGTTCCTTGTTTGCCAGTGGTTCCGATGAAAGAATCGAGAGCGAGGGGATGTCTGATGCAAACCACTCTTACTTGTCAAGCTCTTGATAGTTTCTTTTCCCTACTTCTCCTGAACGTGCGGTATGCAGCTCCTCGGTATCGGGTTGACGTAGTTGGGAGGGGACGCGAAATTATTGGGTCAGTCAAGTATAGGGTATACGTAAAAGCGATGCGAATCGAAAATGGCGAAAAAATACGTTGATAATTTGTACAATGATTAAGAAGTCGATGGAGTCGATTGAGTCTTCCGGCTTTTCTATTCTCTTTTTGTTTTTCTTGTCTTTTTCCTATTTCCCTGGTCCTGCTGTGAAAAAAATGCTGTGTTGGATTGACGATAGTGGCGAATTGTCTTCTTCTCGAGAGAACGCGGTGCTGCTGCAAGCTGCAACTTTGTTTTTTGGGCTTCTGATGAAACGACGAAGGACAAGCCAACGACGGTATGGACTAATTGATTTTTTGGCGCGCGCACACAAAAAAAGAACCTCGAGGAGGATTAGGAACCAACTGGCAGAGAGGGAGAATAAAGGAAGGGCGATTTGCGATCGAGGGGGGAAGAAGGAGGGGGAGGAGGAAGAAAGAGAAGATGGACAAAAAAAGTTGAGAGATGGAGAGAGAAATGTGTGATAGATGAGAAAGAGAAAAGGTACTTGTGTGTGGTCCGCAAGTGGCCAGGAGGAAGGAACAAATAGAGTGGGAAAAGTGAAAATTGCTGCAGTGGGTTTTAGAAGTGGGCAGGTAGTCTCAAGCTTGGTTCCTTTTGGGTCAGGCCAGCGAATGCACCTGCAGCAAGTACCCTAGAGTCAGGAAGGTACCTACATCTAGGGTACTCAGACGGCAGTTGCACGTTATTTGGACTGCTAATTGTGCGTGCCTGAGCAAGAAAAACGCAGAAACCATTAGCAGTACTGTGTACCTTTAGCCTAGTACCTTTGGTACCTACCCCTAGACCCGGTTGACGAGTCGCGACCGGAATATTTGATTGGCTGCAGGTGTTCAATTTTGCCGCGATGATGGAGTACTAGCGAGTCCCAAGTGGATCCGGAACATCAAATTGGCCACTAAAATTCAATATCCGACTTTGATGAGAATTTAGGAAAGCACCTGGGCAAGCACAGCACACTCGCACCTTCGCCTTACGTACATAATAATCTCTTGTCAAGAGAAAAACATTGTTCAGCGACCTTGGATGTCTTTATTTAGGTACACTTCCATACCTATACTTGCGCCATACATAGTGCAGAGCGTACCTAATAGAAAAGAAGAAAAAGTACATACTGAAAAGTAACAGAAGCAAACATTTACATCACAAAGGTACAGTAGGTATCCAGGTAGCCCACATTCGAGAAGAATGAACGTTAGATGGAAGAAAGGGAATGTCACTGACACGAGTAGGTAACACCACAATTGAGGGACCGCCGGATTCTGATTGGCTTGGCGGGCTCAGCAGACCAAAATGCAATGTATCGTACAGTATGTTTAAGATCTAAAAGGAGTTGTGGTGTGATGGCCAGCGCAGTCCTAAAGTGGTACCATCCTTTCAAGCTGCGATGAATGGATTTCAATCTTTCTTCGCGGGGATCAAGGACTGGCCAACCAAAAGACGGCTCTCCCCTAAAAAGGGGTCCGTAAGGAAATTTTAGCCAAGCTTGCTGACAGGGGCTCATCAAGATGTGTAGTACATTATGTAGTACATACAACCCTAACTAAACCTGCTAAACACAGGTACCACTGAACATTACATCGTAAATGCCTTGTCTTAATATTTTAAACACAACCTTGAACCTTGGAACCTTCAATGATGGGAACACCCAATTGCCTACTACTAGGTAGTACACCAAGAATCTTATCAATCTCGACTTCCGTCTCAGTTACCTAAATCATTTTGAACAGATGGAAGGAATGAATTAGAATCGGGTCGTTTAGGGGAAGGACCGCGTATTTTGTAGCTTCGACGTTTGCAACACCCCCTTACAACATGTACCTACCTGCCTCCTAAGTACCTATCTACCTGTATTACACATATACGTATCGTATGTACTTGTAGGTACCTAGTCACTTAAAAACCTATTCCCGATGTGGCTAATACTCCCTCCTTTTATAACTTCGTATCCATCACATCAAGATCACCAGCCAATCAACATTAATCATGCATTCACAATACACAATGCCTTTTCTTATTAAATTATGCATCTTACTAGTTATTGTCTACCTTTGTCCCTATGTACTATGTATTAAGGCTTCCAATCCTGTTCATAATCCTTCTCGAATGTATAGCTTTCCAACTTAGGAAGCTTAGAACGTTGAAGTCCGTAATAGTCTGGTGAGTACCAAGAAAGAAAGAGGAAAGAAAAAGGAAAACACGGTATGGAAATCGAAAAACCTGACTTGGTTCTGGAACTTCGACCCTCACCACTTTTTGTCCATTTAGCTTCTGCACGCAAGAGGCGTGTAAGAAAAGGAAGAGGCAAAAGGGCCAGGAGGATCTTGGTGATTGGCGAAACGGGTTCGAATGAGTCTACCATCGCCCAGATTCGGAATCCAAAGGATTTCTACCATGCGTATGGGGAAATTGAAATCCCTGTGATCGACCTACCATGCTAACTCGGCCGTTTCATGTGTCTGAAACCCAGCACATCATCATGGAGGAGCTGAGGAGTAGTACCTAGTGGAGGTGTTCGGGGGTCCTGATATGCAGGCTTAGGCATGGCTTTTCGCATTGATCATCCGAACATGCCTAGCAGCCTAGATAACTTCCTGCGGTCAAAGAAACTGCGAGTTTCTTCGTCACGGGCTGACGCTTCAAAACACTCATTTACGACCACTATGTAGAATCTCATAGTGCTGACGACAATTAACAGCTTAAAATTCCAAATGCAACCAGAAAGTATTACGGTGGCGTATCGCACCAAGACAGTTTCTAGTCACCGTTACAATCGCAACTCCAAGATCTACTATGCAGGTGTCCTGATTCAGGTCGGTTACCGATGGATCCTCATCGGTCTAGTCGGTACAGCGCGACAAGGCTAGCACGCGAATCATCCCAACCTCAGGGTTGAGATTCAAGCCCCTGTCCCACTAGCCCTCCAGACATTCAGATACTACTACTAGAGTGGAAGCAATCCATAGCGACTACCTACTCTTAGATATATATATATACCTATGTGTATAGGTAGGTATGTATGCTATAAATGACATAACTTTTCAATCAAGCGATCAACATTATATCGTTACCGATGGATGAGAGAAAAAAAGGATCAGCCAGCTACTAACCTTACATGCTTCCTGTGAGCCATAGCCCTAAAACTGAGCGACGAGAGTTGCTAAAATCATCTGAGACATTCACTTCTACAGGTTCCACTACGTTACCCCCGAAGAGTGGAGAGCCTTCGTAGGCTTCATACGTACATACATTCTCGAAGTTGACGAAGATTTACGACCACGGACATTCAGGAGTTCGTCAAAGGACCCTTGCAGTTTGGAAGGGGTCACATCTATTACTTCTCGAATTCGAAACATGAGTTCACAAGATCGAGCATATGGCCTGACCGCCAGGAGACGTCACGCTGAGCGCGTCTAAATTCAGCCTTGACTGCCCGGCACGACTTGATCACCTCCGGTAGACTGGACCGTCGTCTAATTGACGCCGAGTTGCGAAACAAACATACACCTGCGGCTAACGAGCCAGCGCTGGATTAACCAGCGTCTTAAGAAACACCGCGCATGCAATATTCATGTACAGGCTGTATGAATTCACGATCAAATGCAACCCATTTCGAGACCTACAGGTGTGCGACGACCCAAGCAGCTGGTGACTTCGCTTATCGCCGTCATAATCAACTCGACGGACACCAACTGCTCTATATAAAGACATTGCGGAGCCACGTGTTCACGCCTTAAGTGATAATCTGGGGAAGAATTGGGTACCTAAGGATAGCAGGCCTTTTCGCCTCTAGGTCCGTGTGTATATATAACAATTGTATATTGTATTTAAATGATAAGTCACTGCAAGACATCATTTCCGCCTCAGAGCTAGGCTTGTTGACTGTCCCTAAACTAGAAGGTCTTTATCTCGGGTCGTCCTCCCTTACTTGTGTTCAAATGGCACGAGATATGCATGCTGCAGGGTGAGGTCTTCCTAAACCCATCTTGGCCGTCAGGTTCCAGTTCTCACTGCAGAAGAATGCATTTGTATCGTACAATATACAATATACATACATGTTATGCAAGGCCGTATACCGCATATACATACAGTATAGTGTAACCTGCAGCCCACCCCCTGCGCACACGCGGCGCTTAAGAAATGACGAACCCACGAGCCCCGAGGCTCAAGCGCCCGCCCGTTCGTGCGCGGCATCGGCAAGCCATCGACGAAAGCTGTCGACCCGGACCCCAATTATATCCATCGTAGATTGCCCTACGTGGCTCCATTGACAGCGGCCAATTGACATCCGTAGATCCTATTTGTCCGCTCGTGCAGCGCGTGGCTTGAAATTCCCGGTTGCTTGGCACCGTCGCAGAGCTGGTTGGCCAGATGGCCATGCCGATGAACGGGGAGCTGAAGCTTGCCTGCCTTTCTGCGGGGGGTTATTAAATCGAGTCCTGCGCTAAGCCGCAGCTCCACGTGCTTGACTTACTTGCATTATCCTTATGCGCTTAAGAAAAGCCACTTGGGGATTTGTCAATTGCGTCGTGGTGGTCGTCGTGCCTCGAGGCTGTGTATTACCTACCTGGAACCAGGGTAGCAATTAGCATGATGTTTCCGTCGTCACACACAGCCTTAGGGGAACAGTACACGTAATATTTCGTACTCAAAATATCCTCGCAGCGGATGGACGACACGTGATATAGATGAAATAGCTGCAGAATCTCCTAGGTATTTAGAAGGGAGAGAAATACCTATAACATGTCAAGTGACACAACATCTCTCGATTCTAACAGAAAAGAAATATTAGGTATCGTATGAGACTCATGAAAATGGCATCTTTCTGTCTTCGCCGACTAGTAAGTGCCTCCCTAATACTTCCCAAGCGAAGGCGAGTAAAACTCCTCCCTCAAGGATGAGAACAATGTGATATGCCGGATATGGAATCAAACCAGTCATCCGTACCTATGTGTAGATAATTGACCTTCATGAAGTTCTGAGTCGTCTTTAATGAGCAATGTGGTAATCAAATCGTACATCTCTTGATCGCGTTGATCTGCGACATCCATAGAGAACCCGGGAATTATCGTGATATCAACATTCTATCGATGTTGTTGACCTCAATTCGCCTTTGGTCAACCATTTAGTCACCATGATCGGCAAAGGTCACGAATCATGTCACCTCCGATGATGATAATAGAAGCTTCTCAAGTATACCACATTCCACCTATAACTCCGTATTTCCCATCAAGGCGTTCCGTCACACCCAAGTCAAATCCAACGCGCGTGTGACACGTAGCCAGTTAGGTTTCATCCTCAATACACCATTTCTAAGACACATCTCTCAAGCGTCGGTTTATCTCGGGTTAGGACGGTACCGGCCCTAGAGCTGGGTGACGCTTGAAACCGAAGGTTTTCATGGATATTGCCTGAAGGCAATGTAAGGGTAGGTATTTATGCACTCATCTAAGACTACGATGAGTAACTACAGATTAGCGACGTGTTTCTCACTGCTGTTATGGCAAACCTGAGTCTATATGCGATGATGCAAGATACAGTACCTCCCCGTTAGTAAGAGGCCCCTAGATAGCTATCTACCTACTGACAACTGGTTCCATTCTACATTACCCCCTTCCCACGGCTTTGGGACTAGCTGCATACTTTCGAAGGGGATATGACTGAGATGGCGACGAGACTCTATTAGCAATTGAGACCAACCCCCTTTAGCTAGATAACCTATCTCTAAATGCTGCATATCACATATGCCGGAGCTCATGGAGGAATTCATGTCAATATCAGCGTAGAAAGGCCACTCATCAATGATTATAGGCAGGTGCCTTTTCGTAACATAAGAGTTCTAGGAGCATTAGTGATTCACGTCAAGCTATTAAGAGATGTGTGCAGTTAAGCATAGCTCTACCTCTCAAGCTATCCGAGTCTTCTGGTAGAATATTAGGCTCTGCTACGATGAGTATCAACTCCTTTTTACGTGTGCTTAAACTAGTGCTAGCAAAACATCGACCAGATCGCAGCAACTCATGAGTCTTATGGCCATATAACCTATCATGTATGATTATCTACAATAACAAGAACGTAATCTTTCTACTCTTTAAGGGCAGTAAGGAACTCGTAAAAGAGTCCTCATTGAGACTAAAAAATGTCTTAGCCAGTGTCAAGTCAAGCAAGGCTTCTTTTGTTTCTTGGGGTTATGAGACAATACGAAGCTAGTCTTTGAAAGCCTTGGGAACCAACTCTCTATGTTCATGGCTCGTCATTTAGGTGTTGGGTTAGAGTAACTATCTGAAGAGGGTATGTTTCAAGTTACATTGTATAGAATATCCAGGTAGCTACCTAGGTAAGTAATGAGAAGTATGGAAGGGGTAAACACATTTACTCAATAGTTTAGTGTTCGTAGAGTATATAACTCCGCATTTCAAGAATCTGTCTTAGATTACGGCGTCTGAGATCAGCAATGGCTAGATCTTATCTCAGAACCAGTAGAATTGTTTGCTATATTAAATGAATGCGGGCGTTGTCGTAACATCGTGTATCCCATTCAGGGGTTATATAGACCTATATGAGTCCCGAGTCACATTCATGTAGAAACCCAGCGCTTCGATGATAGGGGTCAATCGTATGATCATGTAGGCTATTTAATGGATTGTACGGAAATTTCTACAAGATATTTGGATATGCCAAGGCAGCCTGTTTTGGATTTCCTCTGGCTTGGATGACCCTTTGACTAGAGCATCTGATCAGGTTCGAGGATGACATCAAGTACAAGGGCATAAGAGGAACTCATTGTTGGGACTATGACATGAGCAGGTTACGCCAGTACTTTTTGGGCCCAGGGCGTGTAAGATGATTTCTATTTGCCTGTTGCGAAAGGCTCATGACTTATTCGACGGGATACAGCGCCTATATGAATGTAGAACAGGGGTATTGGGTCTAGTTTATGGTCGAATCACTACCTATGCCATATGATTAAGATTTGTCCTTCGCCTGCTTAGTATCACTCCTCTATTTTTTGGTTACTATGTTGTCATTATCTAACATTGCCTTACGTACCTTAGGTTCGGTTCTTAGTAGGTTGACGAGTCTCATGATTACATCTCCGGGAGCAAGATCTGACAAGACCTCTCTACACCATTTATAAGCCAGTAGATACATCTTGTGTCTCTTGTAGGTGTGTTCTCGAGCGTGTATCAGGTCTCGTTGAGAGCCTTATACGACAATAGACGACTCGTTCTTGGCACCCAGCCCAGCTCAGCTCAGCTCATAATCAACCCCTTAATACGCTCTCGGACCGACTACCATAGACTGGTAGCTTGGGTACGTGAACTGGTAGTGCAGGCAGTGTTGACTAGGCAGCTAATTGATCAGCGGGCATTGCCGCAACATGGGTCCAGTCATAGCTTTGAATTGTCCATCTTATTCGCCAAGCCTACGGTAGGTAGCCGATTTCCGAGGCTTACCAAAGTCGCAGAAAAGGGACGTGCGGAAGGTAATCCGTTCAGCATCTTTTCAAAGGAATGCTATCTTGCTGAATCGAGATGCTTACCTAGGGTCTACCGAAGCCGGATCATATCTCGCTTTGATCGCGGGGAAAGGGGAAGAGACATCTCCTCCTCCTGCTAGGCTACCACACCGCGGTTCCTTCAAAAAGTCCTACGGGCCTAGGTTGACTTCGATTTAGATCGAGTTGAGGGGAACATATAGATGGTTAATATTAACTTCAATGCTCCGCCCCTTCCGAAGCGATTACTTGGTAACCAACATCTGCTGTTGAGATACCACCTTCTTGATAGAATATTACAGTACCGTATCCGAGATTAATAGAATAAGAGGCCATTCACTACTTGTGCTTCCTACACTGGATATGTTCGAGTCGTTGAACACGATACCGAACACGCCACGCCGGCTTTCGGCCTCGAAAGAGGGATATGATCCAAGGGTCATCTTAGATAGATCATATCATGGCGTAATTGATTAGGTATGTACGCATGTTATATAGGTAGGTATGAATTTGACCTGTCAAACTCGGAAGCTCCGAGTCCTAAGGACCAAAGTTGATGTCATGATAACGGTCTACCTAGGTAGGTATTTCATTTATACTCCCAGATGGCGTGGTCGTATTATTATCGAATCGACGCGAGCTCGACGCGAGCTTTAACCTTTGAGCCGCAATGTCGACTGGTGGCACAGTGCAAGAATCTAGATAACTTTTTGCTTCGGTGGAGATCGCCTTCTTGTATGTCCCTAGTTATCTTAACTAGCTATGTTATTAGTCGACCGAGTTTACCGGCGAACGGATCCTCGGTCGAGCGCGTCAAAAAAGAAAGATGGTGTCTGTAGTGGTAAAAAGGATGATCTCGGTATCTCGCTTTAGCTCCTATCCATGATCTGAAGTTGTAATTGGTATTGTCATCCTCCTCTCGGCATCGGGTCCGACCTATATGGAAGGTGTGCGGTCACACATGGTGCATTTGCGTATTGGTGAACCCTGCTGGACTTTGGATAGAGACCTCTGAAGATGCCTATGTAATATGACGTGAGATCCTTCGGTCAACCGGGCAAGATCCTCTTCGGTCGTGAAGGTAACGGCCCGTCGCCAACCCCCCGGTCGTTGGGTGTCATCACCCAGGTATTATAAACATATTGCCTTATCTGAGCAGGAAAAAGCATAGAGACGAACGTGATCAACGCAGGGGTTGTTTGCTTGAGATGATTTTCCAAGGATGGAGATGCAAGGGGTCCTATGCACAACGATTAATTAAATGCAGCCGATTCAGCCCTAAACCCGTTCGGAAGCATTGACGCGGGACATGGGGTTACCTAAACCGTCCTATTCCACATTCAGAGGATCGGTGAGCTGTCACATCTGTCAAGTAGCTCCTATCGGGGCTGTCACCCTGTTTGCGTACCAGGTCTTTAGAACATCATGGGGTGCGTTATTGGCGTACAAAATGACAAATCGGCTTATTCGTCCTAAGTCTACGGACCGATCAAATACGGCGAGGAATCATGCGTACGACGATATCCGGGGGATGGTCCTTTTCCTCCAAGATAGAGCTTCGTATAGATCCATGATGTATCTGCCTAGAGTAAGCATTTCCTACATTGCAGCATAGGTAGGTAGCTAGCGTTTTCGAGTTCCCCGGAGATTAGTAGGATAGCTCGCATAAGGATCCATATTGAAAAGACAGCTTCGCATTTCGCCAATTAATCAAAGTGACGTCAACATCGCCGGCGTCAACTAGCAACGCAACGTCTTTCGCATAAATGGACTTGTTTCGGTGTTGGTGTAAAAGTGGCTGAGCCTCACCCTGAAAACCAACATTGGCTGTTATTTTTCCGCGAACTAATGATCGTGCCGCGACACTAAGAACTCCCTCGGTGTGGCCGAAGCCACTTCACGAAGTAAGCGAGGGATTTAAGAAGGATAGGGAAAATCTCCTCCAGAGTGTCCGACAGCGCGCCGCGAAAAGGGCGACGTTAAAAATAGACAGAAATGGAAGAAGAAAAGGGGACTTTTTAAACATGGAGGAATTTTGCAAGCTGACGACTCTCGATATGCCAGGAAATAAAATATATAGGTACATAGACGTAAGAGAAAAGAACAAGGAAATGATCGTAATAGGCGTGAGCAAAATAGTACCGGTGTCTCCAATCCAAGTAACCACTGTCGCGAAACAGGTATATCCTTTTTCCAATTATGACCGCCCAATGTAGTAAAAACCCCAAAAAACGACACGTCAAAACTCTCTGAAGGCATGCTGAAATATTGCCTAGAGAAATTGCCAAGATGGACCTTCAAGCCCAAAATCCCGGGATAACGCGGCCTGGTTGCCAACGCAGCCGCTGGCCTAAATTCATCGGAGCTCCTCCGGCTTCTCCGGGATAGTTACTTGCGCCGCGACTTTCTGAAATATTTCGAAGCTTATATCGTTTCCCCTTTTCAGAACGTCGAAGTCGGTCCAGGCGTCTCGAAAAATATTTTTTTATTAGGTACCTAGGTAGGTAGGTAGGTAGTTATCGACGATGTTCAGGAGGAACATTATCGCCGTAGAAACCTCCCTGACTACCAGATGCCAGACAGGCTAAGCAGACACCGCCGCCGTAGACACGGGTATGCCGTTTCCAGCCAGCACCTGAATCGTCCATTACCGAGATAATCTCGCCCTTTACGTCGATCTCCTTGTGGTCAGAATCAAGTGACTCGTGTGGCGCAAGGGGTAAAATCGGACTCGACGACGGGAACGAACTTGGCGGGAAGGATGCTTCGCCATGTTCGGGGTTTGAATGAGCGGGACCCAGCGGCAACACCTTCGTGTAAGATCTCCTTCTCGGGATGGAAGGAGAGCCTTGGTCATGCGGCAACGCAGTGGACATCGATCCCGGCGAAGGCGAGAGCGTATAGTCTGGATTCGGCTGGTGGAAGAAGCTTGTGTCCAGATCACCTATGCTCGACGCCGTCACGCTTAACCGGCGATCCTGAAAAGTGAAAACTCCTGTCGAAAGAACAGGTGGTGTTAGTGGCAATGGTGGCGGAGGGCCAGATTTGAGATATAGTGGCATGCCTGCGTCTAAGCTCATGGAAGCCGTCCTCTCTTCCTCGATGGTCTCCTCTCCCGTCGCCCTCTCCCTAGACCCATCCCGTTCACGTTTCTTATTCCCATCACCTAAGTTTTCGGCCGCCCTCAACTGGGAAATCCCCGACGGGCTGTTCACTGACATGATGTCGTTGTAAAAGACGGTTCCACGTGACTTCTCTGAAATCCAAAGAGTCTGGAGGCTGGTTGGACTAGCATTGAGCTTGCCGGTGTAGGCCGGGAGGGGAGCCTTATATCTTCTCTTAAGCACGCGTAGTACTACACCGAGGAAGACGAGTGCCAGGAACGTAAGCGCGACTCCAGACAAGAGCCGCAGCTGGGTCCCCGGCACTGCATATAGGGTATTGTTACCATGGGTCTCCTGCAGAGGGAGATTGACAGCGGGCATTCTTGCTGATTATGGAAACTAAATAACAAGGTGTGCTTCCTGTGCCGTCTGGGGTCGGGCCTTCACCGATGTATCTTGTAGATTAGTAAATGGGAGCTCGGGGGGTGGGCCGGTCTGTCGATCGGGACGACCTCAGGACTGAGCAAGGATTCCCGCTTTGCTCAGCGGGATTGGCCACAATATCGGGACACCATCAAATATGCACAAACGCGGGCATAGAGTGGCCCGGCTGGCAGGCCAGGGATAGTGAGCAAGAGGTAGAGAGGGAGGGAATGTGTATGTTTAGGCGAGAGAAGAATATGACCTGATAGGTGCAGGTTAGATAGGCCACGGTCAGCTCGTTGGTAAACAGGCTCAACAAACAAGGCTCCGCTGGCCGGCTTACACGTTGGGGTCCCAAGAGGAGGGCCAGGGAGTTAAAATCACTCGTGTCCGCATATAGTAGAGAAAACAAGACAGTGAAAGATGGTTCTGATAGTTAATCTCAGGCTTACAACACGAGAGAACTAAGCCTTTGATGGCTGCCGAGATGCTAATCTGGGCGACTGGGAATAGATGGAGTAGGCGTGTCGTAAAGTCGTTAAAGTGTTTGAACGAGATTAGAAAAGCGGGAGGAGAGGAAAGATATATACGGAGATGACTTAGACATAGAGCTAGTACGACTACGTAGAATCAGGGTCTCATCACCAATACTGAACTTGGACATCAACAAGGAATATGGACAATCTATGGAGAAAAGTACACTCGTGAAAGCAAGCAGCCCTAGCGTCCGGGGAGGGTGTGAGTGTAAGTGGAGAGTGGTTGTAAGAGCAGAGCTACTTTCCTATTACAGGCTCCGCTATCCTTCGTCAGTCAGCCTCAATTGAGGAGACATAGATACTCGGCGGCTTGCCTCTTCGGGGCTGTATGAGGAAAATTAGAGACAGTATGAGGCAAACATGCTCTTCATATTCACGCAACGTGCGGGCCACGTCGAGACAAGGTATCCATTAGCTTGCTTAGCTGTCCACCAGAAGGGACCAAAACGATATAAACTGGACTGGAAGAAGAGAAGAAGTAGGAGAGAGGAGGTGATCTTGCGGGTTAGTAGTGATGAGCGACGGAAGGTTGTTAGGCCCTAACGCCTTTCCTGCTGTCATGCTGCACGATAACTTTGCAAAGCGATTCATCGTGCATACGAAACTGGGGCAAAATGACTAGGTCTCTGAACGCACGGTCGACGTAATTGCCAGCGGCACGAAATTAGGCCGTAAGCTTAGCCGCTGAGTCGGGATCTGGCCGGGCAGCTCGGTCGACAAGGTCGACAGGGTAGCACGAGACTAGTGCAACCTGGGATGATGTGGAAAAGGACGAGGCGGGATTCAAGAAAACCAGTGTGAACCAGTGTGTGTATGTAGCTCAGAATCTAACAAATTATGAAGAGGAATCCCTGCCGGCCTTCACCAGTCTTTCGGACTTTTGTAAGTGTCTGTGGAGATGTTGTGGAGCTGTGTTGGGACTTCGAAGTTGACTTTGCTTGTCGTAAAGGAGGAGCCTCTCCTTGTGCGCATTATTAGGAGGCTTCGGGAGTTCGAGTACCTAGCGTAGATGTTAGCTCGAGCGCTCCCGAGTCAGCCATCGTTACACGGATACAGCTGTAACTCATAACGCAGTCGTAGGTAGTTTTGCCATGACGATTGTGCTGTGACGCTCGGGCTTAAGAAAGGAAAGCGTCAGCCTTCGCGGGCGCAAGTCTTGGACTGTTTTACTACCATGGATGTCAGGGAGTACTGGTCCGTGTGACGAACTAGATAATAAATGGGACATCTACGTAGTTTGGTATACTGAGCTGAAGTTGGATCCAATGAGAAATGTAGGAAATATGAATTCCAGGGTCTATGCCCTAAGTATGCACGGCATGTGAGCATACGATGTGCAGTAGGTATCTTACCAAGCTACCTATGTACTAGTCCCTATTCCCATCTATGGTCTTTAATAAACACGCGCCTATGGGTAGCTGACATGTGCAACGTACTGCATATACTAAAAGGCAGATGGCACTAATAAAGGGCATGCACAGTATGATCGCCGTCGAGAAAGCGGGCTGGCTGTAAATCGCCCTATATGCGATCTAAAGATACGGCGTTAGGAAACGCGACCAATCCTTTGAAACATCAAGGGAGGACTCGTCTAGATTATTGTTGTACTAGCAGACGGTTAGCATACCCGGAAACAAAAGTAAGCTTGTTGACGAGACCCAATGGGGCCCGCAGGCATTTTGATGCGCCGTTAAGCTACCAGGGATTTATTTGCCAGGCGACTTCTAGAACGAGTTAGCCTCATTTTCACTGACACTACATATGTACCTATGGTGGACGGGGTTCAGCTGAGGTGAGCCCTACGCCGCCCTAACAACCTAGTCGAAGGTCGATCCCTGACGCACCGAGAGACCGGGGGATAGGAGGAGCGAGGTTGGCAAGTTGGTACCGAAAAGAGGAGCATGTCTTTGTCTTAATAAGAGACCGGATGAGGATGGGCAAGAAGTAGATCGTCTTGCGAAACATCCGAATCGCGGCTCATTTATTAGTCCATCTAGTGATTATGAAGTGAAACACAGTTATCTTGGTCCTCCTCCTCCTTCTCGTCCTCCTCTTCTTCTTCTTATGCCGTCTTATAATACGCAAGGGATCGCGACATCCTTCACGTTTCTTGCAAAGTGAGTGAATGCTGACGCCGGGGATATTTGCGAAATGACCTGTACGAAAACAAGAAGCTAGGGGTAGGCATGTCCAGGATACATCGTCTTTTCTCCCAGGTGGTACATAGGTAATCCGTACGAGATGTCGATATCCCCAAGTTAGTAATTAGGTAGTTGTTGTTCCTTAGCGAATGAAAAGCGACATGTGATCATACGTACTATGTATTGTACGTAAGTGCAATTCCGCCAAGAAAATACATTCTGCACGATGCGCCTGTCATATTCGTGACATCGGTAATGATATGTAATATCGCGGCTGCTTCCAGCCAGGCTCTTCCCGTTGCTATACACCCACCTACGCTCTCACCTACATTGTATACTTCGCTAGCTACCTAGGTCCGTATGTCTACATCAGGTCTAATATTTACGATGGTAGCTCGCTGTTGTATGCAAAGCGGACCGTTCGTGCGGGACACCTGCGCATAGAGCCGGTTGATTCGTCAATGCGCCGGAGAGGCACAGCCCTGTGGATAAACAAACAACGTACATAGGCGGCACATGGATGTAGGTTACCTAGCAGCTAGGTATGATAACCCTAGCCCTGGAGAAGAGAAGTGCCGCTGGCGTCGACGACGGATCTTGGTTACATCCGTAGGTTGGCTGACGAGGTGGTGAACGTGAATCTTGAAAATTGCTGCATACGAATTACGGAGCATAAAGAGAACAGAGGCTTGTCTAGGGCGGCTTGTAGCATTTTGGGATTTTTGGGGGCGTAAAATCGATAGTGGGATTAGCAAATAACTAGCCACTCACGAGCCTCATGGGTAGTCCGCAAGGACCCCGTGTCGATGTTTATGGGTTGCAGCGGGAACAGGAAAAGTTCATAGGGTCATGTTCAGCTGAAAATAACCCCGGCCGACCATCCCTATTCGTCAATCCAGCCTTCACCTTCTTTTTGTCCTGTGCCGAGATGCTTCAAGTCCCGGCCAATACAACCCCACAACTCTATTCATCCGTCTATCTGTACTATATCTCGTCCTTCGTCAACGATCACGGCTAACATTTCTATATTCGCTTAGCTTCTGTTTATTTTCTTCGTTTCTACTTTCTTTCATGCGTACGATGGATCGGTCGACCTAATAGGCCAAACTTATCTACGCTATTAGAATGAGGCAAAAACATTCCGTCACCATCTACAGTCTAGGCGTCTTCGACTATCTTATTCGTCTTTGCCGTCGGCGCCATGTTTGACGATAGTACATCGTCGCTAATTGCGACGCTGTCCGACATATCGATTAGTAACCGTGAATGGTCAGCCTTGCCACCGACTTCATCGATTCGGCAAGGCTTGCTAATGGGATCCTTGTTCTTTCGTATCAGATATCCTGTTTGGCTGTAGTGGAGGCGCAAGCAGCAGGTTTTCTGTCTTGGTGATCATGTTCATTTTTCTCACCTGAAGTCTACTGCTATCTACACCGCCTCTCTACTACGCAATCCCGAGCTAGTATGAGTGGAATCCGTTTACCGAGGTAGTTTACATACCACACTGAAGTATTTTCTTCTAATGATAGCAAAGTTGCGATCTACTACGTCGTAAGGAGACGCGCAATTTTCAACGATGAACATGGCCCTAGAGTATTGTTGACTCTTGGCTGGAGGCTCTTGGGAGTGAAGGTGAACGTAACGGGTCGATGGGAGTCAAGAAACACTGCCTCCTGATCTTTGGCCGCCACGTTACAGTACATTATATTTTCGCCTTCTGTCTTGATCTCTGACCGCTATCTTACAATAACAAAGGAAAAAAGAAAAGAAAAAAAACCAAAGCCCGAACCCTGATTCAATACCTACCTACCTACCTATGCTCAATTTCGTCAAGTCGACCCGAGCCATCGGAGGCGTGTTTGCGTCGTCATCACACTACATTAACTAGCATACATATTCCATACTACCTACCTCTTATTCGCCTCGGTTTAGAGACGAGCGAAAATTTCGTCTGTCCCATGCATAAACTACCTAAATAGGGCATAGAGATAGTGACCTACCTAAGTCATTTACTGATACTACACTATCTTACTGTGCTGATTCTACCCTCATCAGAAGCTCGTTATTCGGGTAGGTATGTGGTAGGTAGGTCGTTTGTTTATCGGAGGTAGTCGGCGGCAAATGAGGCGCTTAACTCCTATTTACGATCGCTTCGACTGTCGCATTGGCGGCTGAAGGACCCAATTGTCATCACGAACACCCGCTTATTCAGTACGACAGCTAGGTAGGTATACATCAACTTTCCCTAGGACTGCTCCACTGCCAGACCCCGGTCACCAATGATAACCTATCGACATGATCTTGCGTGTTGCTGCAATGTCTCTCAGCCCTACGAGATTTAGGCTCGGAGATCCTGTAGCGATCCACCACACTGCATTCCCGATCCCTATGGATCATTGGACGTTGAGCCACTTAGATTCCGATTAGTCACGCTGTGGTTTTACTACCCCTTGTCCGTAGGTCATCTTTTTCGAAGCCTGCGTTACACTGCGAATCCGAATTCGCGTCGTCGTATCGTAACCGACTAACGATCACCAACATACGTAGCCCGTATATCTCAACCCAATCTCGACCACGAAACGCGACTTGCCCCAAGCGCACCTCTAAACAGCCGCATATAAATTGCCATGCCGAAAACAGTGGCTTATATTACCTACCTATGCAGTCGCCCATATCTCGGAATCCCAGTAGATTGCTCCATGTTCAGCCTGAATGCTCAATGTCAAACACGTGATTACCAGGAAGTCTGCGCCCTGTACTTACGCCTCCGCTGACGCTATACTTCGAGATCTTGGGCCTTTTGGCTCTCCGCTTTCCACATGGCAGATGCGATGCGGGACCTAAGCCGAACGATCCAAACAGAGGCCTCCTTTTCCACCCGGCCTACCCGGGTCGGGCGATTCCTTCTACCTAACCCGTCTCACTGGTTCATTTACGGTTGGGCTGTAAACATAACCAACAAGCTAGCCGTCCATTCGGTTATTTAGTACATGATGTTTTTGTTGATGCTTCGATACCATTATTTTGGTGACCATGGGAATGGAAAACAGAGATTCCTGTCGGCTCGTCTACGGCTCGAAACGTCGGAGCCTCACGGCTGCAGTATATCGTCCCATGCCACCTCAGTATTGTCAGCTTATCTACCTACTCGGCGACGGCGCGGCTTTAAACAAAACACTAAGTAACGTTAAGTTTTGTGTATCTACGTGGCATTGATGATTACTAGTCGACCAAGCTGTAGCTTATCTGGGTTCGATCCGATGCTGTACCAGTTGAGCTAACAATTAACATATCCCGAAGCTTGACATTATAGTCCATTTCCGTTCACACTCTAACATGCTGACCGACTATCGTGTTCTCAGGCTTATTCTCGTTACAAATACCTCATATATTAAGGGACGCTTTGTCATCACTAATGAGCGGTCCTTCGGATGCGAAGCTGTCACTTGTACTAGAAGCCTAAATAGGATTGCTCCCATCTGAGTCATGCTCCTATGATACCATCATAAGAAACCATACCCTAGCACCAAGCAAACGGCAGGGACCCGGCCAGAAAAGCGCCCAAAGGCCGATCTTCGCAAATACGCCGTGGCCTCTTTGCTGCTTTAGGGTATGCTAGCTCGTAGGGATGCGATTCCGAGCAACACCGACCCCTGTCTAGGACAGGACATCGATCGAAAACTAACGTTAGCTGAATCAGCACTTAGGGCCAGCATATACCCCATATACCTCCAGGCTTCGGATAATGCCTGCCATGATTGGATACAGTAGGTAACATATTTGAAGGGAGAAGATGTTCTCATTAAAGTAACTACACGCAGGTTGCATACCTAAGGTACATATAGTATTAATTTGCGAAGCAGCCATTTACCATACTATTAGGTACAGCTCCCTACCTACCTACCTCCTACCTAAGTACCAATCACAAGGTTCGTAGATATCTAGTGAGGCGCCAGTCTATAGATTATACTAGTAATATCTTTTGACCTCCACATTTGAGTAGCGTTTTCGAATGTAAGAGCTCGTAAAACGACGTCTTATGTTGCTTGCTTTGCGGCCCCTGGGGGCTATTGCGGCACAATGCCCAAAGAGATTGACAACGCGCATATATCAGGCACCAGACTTAACCGCGTAAACGAAACTTATTTACTGTTTACTAGGTCTGACTTATTCAACTATTCCTGATCCGAGGCTGTCGTTGACGGCGTTGATTCAGTGACCCACACCCACACGGCTGTAGCCCAACATCCCGAACATCAACCTCCCCCCAGAACGGCGTTTGACTCCAAATACCGACTGACGCGGTTGCGCCTTTTGACCATGTCGGGCTTATCCCATACGAGCCAGACACACCATATACCCGGGATATCACCCGCTTAAGGTAGACCACGTATATGTGTGCTGACGGTGGATATATAGGTATCTACGGAATAACGATAGGTGATACACTAAAGCGAAGCTCCCGATGATTCCGCAACTGGGGAATGTCGTTAGGGCCGCGGAAGATTGAGCATCTGAAGTCAGAAGGCAATAGACTCGGAGTCTCTTGTGGTGCTGGGGCCATCATGCCGCTCAGTCCGATCCGACGTAGGGGTGGAAATATTAAGCTTCCCCACGTTGAACGACTCAACTACTTACTAGGTAGGTACTGATGGAAACGGATTTTATCCGTGTGGCCACTGGTCGTCAGAACAAGGGTTTAAGATGTTGGTAGCAGAAGGTGAAGAAGGTGGATGTTGGTTTCTCTCAATGTTACCAACCAACCAATATCGTGACGATATACTTACCTAGGTAGGTATTCACTAGGTAAATTCCCTCACAATCAAAGCTTTCTGGAAGCTGATACTAGTCCTTTTACTGCATCAAGTTCATCGAGTTCGAAGGATAACATAGATATGGACTGACAAGAACACTTGCGTGAAATAGCACTGTTAGAAAGCTTTTGATGAATTCCTACTTAGAAATCTCTCATCTAATAACTAACCCTTGCCAAACCGTACTTATACGGCAGATACCCATGACTTATATGATTTGAGTATGATGGATGCGAGATACCTGTGTTTGCTTCTACCATGTTTTGTAGTACATCATCTTCTCGAGGGATGCTAAATATCTAGGATGATCGAAGTTGAGCTAACCGTACCTTCTCGAATCTAGGCCTTAGGCGATTCAAGGGATTGGTAATGCTTGGACGAGAGCTTCTAGATGTAGGTAGAAGCTGACGAGAAAACATTGACTTTTAACATGACAAATTTTCGTAAGATCATTCTCTCGTATAGGAGTCATAATGCGAAACCAAGATTTTAGGATCCTCCACGGGGTCGGCGCCAGCTAAGTGTCGGTATCCCTGTTAAGTCAACCTGAGGACTAGCACTTCAATAGGTACCAACTAGAGAATCCCATCTAATTTGACTCAGCTTGAGCATCCTATGAAGAAATGAAATGTAGATAAAAATAGGAACGAAAACTTACCTGCTCATGTGATGAATCCTCTTCGTTCACTCATGTTATTTGCCAAGTGCCTATGCTGGGACTCCTCGTATCTAGCTACACTCCCATATTAGGATCAGGTACTTCACACTTGAGAAACCTCAATAAACTCATTTCCCTTTCCCCTATTCAGCACTTCAGCTCAGCTCCATATGGTAGATTCCCGCACGTAGCAGCCATCTGAACCTCTTCGGTAGCCCCATTCTTCATATCTGCAGTCTCGCGGAGGCCGTGGAGAGCTGGAAGTGTGGGTATGCAGACCGGAGCGTTCGTAGACTATTGCCTTCGATACAGGATAGAAGTCCATATATGCGGCGTGGACCAGTTGGTTTGAAAGGATAGCCTCTCAGCGGGCTTCAGGAGCGACCCGAGTTCGTCGAGCATCTGATATTCAGCGCAGCTTCGTTTTGCGAACTAGCTTCCGCAGGTACAGTGATCAGAGCCACACCGCGTTCGTTTTCGTGATCATACCCGGGTCATCGATATAGGTATGACTTGCATGATGCACAGAGACATCGTAGGATACGCTGTGAGCAATCTTCCCCATAGGGAGTAGGGCGATCGTGGCAATGGAGCTAGAAGTGTTGACTATCACGAGGTCTAGTGAAGTCGTGTCTGCTGTAACGTCGTTGAATGCCATTGGTCAAACCTAGTAGCTTCAGCTAATATCTATTGTATAGAAATCGGCTAGATTGATGCGCGATAGTTGCAAAGACTCGGAAGCTCTTTTCGTGGTGAATGGGTAGAAATGAAGAGAGAAGTTTCTTGCGACCCTTCATCTCTCGTACATATACACATAGTGCGGGACGAATGTAAAAGGCGCAAGGAGCTAGCTGAATGATTCGTTAGATCCTACGTAGCAGACGATAGTCTCGCATCGGCTTACCGATTCTGGCCACTTTCAGCTCTATACTCTCCCTTTAATCCTACGGTGGCTTGTTACTCCCAAATACAAGCAGGAAAGACGAAAGGGCTGATTCTAGAAGAAGAGAATTTTTTTTACACACAATGGGTAGGCAGTTTAATTGGGATTAGATTATGATGTTGAAATTTTGGATATCTCGTGAGGCATGAATCACATCTCCCTCCCTCCCAAGGTTCGTGATAACACCAGCACGCCAGCCACACAACGCCAGTCCTGTAAGAATAGGAATCCAAGATGGATATCGGCCAAGTACCTACGACGCCATGCAAGATAGGTTCGACGTATAGAGACAGAGAATCATGACATCCAACGGACATACCCTACAAAATGAGCTAACCTATCATCATAGGCTCTCCTTGGCTATGTATGACCGGTGCACCTTCGCTTCGCTCCTCCTCCATCATCTCGATCAAGTCGTCTAAGTTGGAATCTAAGTTTTCAGCTGCTTGCTGATCTAGGCAATTCTTTAGAAGTCGACGATACTTGTCGATCTTTTCCCCGGTACTTGACACAGCTAGAGCATCGACGTACTCTTTCTCCGCACTTCGCTCTTCTGCGAGAAGTTCCGAGAGCTCATAGGCGAGCTTAATTCGATTCGCGTAGGAATCATCGTTGGCGTCACCGTTCATCATAGATAGACTCTTGTCAACAGAAACTTGGACATGGAGTTGGCTTTGGTTAGCCAGTATGTCAAGTAGCTGGTGTTGTAGCACGGTGGCATCGCCAACTGCCTTGGTTGCCGCCTCGGGCGACTCCAGTTGCCCATCAAGTTCCGTGATTTGCGCACGCACGACCGAGAGCTCGTTCTGAGTATTTGCAAGAATACGTCGGGCCTCTACTTCAGCTTCGTTCTTCTCTTTCCACTCTTCGTCGTAACTATGGGCGAGGTCCTCGAACTTCTCTAGAACAAGTGGCGTTATCGTATTCTGAACAGTGTTCGCCGCCTCAGAGTTATACGTAACGGCAAGTTTGGTGACAGACTCCGTAAGAGCATCACGGAAGGAGACGTGTCGTTGAGAATCAGGAGCAAAAGGGGAAGAGGATCGTTGGGGAACACGCTCCTTGGGGTTCTTCGTAGCGTTTAACTCCTTGATTAAATCTTCTGCTCGAATTCCTTCCGCATTAGGGATGTCCGTGGAAGCACCTCGGCCAAGGAGAGCTCGTATACATTTGCGAGCGTTTGTTCTGGCCGCAAGATGGAGCGCGGTGTTGCCAGCGTAATCTTGGGCATCGATGAGATGCTGAACAAAATTCGGATCGTGAGTCTCCAGGAGTTTATTTAAGATGTTGTCGAGATAGTATCGACAAATGGTGGTACTCGTGATTCGACCACTCTTCATAATGGCGGCGTGATGAATGACGGTAGAGCCAGAGTTATCACGCGCATCGACAGTGTCCCACAACTCCTTCATGATGGCGGGGAAGGTTTGCTTGTCGTAACAATTCGTGAAGTTTACGGAACGCATGAAAGGCGTCTCGCCTCTAGAATTTTGCACACCTAACGTGGCATTAAATCGCTTCAACTGCTTAACGAGCTCCAAGTCGCCCATGGCACTGGCCCAGTGGAGAGCAGTGTGCTTTTCCATGTCGATCATCCAATCAGGCTGGAAGTTGGGCGGAGGCTCGGGACGGTATGTAGGCACATCTTGGCGAGCCAAGAGGAAGTAGTCCAATAACTCGTCACTGTAGAGAGCATGATGTTGCTCTGTGTAATCTTGGATGGCCTCGTCCCGCTTCCTCTTGCGGTGCCCGGTTGAAAGATGCGACAGATCATGGTGATCGTCTTCTGCCATGTACGAGGCAGAAGCGATGGTGACATTATCGGGCGTGTCATCCTCGTTCAACTGCTGGCTGGCGCTCTCGATATCCGGTGGTGGGGGAGCAGCGCCTGTAAGATGTTAGCATTTATACCCGATACATGATACATGGCGATCGAGCGATGGATACGTAATGTGTAGTAACATACCCCATTTCGGAACAGCAGGCTTCCTAGGAGCCTTCGGCTTACTCGCATGTCGGGGTGCGGGAGGGGGACTTTGATTCCCAGGAGTAAACTCGAATATTGGTCGAAGTCGCTCAAATACGTTGTTACGATGAGCGAGCTGTTCGCCAGCTTCTAAGGGGATCCATGTGCCTTGGTATTTGCCGTAGCCTCCTTGAATCTTCTCGTGAACATCCTTCTGCACTTCGCGCTCGAGAATTCGGGTTCGTGCGGGTTTATCGAATCCAGCAGCCTTGAGAATATGTGTTGCATTGACCCAGTCATCTTGTCGACGGCGCATCACATGCTCCTTCGTATCTCCGCCAAACTGGTACTCATATACAGGGACCTGCGGTTGCGTTTGTTAGTTTGGCGCTTGATCATGTCTAATGCTGGCATGTTGATGGATTACAATAGATGGATATAGGCGATCGGCGACATCACATCGAAGTAACATCGAGTGAAGATGTTTCCATCAAGGTTGGGAATGCGATCTTAGAAAATGTACGAGCACTTACACCACTATATGTCGCACTGTATATACCGCCGGTGGTGGCATCTTTTACCATGGTGGCAGCTTGGACCCAGCTGGGACCTGAAAATGGACAATACGGATTATGAACTTGGTAATTGGCAATGGCCAATGGTAGGAGAGATGGGATATCGTGTGAAGGCAGACTCTATACCGGCAAGGTGCAGCACTTTGACGATGATAATAGTATGGTAACGTTAATTCACATGAATCGGCGATAGGAAAGGCTAGGAAGAAAATTGGTTGCGCAGGTATGAATTGGCAGATCGGCCAAGATGATTGGGTGACTGGGGGGCTTGATGATGTATGATGGATGAGTTTGTGAAAGATTGAATGCTAAGAAATCGCGGAGACGCGAAAATGATTAAAGGGAAAATGAGGGAAGACGCGGTACCTGCCGTATACGCGTAAATTGAAATTGGTACCTACCTACCCGGGTGGGGGGGGATTCTAGACATTCTTATGCAATGACCTTGACATTCTAAATTATCCTTAAAATGATAAATACAAAAAATGATGTTTCCAGCATATTGAGTATAATATGTAATCAAATATACATCCATTATAAAATAATACAGGGGTTTTCGACCAATTATATACGTAGGAAAACAATGCTTATTAAGGAAAAAGGGTTTTGGAGCGCGAACAGGATATTTCGATAACATGTATAACTAAATAATAACCATTGTATAAAGGAATATATTGCAATTGATTGCAAGGGTAACTAAGCTAAAATCGTTTTTGGTGTGCAATGGTTTTCGTCCTGCAATGGTGGGGCTAGCTTAAAACGGGAAGAAAAAAGGGAAAAAGGGTAGGTGCACCTTCTTAATTAAGGAAGGTGCTATAGTATTTAAGTATTTTTTTTTTTAACATGCACTAAGTGGGATTCGAACCTAAGGTTTGGTATGCATACTACGGGTATTACAGTATTACGAGTCACTACTTGACCACTTGGCCAATTGGCTTACGAATCTACGCGCATGTGGGGCAGGTCCGGATCTTGGAGCTTATATCCTGGGTTCAGTCCCCGAGATTTGATTGGTGAAATCCCCCGGAGATCCGCCGAGACCCACCATTGCAGGGAGAAAATCATTGCAGTAGTAAGAGATTATTGCAATAAGAGAAATAATAGTGTTTTTATATAATGATATTACGTAGATAATGGGTGTATGCAAGTAATAAATAACTAGGTAAAATGGTGCCCTAAGAAGAACAGTATATTAACGTGGTTATTTTAGCCCTGGCTGGCCATTATAACTACAGCTTATACCTGACTTCAATCAATTGATTACTAAATAGGTCAAAATGTTTTAAAGTTATTCTAACGCAATCATGTCGAAGCTATTGCCAGGAGTGGTGATAGTTGCCAGTATGCAATTAAGGGGCAATAATGTCAAGGAACCCCCCCCACCCGTATAGGTAGGTACTTGTGAGGTCAGGTGGTCCTAGCTTATATCTTCCCCACATGCTAGATCTGATTATCTAATCGATACGTGGGTGCGCTGTACGTACAGTGCATGCCATATACACACTGTATTCATACACCCCCATTTCCATTTTAGGTGTAATTAACCTTCATTTCCAATGTTCTTCAACTGTCATGATGTAAGTATCTACACAGACTCGACAACACTTCAAAGTCTGTGGGAAAGTCTAAAGAATACCTGTATCGAAAGATTGACGCCTCTAATTTAAGTGGCGTGGCTGTTGGTGCTTGAATTCGACATGAACTCGGTTTAGAAACCTCTTCTATCATTCTTCAAGCACATCAACTTGCTTCTTCTAGCCTCCGGCTCTGACACCCATTCGTCAGTCATTACCGGTGTATTGGTTCTACATACAACTTGGAAATCATAATCTCTTTTCTATCTACTTACCCAGGAGATAGACAGCCAAGCTAAGTTCCGTGCCTAATAACAAAGCCTGGTAGGATGAAGGGATATCTAGTAATGTCCATTGCCCTTGACTCAGCCAATCTATCTCGACTGTCGATTCATTCTCTGTCCTTAAGTTGACTAGAATCTATGTCTTGGTCCTCTCTCTTTCTCATCTCTAGTGAGATCTAAGCCAAATTTTGAAAAATTATCATGGCTTTATTTACCTGACCTCATCGTATCTGATTCATGTTCTATCCTAAATACAGCAACCATCCCTTTATCCCTTGACTTGCGAAAACGTCTCTTAGCCTCGTTCTAAACTAATAATGGCGATACCTCTTCAAACACTTGTGGGAGACGTCGAATATGCCTGTGGGACCGTTGCCAGTCGTCTTGTCGATTTAGGGAAGTCGGCCATGTTGACTCAGGCCAGCATGTTACCTGTAGCTGCAGAATGTTTAACTGCAAGGGCAGTCTTTGAAAGATTAGGATCACTTCTAACACATATAGAACCTCCCGAGTTTGATGTCATGCAAGGCACATACAAAGAGCAAATTGAAGACCTCAAGCCTTGCTTTGAAGTCATCTTGCACTCGACATCTGAAATTCTGCTCGACGTCGATCACGAAATTACGCGTCTACGCCGCTATCATTCTCGTGGAGATCCCCTCGCGTCCTCAAAAGTTGTTCCAGTCTTACAGGAATTTTTCATAAATGTCAGGTTCGGCTTGCGGAGGAACCGGTCCTCCTTACGTCTCATGATGGAATGTCTTCAGAGGTAATAGGTTTAATCATTCAAGCCCTAACGACGTAGACGAGCTGGTTAACGCGCCATATAGGGGAAGTTTGTTGGCGGCGACTATCCAATTAGTTGACCAAACAGCACTGATGCACCGTTTGTCTGTGAAGACGACAGAGTCGTCGAGGTTGCAGCCATTGGTAGCAGTTGATCTGCACAAAGTATCAGATCAACCAGATATACGGCGACTTCTTGTCAAGTATCGAAACAGACGTACTCTTTCTCAAGAGAGCGAATCTAAACTCAACCGCAAACTTCATGAAGCCATTACTATGTGCGATCATAGCTCCGTACATAAGTGTCTCTTATCGAAAGTCAACCCAGATACGCCGCTCGAACAATCGAGGCTTGTACCAATTCACCGAGCTCTAGGTCAGGTAGAAACATCCCTCGCTTCCGGCAACACAACAGCCGCTGGAGCGTCCGCTTCGATTGTAACTGCCTTAGTTCTCGCGGGTGCGAAGCTCCAAGCATTAGACGAAGATGGTCGAACCCCTCTCATACGAGCTGTTATGAATGAGATGCCCGACTCTTTGATATCATTGTTGTTGGAATTTGGAACACCTGTGAACGCCAGGGATAGGAACAAGAACACTGCCCTTCACTATGCAGCGACGAAGCCTCCCTCGGGTGAGATGGGAAACGTCGATACTATTCGGATTCTATTAGCCCACGGAGCGAACCAGGGCCTAAGAAATAAGAGGGGACGCACGCCTTTGCATGAAGCTGTGTCGTTCATGTGTCATGATCGAAGCCGAGAGCTCTTGGACTACGGAGCTGACCTAGATATGACCGACAACAACGGATGGTCTCCCTTATTCGGAGCAGTTGCCCAGGGAAGTACGGCGTTGACGAAACTACTATGCAGCCGCGGTGCTCGCGTCGACAAGAAAGACAAGAGTGGGCAGACTGCTCTCCACTACGCGATATCTCAGGGGTGTAAAGAGGTGGTTGAAGTCTTGTTGAATACCGGAGCAGACGCTAATCTCATATCTAGAGGCGAAACACCTCTCTGCCGAGCGGCGTCCAGGTCTAATCTAGAGCTTGTCGAGCTTCTCCTGGCTTACGGTGCCGACGTCATATTGCCATCGCCAAGCTACCACGGTGCCCTGCCCATCCATATTGCTGCCATGGGAAGTGACTTGGCCATCTTAGCCATTCTCTTGGAGTCGGGGTCTCCCATCAATGCCATGGACGATGAACTGCGCACACCCTTAAGATGGGCGATGGATGGCGGAAAGAACGAACTTGTCCATTTCTTGCTGAGCAAGGGAGCGGCTAAGTGACCTCCTTTCCAAGATTCGCTGATATATTTTTGCAATTTCCTATTGGTAAATTCTAAATTATATCCGATATATCTATCAAATTCCTCGTACAAGTCATGACTTATAATACTCACATCATACCTATTTATTTTGTATAATGTCACAAAGTAATTGATACCTTTCATTTTACTGTGGTCTGGTGTATGTCAAGAACCATTGAAGACATCTACTTAAATATGACATGTGAGAATGCAGTTTTTACATGAAAAGAGCTTAGATGATTTTGTGATAAATGAATTCCTGGCCTATTGGATGTCTATAAAACTTGTTCAATGTTACAGCCATAGTACGTCGAAAGGCACCTATGGCCGGGATCACTCGGCCGGGATCTCTCAGCTGCCTTTAGCTAATATCTTAGTTGATCTTAGTTGCCCCGCTCGCCTCCAGCATAAAGCCGGTGGGGGTTTCTCGAACGTAACCTTGGAGCTGGTCATCGCGTGCAAAAGCACGTAATTACGCAGTACATTACATATCTTAGTGCGAGGCGCTTAAGTCCGATACTCTCTTAATCTACCGCTACCTTCCCCGCTCTACCTTGTCATCCCCAACTGGATATAATTGCTTCTCCAAGCAGATCTAAGTAGGCCAAGGCACCAAGCACACATCCTCTAGAGCGAGTTTAGGAATAAGAGGGTCAACGAGAGCGTGAAGATGCCTTTGATCGCCTCATCGCCGCGAGACCGCATCATCCTGGGTCTGATGACCTTTGGACCAGATGAGAAAGCTGGGGCGCGCATTACCGACGTGAACGAGTTCAACAAGGTTCTCGATACCTTCCAAGCTCGAGGTTACAATGAGGTCGACACAGCACGAGTGTATATAGGTGGCCAGCAAGAGGCGTTCACGCGGCAGACCAAGTGGAGGGAGCGCGGACTGACCTTGGCTACTAAGTTCAAGTATCCAGGCGAACCCGGCGCCAACCAGGCCGCCAAAGTCGTCGAGTCTCTGGAAACAAGTCTGAAGGAACTTGGTACGGATACCATCGACGTAAGTTTACCCTTACTTTTGTTAAGACCCGACTTACCTCGTCCCGTGTCCATTTTGTGATGCTGATAAATAGGCTTCATAGCTCATCTATCTCCACGCAGCGGATCGCGCGACGCCGTTCGCCGAGACCCTCGAGGCGGTAGACAAGCTCCACAAGGCGGGCAAGTTCGTACGATTCGGCATTTCGAATTTCACGGCAGCTGAGGTAGCCGAAATTGTCCTTACATGTAAGTACAACGGCTGGGTACGACCGACTGTCTACCAGGGCATGTACAACGCCATTACGCGGGGCATCGAGCCCGAGTTGATACCGGCTTGTCGGCGATACGGACTAGACATCGTGGTGTATAATCCGATTGCGGGTGGTTTATTTAGCGGCAAGATCAAGAGCGTGGATATCGACCCGGGCGATTCCAGCCGCTTCAGCACCAAGAGCTCCACGGGAGTCAATTACCGTAACCGGTACTTCAAAGAGAGCACATTCAGAGCACTTCAGACTATCGAGAAGGCCATTGAAAAGCACCCCGGCTTGACCCTCATCGAGACAGCTCTGCGCTGGGTGGTTCACCACAGTCAGCTTAAGATCAAGGACGGCAACGACGGTATCCTCATCGGCGTTAGCTCACACGATCAGTTAGTGAGCAACCTCGACAACTTGGAGAAGGGCCCGCTACCCGAAGACGTCGTGCAGGCGCTCGACGAGGCGTGGAAGATCACGAAGCCGGACGCGCCAAATTATTGGCACAAAGATCTGGTGTATGCATATGACACGCGGGAGGCGCTATTCGGAGCGAACGCGAAATAGGTCGTGGGCTGTCGTCGAGTAGACTAACTACCTAGATAATCGAAATATCTAATATGCGGGTAGATAATGAAGGTCTTAAGAGGCTTAAGAGGAGTGATCCATGTTACCACACAAATGCAAGATCTGATCATGTAGCATAGGAGGCTGACTGCTTTTTCATACGCCTGACTTCCAAGGTACCTAGGTAGGTACTTAGTGGATGGGATAGGTGGATGGGAAATACAGCAGGGCTGAGCAGCACTATCCACCAAACTCCCCAGGTTGGTGCCCAGCAGCTCAGCCTACTCGGGTGCTTGGCCGTTACGATCGGTCCCCTAGCCGGCCAGTGCCGGTTCGGCGTGTAAGTACAGTGGGTAGGTACGTACTGTAAGGTGGTGTAACTCGTAGCCGGGATGACGATGATCTTCATAAACACTAAAAGGACACTTTTAGCGACAGGGGTGTTAGCTAGCGTGCCCCTTAGCGTAGCAACCGGTAAGGAATTCCATTCGTTTGGGTATCATTTGACGCATTTTAGTTCCGTCAACCTCACTGTCTGCATATCCGACGTGCATATGGGAATATCTTCGTGTGCTGTTTGCTACACTTGATCAACTTCTGACGAATAAGAAAGCCTAACCCTAGTCCCTCTCTGTCCTTGTGCTATACCAACTAGTATAGCAACTAGTATACCAACCTACGTAAGACGGCATTGCCCTTATTTTTCTGTACTATCTTTAGATGGGATAGCCTACCACCTTTTATTCCGCTTCTTTTGGTTGGTCCCTTTTATTATCTTCGTATAACTCTCGCTTTTAACCGTTTATCTGTTTTTACTTTCCTTCTATTCATGTCTACTTCGAGCTCGAACAACATCCGCCTATCCAGCATTCCGGCTCGCCTGAAACCGACATCGCAGCACTTGAGTTCAAGACCTGAACCGTCACCGCTGCTGTCGGCTAGTTCCTACGGGTCTAGCGTCGAAGATTACATCGGTAGCGGCACCGATACCGTAGGAGGGAGAACGCCTAACTTTGATAGGCGGTTGTCTTTCGTGCACGAAGACGACGAGGGCTCGGATATCAGCCGGCTTCGCAGCCCTCGTAGGTTCGACATACTTAGCTCCGTATACGACTCCGAAGACGACCACGACACCATGCCGGATAGCAAACGATCTTCCCTCTTCCGCCCGAATGACGGCCGCTCCGTCACGCCGCTCCTAAAGAAATCCGACGACGAAGACCGCGGGAGGCCGCGGTATAACAACTCGCGGCCGACATCGCCTCTGGCCCTACCCGTCTCTACGCCGTCCTCCATCAACAGCAGGCCTACGTTTTCCCGGCATTCGACGATGCGGTCTCGATCACCCGACACCCAGGCGCGCATGGCCGTGAAGAAGAAGTACACGTACGCCGCTATATTCCTCATAGTCTCGCTAGTATCGTTCTGCGTTCAGACCGAACTGGGACGGTACGTGCAGCACGAGCTGGGTTGGAACAAGGCGTACTGCATGCTATACCTAACCCACGGATCCTGGGCGCTCTTATGGCCCGCGCAGCTACTGATCCTGCGCGTGCAGAAGTGGAACGTGCCGTGGCGGACCTTCTGGCGGAGACACGTATACCTGCTGCGCTCGACGGCGCATATGGTCGCCCAGCAAGAGCTCGATATCCCGCGCCACACTATACAGCGCAGTCCGCTGCCCTACATCATCCGGACCACGGCCTTCATCACGACGGCGCTGACGGTGGCCGGCTTCAGCTGGTATATCGCGGTGAACATGACGAGCCCGAGCGATCTGACGGCCATCTACAACTGCTCCGCCTTCTTCGCCTACGCCTTCAGCGTGCCGTTGCTCAACGAGAAGTTGCGGCTGGACAAGTCGCTCGCGGTCTTGATAGCTATCGCCGGCGTTTTAGTCGTCGCGTACGGTGACGCGAAGGACCCGGTCGGCGGGGACGAAGGCCTGGACACCGAGGCTAGCACGCGGTTCCTGGGCAACATGATCATCGGCGCGGGAAGCGTGCTCTACGGCCTGTACGAGGTGCTATACAAGCGCTTCGCGTGCCCGCCGGAAGGCACGTCGGCGACGCGCGGCATGATCTTCGCCAACGCGTTCGGGAGCTGCATCGGCACCTTCACGCTTACGGTCCTATGGATCCCCCTGCCGCTCCTGCACGTCCTCGGCTGGGAGACGTTCGAGCTGCCGACGGGCCACGCGGCCTTCTACCTTTTTCTGTCTGTCATCATGAACGCGACGTTCGCCGGAAGCTTCCTCGTCTTGATCTCGCTGACGAGCCCCGTGCTGAGCTCCGTCGCGGCGCTGCTGACTATTTTTATCGTCGCGGTCGCCGACTGGCTGATCACGGGCCAGAGCATGAGCGCTGCTGCCATCGCCGGTGGCTGCATGATTGTTGTGGCCTTTTTGATGCTTAGTTGGAGCACGTGGCGCGAAATGACCGAGGACGCCGAGCGCAAGGCTGCTGTTGATGTCGCGGGCCCCGTGGACTGGAGTAGCGAGGATAGTGATAAGGATGATCGGTTGGATTAGATGGGGTTGAAGTCCAATTCATCCTCTCTTTTATCCTCTCTACCCCAACTTCTTCCTTCTCTTGCAGTTCCTCGATTTCCCAGTGTCTTCTTTTTCTTTCCTCATCGTGTCTTCCTAGTGGGACGAATGGGATAGACCGGACTGTATACAGGGGCATTTACGGACTCATTGATCATATCACGGGTTGGCCAATAGATGGCCATGTCATATTAGAGCGATATTAGACGCTGTGAATCTTTTCATTTGTGACAATGGATCTATGAGGATTCTTAAGCTACTTTATACATGCTTGGGACATCCTACAGGTTGGCGGGATGTGGATATCATCATCCTTGAGACCCTTACTACTAGCATTGCGGGCGCTATAGAGGCGTATTGGCTTTGGAATCGGGGTTATGAAGGCCGCGAAGCATCGCTTGCTTACCTCCCTACGCAAAGGGCGCGGCTTTACGCGAGGTGTGTATATGTATTTATAGGGGTCGGTATATTGGCTCGGCATTATAGACACCGGCATGGTGAGTTTAGGGGGCGGGCCAGAGAGAGGGCTTGTAGCATAGTAGGCTTGGACAGGCATGGAAGAAAAATATTACGGATTATTCGAATTGGGTGGCGCTAGAAAACGTTCACATTACGATGATCTAGATAGTATAAAAAATAATAATGACAATTACTAAGTTTATTTATGTTCTGCCTCTTGTCCTAGGGGTAGAACGAGTACTTTGACACCCACTTACGTGGCTCTATACGAATGTCCCAAGCATTGGAAGCTATGCGTATGATACTCGCGTCACCCATTTCTAGAAATCCTTCGTGACGCTTTTTTTTTTTTTTTTTTTTTTTTTTTTTGTCGTGGCGTTTTAGAGGTCCTAATCTCCATTGATTGGCGGTTGACCATTCTGCATGTACAACGTGCTCGAAAAGGGGAGACGGGCGACGCCGTTGAACGCGAACCGCCTTAGTGATCCCTGACTGCATTGTGTTATCAGCAAGCGGTCTGCAATACATGGAGTCTTGTGTGAACTCGGAATGCTCGTATTGTAACCGAGATTCTTGAGATTCCTCCGCTAGAAGTTTATTTCTTGCCAGGCGGTAAGAAATATCGAGCTAATTAGGAGAGGTCTAAAGTTTTGGTTCTCCATGATGTTGCTTGGTATATCGTGTTCGCTAGGATTGAGGCGTGCCACAAGATGTCTTATGGGAACTGCAATTTATACATGGTATGCCTATCAAACTCGAAGGTCCCGAAGAAAGAAAAGGGAGGGTCTATACTGACAAGATCTGTCCTTCGGGCGAGTCTGCGGCCGCAATATGACCGTCGATCTCCCGTTCAGTGGCGGGGCCATTCCCGTCGTCGTCGTGCTTGACAAACACGCCCTCCCGTTCCACCTTCCAGTCCTTGACCCCGCTACTCTTGAGGAAGTCGACGGCCATGTTCCAGGCCTCTATATCCGCCGTGTCGCCGCTCTCGAAAATTTGTAACGACGCCCAATTGCCGGGGCGGTCTATGGGACTATCCGCGATGGTTAGCTCGCGCATTACGGAGCTATACGCTGTGTTGCGCTCCATCCAGAGGTCGGCTGAGTCGACATGGTGCATCTCGCTATTGTCCAACATGAGCTGGCTTTCCGGACCAGGCGTTAATTGAACGAACAGTCGTTCGATTTTAGGTAGGTGCTGGACAAGGACTTCGAAGTGAGACGAGAGGGGGAATATGGCGATGTAATTGAAATCAACAACGGTAGATGGTATAAGTGGGCTGTCATTGGGGTGCTCCTCGCACCCAAGAAGGGCCCCCAACATGGACGGTGGCCTCCGCAGGAAGAATTCGTAGGTTCGGTAGACCCTGGTGGATGAACCTTCGTTAAGCAGGATGGAAGTCCAGGGACGAAGGGTGAATAGCGGACACGCTGGTGGTTTTCTGTACCGAATTCCGGTAGGGGGACTCGCCGATGCGGGTCGAGCCGCTCTCCTAGCATCGTGCTCCGGTGGCGGCGAGAGTTGAAGATCGGATAAGTGTGCTTCTATCGACCGGTCACGCGAAGGGCCCCTTGTGGTTCGGGCAAGTGAGAGAATGTGATAAGGGATACTGAACGACCAGGCATCGTCTAAGAATAGCATCCGAGACATGAAGGCAGCGAGCGTGGTGGGTGGAGCAATGATGGTAAATCTTAGAGGATCGATGACGGAGAAGAGCTGATCCCATAACCACTCAAGATCCACCGTCCGTATTTCGGGGGTCATATGTCTGGCGTCGGCCTCCTTGTCGACAAAGTCCACGATCAGGGTGAATGTTGTGACGCCTCGATCCAATTTGTTGTTCTCCAAGAACTGTAGGAGAGGGATCGGGTTCATGGTAAAGGCGCGGAGCGATGATATCTTGGGTCTCCATAAGATGTGGCGGAACAGACTAGGCAGCACTAGGATTCGCCAAGTTCTGCAGACAAGAGACACGTTCTTGAGGCTCTGTGAAAGTTGAGATTTGGCATGCAACATGTCGTCACTCGGCTGCTGGCGAAGTCGCACTTGAGACGGAGCCGGGCCATCGAGGAACTCGAAGATGTGCAGCAATAGTTCCGGAGGTATACGATCCATTATGGTGACAGCGAGAACCTGATCGTTGAATTTGGGTTGGTTGTTCTCACTTTCCCGCTTCTTCGCTCAAGTGAATCTCTAAGTTGTGATCCTACTGGGTCCTATGTCTTTGCGTCCTTCTGTTCTTCTGTTCCTAGCCTAGCGTTTGTAGCGACAAGAATAATGGAATATTACTCAGCACGTTCTATTTTTGAACTGTGCTCGATATTTGGTGCTTGGTAATCTTATCGATGCTCATATTCAAGTATGATAGAGGTATCGCGATTTACTCTCGTCTGAAGATGATGATGTCGAAATTATGAATTATGGATTATGGATTATGCATGTATGGTCGGCCTCGGCCAACCGGCGGACTAGGCGGGAACGTGGGGGCATGTTCTCCGATATATCGATTTACCTGATATGTGCATATACGGTGGGCAGCCACTGCCACTCTTTGAATAAAGAGACACTGTATATTCGCATAACGTTTTATCTCCTGCAAAACTCAAGGTACGTACCCGCCTATCTTTTCTGGTATTTATCACCCCAAAGCGAATTTGAGCCTGGAATTATAAGAGATTCTTTCGATTCCGTCTGAAGCTGTGTGTGTTTCTTTCAATGATATAAGTGATATACTACCTAGTATTCAACAGGAATATAAGCTATCCAAGGTATGTTGTCTTGGAGAAACCGGACTCTGTTCTGTCGAGCAATTCTCGACCCAAAGGAAGAGTCAACATGATATGGGAACACGGCCGCCTTTTATTATGACGTATGATCTCACTAGCAATGTGATCTCCAACTCAGCCATAGGTACCAAAGATATGAGGGGGGTTAGAATCAAGTGAAATAAACAGAGCTGATACTGAAGTATTGGGAAAGAGTAAGACACTCAGGGGATAACCTGAGTAGGTAATAATATATTATTATATTATGTTCGTGCGTATTATATGAACGAACGGTAGGCTAAGTATGAACGAATATCGCGTCACGGACAAACATTGTTCTCGACCGAATCGTTTATTCTTCCCTAAAACACTTATAACAGAGAATCCGGATAAACAGTCGTACGATCTAGATTAATATGTATATCATCACGGCCGAGAATCGATACAATTTCTACACCACTACACCAATTTGATACTCTCGTAACCGCGCAAGGAATCGCTAATATGTATAATATTGTAGGTATATTAGGTGACTTAGAGGCTGGTATGGAAGGAAAACTCGCACCTCGTATTAGGTGATCTTGCGACATGTCACTTCATATACATAAAACACGCAGGACGTTGCAGCTGGAGGATCTTGATGTTTGTCGCCTACCTAGGTAGCTGGGTAGCGCCAGTAGGACCGCGTTGGCGCGCTATAGTTGCAAAGTCAGCATTGACAAAGGCGGGGGCGTGCAGGGATTGCGGATGCTGAATAGCAGAAAACGGGGAAATTATGGGCACAAACAACGGCAATGAGAGATCCGTAGACATACAACACATAGCAGTCGTCTTCTAGACGCACCTTTCGACTTCTCTAAGCTCCAACTAAGCTAGACCTCCCACATAAGCCGAACATCTCAAGTCCCACTATACCATATCTAGTAAATCAATCCGCCATGATAGGCATATTATCTGTACCTCTATTGCTACTTCTATGCTAATGTAAATATATCCCTGCGCCCCTCATACATCCTTCCCCTCTCACCGTAGCCTACCCGGACGTTGGTAGTCACGATGCTGCTTCATTTGCTTCTCCGCAGCTCTCCTCATCTCTCCTCCACCAATCGAGCTCGGGGTTAGAGAATCCCCGCTTGAACTTGGCAATGGAAGGGCCGGAATAGATAAAAGGGGATGACGTCTTGTCTTCTTTATAGATCTCCCAAGGTACCTTTCGTTCTAGATACTTTTATAACCTCCTCGACCTAGTGGCAAAATCAATTCCACTTATATCCCCTACTTACCCGAGAGAATCCCGTTGAACTTTGACCAGTTGATCTGTATCTTGATTTGTGATCGATATGCCGGCCAACAAGCAAAGACCGCCATTCCGTGCCGAGCACTTGGGGAGTCTGCTTCGCCCGAAAGAGCTGGTTGAGAAGCGCATTCAGCTTGACGATAAGAAGGCAGTCGATATCGTTAAAGATGCGGAACTCCACGCCCTCGAAGACAAGTCCATCAATGAAATCGTCAAGCTCCAACTGGATCTTGGATTCCACGCCATCAACGATGGCGAGTACCGCCGTCATCAGTTCTGGGGAACCTTCTTCCCCAACCTCGACGGATTCGAGGAGATCATAAACCCGTCATGGGATATATTCCGGATGTACGTGCCGGATACTGCCGCATTCAGTGAGTCTTCTTCGGGGCAGGGGGGGTTGATGTTGGTTGAGGTTGTTGGTCGAGTGGGCTGACATCTTAAACCCCTCAGCCGAGACGGGCCACAAGCCGGGTGAAACGATCGTATGTGTCGGCAAGATCAAGCATGCTGGAAGTGCCTACCTATCCGACTGGAACTACCTCAAGAAATTAGTTCCCGCCGAAAAAGTAAAGGAGCTGAAGATAACGCTGGCCGCCCCCGAATGGTAAGTAAGGCGTCTGTTTGGAATCCATTGATGCTATATTTTGCTTTGCGGCTTCATCGTGATCGGAAGCGCTGATTTTCTAAATACTGCAGGTATCATCTGAGATACAAGAAGGGCAGGGCATATCCAAAGGAGGTGTATGCCAACGACGCCGAGTACTTCGCTGATATTGCTAAAGCCTACCAAACAGTAAGGCAATCCTCTCAATTCCCTTTCTATGGTAGATTATTACCTAGCGTATACATTGCCTTTCTTTTCATTAGTCACAGCTGTAGTTGCTAATTCTGAAATCCGTAACTAGGAATTGCAGCTCCTGTATGACAACGGTTGTCGGAACGTCACCATTGATGACCCAAATTTGGCTTGTGAGTGAGGTCTATAGCGCTTACGGCACCACTGAGGGAGCCAATACTGACCGGATTCGCGATCGCAGACTTCTGCGATGAGAAAATGCTTGCTGGATTCAAGGCAGACGGCGAGGATTCCGATGCTCTCCTTGATTCGTACATCAAGCTGTACAATGACTGCGTATCGTCGCGCCCGGCTGACATGCACTTGGGAATTCACCTCTGCCGAGGGAACTTCGCCAATAGCAGACATTTCTCAGAGGGTGGATATGATCGAATCGCCACTAAGCTCTTTAACAACATTGACGCCGACACGTACTTCCTCGAGTACGACACAGAACGAGCAGGAAACTTCGAGCCGCTGAAGGAATTACCTCCACACAAGAATGTCGTCCTAGGTGTCATCACTAGCAAGTTCCCCGAGCTCGAGGACCTTGAGGAGATGCGCGGCAGAGTTTTTCAAGCTGCTGATATAATTGCGAAAGGAGCCGGCCAGACGCGCGAGGAAGCTCTCAAGAGACTCGGCGTCAGCCCTCAGTGTGGATTTGCTAGCCATCATCTTGGCAATGCTGTAACGCACGATGACATGGTCGCCAAACTGAAGTTGGTGAGAAAACTCGCGGACTCGATTTGGCCGGGAGAGCCTTAGATGGCGACTGCGATAATATGTACATTTCAACGTTAACGTCGTTATCATGAGTACCTAGGTAGAAAGGGCTGGGCGCTGGTTAAGTGTTTATATGTCGCGTGAGCGAGGAGTCTGAAATATGTATTCAACATGCAAGTTTGGAGTGGGAAAATGAGAAAAGCTAACGCTTAACGATCGAGAAATAATTTGAACATATTTCACATAATCCGAAACGGGGCTGTCATGATTCCCATGGTAGGCCAAATCGGTTCCATGTGCGACATGCAACAGCATGTTGATTTGCTGAAAAATGTGGTTTTAGCGATTAAAACGGTGAAAACATCGAAATGGTGCCTGAAATCCTGAAATTCTAGACCGCATGCCTTGGCTAATTGGTGTCAAGCGATTGGCTCACGGCCTTCAGGGGCTCCAGGGCTTAGCTTGATGGATTCTTAACGGGCCCCGAGTTCCACTAAAGCATCATCGAATAGAAGTTGACGTTTATCGTCTTACCGCCTTCGCCTCACAACTTTATATTTACTTACTCAGCCCTACTATCACTATCATTCTTATCCCTCTTCCTTATTCTTTCACATATATTGTTATCTATTTATCCTCTATCACTATGCCAGACAAGAAGGCAGAAGTGCCTCCTAATGAATCTGTAACTTACAGCTCGGGGGCTCATGACGGGCCTCCGGATTTAAGGCTTGTGCACTATAATGACGTCTATCACGTTGACCAGTCAAGTAGCGAACCGGTAGGAGGTGCCTCACGATTCATGACGCTCATAAAACATTATGAAGAAGACGAGAAATTCAAGGGCCAACCAAATTTGGTGACTCTGTTCTCCGGGGACGCTTTCAATCCCAGCTTGGAGAGTTCCGTCACCAAAGGTATGCATTGCGACTCAGCATGGGGAAGCAGACTGCGTTAAAGCAGGTATTCCCCAGCACATAATACTCGAGAATATGTACCCACACTGCTTTTCATTTCAATTTGCGATCTCAGATGTGAATGACGGTCGCTAGAGAGCTGTAGACTAATCGACTAAATTGGCAGGTGACCACATGGTGCCCCTGTTGAACAACATAGGGACAGATGCTGCTGCTCTAGGAGTATGTGTCAAGTCAAAACTCACTACCTACACTAATCTGTTAGCTTCACTGACTTACGATACGAATAGAATCATGACCTTGATTTTGGAGTCCGCCAATTCAAACATCTCTCTTCCAAGTGCAAATTCCCATGGCTCATCGCGAACGTGTTGGATCCCGCCTTGGGAGACTCGGTTCCCATCGGGAATTGTAAAAAGACGCACTTCATTACCACTTCTAACGGCATCAAGATTGGCTTGATAGGGCTTGGCGAACGCGAATGGCTTGCTACCATTAACAGTCTCCCCCCTGATCTTGTCTACAAGTCTGCCACTCAGACCGCTAAGGAGCTTGTCCCGCAGCTCCGAGCCGAAGGAGCCGATATTGTCATCGCGTTAACTCACATGCGAGAACCGAACGACAATAAGCTTGCCGAGCAAACCGACGGCATTATCGATATCATCCTCGGAGGCCATGACCATTACTATAGTCATAGCGTAATCAAAGGGACCCATGTCTTGCGTTCAGGAACGGACTTTAAGCAGCTGAGTTACCTCGAAGCCAGGCGGAAGACCGACGGCTCGGGTCGATGGGACGTGGATATCATACGGCGGGATACCACGTCTGCCATTCCAGAACACGGACCTACCATTGAGCTAGTCGAGAAGTTGACTTCTAGCCTAAAAGCAACTCTCCAGAAGCCCATCGGCTATACGGCCGCACCTCTTGATGCTAGATTTAGGACCGTTCGACTGAGGGAAAGTAATATCGCCAATTGGGTGTGCGATATCATGCGACATTACTACTCTGGAGATTGTAGCTTGATGGCTTCGGGCACCGTTCGTGGTGATCAGGTCTATCCCCCCGGCCCTGTTCTGCTGAAGGATATCGTAAGAAACCCTTTCGTTTGTTGGCGATTGAAACCTCCAGAAACCTTACTGGGCAGAGTTAGCGGCTTATTCTTGTAACAGATGAATTGTTTCCCGTTCGAGGATCCTGTCGTGGTGATTAAAGTCACGGGACAAGCTATATGGGATGCCCTGGAGAACGGGTTGTCTCAGTATCCCGCCCTCGAGGGACGTTTCCCGCAGGTGTCCAACATCACCTTCAAGTTTGATGGGGAGAAGCCTAGCGGGTCGCGCATAGTCTCCGCCACGATTGGCGGGGAGCCGATAGATATGGCTAGAAAATATGTCCTCGTCACGCGAGGTTATATGGCCCGCGGAAAAGACGGTTACGATAGCCTCTTGATAGAGGAGGAAGGCGGACAGGCGGAAGAAATCGTGTCCGAAGAGAACGGGATCCTGATCTCTATGATGCTTCGCCAGTACTTCATGTCTCTCCGTGTGATGGGACAATGGAAATATTGGGGGAACAATAGTAAGAAACCCTGCTTTTCATTAAACGGCTCTCATCACCTCACACCCTCTCCTTCCACCTATGTTCATGACGAAGATGTTGAGGCGAGAAGTCTCGGTTCTTAAAAATATTGACGAGGTCGTGTGGATTAACATCTTCTAGTTGATCGGCACTGGAACCGCGTCACCAGCAAGGTCAACGAGACCCATACGCACCACGACCCGGCGAAGAGTCCCGCAAGTCCAAGTACGGGGACGAAGGCTTCGGGCTGGGACAACTGGACGCCGCAAAAGATCCGGGAGCGGAAGTCGTCGATAGTCCGGGCCGACGAATCCGACGACGAAGACAGCGATAAGAGCTACGACGCGAAGCGAGGACTGATCCCCGAGATCGAGGCGATCGACAAGGAGATGCAGATTATGCGCAGAGTCTTTGCTAAATGGGCAAGGATCGCCCGCGTAGAGAGCCGCCTCGGAGAGGAGCTGAAGGACGGCGAGTTTGCGGTCGATTGGACTAGGGCCATCGCGCCGAGAGTTGAGGGGCGGATTATATGTGTTGGTGGCGAGCAGAAATAGGTGGTATCCCGCAGCTTTCGATGATTGCGGAGGAGTACGGAGTACTCATTACGAAGGTGATGATTTGTTATGAATTTATGGTTCTTAAATGAGTAGAAAAGACACGATCTATTAGAGCGGGTTTATGTCAATGATGAGCCTAATGAGAGCCTGTGCAAGCAGGCATGTAAGACAGGAATCGCGTTTCCTTCATTCGTATCCTGTAATCATGGTTGGCGTCGTATTTCCAGATGGTAGCCATTGTTATGGTGAAGATAGAAAGAAAGCTATGGATAACTCTAACAGGAGTATCAGTCCATTTAGATCAACGCCATATTCACCTTTGACCATCGCTACCTAGGTAGGTATCCATTCAACGACTGATTAGTCGCCCCTAAAAAATACAAACTCGATATAGGGTTGAGCCTTCACTTCTTATTCGAGAAGTACATATTTGTACACCATAGCCCGTCAATGCACTCTGTAGGGACTGCCAAGATAGGGGAGAGATTATATAGTTTAAGTCAAGACAACCTCTCACATTCTATGAAGCCTATGTTGCTACTACCTTGGATACGAAGGTGACTAAGCCCTACGAGTACCCTGGTACCTTTGAACATCCTAATGAAAGGTAGGTAGAAGACTTGGATTGGGTTTTGAGTTTATTGAGCTCAGTCACAAGACCATGAGATGCTTAGCAGAGTCATCAACTCCCCCTTTACCCCTGAAGTGAAATGGTTGCACTTATTCCAGGCTTAGCGCTTTCAAGATCTTCCGAGTCACTCATATGGTGAACACAATAGGTATGTTAGAATTGAATTTATTACCGCCCGAAAAAGTGATATACAAGCGGCGCATCTAATAAGCGATGCGCACGCATCACGTTACGTCAATCATATACAAGCATAATATATATCATCCCAGACCAGCCCCCTGATCCAACCCCGATTCAATCCGTTCACTCATCCCCTCCCCAAGACCGTAGCACAATTTCTTGCACATGATCGTCGTGATCTCATGAACGGCTTATATACCTAGGGCACGTGCCCACACCTTGGTAAAACCTTGCCAGATATTTACAAGTCCTTGGCAGCCCAGCCGAGTCTCGGGCTACCGGTAGACTGGTCGAAGACGACGAAAGCGGCCTTGAGAGCGACGTCGCCGAAGATGGACATGCCGATGTCGGAGTCAGACTGGATACCGCCGAAGCAGTTGGTGCTGTCGACGGCGGCGTAGTTGATGTATTCACCGGGGATGGTGAACTTGGCGCCCTCGACGCCGAAGACGAAGTCGGGGGGAGTGGTGGAGCAGGGGAAGACGTAGCCGCCCTGCGTGTTGTCGAGCTTGGCGCCGGACACCTGCTTGTAGTAGGCGCTCACGACGGAGTCGGGGAGGAGAGCGAGGGTGGTGCCGGTGTCGGCGATACCGGCGATGGAGGAGCTCTTGAAGCTGCCGGTGCCGATGCCGTAGCCAGTGGAGGTGAAGCCCCAGAAGCCCTGGCTGTTGTCGACGTCGGTGTAGGTGATGTCACCAGTGTACTTGGACTGGTCGATGACACCGAAGTCGTAGGTACCAGCTATTTTAAAGGTGTTAGCAGTGACTCGGTCAAAATTCGGGATTTGTGAATTCAGGGGCAAGAGGGGGTAATCCTACCAGTGTGGTACTTGAGGTCGGCGGTCCAAGCCGCGACGTCCAGCTCGGACGCGATGTTGTCGAAGAAGGTCTTCTGGGGGGTGGGCGAGACGGTGTTGATGCTGCTGAAGGCAAGACCGAGGAGACCGTCGTTGTTAGAGTCGCTCTGGAATTGCGAGGAGACCTTCTTGGCGGCCTCGACGGCCTGAGAGGCGAAGGTAACGCCTCCGACGGTTACGGTGTCGGTGTAGACGTCACCGCTGGACGAGCTGCCGTCACCGTAGGAGATCTGCCAGGTAGCGCCGCTGAGCTTCTTAGCGGTGCTGCTCTTGCTGGGGTTGTACTGAGTCTGTCCGCTGACGGAGCTGGAAGGGAGCTCAGTGCTGAAGACCCAGAGGTCCGAAGAGCCGGAGTCGAAGTCCAGGTTGAGGGTCTGGGCCGGAGTGCCGATCGAGACGGGGGTCAGGTACTGGATGTCGTTCTCCTCGGGGGTGGTCTTGGCGCTTCCGCTGTCACGCTTGGAGATCTTGAAGTCGGCGACGGTCTTAGCGAGCCCCTCGGGCAGCTTAGCACCGTACTTGAGGTAAGCCTTGGCCAGCTGAGTGGGACCGTGGGGGACAAAGCCGGCGTTCTTGACCTGAGGGACGGAGAGAGTTCCGACCTTGGTCTTGGGGGGAGTGGGAGTGGCGGTAGCAAGACCGGCGACGGCGGCCGCAACGGCGAGTTTTCCAGCTGAGGCAACCATTTTGAACAGGTAGAATATACAATGTTTCCGACAACGAATGGATACAGCGAAGGGGAATGAGTGTTATATATAAGTATATATATATAGAGAGAATGCTTGTCGGTGTTGGCGGCTCAAGATCTCCTTGCGTCGAGGGATATCGAGTAGAATGTTTGTGTCCAACTCGGACGGGCAAACAGATATTTATAAGTGAGTGTGAAGAGGGTTGCGATCGTGAACAAGACGGAAAGAGTAGGTGAATTGGGGATGTAGCAGGGGACTAGTCCAGGGGACCGCTGATCTCCCAGTCTCCCAATCGACGACCGAAGCAGCTGCACTTACAAGACTTAGTAGGGCAGTTATGTTTATCGAGCGTGAGCTACCCCCCATGCGAAGTGGGTTCCGAGGACCACAGCTGCCGTTACGGGCAGGATGCTATAGCAAGCAATACGAAGATCAATCACGTCTTTCGAATCGACCCTTAGCCCATCTTGATCGGCTTAGGCTGTGCGAAGGGGATGGGGGAGGGGAGAGGCCGGACAGGGCTCTGGTTTGTGGGACGCGGCGGCTTGGCAGGCAGATCTGAACCAGCAGAATTAGAATAGCTAGCCCTGAGTTTCGCACTGATTGGTCAGTAGTTTTGATATGCTTAATTCGTCGTCCAACGACGGGCGGGCCATCCCCCCCTTCTGGGAGAACTCTCCAGGTTTCTAATTCTCCATGCCGTCGCGCGTAATTCCCGTAGGCCTTCCCCCGTCTTCACCTGGCGTGGATCGCTGGATGGCTATGTTTTTCCATCCCTTTGTCTTGGCCCTTCATGGACCTTTAACCTTGTAACCATGACAATGTCATGTCATGTCCTCTTCCCTCATCTATATCCCCCGAAGCGATCGTGGATCTTCGGGATCACTCTCGGAAGCATGTGAGAGAAGCATTCGGGGGCCGGGCTGGAGAAGGCGGTGATTTGACGGTTACGAAAAGATAGAGAGATGAAAGGGGACGGGACCGCATGGATCACTATTGCCGTCAATGTCTTACAACAGGCTTCTCTAAAAGGCCCTAGACCAACCACGTTGGGCATCTCTCTACTTAGTAGTAAGTTAAAATGCGGGCTATGGCACTACCTATGGCACTATGCAATGCACCCGGCTGACTCGTGCGTGCTTTAGCGCGGCTGGACATGCCGTAGAGTGTTGGAGATCTGCGCAATGATGCATCGTCCCCTGCCCTATACGTACCCGTACGTACTGGCTTCTGCTGAGCTCTACTGGCTCACCACGGGCTATTGTGGCGTTTCAGATAGGGACCTACACCACACCACTCTAGCACATGCCGTGGGGGGGTTAGGTTGTGCGGGATACATAGTATTATAGCTCATTATTAATCGAAACTTGGCGCTTTTTGGCAGGTCGTCCGTATCACTCACCCTCCAAGCTCGTGAATCATCGGCCGCTTCTTCCACTGGCGGCGCAACCTCATGGTCGTTGAGTGAGACCTCAGCTGGCACTCTAGAAAAGAAACAAGCTTTTCCAAGAGCTTCCCCAGATCTTGGCTGCTTGACTCGATGACATCGCGTGTTTTTCGCTAAAGAAAATGACGTAGGGGCCTCCCTTAGACGCATTGTACAACCGGCGTCGCGATAATAAATTGTTTATCCACCCATAATATTATTGTCTTAGTAGTACATCATAAGTTCAAGTCATCCGCTGTAGATCTCGCGCTTCTTAGCTTAGTCTAAATGATACGGGTCTGAACCAGAAATGCGTTAGTAGCACGTGTTAGTGGTAGAAGATCCCGGCCAGTAATAATTCTAAAATTCCAAGAGGCAAGAGGTAAAGTGATAGAGTAAAAGGGCAGATGCCTAGACGAGGAACGAAAGGTAAAAGATTTCCCGACCGAGAGGTTCAGGGGACGAAAGAACGGCGCGAGTTATCAGAGGCCTATGATAGGACGGGATATAGACTCACTTAGACCCCTGTAATAAATGACAGCAGCCTATCTATCTCTTGATTCCCCAGCGTTGCCACATTTGATCGTCGCCGAGCCGCGCATTGATTGGATCTGAGGGAATTCATGCATCGAACCTGGGAGCCCCCCAGTCGGCCCCAGTCATCTCTAGTCACCTCGGATTCCTCCTATCGGAATTTTATCTAAAACGATCGACAGTGTTCTTAAGCTGTGAAGGTAGGTAGGTAAGGTAAAATACCTAGTTAGGCCACCTACTTACATAGCGTACCGGTATCCTGAGGAGGTAGGTACAGAGGTAGGCCGCCGAGGAGATTCAATAGAGCCGTTTTCGACAACGGATCGCAAGGCCATTCGGCCAGCAACGACATTGCAGGCTCCAGCCAAACGATGACTTCATGCAACCCACCTACCTATTCGAGGAGCTCGCCGTGATACTAGGTCTGCTGTCAGTGCCTGATGACAAGCCCTAGCCGCATCGACTTTGCATCGTACAAGCTTTACAGGCACCGGGGTCTTTACCATCCTAGCAATGCTAGACTTTATCAAACCGAGTATGATATTAAGGCACGGCACGCACTGGCAAATCGGATTGATTTGGAGCGAGCTGGTCGGGCAAATCCCTAGATCCAGAAAATCGCAGCCGCCGAGGACCATGCAAATGACTAAGATGTTTAAACATGATGCGATTCCATCCCGAATCTTGTTTAATGCTCCTTCGTTTCCAAGTAACGTAACGCATAACGAAACACAAAGCCACCGGGTACTGCGCCGGGCGGCGTCCCCACGGAAGCTAGACCTTTCTACAACGAGATTCCTAATTCGGACACCGTCTAGCACTAAGCCGAGGGGATATTCAAGCACTAATAGCCAGCCACATTTCAGATTATTCTTAGACTGGTAGGTAGGTTACCATTTAGTCTTAGTGTACCTGCATGTAAACACATTGACGGATCGCATACTGGAGCCTCCTCCGGCAAACGGCGGTCCCGTGCATATGCAATACCGTTGCTAAGTTCGGCTGTCTCCGAACATACCGAGTAGTCACTAAACAGAGAACATCTAAGCCAACGGGCTTGGCTCAATTATAAGCGCGGATGCATTATTATAATCCAGAGTTGACAATAAGCCAAGTTATCGTCCACTGTTGTCGCAAAGGCACCACCGCAAGAACATGAAGTCCAAGGTAATCTGCCTATCTAACACATCGTCTTACATTTACTTCTCAGCGTAGTAGAGATCTCGTATAACAAAAAACCCTCGTAAATGCAGATATCACCAAAATGAACCAATGGTATCTTAAGAGTCGCACCCGCAGCTACCCTGGTCCGGGGAGTGCAGAAGCGGGAGTCTAAAGCCAAGACTTGCTTATATTGGGCATGTCGCCGGAAAGATCTAATGTTCTAGAAGCAGATATAGCCTCTACTCCGCTTTCAAGGTAGCGATAGAGTAGAGGTATCGTGAAGAGATGTTGAATTACGGAGAGTTGTGTTGATTTGTAAGAATCGTGTGGACTTATTCACCACTGGGTTTGCATTTGACCGTAGCGAAAAGGGTAACACGGTAAATGATCGTAATATGCCAAAGTAAATACTTACTAGTTTGACAACAACTACTAGATACTCTTTAAGGACCTGACATCGTAAATCATCCGGTATGTTACCTCGTAACACATAGGGTTGCATTGCTATCCCTACCTAGTGGGCTGGCACCCAAAATCTACCTAATCAACCAACTTGAACTAGCTAAGTCCTACTTAGCTTTGAACCCGTATTGCTCTTTAGTTGCACTTTCCGTCGTCGTTCCCTTGCTATCACCGCTCTTAATCGTGTGTTTAGGCGCACCATTTTCCGTACTTCAAATATTTCACGCTCGACCCCAACCTCCCCTACCTAGGTATCTACCGATACGAGCCAACAAGCAGCATGTTGAGACTTCTACCCATGAGTCTGTACTTCAATTTTACCAGTAATCACACCTAAGTAGACTCTTACTTGTTAGATTAGAGTTCCAAGAGGAACCAGCCTAGAGTACCTCCTACCTATATCAGGTCATTTGATGGACTCTAGGCTGGTATACCATTATGAATCATCTCGTGTTACGAAGCCGGGAGCTGGGTGCGTACGTAGTTTGAGTGAGGTTAGTATATTGCCTGATAAGCAAGAATGAAGGGCAGAATTACTCCGACAACAAACTTGATATTGTATGCTCATGCACAGAAGAGGTGTCTTTCAAGTTGTGGTAAATCAACTTTATAATATAAACTTATTAGTGTAACTCTACTTTTAGAATATTGACGAATATTTTCTTGGCGAGAATATGACAACCTTGGTTCGATGTGATACTATATAGTTATCGGCCGTTAAACACCCCTTGTTCCAGTAAAACGTTCCTAGAGACCTTCCATTACCTTAGCTTTGAGATGTGAACGGGTTATCTGGGGCCGTCGTCCAGTCCTCCCCATTATAAGACCGACCCAAGACCGACTGGAACTTAATCAACTTACAATTACAAGTGTAACAACTAATCGTAGTTAGATGAAACCCTGGTGTTTGGAGAGATTTAGCTGTGTAAGAATAATAACATGAACCCAGGCTATCTGCATATTATCTTTATATTGCTCTTTTCCAATACATACAAGTCTCACGTCTTCATGGCTTCATGGTCCAGTTGGGACTTGGACCTTGAATGTCACAGCTTGGCTAATCCATGTGCAAAGATTAGGTAGATACCAGAGATATTCATGTTTCAAAATGTCTGTGGGTCTTCATTGAATTGCTGTTATTGATGTTTACGTCCGTACCTATCACATTTAGAAAGCTTTAAAAGAACACACAAGATGCCCAGAGGTACCTCCTTGTAAAAGGCAAAGCTGAAGTATCGCTTGGTATGAGTGATCCTGCACTTTATTTCCCTCGAGTACCGTAGCTCTCTGATTAATTGGGTACTTAGTTAACTATATAAGAAGAAAACCTTGAGCATACCTCATTAATAATGTCTCGGAGCCACCGCCTCGGCCATACCTCATGAAAAACTCTGCGTCAGACCATTTGATCTAGTTAGAAGACCTACAGCAAGACTCGAACTAACTTACGTTATGAGCTCTAATTAAGCAGAAGCTAACGCACGACCAGGCGTTTGAACCACTGCGCCTATGTGGGGGTCTTTATACCTCTAGAGGATGGACGCCTTGCTTTGTACATTCCCAGATACAATATTATGTGTTTCTAGAGATATTGTAGAATATATATTGCTTCGGAGAAGGTCCCAAATTAAGATATGGACGCCTTTATCATGAGCTTCACATTATACTGTGATCCCTAATAGCTTAAGCCGACGTCAAGACAATACCTATGAAGGCAAATCTACAACTGGGACTTTGATAATAGCTAGTGATTTTAACACTGGCGGTTTACTGAGATAATCTGCTACCACTTACAGAATACCAAGCTCTTGTTATGGAGAAGTATTTGTCGGCGAATCCACTTTCTTTTTTTTGGTCATACTTGCTCCGGCTACCTCTCCGCTCTTTCGAAGTCGGTGCTCCGTTTTATAGTGGAACTTATGGTAGTACAAAGCCGAAGAGTGTCCGTGGTTTCCCAGGAAATTGTTCTGTCCATATGTGCATGCTCCTTTGGTGCCTCTGTCTATACCTACGCACTTAGATTACCTACCAGGAAGCAAGAATATTGCTTGTAAAGGAACGTGTTCCCTCGCTAGGGTTTCCCTTTTCAACACCAAATTCAAAGCCAGGAAGCGGCCGAACCAGACAGGCTTTTCAGTTGCATTAAGCACCTACCTCTCAACACATTTATGGTATGTTAAATACCTTCTTGGAAATGTACTAGACACTACTTTTCTACTTAATGTAAAGATTACCACTGAATACCTTACAATATCATATCGTGTAAATGGTATGTGAACTACTTGGCAAGAGTCTAGTTAGACTGCGGCCTACCCCCTACTCGATCATGGAAAAAACAACAAAAGGGTGTCCATTTGACCTAGGTCAGGGACAATTGTCCCCATTGATAATGACATTAAACCCTCCCGTGTCGAATGCTTGGCCCTGGATTAAATCTTTATTGCCTGAAGTCTCACAGTCCGTATCATCCGCAATCGCGGTAACGTAGTTTGCAAGAGTGATACTGTTTTGCTGGATCCACCAGGGGTTATCGTTGCAAAACCACAATGCCGCATTCTTTTGGCAGGAATACTTAGTGCAGCGATTGCCGTCCACAGGGAGCTCTGACGCTATCTGGTTTAGCCAATTAACGAGGGCGTCAATGCCGTCTCTTGGGGCAGGCTGTAGGTTTTGGACGTGACAGAGTATCTTGCTCTGTTACTTTCAAAGTTAGACGTCGAGATTTTTCCGTAGCGACATATAATTGGATACTAGGATGGAGCTAGGATATCACTTACTAGTTGTCTCTTTCTTGGAGATTCAACGACGTTTCGCTTGCTGGGTCGGAATTCTTTCCACGAGAAGGTTGGGTTGATGCCCCTAATTTGACTCTCGATTTCCTTGGAATATAAGATAGGTCACATTATGGAAAAGGGAAATACAATACTCACTTCGATAGTACCATTGAATGATCTCTCAGCACCCCCTGGCTCGATAACTCCTCGTATCATCAACGGTGCTACTCTACGCCCATTGAAGAACTCGATATCGGATGATGGAACTTCATCGTGTTCACTGTCGCTCTGGTAGCCATAGTTAGGAATCTTCAACCATAAAACACATGATGTTTTTGATGGTTTACTTACAGCTAAGGCTGCATAAATGCCCAGGGCTATTAGACCCAAATAACTTAGATGCTGGTATATCATGGTGATGATAATGACGATAATGTACCTGGAAGGTACTTATTCGAAACACGTTTATGATGACTAGAAGAATGGGAAGGGAAAGACTTAGATTATATTTTGATCTGAAAAGGTGCGCGAAAGAAATATTTCTTATGCATGGCTACCTATCCACCGAATATTTATACATATGGGGACACATCTATGCGCCTATTTATGTACGTATGTTAGTTAATGTTATTAGGGGCGTAATAACTCGCATCCAGATGTTAGCTGTTGCATGTGTTAGTGCGAGGGTATTAATAGGTATTGTTGGTGGGTGTTAATTCATCATCCAACGTACGTTGGTTACCAAAAAGCCAACTTCGGGTTACCTCGCCTATCACGTACCAAACTGTATCTCATCCCTTTACTCAAGTCATTACCTAATGAAAATGTTGACATCTCGAAGTTTATTACAATGGCCCTTAATTTGAGTAACCGCGCACCAACGAAGCAAACTCTACCTCTAGGTACCTACCTACTACCCATCACCGCAATAGCCCCTTATCGATTTTAACGCAGATATTAGGTAAAGGAATGAAAGGTAGTTTAGGTTTAACTCCTATTAGGCCTGTTGGTGCCTGCCTTTTGTCCCTTTTATCTAATGCAAAGTTTCCGATAGGTACGTAACTTCATACTTGTACTACTGCCCTAGACATAAATAAGGCTACACAAAAATACAGATAACTCGAGGTTAGCAAGGATACTTCAAGTGAGGCAATAATTAGGTAAATTTCAACTCCACCGCCATTCAAAATGTGCCTGCTAACTACTCTTGAGAACCGCCCGGTATTATATTTCTGCTCCTGATGCTTAGTGAAAGCATAGGATCTCCCGAAGCTCTCTTCTTGAAGATGAAGTTATCAGGCCGTAATCTTGATGAACGTCGTAGTTTCATTTGCGCCCAACGCCGCGCCGGTCGTAGGGTCAGCGCTGTTGGGTCCCAGAAGCCGTGCGTAGTAATAGTCCTGACCGCTGGAGCCGACGTCCGCAGCCTCGTACGTGAGGCCCCACGAGGTGCTGGTGTTATAGCTTCCGAGGAACACGCCATCCTGCTTCACGTCGCCGACATAGTGCTCGAAGATCTGGGGCGTATCGCCATCGATCTTCCACATCAAGGCCGCGTCGTACGGGTACGGCGAGATCACCAAAGGAACCCATTGGTAACTCGTCGGGGCACCGGCAGCCGTCAAATCCGTGGGTACCCAACCCTGAAGCTCACCGGCGCTACACTTCAAGGGATTCTTGGCGATGTCATTGCGTGTCGGGAAAGTGATCTGTGCCGGTCCATCAGAATGGCTATACTTCAATCTTGGATAAGAGTACTTACAGAGCCCCACCGCAGACTAGGCTTACGATCAGTACTGGGGTTAAAGGATATCGAGTAGACAGAGGTGTCGCTGAAGCCTTCAATGGCAGCGTTGTCGCTATCGACCAGCTGGATGGTCCAAGGTCCGGCTGTATCGGTCGACGCATCGTATCCGGGATAGGACGAACAATCCTCGGAGGGCAAGACCTTGACAGTCACGTCAGGCGTTGCACCAGCCAAAGGAGCAATGGCGAGCAGAGAAGCGAGGGCGAATTCGGCGAACATCGTGACAGATTATGAGCTTTCAGGAGATCACGGCGCGAAGAAGAGAACGAGTGAATGAGCGCTTGATGGCCTCAAGACGGGATAAATCGAGTGAGAAATGAGAGTATTTATTTCCATCGACCCCTAGGAATAGCCGAAGTGAACTTTTTCATTACACCAAGCGGTATGTGAGGCACAGCACGGAGCTGACTGCTAGCCCTAGGCTTTTACTAGTCTAGACCGTAGGGCTCGCCTGGATCTGGAGTTCCAGTGCATGAAGAAGTGGAACGACTCCGCGAATATGAGATTAGTGTCAGCATATAGTATACAGGGGTATCGATTTAAGCTTAGTTTGGCCATGCCTGATTGGTTATCGTCGACGATGCCTGTCGTGAGGCTAGACATATACGATAATCTCGCTTCGCACTGCAGGCAGAAGTCCAGGCAGGCTATGAGGCTCGGCGGTACTCATCGTGCCGTCGCGCTGGCATTGGTGGTTATTATATTGATACCTATCACCAGACAATGTCACGCCATACAAAGATGAATGACTCTTCAAGATGACTGCACCGAATAAAGAAACATATCGCGAGGTCAATATAGTCCGTATAAGCTCGAGCCTCGAAGTATCAGTAGAAACGTGCCAACTATTAGTACGTAGGTAGGTAGTGTGTGTAGGTTGTACCGGTTCAACATCCCCATTATACTAATATATAACAGAGGACACCGAGAACATCTTTATGTAATCTGAGAGCAGAATTCTTGTAACCAAGGTGAAAGAGCATTTGCTAGGTAGATAGGTATTGAGTTGTAACCTGTATCGATTCAAGGGGGGTTGTATATACAGGTGCCATGATATACATGTTGGCCTCTGCGGCCTTTCCGTAGCTCTCGTCTTGGCGGGGGTCTCCTGATTCTCGAGTAACGACTATGAAGGATTCTCAATTGAATCGGACCTAATATAACTACGGTAATAAAACTCATTTGCATAATGAGAATATCAATAGGTGCTAATGTGTCCCTTGATATGAGATTATCTTTTAACTGGTAGTTGTCCTTAGTCAAGAATTTGGAGGCAAAATACACCTAAGCACCCATAAATGGTTGAAGGTAAAATATGTAAAATCATGTATCATGGTCTACTAAGTTACGCGAAGTTATATTTTATCTCTAAACCCCTGGCTGGAGACAACTGCCAGCCAAAGAGATAATCTAAATGTTCCTCTTTTTCATGGCGAATCGAGTGAACGAGATGTGCGAGTGGCTCTCTGAACCAAACTGCTGTCAGTTTTCCTCGACATCTAAGCAGGTGACACCTTTTTGGATTTAGCTCATCAATGGCTATATTTTCGTTGTCTCTCAATATATTTACGTATTCCATCGGCTTCTTCCCTTATGCAGCACAGTATTCAGTCGACCAATGCTTTTAAGCCTTATTGGAATAGCGGATAACTCGGATACGTACATATCATCCTTCCCCGTCAACTTTGAGGCTGCTGGTATAATGACCCGCTGCCCAGATCTATTGGAAATCGGCCTTCGGGTTTCTATTATATGCGTTGAAATCTGAATCCATCCTAGTACGTTTATTAGTTGAATGCTTCATGACTTCTATAAGTTGCCTGGCAAAAGATTGGGTAGGTTAAGGACCGAAATTAGACGGTCTTATTGCGGCGAGTTCTTATTTGTAGAATGGAAGGAGAGAATCCTTGGAAGGGAATTCAGGGGCTTCTTGCAATCCTTCTCCCTCCTTATTCAAGAACAAAATTGTCGTTTTGGCACTTTAGTCTCTACTAGATATCTCTAATGCTATACACTATTAGAAAATATCTAACGATTATTGATATACATCATTTCTTGCGATATATGCTTATGTTAGTAGTATTAATGTGTGTTGTGTAAAGGTCTGGGGTAAAAAGAGGAAAAGGGGGAGGGGTTGCCAAGACACAACGACATAAAAGTGGGCCAACCGCGAAACTGGACCGGAGATCTTCCAATAAGCTCAACAGAACTTGAATTCTTGGAAGTTATTATCTCATTCATAACAGATTAACTTTCACCCTCGCAATGTCAGGCACGAGTGCGGCCACTACGGCCACGGGCGATGGAGCGCGTCCACAGAAGATCTCCGTCCTCTTCGTCTGCTTGGGAAACATCTGTAGATCTACCATGGCAGAAGGTGTCTTCCGATCCATCGTGAAAGACAGATCATCTCCGTACTCCAACCTCATCGACAAGGTAGACTCCTGCGGGACAGGTGCGAAGACATTCCTCAAAGAATCATCCCCTTTCTAAGAAGTTAATGCTAATGTGAATACAATATAACCAGGTGGGTACCACACCGGAGACGAGCCCGATTCCCGGACGATGTCAACCCTCGCAGACCACGGCATCACGAACTATACGCACGCGGCACGTAGGGTTAGTCCGAGCAGCACGAAAAGGGTTAATGTGATACAAACGAGGTAAACTAATCATCGATCGCCTACAGTTTCGCGATAGCGACTTCCGGGATTTCGACTACATATTTGCGATGGACAACGGGAACCTAGAGGATATCGAGCGGTGGAGAAATAGAAGCCAGAAGTTGTCTGCGTCTAAGGCGCGAGTGATGCTCTTTGGCGAGTTCTCGGGTACGGGTCGCAAAGAGATAGTGCAAGACCCGTATTATGTCGGTCGAAACGCATTCGAGAAGGCGTTTGAACAATGCAAGAGATTCTCGACAAATTTCTTAGAGCAGGCGTTTCCCGGTGCCTCCAAACCGACTGCATAAACTCTAATGATACCCAGGCTTTTTATAGAAATTATATCTTCATAAACCGGTAGATAGAGCCTGCAAGACGAATAGATTTGCATAAATCATAAATTCGAAAAGACGGCCCTTTAAGGGAGGCATCCTATCGATAATAAGCACGAGATTATTTTATAAACGGAATCGACCAGTCGCTTTTCTGAGGACTGCATATTTTCGATTCTAGTTGCAAGGGTCCGACTCTAATAATTGACTATAACGTTGCGATTTGTCGTCATCTTTACGAGTTACTTACGTTACTAGGTAGCCCACTAGTATATCGCTTAGGTACCACAGTAGGTAGGTAGGTATATATAGGTAGGCACAACTTAGCATTGATCTATTTCAGAATAAGCCAATGAAAAAGTGCAGACAGGAACGGGATGTATTGCACATGTGGCTCCAAGACAGATAATTTTGGGGGCCGAGCCTACTCGCCTCAGCCTCAGCTCAGCCCCTAGTGAACTTCCGCTAAAGTAGCTTGCGCCGTACGGCCTTTCCCGTTCTGCCCGTTCTGCCGGAACAGCTTATCATTTTACATGTCTTGTTACCTGCTCCTAGACATGTATACATCCATGTTTCTCGTGATATTCAGAACCAAGCACAATTATAGCGCGGCTATAAGGGCGGCTATGAAGAAGAATTTGCGAGATGCAAATGCGATTACCTTCAGTTCAGCCCAATCAATGGCCGGCAGTCGGCGCTTATAGGGCTAGCAGAGCTCAGGCGAGCAGGGATCTACCATACTGGCGCTATCTTGGAACCGGGAGGTGGTGGGGTCTGGTCTCGAAAGGTGGCCAACGACAATGGATGTCGCTGTGACATTGCGGGGAACATCCCACAAGGCACGCAAGTTGTAACTGCCTTGATTTGATCATTGCTCTCTCATTGCCTCATTGCCCTTGCGGCGCGCGCCCCTCCATCCCCACTTTCGCATCTCCATCCCTTAGCCAAGGAGCCAAGGACTTTCCAATTATCAGATTTCCCCTCCTCCCACCTTCCTTGAACCGACGATTGCTTCGGGGTTGTTTGAGTTACTTCGAGTTACACGCAGCGCATAAGCAATAAGAAATAAGCAGGCAAAGGGAAATAGCCTTCTTTTGTTTCTGTTTCTGCTCCTGCCATTTCTCTTTTTCATTGGCAAACGTGACATCCATTGTTGTTAGTGCCTATTCCTCTTTAGGGCTGGCCCACCACTTATCGTACTTATTACCCCTCGGAGCTATATCGCATTCGCCATCCTCCACTCCATCACCATCACCATCACCAATCAGTTTGCTTAGCAGCCTTGTCTTGGTATTTCTAGGGTTGCCCTTTTTAAATAGTACCCGGCATCCGAAACACCCAAAACATCCATAAGCCTCGCTTACTTTCTTTTTGCTCAGTACACAATCCCGCTTTCACTCTCGTCAGCTTCGTCATAGCTACATACCTGTTTCTTGGTTAAAGAACCCACCGTGTCCTTTGGTATAGACAATACACATATCACATTCTTCCTACCCGACAATACTGAAAATTCCCAGTCAAAGAGCTGTTCCGGCTCGGCTTTGGCTGTCTTCTGATTGTACCGTTAGCTTTGGTGGAAAACGCACCAAGTCAAAATAGCTCGAGTTTGCGATTCGACCCAACTATCCGATTCCAACGTTACCCGCTCATCATCATTATCCAACGTTACCCAAGCGCAAACCCCGCCAACCGCGTCCGGTGTCGTTTAATACTAGAGATATCGAAGTTTGGACACTACAATGGCCGACCTACAAGGACGTAAGGTCTTCAAGGTTTTTAACCAAGACTTTATCGTCGACGAGCGGTACACCGTTACCAAGGAATTAGGACAAGGTGCTTACGGTATTGTTTGGTACGTGTGTCGCATATGATTCATAAGCTACGTCGGGTAACTGGTAACTGGCAACTGTTCTCTAACAATTGATTTGAAAAATAGCGCCGCTGTTAATAACCAGACCAACGAGGGTGTCGCCATCAAGAAGGTCACCAATGTCTTTAGCAAAAAGATCCTAGCGAAGCGCGCCTTGCGCGAGATCAAGCTCCTGCAACACTTCCGAGGCCATCGTAACGTAAGCCATCACTTTGTCTTCTCACAGAACACATATGCTGTATATTAAGGCGGTTAAGGCCGTAGAGTTAAGTGCTGACTCGATTCGAATCATCAGATCACATGTCTTTATGATATGGACATCCCTCGGCCAGAGAACTTCAATGAGACATATCTATATGAAGGTAAGAAGTCGACCTGTGTTTCCCACGATCGTCATACTCACTATCTACTCAATATTAGAATTGATGGAATGCGACTTGGCTGCGATTATCCGTTCAGGCCAACCGCTTACCGACGCTCACTTCCAATCATTCATCTATCAGATCCTCTGCGGCTTGAAGTACATCCACTCCGCGAATGTCCTGCACCGCGACCTGAAGCCGGGTAACTTACTCGTCAACGCCGACTGTGAGCTGAAGATTTGCGATTTCGGTCTGGCTCGTGGCTTCTCCGTCGACCCCGAGGAGAACGCCGGCTATATGACCGAGTATGTCGCTACACGGTGGTACCGCGCTCCTGAGATTATGTTGAGCTTCCAGAGCTATACCAAAGCTAGTACGTGAATACGACAAAACTTGATTCCGATTACAGCTAACTAACAAATCATAGTTGATGTTTGGTCTGTGGGATGCATTCTTGCCGAACTACTCGGAGGACGGCCCTTCTTCAAGGGCCGCGATTACGTTGATCAACTCAACCAGATCCTCCACATTCTCGGGACCCCGAACGAGGAGACCCTCTCGCGAATCGGTTCTTCGCGCGCCCAGGAATATGTTCGAAACTTACCTTATATGGCTAAGAAGCCATTCCCTAGCCTATTCCCCAATGCCAACCCCGATGCGCTTGACCTTCTCGACCGGATGCTAGCTTTCGACCCCTCTTCGCGCATCAGCGTTGAGCAAGCTCTTGAGCACCCTTATCTACACATCTGGCACGACGCATCCGACGAGCCCGACTGCCCAACAACTTTCAACTTCGACTTCGAAGTCATTGATGACGTCGCACACATGCGAGAGATGATCAAGGAAGAGGTGTTCAGATTCCGACAGCTGGTCCGGACAGCGCCGGGAAGCACGGGTTCGGCAGCGGGACAACAAGTGGCGCCGGGTCAAGTGCCAATGCCTAGTGGTGGGAATTCCCAATGGCGTGCCGAGGACCCACGACCCCAGGAATACATGGATCAGATGGGACTGGAAGGGGAATTACAGGGTGGCCTAGATGCTGGCGGTAGAAGATAGAATCTCCACTACCTCAAGCGTGTTTGGGCGGCGGCAGAGGCGGCGGCGAATGCAGATTCAACTGAATCGGGACAGCAAAAGTACGGAAGCTTGCCAAGGCGGTTTAGCTGTTATAATGAGAAGATTCTCAGAAAAGAATATCTTTTTTGGTGACGCGCCGTCGAAGCGCGTTCGGTTATATGCCTACCCGGAGAAGGTCTATTTTTGGAACGGACAAGGTAGATAGAGTGGGCGAGACGCCCAACAAGCGAAATCCCGCCTCAGCGAATGAGGTGTCTGATGATGAGGAGAGGGGGCTCTACTCTTTTTTTCTATGGTAACACCCAGAAGTGGCTTGAAAACACTAATCGCGTGTCTTGGGTTATGATGAATAAAAAAAGAAATTCTTTGCGGCGTTCGATTTAATGGACTCGTTCCATACGTCTGAAATTTATAATACAAGCGTACAATGAAGACGGGGTTTTTTTTTTCGCTTAAACAGTACCTAATAAGTTTCATATACCATTGCTCGCTCTCCTTATCTGTTGGCTTGAGCCATTTCGTGGGTCAATATACTGGGCATCTAGCTAACTTCCTTCGGGAAAGGACTGTGCTAGAATATTCCCGGAATAAGACCGTTCTTGAAAGGACGTTGAGAATGAAAATATCCCCAAAGTAGAATATCACGAGCTTACCTATTATTCCTGACTTTGGCCGCTATACGAGGAATATGTAGGTAGGTGGCAAATAGTCCGGTCTGATTAGGTAGGTCCATATGGAAATGGCACGACCTATTTTCTGCTTCAGTGTTAAACGACCCAAAGTCGAGTAACAGTGATCACGAATATAAATGCTAATTAGTTCGTTATAATACTGCTCCCCGTATATACGTCGTTTCCGCGCCCAGCAGTAAGAACAAAAAGGGGGTTATGTTCTCCCTCGGCTTTTTTTCCTACATGGTGACGACCAAGAAACCCCCACGAAAAAAAGGAATATATCTAAGAAGAAATAGAAGGAGGCAAACCAAGCCTAAATATGTAAATGACCCAACCATCCAATATCTTCAGTGCCCACCTTTGCCCGCGATACGAGTTATATACCCGTAAGAATCCCAAACGCCAGTGATTTGTGCCCTGCCATATTAAAGTACCTCCGCGTGCTGTCTCAAGTTCGCAACCGCGTCAGGTTCGCCGCCTAGAGTATCTCGTCCGATGCCAATTCACGTAATCGATGTATCCAAGCGATAAGAACTCGAGTAAACAACCTCAGTTCCCATAAACCCAATATTGAGCACTATACGGCACGCTCATCGCCTGCCCGGCCTCCGTACAAACGTCGGGGTCCCCGCCGGCCGTCAGCACGCGGTACACGAGGCTGATGCCGACGCTTGTGCCTTTGTCGCTGAGCCGGAGCCAGTCCACGGCCCCCGTAGCCGGGTCTACGCCGGCGTCGGCGTCGCTCGGCGCCGACACGTTCGCGTCCTTCTTGCCCTTGAAATACTCGCCGTCGCCGGCGCCCGACAGGTCGATCGTCGGCGTGCCCTCGTCGTCGAAGAAGTGGTGGCCCATGAACTGGACGGCGCTCGCGACGCCGTCGATGACGAGGTCCACGGGAGCCGGGAACGGCGAGGCCACCACTGCGCCGGTGCTGGTGCCGTCCGCGGCGGCGGCCGCCATGTTTAGCGGGATCTGCGTCGTGCGTAGGACGGTGGAGGTCAGCTGTTGGAAGGCGTCTGCGGAGAGCGAGGACGAGGAGGCTCCGGGGTATAGGGCGGCGATGTCCCAGAGCACGGCTAGGGCGCCGATGGATGTGGCGGTTGCGCCTGCGGCGCTGCAGGTGTAGTTCTGGATGCCGTGGCCGACGAGGATGTGTTTAAGGGTGGCGGAACCGGGGCCGTCGAGTTGGGTTCCGGCTATGATGGGTGTTAGTCTATTCTAGGCGTTTTCTTTTTTTTTTGTGTGAGTGGGAAGTAGTATAGAAAATAGGCACAGGACTTACAGCCAGTTGTAGGTAGGGTTGGAGTAACAGCCGCCGAGGTAGAGTTAACTGGGTTGGTAGTGGTCGGAATAGTACTGTTGCTACACCTTCGCCGTAGCGGAGAGGCAGAGGTGACAGCGAGAGCTGTGAGCAACGCAAATAGACTTTTTGACTGCATTTTGAAGGTTCCCTTCCAGACCAAAAAAAAAGTTCGGGATCTAGAAGGAACGGTATCGAAGAGATATTATAAGACAGGCAGGGTGGACTAGAGGAAGACAAAGACTTCCTGGCTATACAAAGGTACTTCGACAGTAACTGGGGTAACTAATAATGCAGGCGGCAGCTGAGGACGATGTAATGTTTCTTAGCTGGCCGTGGCCGGGTGTCATGTATGAGTGTGGTGGGTGAGTGGTTGGTCGGCGCTTAGAATAGAATAGAATAGCAATGCGCGTACCCAGGTAGTATGCGCCTGCGTTGTATTGTAGGTAGGTAGGTATATGCAGATGCAAGATGAGAGAGAGCTTCCCGAGCCGAGATTTGGCGTGCTCTATTAACGAAATTTGAAGAGTCTAGAATACGAGAAATACAACGACCAATCTCCAAAGAAGTGAGAATTGTAAACGATATACGTAGGAAAGAACGCCTAAGGAGACGGAAAGAGAAGAACTCTATGAGACGGCGACGATGATGAGGATCGTGAACGCGGTTAAACGGGGTTCAGCCTGAACTTATATCATATCCACCACGGATTCATGGGTTCATCCTAGCAGACCTACATCCGTCAGGCGCAGTGTAGGACGATGTAAGTAGGTATCCTGTTTATTTACCTACTACTACCATACATCAAGGTCCTAGCCCCCGGGTGTACGCATGTTAGCGTCGCGGTCAAGGGATAGATGCTTGACAAAGGTAGCTTCTAACTTGGATCGTGGATAGAATAGCCACGAAATACTTTCTCATCCGAGATGAGAAAAAAATTGGAATAGGGTCCGCATTTAGTTTCCACGCTAGAAATGTCGCATTTTTGAGCCGACGGGAGAGACCGTTCCTAAGCACGGCGGCAGGCTGGACATGAACCTTGGAAAGAGGATGACATGTTTGGTGCAGAATGTCGCCTATCCTTGGCAGAAGCCCTTTCTCCTGGTTGTCTGGACCTCTGGGGCTGACAGGGGGTTCCAGGTACACAGGTGATCCTCTCGATGACTAGAACATCGCAGGGTATCATCGGGCAAGGGACCTTTCGAGAGCTAGGTCCCTCTTCTTACCTTGCATATCGGGTCTGTAGGGATGAACGAGATTCTTGCTTTTATGACCCTCGACCTAGAGCCTTACCGCAGCGGAAGTAACGGCACTAGGCTGAGCTGTAATTCTTCTCCGGCTAACTCTCCGATTTGGTAAGGTGGTACAGATCTCTGCACGCATTTATGTAGACTATGATCCGCTATACTGTTGCAAAAGAGGTTGGTACAGCTCATGCTGTTGTTTACAACTCTCCGCCGCTCGTATTCAGTCATGGATTTGAGTCGCAATAGAGGGGGAGGGGTTTTCCAAGCGCGCCTGGTTCCTGGGGCACGGTCGAAACGGCGAGGCTTAAGGTAACGTCGAATCCTCCTACTCTGTACCTTAGCTTCGTGCTCTTTGACACACCTAGGACCGCTGGCAGGTCTGAGCTTAAGATCAATCGGATTTTGATCGAGCTTCACAGACTCCGCAAGAAAGCAAGGAAAAAAAGTGACGAGTGCCATGCCACCTTGCATATCTCCTGAGAAGAAAATAAAACGCCACTCGGCCCGTGGCTTATGAAAAATGATGAAAATACCTAGGTTAGGGTACGTACACGGGAATGAGCTGAAGGGTCTAGAAAAAAGGGCCAAAGCCACTGAAGAAGCGTGTCTCGTTCATGTTGGCTGCCGTCAAATTAATTGAAGGGCCGCGGCTACATATGGACAAAATGTCGCCCTTCTGCCAGCCGCTGCCGCTGTGATTCGCTCAGTGGCCGGTCAGACGCATCGAAACTTACTGCATAGCAAAATAAATCGCAGGGGGTGGTTGGGAATTCATTTCGAGGAGAGCGTTGACTGGCTAAATAGGCGACCATCCCGCTGTTGTAAGCCCACTTCGAACGCAACCTCTACTACCCCGGTCATTCAACCATCAGCTAGGGAGGCAGGGGAGGTTGATGAATACCTACATACACGATCAGACAGGCCGGAGGAAAACAAAAAGTCCTCCAAACTCAACGTTTGGCAAAGTTGGCAGGATTCCTTGCAATTCCTAGATCTAGTATAGAGAGGTAGATTGCAGATACCACCTCAGACAAGAACAAGCTCAAGAACAAGCTCAAGAACAAGCTCTGCGGCGCGAAGATTCGCGTGGACTGTGATAAAGTTTGCGATGTTTAAGTCCCTAGGTAATCTGGCAATCTTTCCAAATTTCTTAGATACCTGACTACACGCCTGCCGATCTTGGACACACCTGCTTCCAATATCTGCTGTGTTCCCCGAGCACCAGCGTCTCTTGTACAAGGACGATATATGCCATGCAAGCGGCGGGCTTGGGTGTTACCTCAGTTAATACATGGCAGGTATTCAATCATCATGATAGGCGGGTAGGTAGTGTTATTCGATACCACCACCCTATGTTGATTCCCGCGCTGATGCTCCTTACATTTATCGAGTGCTCAACACCACAATGCCGTTACTCTAGATCTCCCAAGGAATGATGCAAAGTTAGTTTCACATGACATATTCGCACAACCAAAAGTAATTACCTGCCTAAATTACGACAGTAATAAGTTCGAGAACGAACCAACATGTCCGCCATGCAGAGAATTTCAAGAACCTCTCTTAGGTAAGCCTACCTAAGTTTCCCGAGCTAATGTTTTTACCCCTCCAACGTTGGGTAGGTAGTCGTCGAAGCGAGGCCGCACGATTCTCTAGTCGTATTCGTTACTCCTCGTGCTTCCCAACCGTCGACCGCATATGTAATCGAGCCGGTGCAGGTAATGAATTAAAGGTGCAGGGCGCGCAGTTTCCACTTAGTTGGGACGATCTCTAACGCACTTTAGGTTAATCCCAATCGCCCTCTTCCTCCTATGCGTATGATGAATCTAAATATAGTAGGTACTAAACATCCCTATATCCCGATCATTGAATAGAACACTTCAAGAAGAAAAAGTGAGATAAGTGCTATATTATCTCGGTAGGTACAAGGAGCTAAACTGTTTAACTCGACGTGCTGTTCGCTCTATCCGTGTTGTAAGTTACAACAAAGTTATTGCCCTAAACACGTGCTTAAAAGACTATTCGCCATGTTTCATGTTTCATTTCAGCGGACAAACAGCATATTCAACTTCACCCCTCATTCGTTAAAACCAAGATCTTATTCTTAAAAGGGTTAGCTAAATTCGATACCTAGGTATTCATTAATGTAAGTAGTAAGGCAAATCATTTTCTCGAATCTTTCGATACCACTTCATTCCTAGGGACACCACCGACCCAGTTGAAACGAGGGGGGAAAACCAAAAAAAAAAACTTCTCATTTACTACATGTGAGTGATTAAGAGATAACGGACTCTAGAGATTCTGAAACGCGCTTTGATCATTCTTAACCTGACCAGGATTGGCATCCTCACGCGAATTACTCCGACCTCTTACCAGAAGTTGGAATCGACATGGTGGGGTCCCGACTCTTCGGGTCCGACAGACATAATGATCTCCAATAGGCCTATATTAACAGGGACATAATAAGATACCAAGCCAACGAAGACTCAGGACGAACTTCTCAGAAGTTAACTTGACTTGTTCCATTTCGGCACGGAATCGTATCGATATGCCGCAACCGAGACGGGGGCGTTTTCTTTAATGTTAATTAAGGCGTCACCGCTTCGACGATCCAACTTGGCCGCTCGAAGGGCCGCTTGAGCGGGGCGTGGTTGCCGGGTATTCTTCCCTATCCAGGTACTCTCGATAAAATCGACCGCCATGCTGTGGCGTTTGGCTCCCGGCTACGAATTCCACCTTCCGTCGCCTGATACACATGACCCAGACTTGATGCAGCAGAGAACCAACAGTGTGACGTGTATATTGGTTGGTGCAGGTTGTCAGTACCGTTAGAACCATCTCATCAATGTTCTCATCTGATCTAGATATTCTAGATCCCCCACCTAGAGGGAAAAAAAAAAAAGAAAGAACAAGGCTTTCATGGCTCTATGCCGTGTCTAATGTTGGAGATGACTCAGTTTTCATTAGCAGCCCGCGTATCTGGAGAATCACCTGCGTACATAACAACGACCCACTCAGCCAGTCACTGACCTACTTAAAGTCTCTAAGTTTAAACATCGGTGGAATACATATATTCGCCTAGCAGCCGAAGCAGGGCCTTCGCTCTTCGACCGTACCGGTTAACGAATCTCAAACATCCGGTGGTCATCGGACACCGGTCTAAGAAGAGATTCAACTTCACATCTTTCCCCTGCATATCTAAGTAGGTAGACATGCGAAAGTAAGTACCTTTATAGATCCTATTTAATTCTGTCATTTTTTGATCAGGTATCTCCAATCCGTGATATGAAATGACCATGCACCCAGGTACCGTAGGTAATTTGTAAAAAAAAATAATAATAATAAAAAAAAATTTTTAAAAAAAAAAATAAAGAAAAAGGTATCAGGTGCTTAGTGGATTACATTTCGACGCTCGGAGTGACCGTGCCGTGGTGGTTCATGTCATGATGTTATGAATTTGCAGATGTCTTTTCTATATTAATACAGTCTCATCGATAATTCTCCTAAATGTAGGACCGTGACATTTTTAATCCTAGCTCTTTCCGTGACCCAAATCCCAAATCACTGTCATGCATTTGTTAGGCTCTTCGCAGCCTCAGCTCCAGCAATCCTACCGAAGACGGCACACTCAAGCAGTGACGAGCCACCGAGTCTATTTGCGCCATGTATGCCACCAGTAATCTCGCCTGCAGCCCATAGACCGGGTATAGGTACTAGTCCGCCGCCCTCTTTCGGTCGCAAGACCCTCGCTTGCGAATCGAACGTCACGCCTCCCATCGTGAAGTGAACCACAGGCGTTACAGTCCCGACGCATACTTCCTCGTCCCTATTTGCCTCGCCGGGAGGCAATTTCCAGTGCCCAAACGCCTTTCTCCCTAACTCGTCTTCGCCATTTTCTGAGACCAGGGTCGCGTACTTGTCTACTGACGCGATGACCTCCGGTGCCAAGTCCCTAACTTTCTTTTTCTGTACTAAGCCCTTCCAGAGATAGAATCCTATATGTGACGTGGTGGCTTCGCAGGCGCCTGGGTCGAGCAGGAGCGTTACTTCCCACTGTCTCGTCTTCTCAACCGTCGTGTGCGGCAAAGCCATGATGGCGGCGCTAACCACGTCCCTGGTTTGCAGCTCATTTATGAATCTCTTCCCCTCAGCAGACAGTAAAATACCACCTTCGCCTCGTAGAGCTTCAGCAGCTAGAAATTTATACGCCGAGCCGGGGTCCTTGGGATCAACGAAGCCCGTCGGGTGAATCTGTACGCTGTCCATATCAACGAACGAGGCCCTGACGGCAGACAGCAAGCCGTGAGAAGCCGGCCGTGCCTCGTTCGTGGATGGGATGCCTGCTAAGTCGGGCCGGTATTTTGACAATAAGCCATGAGCGTCACCCGCGAACCCTCCCGCCGCAAAAACCACCGGTCCTTCTAGCTCATGCGGCTGCCCATCTGCGACTTGATAGCTTACTCCTTTGACCGCGCCGTCGCCAGAGAGTAGCTCAACTACATCGGCCGAATTCTCCAACGAGAAATTGGAGTTTGCCTTTAGCGCATCTAATAATGCGGATACGATCGCCGCTCCAGGAGGTAGTTTCCCCCCGCCGCGGTGCGTCCGCGGGACCGAATGTCCACCGAGTTGGGCGACGACACTTAAATCGACATTTAACTCGTCTGCAAGCCAATTTACCGCGCTTTCGGATTGGCTTGTTAATATCTCAATTAGAGCCTTGCGGTCAACCGGCGGACTACTCTCGGCAAATCTAGCACCAGCCGACCGCACGGTATCGGAATAGAAGCTGTCATCCTTAGCGATACCCAGCGATTGTTGAAACCGCGTACCAGCTCCGTTGATTCCGGACGAGGCTTTGATGCTATTCCCGCCAGGTTTGGGCGCGCGATCCAACATGCGAACAGTCGCTCCAGCACGAAGTGCTTCGTGCGCCGCGGACAGACCGGCAAGGCCGGATCCCACGACTATAACAGGCTTTTTTGGTGCCTGCGTCGTCATCGTGGTTAATAAAGAACCGGATATGCGATTTAGCGTGAGGGCGGTGGTGTTAGGACGGAAGAGGACCATGCAAAGTATGGCAGTGATGAAGCCAACGAGGAAGCAGATTAAAAAAGTACAACAGCGGCTTCTTCGAACTCGTATGGGCATATTTTAGATATAATTAGGTTTTAAGAGAAAAATTCATCGTCCGACAGGCCACTATATGAATAAGGTCGGCGCCAACATAGTTGTACGGGTGACTGGCGCTGTCGTATGATGCTGACAGCATCGTATGATAGGTGGGATGGAATGGGGGAGTACCGCATTCCGCCGGCATTGTTGTCGTCAAACTCCGGACGTTGAGCAGGAAAGTAACGTCCGCACCGCAGAGAATGACAGGACGTTTACCGGCGAGATTGATCGGATAGTCGGGATGGCAGAGGTGACGAGACCCCGGGTCTTTTGGACTGTAGGTTACATGATTGTCTATATAGAAACATGTACCTACCTCGGTACTTACCGAAGCATAGCGTTAGCTCAATCTAGTCTTGTTTGAGATAAATGAATCTGCTGTGGTTGCGAAAATCAAATTGTTGATATATATAAAATAGGTATGTTTCGAAGAGATTATCATTCGTAACTCGTTTTCGTAGATAAAGTACGAGACAAAATTTTAATTGATGTGCTCTTACCCATAATAAGTTGAATCCTTGAGGCAGTTGCGGGTTAGCAGACGGGAATTGTCAATATTTGCGCTACCGAGTACCAGCAGCTAGGGCAGCAACCTCCGACCCCTTAAGGCTTGACATGAGCTACCTGTATCCATCCCTGCTTATCTCTAATAACCGCGCCTATTGTCCGATCTGCACCCTATTTTAATCTTCGATAATCAATCCAATCCTTTTATCTGTTCGGATACGATGGCATCATGAAGTTCGTGATCCATTGCGACAGGGCTCCACGCCTACGCTAACCTTTAATATGCCGAAGCGCAAACAAGGGAGTTTTACTCCGTCTTGGGCGGCAACTGAAATCCTGGGCGAATATATCTAATAGCCTTCTCGAAAATAAAAGCATCGAAAACCCACGTCGCGAAAAACCCAACCCACATTATATATACGGGGTGGTAATGGTTAGGCATGGCGTGTATGTAACCCTTGGAATACGAGATCGTCGCCTCTTGGCGCAATGTGATCTACCTATCTACTACGTTGTACGCGAGCAGTTGATAGTTAGCTATCTAAGTATGTATATAGGTAAGAGTTCTCGCTTCCGCCATGTCGGGTGTAGATTTTAGGTCATGCTTCTCTTTGGCCTGCGCAGCTTCATAGACAACAAAATGCGCCTGAGTCTCTCTTCGTTAGCGCTCCTACTCGCCGCTTCCGGCGGCGCGCAGGGCGTCCTCTCACGTCGTGATATCGACGACACTGCAAAGATTGGGGATAATGCTACACCGAGACGATTCATAGTCGAGCTTAAATCGCGTGCGCATAGAGCTCGCGCCTCAGCTAAAGTGGCGGGTCTCCCGGGTCTTAGTGTCGTTAAGGAGTTCGATTCCGACCTCTTTCCGGGCGTGAGTATCGAATGTGCTAATCATTGCAACGCCGAATCTCTGACCGATGCTCTCGATGCCGACGAGGACGAGCCTGTCGTGGCTTATGTGTACAGTTCGACGCTCGTACATCTCCTACCCGTAGCAGCCAAAGGGGAATCATTTAGCGACGACGCGGCTGCTGCGAATTACTCAGTACACGGTTCGACAGGTGTTGAGAAGCTTCATAAGGCTGGAATTATTGGTACGGGAGCTACAGTCGCGGTTGTCGACAGCGGTGTTCAGTACACTCACCCCGCGGTAACCTCGCCCATCTTAAACAGACCTGAGTGAGAAATGGACATGTCCGCTAATCCACACGTATATCTGCAGCTCGGTGGTGGTATTGGCCCGAATTACACAGTTATAGGTGGCTATGATCTTGTCGGCGACGGTTCGTCTTACTCTCACGATATAAGATAGTATGAAAACCAGACTGATATTCATTCTGTGTTAGCTTGGCCTGATGGACCAGCCGCACCAGACGATGACCCAATGGACCATTACGGACACGGCACCCATGTTTCTGGAATCATTGCCGGCAAAAGTGATCAGTAAGTTGCTAACCCCGACACAAACGAGCTTCTTCTCTCTAAACATTATTATCCAACAGATTTGTTGGTGTCGCTCCGGGCGCGAAATTGCTCGTATTCAAGGTTTTCGGATCCAGCGGCTATTCAAACGAGGAGGAGGTTATCGAAGGTTTCCTGAAGGCTTTTGACTCCGGCGTAAGTGGGCTCAACTGTTCCAGATTTACCTAGCCATATCGTACATCTAACGTGATATCGTGGTGTCTTAGGCGGATATTATTAGTGCTAGTCTTGGAGAGAATAGTGGCTTCACCTCCAACGCCTGGGCCGTATTAGCATCAAGGATGGTCGAGCAAGGTGTGGTTATCTCTATCGCCGCAGGAAACGATGGAGACAACGGCCCATTTGACGCCAGTAACGGCGCGTCGGGCAAAAGCGTCATTACCGTGGGAGCTGCCGAGCCCGGCGCGTTCCCTGCCCAAGCTTTCTTGGCAGACTTCAACCTGGACGGCCAGTCGAACAAGACCCAGGTTGCCTACATACCGGCAGCGGCATCCGGCTTCTTTCCGAACACCGTCCTCAACTGGCCCGTCATACCGGTGACGCTCAACTCGTCCGTAGAGAATGATGCTTGTGCTCCGTTGCCCGCGAACACCACTAGCTTCAACGGAACCATCGTTCTCGCGAAAATTGGCGGATGCGATACTACGGTAAAGCATACTAACATAGCCGCCTTCGGCGCACAGTACATCTTGTTTTACAACGACGACGGGCCGTACCAAACCCCGTATGCCAACAGCAGCGTCCAGGGTCTCGTAGCAGCTATAGAAGCTCAAGCCGGGAAAGCCATCATCGACACCATCATCTCGGGCGGCAACGTCACCGCCTCCTTTGACGTCGACACCGCTCATTACGTGGGATTGTATAACGCTGGCGGCGGTAGGCCCGCGGCATACACGTCGTGGGGTAGCACGTACGATCTCGCACTCAAGCCAGACGTCGTCGCTCCCGGTACCAAGATCTTGTCCACGTACCCCACGGACAAGTATCAGGTTCTGAGCGGTTCTAGCATGGCAACGCCTTACATTGCCGGCGTGGCCGCGCTTTGGGTAGGCAAGTACGGCGGGCGCGCCGCACACGCCGCCGACCCCGCCTGGGCGAAGAGGCTGACCGCCCGCATCATGGGTTCCGCGCGCGCCGTGCCCTGGGCCGACTGGGCCACCACGGCAACCGACTACGGCTTTTGGGCACCCACCACCCAAGTCGGCGCCGGTTTTATCGACGCGGAGCGGGTGTTGGATTCCACCACGGAGCTCAGCTTCGAGGGTCGCAAGTTCGAGCTCAACGATACGGCCCATTTCGCGGGCAAGCACTCGGTGGATATCACGAACTACGGGACCAAGCCTGTCACGTATTCCTTCTCGCTGCAGGATGCTGGCGGCTACGACTCCTGGAGGCCCGTCGTGCCGGGGAAGCCGCAGTCCTTTGTCCCTGCTTTGAAGCTTTACTCTGAAATTATCCCTTCGAAAATGACGCCGGGGGTCGCATTCCCCGATGGAGAATTTGTTGTCAGGCCTGCTGAGACGAAGACGGCTGAGTACGTGTGCTAAGCGAAGCAGAAACTTCTCAAAAATTCGGGAATCTTGCGATTAACGGTACAATTACAGGTTTACTTTCACTGCCCCGGAAGGACTCAACACGACCAGTCTACCTGTTTACAGCGGCAAGATCCTGATAAGCGGCGACAACGGCGAGGAGCTCGGCGTTCCTTACTTCGGTTAGTTACTAGCAAACATCTGTCTCTACGTACTTCTGGGCGTCCATTAATCATGATGAATAGGTGTCGCATGCGACCTCAACCAGACTATCACCAACATATGGGACTTCGGTAGCAATTTCCCCTACCTGACCTCTGGCGTCTCCGACAACCGAATCCAGCAGAAATCAAAGTAAGTATGCTCTATTTTGTTAACGTATACTGCATCACATGTGCGCCGCTTTCAATATGGGATATGCTAACCTTCTGATTCCAGTTTCACGTTCAATCTGTCTCGTGAATCGCAGGACTTCCCTAAGCTAAACACCGAATTTGCTTGGGGAACGGAAGAGCTGCGGTGGGATGTAAGTTTCTCTATTTGACTAATTGAGATTCTATTTTCTTTTTTAAATGATTACCTAATCTAATTAATTGTTATTTCAGATATTCGACGCTACATATACGGAGGCACAGTGGAAATATCCACCAGTCATTGGCGAGAACGGCTATGTCGGGTCGGCCACAAGTTGGAACGGCACGGCTACGTCTCAATGGTTCACGCCGGGCCAGGATAGCGAGGACGACATCTTCCCGTTTCCGCTATACACCCAGCCCCGTGGCAAATGGGGCATCTACTACTGGCTAGGACGGTTCGCCAACGGCTCGAGCATCCAGCCTGGTGAATACCAGTAAGTTTTCCCGTCCTCTCTTCTACTATAAAATGTACCGTCTGTCGTTGGGTAGTTGTCGGGTTACTAATTGGCGCCATTAACAGCTTTCGCATTGCTACTTTAAGGCCCTTCGGTGACCCTCAAGTCTCATATGATTGGGATATCTGGGAGACACCTAAGGTCACGGTTTTACCACTTAACCCAACAAACACATCAGCGTCAGCATAGATAACCTCATTTCAGTGTTTCCATGTCAAAAGAATAGGTACATAGAAACTGTAACATAATTAATAGAATAATAAAGACGAAATTTTCACGAAAAGTGAAGAGGCTTACAAGTTAGTACATCAAATGAGTTCTCAAGATGGCATGCACAAAACATAAAAAGAAAACTTGTAATGTTGTGATACTCTCTCGATCGGGGAATTGAACCCCGGCCACCTGCGAATTCAAGATGACAAGCAGGTATCCTAACCACTAGACGAATCGAGATCAGTGTGGGACTTCGATGAAAATCTGAGCTTGTTAAAACTACAAATAAGCAATTGCGTTTAGCCCTATTGGTCAACGGCCTTATCTACATGTTATGCACCTAAGCATCGCGTGAGATGTACCTCGGTATTTAGCAGCCGCCTATGTCGAATTTTCATTGTCTTGTTGCTATTGGTCACATCGATTTCCCTCCTTTCCCTCCGTACGAAACTACATTTACATTTTCTTTCTTCTTTTTGCATTCGAAACTTTAGAACGTGGTCTGCAATTTAGGATAGTCTTTAGCGCCTGCTTGCAGATCCGCAAAGATAGCCGCCGAGTCGTCTCCTTGTAAGCTCTCCATCCGGTGGGTATCCTCATCCTCCAACTTCTCTAGCTCTTCTATCGGTTTCTCCTGTCCCTCTTTTTGTTCTTTCTGCGGCTCGGTTGCTTTCTCGATACCGCTCGATTCGCCGACGAGGAGAAATTGGGTGTTAACGTAATCAAGGTGTTTGGGTTGGGTTCCGGACCATCGCAGGGCCCTGAATTCGTCTAGGACTCTGAACTGTGTTAGCAGGATTACGACGTAACGAAGAAACACAGCCATATACTTACTCCTTAGGATAATCTGGGCCCTTGGGGATTGAAACGCCCTTCGGGGCTTCATATTGCGGATTTCTGGTGCTGATAATAAAGCTTCCCTTCTCTTTGAGACCGATCTCTTTCTGCACTTCGCCGAGATCCTCTGGCAAGGTAATCATATACGCAAGATGACTCTCACGCCCGGTAGTTGTGATAGCATAGATACCCTCCGCTATGGGTGTAGCAGCAGGCGTGTGTCGCACGCCAGCCGTCTTGGTTTCGTAGTCAGAAGCTGAGATGAACTCATCCTTCAACGTTTGAAACGAGGCGTGGGATTTCTCGACGAATGCGATCCACCTATCCTTACCACTCAAGGGAAGCACCTTTTTGGGAATAGCGATTACGCGGCTATTTCCAGCGTCGTCGATCGTACCCTCACCGAGCTTCGCATCTTTACTAAGCGGTCGCAGAACGATGTAGCTGCGACGAATGTCATCCACGCTGCTCGGTTCGTCGATACCCACCCTACCACGGATGAAGAAATAAATGATGCCTTTCTCTAGAATGTTAGATGGGACGACGCCTTCCCTTGCTCCTTCTTGCTCGGCTGAGCCGACGCGATCTGATTCCTCTCGAGTGTCTGTGCCATTTTCGCTCTTCTCGTCCTCTCCATTCTTATTACCGCCGGGCGACGCTCGGTTCTTGCTGTCGCCGTAGGCTTCAGTGGGGCTAGAGATATATCAGCAATTGCTTTCCGATCATACCACGGTAAATTTATACCTCGGAAGAGTATCTTCGATTGTCTGCTGTTTCTTGTCGCCGTCATTCTTCTTCGAGCGCTTGTGTTCTGGAGATCCTTTCGTATCGAGCTGGTGCTTCGAGCCGGCTTCCTCACCATGCTCCTTCTTAGAAGCTGGCTCGGATTTCGCACCGGACCTGGTCGTTGTCATGGTTGCTGGATACTTAGGTAGGTAGTAGATTTGAAATATTTAATATTGGAATGCGTTGGGTAAAGTGAGGTGATGTACGTATGTAAGATGAAGAATCTATCAGATAAACCAGGTAGGCAGGTAGATGCATGTCTTGAAATATGTACCAAAGATCAAGAGTGAAATACGCAGACCGATCAGTCTGATGTCATTGATCTGATTGGGACCTTCCTTGCAGCTTCCTTCCAGGAACACCTGGGAGCTTGGGCCATTCATGACATAGCTGATTTCCTTTTTTAGGTAGTAGGCGAGGTAATTATGATGTATTTCGTACCGACAATTCACCTAGCTGCCGGGCGACTTCCAAATTTACTACCTAGGGGTTTGTAGTAGGAAGTCTACGGTGTCGTCCTACTCTATTGCGTATTGACCCCTATCCTCAAACACAGGTGGATTGAGATCTTTATCGCCACGAAAAGTCACTACTCTAAGCCGCGTTAACGACAAGATAGAACGGAAACGACAGATAGGGAATAGAAGTATGTCCAAAGTAGAGAGACAAAATGAAATCTGATGCCAAAGAGTGATATATCCTCCGCTTCATCACCGCATTACCTGCCTCGTACCAGCAACAAGAACCCCCTCTAACACCGTCGCCGGGCCTCTCGAGTGCCAGCCACAGCGCTCCTTGGCAGGGGATATCAAATCCCTCTTCACAGTCTCCTTCTCCACGACTAGGCTCCACGTCGTCGGCCCGGCGTACGTGACCTCTCGATCTTTCTTCACGTCCACAGCGCCCCATTTATCCACGCTCGGCAGTGTTAACGCGCCGTACCTCCGTCCCAGCCTCTCACACAACCCCGTCGCCACGCCGGCGCGTGAGTAGCACGGACAGCTTGTGCGCGAAGGCGAGCGAGTGCGTGTCGAGGCTGCCGCGCGACTGCCGCACGTCATAGTACAGGATGTCGGCGAGCGCGACGGCGCTATCTACATGCGATGCCGATACGTGCGCGTCGATTAGCAGCTGTCCGATGTGCAGCACCACCACGGGCGACCAGCTGCGCTGGACCTCGCGGGACCGCCACAGCGAGGTGAGAAGGTCTAGAGCGGGGTTAGCGGGATCTTCGTCAATGGCTGGGTAGTATAAGAGGAGGGGCTTACCTCGAGTTCGCCGTAGTTCTTCTGGTCGCCGAGGTGGGCGATAAGGCTTGACAGGTCTTCGAACCGCAAGCTAACGAAGTCGACGTTCACCTCGTGGAACGCGGCGAACACCGTCTGCAGCGCGCAGCAAGGTGAAGACCATCTACGACATGATAGACACCCCTGATGATCAGCTCCTCCAGACCTAGGTAAACAAAGTATCCCGCTTACGGTCGTTTCCCGGAATTTGCTCTGCTTGCGTCATGCATGACATATGGCTAGGTAAGTAGCCATTAGACATAGTCGCCGACTTGAGCGCGTATCAGCACCATCCATGCCTACCTTCCTATTGAAACTCAGCTTGCTTCTAGTGAAGCTCGACTATCGACACCTTTCGCAAGATCTAGGCTCTAGCCTCTTTCCTTGATGGCTCGCGCTCCATTACATTAGCAATGGTTAGACGTAAATCTTACGATTGAAAGTGGGCCAGATTGCGCTGAACGGCTGTAAAAGATGAACGGATACAATGCTGACATATATGAGACAGACAATTAGTGAGGCATGAGGTTCGGAGGTCCCACCTATATGAGCTTCATGGGGTACATGCAAGTGCATCGTCTAGGAGCAGCCGCCAGATTTCAGGTGACCAAGACCAGAGTTCCGCCGATGCACGGGCGAAAGACGTCACAATCAGAAACAAATTCGAATCTCGAATATCTTCATCGAAATGTTCATATCTAGAAAACGGGCTCAGGTTCCCCCTCGCATATTAGTGGATGCTGATATAGCAATATTCAGCTCCGCTCACTGGGTTATGGATAGAACTTTCTATCTTTTCCAATACGGAATGAGATTGGCCCTCATATCCAATTGGTTGCCTGTAATTAACCGAGTCACTCTGATAGGTACGAATAGGTACGGCTGCGGCCCATGTTGCGAATAATAGGTATGTACTCCTCCCTCATTATGAGGCGGAATAGCTTAGATTAACACAACATACCTCTATGACGCTCTATTCTATCTGCTCCGTCTATTTGCCATGTCTATCAATAGGTATCGACGCCTTTTATATATCCCATTCCAGAGAAAAGAGCTCTGGACGATGTATATGCATAATGCCCTACAACTCCTAAGTCAAGAAGACTATTCGTGCCACTTCATAACGCCAGGGTTGGCCGGGTCGTTTTCCACGTATTGGCACGCGCGAGACGTCTCCCACAGAGAGGCCATAAACGAGTGATCGTCGCAGTGGTAGAGATCGCCAAGAAGCGGCTTGATCGCCCGTGTAGCCTCTTCCGCGTGGTAAAAGGGAATGCGTCTAACAGATGTTAGCATACTATAAAGGCAAAAGCAAAACACTGCGCTCGTTCGTCAGCTTTACTTACGAGAATAGGTGATGAACGACGTGAGTGTCGATAATGCCGTGGAAAACGTGTCGGCCAATGAAACCGAAGTCCCGATCAACGGTCGCGAGGGCGCCCGCAACAAAGGACCACTTCTCACCATCGTAGTGAGGGACATCCTTATGAGTGTGGTGGAGGTACGTAATAGCCACTACTGCATCGTTAATCGTCTAACCACTCGGATTCGTTCCGGGACATTCAACTAACCTAGCCAATGGTTGACCCAGAGGTACGGAACCCCGTATAATAAGAACACCATCTGCCAATCGAGAGCCAATGAACCATAGTAAAGGGCGGCACAAACAAGCGCAAGGCCGAGGTCGGAAATCAGGACGTAGAGCGCCTCTTGAGGACGGAAGACGCCGCTGAAAGGATCAAAGTGGCTGCGTCTCCACCATTTGGCGTCCAAGTTCTGCATGCTCTCGTCTCCAGCTGTCGCATTGAGGAGGAAGTAAATCTGGAACCCTCCTAGTTGCTGGCCGAGCAGGCGGATCAAATTGACGAAAGGTGCATCTTCCAGAACGTCCATGTCTACGAAGCTAAACATATTCGACAGAGATTGCATAAAAATGGAAGGGCTCGTTCTGGGGACGAAGGCCATGTCCTTCTGCATGTGGCCGGTGAAACGATGGTGGCGAGCGTGGGAGAACTTCCACGAGAAGAATGGGACGCCTAGTGCCGAGTGCAAAACCCAACCGACGAAGTCGTTTAGGTGTCGATGGACTGAGAAAGCGCCATGACCACACTCGTGTGCTAAGATCCAGAGGCCGACGCCGACAAGACCTTGCAGAAAGCCGTACGCGGTCCACAGCAGGGTCCGGTAGGCTTGGTTGGGCACAGACGGAATGTATGTCAAAGCAGCATACCCGAGAGCAACGGCCATGGCGAGATCACGCGCAACATAGCCTAGCGACCTCAATGTCGAGGGCTTAAAGCAATGAGCGGGAATAGCCTTTCGGATGGTGTTGATATCTGGAAACTCCTGCTTCGCTTGCTCTGCCTTGAGTTTCTACCACGTGGTGTTAGCACAGAGTATTCGCATCGTCCTGGCTTGAGACGCGTCTTCACTCACCAATTGACCTGTGCGAGCCTTTACGGCAGGTACTTCGACCTGCGTAATCGTCGACATGATGAAGGTTCAGTCCCGACTGAAGCAACAGGAATACGCCCAGCGAATTGTGATTGTTCTGGTCTAGTTGGAGGACTGCTTAGATGGCCCCTACGATCCAACACTCTTTTCACCAGTCTCTAGAAGTAGAGAGAAGAAAAGAACTCTCGAACTCACCGCCCTCGTTTTGAATGTTTGCAGAAATTTTTCCCTCAGACAAATCTTATCGCTTGGTTTTATTACCCGCCAACCCTGTACGAAGCTAGACCCTAGTACTCCCCTGGGGTACCTTTGAGGAATAGGGGTTGCTTGATATTTCACGATACTCCACTAAATCTCTTACGAGTTACACGTGGGGGTCTGGAACGCAAATCTTCGTTGAGGTTCTTCTCAACGTTCTGCCGGGTCCTCCCATTGTCCTCTTATTTCCAGATAGGGGTCCTGGGGTTTGGTAGGGTTTGGGTCCTTGGAAAGCGGGTCTTCTTCATCTGCTATTCTAGTTGTATGCCAGCACGGTTCGAAAGATGGTTTAGTTGAGCCCTACTAATCCAAATCTAAGTAAGTTTCCTTATTTAGATCCAAGGAACTCAAACGAGCCAATCCCTGCTGCAAATTTTTAGTGCGCCGGCATGCTTGTCGATCCTGACCAATCGCGTCTCGTACAAAAAATTCTAGGTGGGTTTTCCATGGACCCTTGTTACACACTTTTATTATCAAGATGAGAAAGACGAAAATTTCCCATAGGCGGACGGCAAAATTATCTCCTTTTACTATCTCCAGACTCTAGCCAGATCTCCATTATTATCTCCACACTCACCCAATGGAAACTTCCAAAATGAGGCCTCCTATCAAACCCCGTTCGTTTGATCGTTCGCTTGATGAAGTTGGACGAAGCAAATATTAAATATCCAATATGAATGACCCTATCATAGGTACAGTAAGCAAACTTCACCAGACCCTGAAGAGCGGTCGAAGACGCAGGATCAAGGTTTAATAAACCCTTTCAGTTCTACATCTGCAACGCACACGATCACACTTGGCAATTCTCCATGGTGTTCAAAGAAGTATTCCACATGCTAGAAAAACCTAATATCCCTGGAATTTCCCGTCTCTCGGCTTTCTGGCTGCATAGACCTGCATGACTAGTGCATTTACCTACATCTACAATCAACTAGCTGTAAGATTTATCTCTTAGACTCATGTTCTCGGCGATTTGAATAGGTAGCGAACTCGGCCTCACGTGCAACACCTTATTACCATTTGTTTTCTAATACTATTTCGCAACCAATCATATGGAGTTATTATGTTTACCAAGCGGGAAGATCAACTTCTAATACTTGCACGTGATTTTTGCAGTCTTCAGATGTCAGGTCGCAGGGATACCAGTTAGGAAGCGCTCAAATGTTAACCGAGGATGCGTTGTCAAGGCGGTCATAAATGCGAAACCCCCTGTCTTAGTCAACAGGCACTGGGGAAGCTTTGCTGTCAGTTTGCAACGTCATGAATGCGATTCCACTGTGAGCATCTCGCTGTACTCACCGATTCCCATTTTCCAGATTCGTGGTGTTCTATCGTTCGAGAATGAGACGACGCTGTGTCCATCTAACACGGACCATATTGGTTTCCAATGAGCGTTTAGGTTTTCCGCAGATCATATGCCTTGCGGAGATCCAAGTAATATGTTATTTAGGCATCGTTTCCACCAGACGTTAAAGATGATTAGGACAAGTCTAGTCACCATTCATATAAGGTTCCTCTAACCCTATTTCCTCTCTATTGTCTCGGTAGATATTCCATATACCGTACAACAGTCAGGTAACAGTGATATAAATCACTATCCCCTAAGAAAGCTGTGCATCTAGAATTGTTCTTTTGACCCGGGAAATTCTACTTAACGCCCGTGTCGGGTCCCAGATCTGGGAAGTTTAATTTGTGTAGGTCTCTGATGCGGCTCAGTGAGCACACCATCACGACAGCTTTCAACCATTTTCTCCTTAGGATGATTACCAAAATTATTTTAACAAATACCTACCCAGTAGTAAGTATTACAAAATCATAGATAGTACCTAGGTAGTTTTCCACTGTCGTGAGGCATTACACCTTATTGAATACAAAAGATATGATTACCTAGGTACACTACCACCTGATTCAAGATTACAGTCTTAGTTGCTTGAATTTATATCGTTCTTTTACGTGTTTTCTTAGTAAAAAAAGTCACTGATGTGGCAACTCCTGACCGCGACTCAATGTATAAGTTACATAATGAAAACGAAGCGATATCCATTAGTCAGACTGGCATAAGGTGCCACCTTTCTTCTAGTGCATAAGGTTTCATAGAATAAAACCAAGATAGCCCGTCAGTTAGTCATGATGGGACCTATTCACTATTCTCAATATTGGATGCTAACCATAATGGTCATAGTGCTGATCTAGTGGAGTCTAGGGGATGCAATCCGTACCTAAATATGTCCCAAAAGCACCTTGGCCATCCCAAGTCAGTAGAGTATCGTCATTTGAACTAGCGACAATCTAGATTCGGCGGAAAAAAGTTGCATCGATCCGACGTCTCTCTAACTCATAGGTAATCTAAAGGACATCATAGGAGTCCAACGAAGTTCGATACTTCTCCTAAGTGCTCCGTTAATAATGTAAATACCTAGGTAAGCCAATTCACAAACATCATTGTTCGAAGACAAAAGTACCGAGATGAGTTAATATTCCGTATAGACCGGGAAAACTTCATGGCTCATCTATCCACACTTACTTATCTAAGTAGATAAACTTATCAGAATCATAGTTTCTCAAACTTCACCTTTAGACCATTAGAAAATAGACCTAGTATTTCTTTACGTTTAATTTTATAAGATCGTAAGAAGTCCAACTAGTTAGGTACCTACCTATAATAGTGAAGATATCTTGGTCCCTTGAGAGATATTAATAATAATTACTACTTACTATGAGATGCTCTCCTATAATCTCATTCATCTAGTCAACAACGTCCCATAGCCGACTGAGCAGTACCGAGATAACTCACATACTTTTATTAATGTGCGCATCAAGTACTGGCGTAATGAAAGCATTTGCTCTTAGACTATATACTACCGTCTTAATTGCTAACCTTAGGTAACCAAACATGTAAGAAGCTCTTTGCTTAAAGGTAAAGTGTCATAACAGAATATCATATGACGATAACTATATCCATTCCATGTGTGAATTAATCTCATAACGAACCATACTTGCGCATATACCAAGTTTTAATAACTGGACCTCATCTTGAAGATTCTTAATTTCTTCTTTTCATGTAGAAGTTCATTCGGTAATCCTGCTATGGGCAAGCCATGCATATAATTAAGCACCCGGTGTTTCCTGAGAAGGGGAAGCCCTAGAATGAAGGAAACGTGACGTAAAGGTAATCAGGTTTGGTAGAGGTATGTAGTTAATTAAGGGTCAATTCAACTTTGGGGGCTCTTCCTTGACGTCAAGATAATATCTAAATGATGGGAAACCTCTACAATTCGCCCAGCTTTTGTCGGATTACAATTCCTAGATTACCCAATGTAAAGACCAGAATATTGTTAGGTTACAAGTTGCGACTGTCGGAGGTATATGTCGCCTCATGGCTACCTGCCATTGAATGGTACCGTTGCACGATATGCCTGGATCGTATATAGAGATATCCTCAATGGGTTGACAGGAATTTTTAAGGATTACATATGTGGTAGGTCTCGATAAGGTTGAATTACAAATCAAGAATACGACGTTATGTCGCAATTCTGTCTCACCGTGCGGATTATAGATATATCAACATATAGTTCTTGCTGCCCAGGTATCATACATATAACAAATCATATCCCTTCAAAAGAATTCTACTAGGGTAATACATACATAAGATATGTCATTTTATCAAAGCTTGGATCCTGGAGGAACTTCCCGCTTAAGCGAATGGAAGATCATGCCTACCTAGGGATGTACATGACATGTCTTGTGTCCTGCAAGGAGACGTGAAGATGCAACTTTAAATATGTACCTAGGTATGTCATCACCTACATCATCAATCAACACCAAACAATGGTCAGCCCTATATACAGGAATGAAGACGAAAGAATATCATATACTGTGACTTACTATCCTCTATCATGCAGATGTTACGATCGTTAGATTCAACTTATTCACACCACAAAAGCACCTACATGCAGCTAATACCTAATAGTAGTTTGTCCGAGTCCTGTGTCACAGGAGCCACGCGGACTAGCATGACCTACATATGTATGTATGTGACTCCTGCACCATGTACCCCGGTACCGCTTCCAAAGTAGATAGGTATACGTAGGTAGATGTTATATAAATGCAGAACAAAGGCCCTAAGTTCTTATCCCTCTATTTAATATCTGGCAACATCGAACTCATCTCACTTCTTCTGTATCTAACGAGAGTAGACAAGCAATTTGATACTGCTATTCATTTATTTTTTCCGAAGTAAATGAAAAATGGCGTCTCAAAGTAGGATCGTAGAGCTCTCCTCTATCATTGCTAAAGAGACGGCCAAGCTTGACAAATTCTTCACCGAGAATGGATTGCCTACACCCTCTCTCGAGGCCGATGCGCTCCGGTCTCTACCTATACCAGAGACTGCCAAAGATATTGAGGCGGCTCGAGAAGCTATTATGGTAGCCTGTTCTGAGCTGAAAGCACTGGTCACTGGTCCAAAAGCCTTGTTACGCGTTGATGTAAGCTATCCCTCTTCTTAAGGAAAAACAAGTTGTTTTAACAAATAATTATAGTGGACTGCATATACTAGTGTAAAGGCAATCATTCGCTTCGAGTTGGACAAGTCGTTTCCTGTGGGCGAGTCTACCACATTCGAAGCAATGTCAAAGTTTTCCGGTCTAAATGTGAACACCGTCCAGCGAGTTGTCAGACACGCTATCATCAACCACAATTTCTTCCAAGAGAAAACCCCTGGTGTGATAACCCACTCCGCGCTTACGGCCATTGTAGCCCAGGACGAGATGGCTCGAGCTGCCATCATTGTCGAGCTAGACGAATTCTGGCCTTCAGCACCTAAGGTAAGTCCACCAATGATCTAAGAGAAGAAATACTGACCTGCATACCTAGATGGCTGACGCGATGGAAAAATGGCCTAACTCTGAAGAGAACAATGAAACTGTAAGTTCTGCTTTTAGAGAGGAATCGTGGAAGAAGCACTAATGAAATACCTTAGGGGTTCACCCTCGCCAACAATACTGATAAAGGCATGTATGCTACGCTTGCCGAATACCCTGATCGTGCGGAAAATTTTGGGAGATATTTCTTCGCGGACAGAGACCCGCCTCATCTACTACCTGATAATTATCCCTGGAAGGGCAATGAGACAGTGGTAGATGTCGGGGGGTCGCACGGAAGTATGTCTATCAGTCTTGCGAAGAGATTCCCGAACATCAAGTGCGTTGTACAGGACCTGCCGGTCAACGTGAAGGAAGGGGCTGCTAGGCTACCTCCTGAACTCAAAGACAGAGTCACATTCATGCCACAGTAAGTCAACCGAACTACCAGCCTCAGCTAGAAATGTCATACTAATTTGGAGCTATTTAGCGACTTCTTCAATGAGCAGACAGTCGTTGGCGATGTGTACTACTTCCGTTGCATCTTCCATAACTGGGCCGACAAGTACTGCATCCAGATTCTGCGAAATCTCATACCGGTCCTTAGACCCGGCGCCAAGATCATCATACATGACCGTATAATGCCAGATCCAGCGACTGTATCGGTAGAAGATGCTCGACGAACAATGTAAGCCCTCCAGTCACTGACCTAAGCTATTACATCATCATAGAACTAATCGTTATAAGCAACATGGATATAGGAATGCTTCAGCTCCTGAATGCGAAGGAACGAGAATTCAAAGAGTGGCCTGAGTTACTTCAGCGGGCTGATCCTCGCTTCAAGTATCTGGGTGCTCATCGGCCTCCAGATGCTATGAGATGGATCATCGACGCAGAATGGCAAGGTTAAATAAAGATAGTCTTACCCATGATCTGGCGGACTATAAGGCTCTGGATGCACCTTACATATGGCATTTGCTTTAGTAGTCGTATTGAGCTACCGCGCTGGAGGCGCTGTTGAGTTCTATGCCAAGTAACAATTATATAAGATAACAGGATAGCAAAATATATGGTACACACTTGAAAACTGATCTAGCACCGTGAACTTAGGTACCTATTGTTTATCATTCTAATCTGCGACGGCCCAGGGTAAGGCTGGCAATGTTACTTGGTGGATGTACGCAGCGTAGGACGGCGAATGATGATATGAGAACTTTGACTATCCTGCCAAGTTATTTTTTACTTATGTAAGTTGCTATTGAATGCTGTCTTTTGATGTCGTACTGGTGCAATGGGATTGGATGTTTAAAACACGGCAGTGGAATATAGGTACCTGGATAGTTGTATTTAGCCTCTATGCTATCGGTGTTGTGAATAGGGGTAATTGATCTGCGAGATTAGCTGTATAGGTAGACAGACATAAAGACCAAAATATGCGAGAATGCGATCGTTTATATAGGTATGTTCATATATACCTAAAGCGGATATAGGAAACCCATACTATGCAGTACCACAATGCTCTGCAATATTTTCCATCTCCCAGCCATTTAAATCACCACGTGGCTTGTATCTGCGCACTGGACCTACAACCGGCTCATCATCGACGACGAAGTAGTCGGGGAGCCATGGCAATATATCCGACGCCACAGCAACTCCGACACACGGCTCACAAACGTGGACTCCACGGACTTCCGGTGTAATGCTGGCGGTCAGCCAGCAGAGACATACAGCGTGCGCGCCGGTGACTCACTTGGCTTTGACATAGATGAACACTTCGGGCACCTGGGCATCCAGCAAAGTGCTCGTTGACAACGGCGCCTACGAATGCAACTGGGGAAGTCCATGAAGATGATGGTAGTGGCGCAGAGGCGCTCGTGTGGGCGACGCACAGCATCCGAAGTTTCCGGTTCATGCTGCCGGCTGCGACGCCACCAGATGAGTACTTCCTGCGGGCTGAAGGGCTGGCGCTGCACGCGGCGCATAAATGGGCCCAGGCGCAGTTCCACGGGTCTTGCGCGCGGATCAGAGTCGCCTCTAGGGATAATATAAAGCCATGAAGTTGGGGGTAACTAGGCGATGAAGCGATAGGACCGCTGGTCCAGATCCCTGGCGTGTATGAGGGAGACGAAACTGGAGTGCTGATTCCGGTCTTTTGGTCCTACCTGGGGAATGATACTTCCCCGGGCCCGGCTCCTTGGCCGGAAGGTACGCTGCAGCAGCATGTTGCGGCGCAGCTTTGAAGTCCTAGGCGGGGTAGGGGATATAGGGGTAAATAATAAGGGGTAGGAAGAAGATACTGCACTGTGCGATGTTATGTAATCAAGAAGGATTAAGAGAAATTCCCCTCCTTCTAAACAGAACCTTCGCATTTTTTTAGAACCTACCTAGAATGTACAACCTCTTCTTTCTTTTTGAAGTACCTAGAAATAGAGCTCACTCATGTTTCTCACCCTTAAGATGGCGTCGAATTGAAACTATGAATAGGTATAAGTAACGTAACTTTCAATTGGCCATACTTTTTCTCCCGGATTAGGAAGTAGCCGAAGAGGTCGCAATCGGACGGCTCCGAAACTCGGGGCGCTGAGTGCGCTATAGTAGAGTTGGTCTATCAGTCTTTTACCAAGGATGGTTAGCTATTCGGGTGGAAGCGCAAGCGCAACAGATAGATATGATAGTTGAATCAATTGCGTTTCGACATCATCGTCGATTATTATTCACCCGAGGGGTAATTTTAGGAAAAAAGTATAACATCTTGTCTCAGTCTGACGGCATCGGTTTCATGATCGTTTGGTTGATACCCCGCGAATTGAACAGTATAAACACGACATTAAACACCAACTAACCGCCGTCCTCGAACGGGATTGTGGCTGTTCGCTCATCCTTGGGAATCCATCATGCCTCTCACAACGCCATCTGTGTTCCCTCCGGAATCCCATGTGTTTTCCAAATTTGCTAGTCGTCGAAGCGTAGTCCATAGTACCAAGGGTATCGTGTCATGTTCGCAACCGCTGGCGGCAAAATGCGGCATCGAGGTGCTGGAAGCGGGTGGCAACTGTGCTGTACGTGCTCATTTACATAACATGGCATCAGAATATCTACTCATGACTGTATCTAGGATGCGGCGGTAGCCGTCGGTACGTCTCACAAAATGACGCGATATAAAGTGAAATTTACTTGCTGATGAGGTCTTCTAGCGGCCGGCCTCAACATGACGGAGCCGTGTTCCACTGGCATAGGCGGCGACATGTTCTGCCTCTTCTACGACGCCAAGACGAAACAGGTCTCCGCTATGAATGGCTCGGGTCGCTCAGGGAACAAGTGCACCCTCGAGACCATCCGCAGCTCCTTAGGCCTTAAGGACGGCGAGTCTGGCAAGATTCCGTTGTCTAGCGTGCACGCCGTCTCTGTGCCGGGAGCGGCAGCCGGATGGGTTGACACGATCGAACGGTTCGGCAGCGGCAAGGTGACATTGCAGCAGGTCCTAGCACCGGCGATCGAGCTCGGCGAGAAGGGCTTCCCTGTCGCTGAAGGGGTCGCGTATTTCGTAAGCAGAAGCTCCCTTCCCCTTAGTTCGAAAATAAGCGTTATCCCTATTCTTACTCCGATAGTGGAACAAATCCGAACCGCAAATCAGGAGAGCCTCCCCCAACGGCAGCGAGATGCTCAAAAAGGACCCCAGCGCACAGGACGGGGCGCGCGCTCCTAAAGCGGGAGAAATCATGAAGAATCCCGCTCTGGCCCAGACCTTCCGGACCCTAGCCACGGAAGGCAAGAAAGGGTTCTACTCGGGGCGCATCGCGACCGAACTCGTCAAAGTCGTACAGGACCTCGGCGGCCACCTCGAGTTCGACGACCTAGCGCACCACATGGAAACGGGCAGCGAGCCCGTGTCCCCGATCTCGCTGAAGTTCCGGGGCCAGAACGTGCGCGACCTCCTCAAAGACAGCGTCCTGACCTCCTCCAACTCCGACTCCGGCAGCGACGCCCCGGACCTCGGCCTCGAGCTCTGGGAGCACCCGCCCAACGGGCAGGGGATCGTCGCGCTGATGGCGCTCGGCATAATCCAAGAGCTGGAGTCGCAAGGCAAGATCCCGACCTTCTCGGCCGCGGACTTCAACACGGCGCCGTACCTGCACGCCATCATCGAGGCCCTGCGCATCAGCTTCGCGGACGCGGCCTGGTTCGTCGCCGACCCGAACGTCTCCGACGTGCCCACGGACTCGCTACTCGCGCCACCGTACCTCGCCTCGCGCGCGGCGCTCTTCGACCCTACAAGGGCGTCCGACGTACTAACCCACGGGTCGCCAGCCCTGCAGAGCAGCGACACCGTGTACTTCGCCGCGTCCGACTCCTCGGGGAACGCGATCTCCTTCATCAACAGCAACTACGGCGGGTTCGGGACGTGCATCATCCCGCGCGGGTGCGGCTTCACGCTGCAGAACCGCGCGGCGAACTTCAGTCTGGAGAAGGGTCATCCGAACGTGCTGGCTCCCCGGAAAAGGCCGTACCACACCATCATCCCGGCCTTGGTCACGAACCTGCACGACGGCTCGCTGCACAGCGTGTACGGCGTCATGGGCGGCTTCATGCAGCCCCAGGGCCACGTGCAGGTGCTCCTCGGCCAGGTCGTCGGACGCCTGAGCCCGCAGCAGGCGCTCGACGCGCCGCGCGTGTGCATCGGCGCTGGCGGCGAGGGGAAGAGCGATCGCATGGTGTACGTGGAGGAGGGCATGTCGGCGGATACGGTGGACGGGTTGAAGAAGCTCGGGCACGAGGTCAAGGTCTTGACGGATATGGAGAGGGCGCAGTTCGGGCGCGGGCAGATCATTCGCTGGAGCGTGGATCCGGTTGAGGGTGTTGGGGTGTGGTCTGCTGGCAGCGATCCCAGGGGTGATGGGGCTGCGTATCCTCTGTGAGGCTTTGGTTGTGGCCTTGAGGTACGGGGTGCTTGGGCTAGAAATGGTAGATTAAATCATGAAGTAGGTACCTACGTAGTGAGAAATTTGAGATAAGTTTAGGGAGGTGCTATACTGTGTGGCCATATGCAGCGTCTTCTCACCACACCACATGTGTATGTTCCTTACGTCTCATGTATGACTTAGTCGTCCTCATTATATGCTGTCCTAATTCATTAGCTGACCCAGCTAAGTACTCGTCTCTAAAGTACATATGCATAATGCCTTGATATACGACCAGGTTGTACAAGTCACGCCTGGCTGTCCGATGCTCTATTTTTAATGTTGTTGCCTTTCTATATTCCTTCATTCCTTAGACTCAGATGTCCCTTCTATGGGAGCTAGGACACCCTTCTGCTCTAACATCTTAGCTAGAGAGCCGTCTTGGTGCATGGAAACGAGGATGTCGCATCCACCGACGAATTCCTTATCGATATAGAGTTGCGGGATCGTAGGCCAGTCGGAAAATTCCTTGATACCTATTCCCAACAATCGCCATGTTAGTTGTGGGTTTTCATTTTCCTTCTTCCCTTGCCTTAAGATATCAAACGGTAATCCATACCTGATCGGAGTTCTTGGTCTTCTAAGACATTAAAGGCGGCAAACTTGTTGGGGTCGACACCCTGCAAACCCAGTATTTGGATACTGGCGCGGGAGAAGCCGCATTGAGGGGTTTCGGGTGTCCCCTTCATAAACAACACCACCGGCGCGGATGCAACCGCCTTCTCGATCGCTTGTTTCGTGTGCTCAGATAGTAGCCGTTGTTGGAAAGATGTTAGAAACGGTGCAGGTCTGAGGTTGTATGTGGCCGGCCGGGCTAAGGGACGGGCGGCTTGTCGCAGCGTCTGGCATCGAAAGAGGCATTAGTCATAATGATTTCTTGCGATAGACGGTAGACGATAGACTCAAGAGGGGCATACCGCCGAGAATAATGGTCGCGAAAACATCTTGATGCGCTGTCCACAGTACTATGTGGTTTCGCTTTCACGATATCTTCAAACAGTTTATCGTTGGCGGTTGAAAAAGTTGAATTGATCGATTAACAATGTCTGGATGATGTAAACGGCTCGTTCCGGAACTAATGGGCCTTACAGGGGAGCTCGCGCCACAGTGGCAACTGACCAATCAACGCTTAATCGCATTCCATTACCAATAGAGTTGGTACTTTGTACATGTACAGTCTACCTACAATCTTGATCTTTCGCATTTCGTTCACGTGATAGGACCATAAAGTGGCATGAGATGAATGAACATTCGTTCCATACTAGTGAAACATTGAAGGTAGGACATGATAAGCTGTGATAGAATTGAGAAATACATATGTAGTAGTACTATGTTTCACACAGTTCTGAAGATCAAATGTTGTCGTATGAGGACGCGCAATTGCTTTCATATGAAGATTTGAATCCTCAATGTTTAGATTCAGATTGAAACTGCCTGTGTAGGACATGGTGCAGTTGCGACTAGATGAATTCAAGTGCTATAACGTTGTAACAAAGAATAGTAATAAAGCAGTAAACTTTAAGGCTAACTTACTTGACGATACACAGACATTGAACCAACGGCTCATGGTATGATTTTGTCATCATAGAGCCGGCATCAACGGTCTGAAAATAGCCACGTGCCTTATTGCTGACTCGAAGACGTCGCTGAGATCATTGGTCTTGTCCATTACAAATGGCTTACCGTGGAGGCAGAAATTTCTACAAGAGAACAAAAGAATACGAAATATGCATTGGACCCCATCTCTTTGTCAGGATCGTCATCGAGTTGTCAGAAGCGGTAGGCAGATGGAAGCTCAGTCTGGCAGTCTGGCTTAAGTCTACAGTAAGGCCTGGAGAATGCATATGAAGGTGTGTATATGCTGAATTTTGATTGGTCGATATGATGCTAGTTGGGCATTGCCACTTAAGGACTAAGCTTTCCCCGCATTCTGAAGAAGGTTCGACCAATCAAAAGCATGACCAAGCATTCGATCGGCGGGTCGGATCAATTTATTACAGATTAAAAATTGGCTTTGAGCGTCGGGGCTCGGACGGATTAGTTGGCGGTCGAATGTTCTGCGACGATTTATTCGCTCCAACAGGCCATGAACCAACCATCCACCACACAGAAAACACACATCATCGCATCACCTGGTATCATCTTCCGCCTCCCGCCCCTCCTCTCACCTTCCCCTTTTCTTTATTACATACATAGTTACGCCCGCTCAAACAATCTACGAATTGCTCATGAGTGTTTAAATATTAATTTGACTTGCCTCTATTGAAGGCCAATACCCATTTCAATCCAATTCAAAAAGAGGCACGAAGAGAAAGGAAGAAAATAGTGAAATTTTGTGTAAACGGTTTCGAGGCAAGAGCATCGAAGCCTCCACGAACCAGCCTCATGTCGATTTAAATACTCTGGATTCAGGGACGTCTACAATCGAAATCCGACGAAACCCTTCTGAGAGACTCGACTACGTACCGCTGCTACCGTACTTTTCTGGACCCCGCTTTCAAGTTGTCGATATTTAAATCTTGTACTTGAGGAAAGGCAAGAATTCGCCACTATCAAGATGGTCCTCACCCACACCACCAACCACACCTACTCCCACCCATTCCCGACCGTGACCCTCGCCTTCTTCCTAAGGTACTACTCGCCTCAGCTTAATCCTTTCTCGAGCCATGTGCTCTCCACCGACACTATCTCGTCGCACGTCGACCCCAAGACCGGTCGACTGCACACGACCCGTATTCATATGAAGAAGACTCGTCTGCCGTCGGCCGTGGTAAAGTTGTTGCCGAGCAGTGTCACCGGTGGAGGCGGTGATAAGTCAAGCTACGTCCTCGAGACTAGCGTCGTAGACATCAAGGAAGGCTGGATGAAGACCGAGAGCAAGAACCTAAACTACACGGGAGTGCTGAGTGTAGTCGAGCAGCAACATTACTCCACCACTCCCCCTGATCAGGCTATGTCGGCAGTATCTCACTCGGCTCCCCGACCGTTGACCCCCAACACCTTCGTTACGACGACCTTTTCCTACCGATCTACTCTAGGTGGCGGTAAGAGACACGAGAGGACGGCGGACGAATCTGTCGATGATGGCGAGGAACATGGTCCGCGGCGATTCGGCGAGTGGATCTCTGGCTGGGGTGCCGAGCGGATCCGGCGCAGTATTGAGTCCATCGCATCTAACAAGACTGACGACCAAATGATCAAGTCTCGCGACGGCATGAAAATTGTCCTCGAACGACTGCGAAACAACGGCGTCCTCTCCGTGTTGCGAGAGCTTAGGGAACTCAAGCGAAGGGAAGGAAAGGGCCTCCTGGAGCCATGATCGTCCGGCCTCGAGCAACACTATCACTGTCACGAAAAAACCTGTATATCCATATCCGGTATTTGAAAATTAGCAAGGCGTTGGGGATTAAGTTAGGAGGAAGCAAAAACGGGAGGGGAGGACTCTCGAATTTATCATGACGAATGTAACTTGGGTTGATACCATAGCGAAGGGAGAAAAGGGGGGATGAGAATGAGCGGTAGGCTGGATTGACGAGTCGGGCGATGCCCTATGACAACCCTCTGATACGACTTAGTTGGGTAGGACATGGTGTAGTTCGCTTTTCTACTCCCCTCATGTATCAATTCAGTATGATTATTCAAACAATTCATGATTTCCGAAGGTGGCTCGTGTGTTTTGACAAGTTGTAAATTTACCAGCGTACCAGGCACCTACGTAGTCACCGGTGCATTGGCCAACCTGACAAAGCTGCAAAGGCCTTATAGGTATTCTTAAATGTCTGCCTTCCAGCAACTAGCAATGGCGCACTAAGAGAGGCTGTCTAGATTCCCTTCCCGAGGCGAAGAATTGGCTCATTGAGCTAGTCCGCCGGAATAATTGGTTGGTGCTCTGCAGCGAGGCATATCTTACCCTACGCCCATCTTTTTGTCACTCACGCAGGTTCAATTCACTTGCAACCCTCTGTTTTATTTTAACTCATTTTTTATTTATAACATCCATACTGTTTATTATAGACGTTTAACACATTTATATATCTATATATTAATGGAATCTTGTCATCGACCAGACATCCCGATTTCATCGTACGTGCGTAGTAGTACTCCGCAGTTACCCCCCTACCTCACATCCAGACAGTAGACTTAGTACCTGGGTAGTTTTACCAACAGTCACCATCAACAGAATTCAAAAGACATTCATAGGATTCATTCATTAGTTTCATTTCATTACTACCTCAAGGGCTCAATTATGTAACTACTAGGATTCTTTCCTAAGTAGCTGCTATGTATGTACCTAGCTGCCAGGAGGCTACACCTAATAACCCATAGCAACCGCGCCCGCCGCCGCCGCCGCGCTACCAGCGCCCCTGATGCGTAGCTTCGCACTCGCGCTCTTCTTGCCAGCGTCGCTTCCCTCCTTGGCGGCACTCGCCTTACCCCCGCCGGAAGCGGAAGTCGCGGGTCCCGTGCCGTTGCCGAGCGCGCTGGCGGGGGGCTGCGGGTAATTCGGCTCGGTGGTGAAAGGCTGCAGACTACTCAGGCTATCGACGCGGCCAAGCAAGAACTCGAGCTGGCGGAAGGCGGCGCTGGGCGCGTACTGCGGGATCATGTGGCCCGAGAGGTCGACGGACACGTACGTGAGGCCGCGCTCGGTGTGCGCGGTGCCGAGCACGCCGGCGCCGGCGATCGAGCTGAGCGCGAGCTCGTCCGTCGACGACTCGATCTCGTCCGCCGTGCTGAGGGTGTGGTAGGGCACGAAGAAGGGCTCGGTCGGCGCCGACTGGAAACCCAGCTGCCCGCCCCACGTCGTGTTCTGGATCGTCAGGAGCGTGCCGTTGGGCAGCAGGATCATGTCCAGCGAGCCGTGGCCGATGATCACGTTCTGCGTCGCGTCGATGACGTGCGGGAGCACGACCCACGACGACGGGTCGGACGAGTCGCCGCCTACGAAGACGTTGTGCGAGGCGCACGCTTCCCAGTTCGTGTTCACGTCGGCGTGGATCGCGTTCTTCACATCCGTGCGGTTGAAGTAGATCGTGCCTCCTACGGGGAGGTAGTCGATGGAGCCGGGGAAGCCGAGGACGTCCCAGAGCAGCGGGCAGGTCGTGGCGACTTGGTAGATGTCGAAGCACGGGTTTATGCTCATCGCCTCGTCGAACACGGCGCCCCATAGGTTCTGGCACTCATCGCTGACGCTGGCCGAGTAGTTGGGCGGTTGGGGGCCCGAAGGGGGGTAGACGAGGTACTTGTCGTTGTAATCGGCAAAGCCGCATGAGTCGTGGAGACCGTGGATGTACGCGCTGAACGAGTCGTTGAACGGCATCAAGTCATGGTGATAATCAACGAAAGGCACGGTGGTAGTCGAGTCCTGGACCGTGCCGTCGCCGAGAACAGGATCGTAGATCATCATACCATTTACATCGTAGTAGGTGGTATCATTCTTGTCCAGCATGGCCGACGCGATGTACGGGCAGTATGCTCCGGCGTACGACTCGCCCGCAATATAGACTTTGTACCCTTGCAGGGAGAACAAGTCCATGAAGTTCTTCCAGAATCCGAGGAACTGAGCGGCTACATCCTCTTCGCTGGTTGCCGTAACCTTGCCACGCGAAAATCCGGTGCCAATCGGCTGCTCAACCCAAACAACGTTCGTAAGGCGGTTCCAGGACCAAGGGTTAGGCACAGGCTTGAGAGTGCCGTATTGCCAGATAAACGGACCGTTTTCCTGGATCAGACCCTCGAAAGAGGAGCAGCCGGGCTATTTCAAGACTTGGTTAGAATCGAGTAAATACAATAATTAGGAATATAAGTGCTACTTACGCCGCCGTTCAGCCATAGGAGAATCTCCTTCTCCGTAGAGTTGGCTGCGGAAGTCGGGAAGAACCAAAAGAAAAGCTCATTCGTGTCATCGGGGTTGTCAGTAATCGGCAGATAGCCCGAGTAGGACTCGCCAACGTCGAAGTCGACGTCAGGAATGCCCGTGCCGTTGACAGCATACTCTGTTGACGCGATGATATCACAGGTTAGCTATGCATTATTTAGTGGATAGTGAGTAGGAGGGGTTCTTACTGGTCGTGTTAGCATTGGCGAACTTGGGGGCTGGGACTTGACGGGAATTTAGGAAGTGCTCAAGGGCACGTTCACGATCAGCAAGTGTAGACTTTGGTTTTGGGTCTCTCTTGCCAACGTGCTGAAGGCTCCGTCTGGCGTCCGCGACAGCGGCAACGGACAAAAGTCCGGCAACAAGCTTGGACCAATGCATGCTGTGTCGTGGTCGTGAACAAAAGAAACTGAATTGTGAAAATCCAATTGAATGAGAAAGCTTTGTCCAAATCCAAATTCACACTTGCCCAGACTCTGGCCAAGGTGGTAGCTGCAGGTTGTCAGGGTGCAGTGGAGAGGAGGGAAGGTTGGCGATGGAGGAGGAACCAAAATAAAAGAAATACAGGAATCTTTAACAGCATTGACGGTGGATCATGATCAACACCCACGCGGCTGCTAGGCAACATCAACAACTGAGCTCTGCCGGGGTTATCAGACCGCGTCAAATGGTGACTCGTTCTACTGCATAGTACCTACATTAATCCCGTCTGCCACATCCATGGCCATGACTATTTTGCCATTGCTCGCAGTTGCAACTTACCAGGATAGGTAGCTGGTCTAAATAGCCCTGTCGTCCACCCAGCTGCCACCCCATGTCCCATCGGATACCACCTGGTGATGACGAGAACGTACCGAGTAGCCGTGCGGCGTGACACATGGGAAAAAGTGACTACCTACTTCGTAGACAGACATGAACAATCGAAGAATGGAAATAAGAGGAAAATGAACTGTGCCTGGCTGTGCCGCTCAAGTGCCCGTCGATCCGAACCGGGTAGCGAAGATCTTCAAGGCCTTATCCATCTGCGTCATTCGCCTGTTCGTATCGTTGGTATGGCAACATATGGCATGCTGTACAAAAACCCCAAGGATTTTCTACAATGAATTGTACCTCCTTCGAGGTACGCATGAATCAATGTCTTAGACCCATCAGCCGTACCTAGTAGAAAATAAGGCGTAATTTGATCTACAACTTCTCCAATCCTACCCTATTTCGTTCCCCGAGCAGAATACCCACTCTCATTCATCGTCAGCGGTGACTTATCTGCGGGGAATTAGACGAATGAGACGAGCGGCAGAATCCGATTGAGCAATGCGGCTTTTTGCCTGTTTAGGAAGCTCATCAGGTACCGTTAGCGAAATTCTACGATAAGCATTTTAGCAATGTCCTTTCTATAGCGGAATTTGGGGACTGATATCACAGGGGTCCGAACACGAGCTTCTACAACCATTCTAGCGGTTACTCGTAGCGGAGGGTCTGGTCGATTTGGGATGATGTCGTCTTTATAAAAGCCTTTCTAGGCACCGAGCTGGATTCGAGAACAATTTTCTAGCCAGGGGTATCTCGGGAAGCATTAGAGCAGAAACCAATACGAGGTTGATCTGTGTGGTGTCAGTAAGTCATGTAGATCGATCCTCACTATCCGTCTATTGCGTCGATGGCTCTGATGACGTCGTAGTCGGAAGGTGACGGCTTAGACCGGCTTTTAATTGACGAACGGAAGAGCCGACGGATCCGGAGTGAAGCCCGGCCGAATCGTTGTAGCCGGTCCTACCCATAAGTTACAAGTTTCATGTGATAATAGATCAGTCCAGGGCTGAAATAAAACTCTGAGTATCTCTTATTCTATCGTCGTTTTCAGTGAGAAGAGGGTTCGCTCGATGAAACCATGCTCTTGATGAAATATGGGCTTCTTGGGATAGCTTCAGATTTCGTAGTATGTTCTGAGAATAGTTAGTTTACCAAGATTCTCATATGCTTTATATATGAACATGAGGTAAGCATGTATGAGAGGAAGGATAATCGATGGAATGAGATTATGGTGTTTATTTCTTCGATTTCTTCCCTGGAGGTGCCGCAGCCGCTTCTTCCTCGGCAATAAGAGCTGCAATATCTCTCGCAACGAGCCATTCCTTCGTGCTATCCATGAGCTTATCCAGCAACTCTCCGCCTTCTAATACGTCCCGTAGGTTATGAACATCCAGTCCGCCCCTGTGATCTGTGCACCGGTCCTGGGCGTAGGCATACGTCCGGATCTTGCCGGTGCGTGAGATCTTATCTTGGCTTAACACGCTATTCCTCAACGCCGCCGCTTGTTCCTCCCGTTCTTCCCTTCTACGCTGACCGATGCGCGATCGCAAAAGCAACCATGCGTCGTGGCGATTTCGATGCTGTGATCGCGAATCTTGCATCGACACCGTGATACCCGTCGGCTCATGCGTCAGCCGGATCGCGCTCTCCGTCTTGTTGACGTGCTGGCCGCCGGCGCCGCTAGCCCGCATCTTCTCTTCCCTGACGTCCTTCGGATCCACGTAGAATATACTATTCGGGTCTTTCAAACTCATTTCGTTCGGCATGGCGGACTCATCGTCGGAGAACAGAGGGAGCACCCACACAGCTACGGCACTTGTATGCGTACGCCCCATCGCTTCGGTGCACGGCACGCGTTGGACTCTGTGCATGCCCGCTTCTCCTCGGAACAAGTCATACGCGCCGGGGTCTAGGATCTGTAGGACTGCTTCTTGCAACGGGGATTCGCTTATGCCTAGCATGGTAGACTCGGCGCCGTCGACCACCTCACGCTTCAACACGTTGGCGCGTATGCCCTTTCGTATACAGTACATCTTGTACATACGAAGTATGGTGTCGGCGAAATAGCGGCCCTCCATTCCGCCTGGGCCCGGTCGTATCTCGAGCAAGCAGGGCATATCTGCAAAGGGGTCGCGCGGGGTAAGCGAGGCCGACAGAGCAGTGGCCAAGGTGCCTATGTTGGCATTGGTGGTCGATAACTCGTCCTTGGCTAGTTGGCGTAACTCGGCATCTTGCGATTCCAGCAGAGCATTAAGCTCCAGTATCGAGGATTGGGCGGCGTCCCATTTCTTCAGGGCGGCTGCGACGCGCGATAATTCACCCACGCGCTTGGCGATCTTGGAGTCGTACTCCTTCAGGAGGGCGCTTGCGAGTTTGTCATGTTCGGCGCAGAGGTTTCGTGCACGTTGGAGGAGGATAGGCGGTAGGTTTGTTTGCGCATCTTGTGAAGTGTTAGTTGGTACGACCTCGTTCGTAGACATGCATAATGTATATGAATATCGTAGATAGTGGATGTGTACCCGTGCTAGCTAATCGCAAGAATGGGCGATTTCGAGGTTGTGCCAGAGCTTTTATACAACGACGGCACACCCATTGTGATGTCAACATACTTGTCCCATTAAAAGAGCGGAAGATTTCTCGTCTAAACGGCGTCAAGACTAGAAAAGGTAAAATCGTAAAGTTACAAAGTTGCACAATTCATTAGAAAAATGCGAACTTGGTAATTGGATACAATAGCTATCGATAAGCCCCTCTAGGCTCCAATCGGAGCGAACTAACCCAATCAACCCCGTTCCTGGCCGTTTTCCCGGGCCCGGAATCCATTTTCTCCCGAAAACTACTCCGAGACTTCCATCTGTACTCCCTAACTCGGTGTAAAGTGACCTTACTTAGCCAAGGCGGCGTATGAAGTACTAGTCTATAGCAACTATGAATCCTTCAGGCTTTAGCGGGACACTACGACTTTCCAACGTTACGTATCGAGTAGACTTCGATTTCTACTGCAGACCAACTGCAGTTCAATATCAGTTCGATAAACTACAGCTTCGGGTCAATTGGACTGTAAGTTCATTTGCATTACCGTTATCGAATTTCCAAACTCTTCCGGAGCCTGTTTCCACTGGAACTGCTTGATTTATCTATGATTATTGTTCCAGAGCTTGATGTCTTGAATAAACCTGCTTGAACGCATATTCAATAGTTACATATAGAACTAAGCGTTCAAAGGTACTCGGTATTTACATATACTAACATTTTGTGTTTCGAACAAAGCTTTCGGCTTTGCTGCCCCTTTGCAGACTGATTGTTTCTCGAACAACTTCACGGCCAAAGGGCATATGACAATGGGACCTGGACCTGGAAGTGTATTATAAAAAAGCGCATCGATGTATTTAAGCGTTGGGTTCTATGTACATTAGAACTATCGTTGAATTGTCATTCGTATTTTCGCTTCTTAACGTGGGTCATTTGTGATAAACTGATTAGGACCCGGATAGTGGGGTGAGATACTCGAGAAGCTGTGCTGTCGCGTCGCGTTTCCCGGTAGCCTCTGAACCTCGACCTCGAAGCATTATCTGCGAGATCAACCACTTTATTCCCCGCTCGCAACCTTTCAAAATGTCGAAGAAGCAAGTAAAGGGCGAGTACATTGAAACCGTAAGCTGCTCCATTCACAAACAACTATCGTCTTTATCTTACTAACATGCGCCTTCACAGGACACCGGAAATAAAGTGTCGCGAAAGGCCGTTTTGATTGGAACACAACACATCATGCTAGGCGGCAAGACGGTCATCCAAGCCGAAGCCACGATACGAGGCGACTTGGCTAGAACCGCCCAACCAACTTCGAGCTCGGGCGCTGCCGCTCCGGGTAGCAACACCGCCGTAGCTATCGGTCGATACTGTTATCTGAGCAAAGGATGTTGTCTACGTCCGCCAGGTCGTATATACAAAGGGTGAGTTACTCGTGTGCGCGCCGTGAGGCTAGTCAAGCTTCGTAATTCTTTGCTAACGCCGTATCGTTTTTTTCTAGGTCCTTCACCTTCCTCCCTCTCCGACTTGGCGATCATGTTTTCATCGGCGATAGCACCGTAGTCCAAGCGGCCACCGTCGGAAGCCACGTATATATTGGCCAGAACGTCGTCGTCGGAGAGTTCGCCATCATCAAAGACTATGTTCGCATCCTGGACGGCACTGTCATACCTCCCAACATGGTCATACCGAGCTTCAGCGTCGTTGCTGGTCAGCCCGCTCGAGTGGTCGGTGAGGTGCCCGAAGGCGGCCACGAGGCGTTCGAGCTCAGAGACTTGTACAAGACGGTGGGAAATAACCCGCAACCGATGGCTGTGTAATATTTTCCAGCTACCGCGAAACATACGAAGTGGCGAATATGTCGACGAAATCAATGTCCCCGCAGCCAAACGTCGCACCTTTATGACCCGATCTTGATCTCGATTGCGCATCATGATGTCTTGGGAAACATGCCCCCTCCTCCCACGGAATTCGGCCGTAGATCGACCGGGTGGATGGTTTCCTGAATAACAAGCCATCTTGGTTGATACCACTACTCCGAGATGCGCCAAGAGTCGATGGGACAGCCATTTAGAGTAAGAGAAGGGTGAATATCCGTCAGAGCCAACACCCAATTAACATGAATAGCAGATATAGCTAATTGAAGGCACGTCGGGGAGTAGGCCTTTTTTACGAGGACGTATACTTCCCTGTTTATTGAGGGACTAATGGAATTAGGTTAGCGCTTAGGCGGTTCATGTTGGCTGTATGAAGGGATTGTCATGACGGGATGGTTCTAGAGTTCATTGAGCAATAAAAGGCTCAACCCATGTACTCTGAAGGAATGTTCTTCTATTATCAATGGAAGCCGAGACTGGGGATGACGCTTAGGACGGCTACTCTGATTGACCGTGATACCCAGAAACCTAACCTAAATAGTTGAATAACCATGAAATGCAGACTCAGATATTCTTCTTCCCCGAGCATATTCTAGAGTTAGTATGACACAGCGTGATATAACACCTATATTGAGTACAGCGCTAAGCATGAATTTCAGCCCCTATTCAAATACTTCAGATAGCCCACATGTTATCGCCCTTGTGCTGCTGATGACTAAGGTACCTAAGGCTCCAGACACTGCCATCGGTATTCGGCCGGCGTAGAACAAAAGCTACACGTTCCTGTACAATCTGACTGTTGAACGCATGGTTGACCGCAAGTTGCGTTGGAGAGTATCGAGTTTGGTAGAAGAGATGACTGATTAGATGTGATGCGTATGAGCTTGGTTTTCGAGACATCAGACCGTCGCGACTTACTGCTAATACAACATAGAGAGCCGCGAGAACCAAACTAGCGAAGATCTAAAAGTGAACCGCATTCTTCAGATCTAAAGACGAGGCTGCTCAAGTCGATGGAAGGCTCAACAACTCTTTGCTTGTGGTCATTCAATCTCGGTGGTGGCATTTATATAACTTTGCTCCAGCGTCCGCCTCGTGTCAACTACGTTGCAATCCATATTATCATTACCTACCTAACATTCCCATATGCATTACGCCAGCTTTGTCTGGATTCGATCTTTAGCGATTGGTCCGAGATTCCCGATGAAAAGCTGCAATCAGACTAATGCAGCCTATCCTCGCTTTGATATAGATGCGCTGAATGAGTCGATTCCTTGAAAGGGGGTTATCTTGCGAAAACTCGTACCTGTTGGAACGCCCCAGTTCGAAGTCAGGCAGTATACTGGATAGTACGTTGCAACCCCATAGGCAACAATGTTAAAAAATAAATATAAATAAATATTAGGTACCTAGGCACGCAATATACAATGCGGAACTTTTTATATCGTCTCCTGAGATGGGTGGCGTAGACTCGCGATTCGTTCTCGACAATGATATCTAAACCGCAACTTAGTACCCCAGGAGGAGAGCGGGAAAGAAAGGTCCCGCGCAATCCGTACCTATTAAGGGTGAGAATATGGGTCTCATAGGTCTAGGTATCACCTCAGATATTAACACTTAATAGGTGGATATTGTTGAAATTCGGCTCTAGCATGAACTTAGGAATTCATTAAACCACTCGCGAGCTTCTTTCTAGCCGTAGTATCAAAGAGGAGAGACTCCATCGGTATAAACCTGTCTACCTACGTAATAAATGGGTATTTCCTGGCTCTATAAGAACTCCTATCATGAACACGGCTAAGCCAAAGCGGATGATGGTTTATATTATTATGATTATGGGCATCTATGCTCTCTAGATGTTTGCCTCTATTCTGAGGGAAGGTTGATAGGTACAAGTTGTTAGGTGTTCGGTAATAGCTTACGAAAGATCTTGAACGATGGCTGTATAAGCTGCTTTAAGTTGATAGCTGGTGTCAAAGAGGAGGGGCGTGCTCTGCGATTGCCAGGAGTCCTGCGGAATGTTAGCATATATACCTGGAATCCACAACAAAGATACTTACGGCGTCGCTCACGCCCCACACGGTAATTCCGACGCACTTCTCGACAGCGAGGCAGGCGTTGGTAACCGTTACGTACTGGTCGGCTGGCGCGCCGACGATGTCCAGCTCGGTGATAGCTAGTTCGGATACGCCGGTCGTAGCAAGCTTCTCTAGGCCGGCCTGCTCGCCGCTGGCGTCGGGGTTGCCGCCGCCGAGGTGACCTTGAAGGCCGATACCGTCGATTGGGATGCCGGCGGCGAGCCACTTCTGCACGTGGTCGAACATGCCGACAGTCGTTTTAGCCGAAGTGCCGCTCTCGAGATGGTAGTCGTTGATGTAAAGTTTGGCGTCCGGGTCCGCCTTACGCGCTGCCTCGAATGCGATACGGACGAAGTCCTCGCCGAGCACCTGAGTGAAGACGCAGTCGCGGAGAGTTCCGTCCTCGTTGAAGATTTCGTTGACGACGTCCTAAATAGGCTCGATTAGCATCTTACTCCCGCTATCCCTCAAAGTCAGTTAGTACGTACCCAAGCGCGAACCTTGCCCTTGTACCTTCCAACGATAGTGCTGATGTGGTTCTCCAGGACACTCGTGAGTTCCGTGGCATCCGTGATGGCGCTGACGTAGTCAGGTAGCTGCTGGTACCAGAGCAAGGTGTGACCGCGCACGCTCTGACCGTTCTGGACCGCAAAATCGACGAGCGCGTCGGCGCCATCGAAGGTGAAGCCTCCGCGGGTCGGTTCGATGGCGTCCCACTTCATGCTATTCTCCGGCGTCAACTGGCCAAAATCCTTCTTGATGATGGCAGCGTTTTGCGACTTAGACAAGGTTCCAGAGTCAGCCGCCGTGCCAAAATACAGCTTGCCCTTCGCCTTGAAGAGCTGGTCAATGCTGTCAGAAGGGGTACTGCTGCCCGAGGTGGAAGATGGCGCGGCAGAAGAGCTAGTAGAGTGACTAGTCAGTTGGCTAGTTGAGGTTGCGACAGAGGAGGCGGCTGGCGGAGCCGAAGTCGAAGTGAATGAAGCGGTAGCTGATGTAACAGCAGACTGACTAGCAGACGTAGCACTAGCAGACGGAGTAATAGCAGGCGTGGTGGTAGAGTTGGTGACGATAGCAGATGTAATAACGGGATATGCTGATGAAGAAATTGTAGACGATGTCGGCGGAGGGCGATGACCGCCACAAGGCCGGGCTACGATGCCCACAGGGCCTAGAAGGAAAGCGAGAGTTGCTGGCCTCATTTTAACGACAGTAGGTTAAGAAAGAAAGAAACAACGGAGCCAGTCGAGCAGGTAAGAATGAAAAAGCGAGTGAATTGGTCGGGCAGAAGGACGGTTAACGAAAGTGAGCGGCCAGGCCTGAAGTAAGGTCTTTTCGCCGGGAAGCTGTGTTTCTTCTACAATGGAAGAAGAGAAACAACATAGCGACTAGATATCGTGAATATATCTCATAGTTATCAAGGACTCGGAGTATATAGGCCAAATAGCCCCCACCCAAAATCTCCTTGGGGACTTAACTACGCAAATCCGGGAGATGTTACCGATGACCCCTGAGATTGATCTAGCTCGCATACAGCTAATCAGCGCTTGTGACTTTCCCGAAGAGGATGTTTGGTTTGATGATGTCCCCATTTGGTGTTGGCTTCGCCTCAACTAACCGAAGGGACGGGCCTACCACCCTGCTTGCTAGGGATGGATCCATGTCGAGAGCTACCCGAGGCGATCTAAGAACGATAGTGAGATCTTTGGTGCACATGCATATCTAGGGAGCTAGTGGGAGTATCGACAAGACGGAAAGGGTCCCATGCGGCCGGTGAGAAAGTGAGAGATTGAATTATGGTTGTCTAGCAAACATCAACGAGCATTGAGCCAAATACTGCTCTCATGAAATTAACTTTTTCTTACATTATAACTTTTGGGGCTCTTCTTCTACTACATATTGCAGCCCCTATTCTATAGCTCTGCATGTTCGTGGTGTTGAATATGATAGTCCGAGTCTAGGCGTTTCAGGGAAGCGCGGCTGGATGAGAATGTAACCCATAATCCAGATATATCGAGCTCTCAGGAGGATCGCGTTACCGATCGCGTTACCAAGAAATAGTGTTTTACTAGCGTTAGCAAATACGAGATGGCGCGCGATTATACCTACAGGTTTCCAACGTTTTTATTATTCTTTAATAGGTCAATCGCGCCAGGCACCCACGCTAGCTAAAAATGGCAAGTAAATACCTCCCCATATAAATTATAATGTAAAAGTACAAAGTTAATTATTTAACCATTATCACGTAACTTATTTATTATTTAATTTTTTTTTACGAATTTTATTTTAAATTTAATTTTTTTAATAATAATAATAATAATAATAATAATAATAATAATAATAATAATAATAATAATAATAATAATAATAATAATAATAATAATAATAATAATAATA